>NC_090925.1:100466061-101082561 GCF_040938575.1 Ambystoma mexicanum
AAACATGTCTACTATGGAAGTTTACAGTCAAGAGTCCTTGTCAGGAAAAAATACTGAGAGTTTGAGAGCTCTCTGTAGGCAAGAGAATCTTTCTGTAAAAGGCAAGAAAATAGAACTGATAGCAAGATTGCTGGAAAACCAAAGTCTGGGTACTGGTTCAGAGGAACCAACTTCTCCAGCAAATGTAGATAACAGTAATGGTGTTGATCTAAATCAAAGTTCTGATGATAGTGATGAAGAGGCTGAATAGGAAGGAGAGGCTAATGAAACTGTCTCCCCTGCTCCTCTGTCTGCCTTACCAGCTGTACCTACTGGGCCTATAGCAGGTCCCACACTAAGTCCTCAAGTCCTTGAACTAGAAAAAATTAAAATAGACTTGGAATTCAGAAGGATTACTGCTCAAACTAAACAGAAACACCAAGAAATGCAACAAATTCTTAGGCTCAGAGAAATGGAGCTCAAGCATGATCTAGAAATGAAAAAGTTGTCTGTCGAAACTGCTTCTGTCTCTGGCTCCTCTAGAAGTTCCAGTCCCAAAAGACCCCGGATGCTTAAGGAATTAATTGGTATGTATGAACCAAAGTTGGATGTGTTGGATTGGCTGAGTTTGTTTGAGTACAATCATGGGCTCCAGAACATCACAGGTAATGAGTTACTTACCTGGTTGTTCTCTAGGCTCCCCCCTGTTGCAACTGATGTGGTAATGGAGTTGGGGGAGGAGGATAGGAAAGAGTATGAAAGTGTGAAACTAGCTTTGATAGCTAGATTTGGGAAGACCCCTTCCCAGTATCTTAAGAGGTTTAGATCCCTCAAAAAGCATGATGGTACCCCTGGGCTACCTGGGTGAGTGAAGGGTTAAAAAACTTAGAGGGATGGATTAAGGGTTACAAGGTGAACACTTATGAGGGTATGAATAATCTTTTTATGTTGGAGTCTATTTATGATGCCTGTTCTCCTGAGCTCAGACAGCACTTGGCTGATTCAACGGAATTGGATTCCAGGAAGCTAGCTAAGGCTGCTGACTTGTGGGTAGCCAAGAGGGCTACTCATAAGGATTCTGGGGCAACTCAGAAAAAGGATGAGGGAAAACAGCCTAAAAAAGACTCAAAAGAGAATTCTAATAACTCAAATTCCAAAGAGGGCCCCAAACAAAACCAAAAGGGTAAGCCACAAGGAAAACCACAGCAGAATAGTGTACCTTCTGGTGCCAAACCAGAGGGAGGCCAGAACAAGCCACCATTCCAGAAAGTATTTGGTAAATGCTTTGTTTGTGGCTCTACTGACCATGTGAAAGGAGATCCCAGATGCAAGGGTAAACCTTCGGGGGTCCAGCTTGTCTTCTTAGCCTTCGCTCCAGAGGAGGAAGTCCAAATGGCAAGTGGAAACTTTCTACTACTGGCTGATGAACCCATTGGAGTCTCAGCCAGTGTTTCTTTAGTGTCTCTGGGTTTGTTGGAACAACAGAATTTAGATGTCTATAATTCTATCCCAGATAATACTAAAGAGTATTATAAGGACAGTGTCCAGGTGAATGGCCAAGAGACTCCTGCCATTAGGGACACTGGCGCCAGCATAACTGAGGTGGATAAATCTTTTTTTCAGGCTGAGGATGTTGCTAAGGCACCCAAACGCCTCACCAAGTTAGCTGGAGGGCCTGTGCAGATGCTTCCCCAATTACCAGTTCTCATCCAGTGTAATGACATGACTGTGAAGATACCTGTCAGCATACAGAGTGAGGTACCAGGACGAGTTCTGTTGGGTAACGATTTAAAAACTCTTGGAGTTGTGTCTCATACCCCCAGACCTCCTAGTAAACGGTTACAGGAGCTAACCAGACCTGCAAGGGAGAGAACCATGAGAGGTACTCCCGAGGAGATGATGAAGAAGGATATCACTCCTGCTCCACTGGATTTGTCAGCTGCTGTCTCAAAGAAATCAGAAGTGAAAGGGAAACCTAAAACTTATATACCGAAACCAGCAGCCAGCACTTCAGTGCAGCCAACAAGGACTTCCCCTCGGTTCTCCAAAGTTACACCAGTAACTCCCCCTCCAGCTGAGGCTGAGAGGGAGATACAACCCTGTGTGGTAGAATTAGACTCAGAGGAAGAGCTAATGGAAGGCCAGGAACTCATTGGAGATCTGGATCATGTTGACCATCCTGAGCTGCAGTCTTTACTGGCAGAAGGTGGACCCAACAGGGCAGACTTCAGTAAGGGACAGAGAGAATGTCCAACTCTGGAAGGTCTTCGCCACCAGGCAGAAGCTCAGGCTGAAGGGCAAGAGCCTGGGAAATACAGGTTGCACTGGGAAGATGGCCTCTTCTACAGTGAACCGACAGAGTCTGAACCTGGAGACTACAAACGACTTGTAGTACCCCAAGAGAACAGGCAACAGTTCTTGCAGTTAGCCCACGAGATTCCTTTGGCTGGTCACTTGAGTTTCAAGAAAACTAAGGAAAGGCTCTCTCTCTACTTTTATTGGCCAAAGATGGGGGCCGAAGTAGAAAAATACTGCAGGAGCTCCCACACCTGCCAGACCTCTGGTAAGGTTGGCTCCAAAAATGGGGCACCTTTAGTGCCTCTCCCAGTTGTGGGAGTCCCATTTGAGAGAGTAGGGATTGACATTGTTGGTCCCCTTGATCCTCCAACCTCCTCAGGCAACAGGTTTATACTTGTTGTAGTAGACCATGCTACTAGGTATCCTGAGGAAATTCCTATGAGGACTGTTACAGCTCCGGCTGTGGCTAAGGCCCTCCTTGGTATTTTTACCAGGGTCGGATTTCCTAAGGAAGTAATCTCTGACAGGGGGTCAAACTTTATGTCCCACTACATGAAAGCCATGTGGAAAACCTGTGGAGTTACTTACAAGTTCTCAACAGCTTACCACCCACAAACCAATGGGTTGGTAGAAAGGTTCAACCGAACCATGAAGAGCATGATAGGTGCTTTAGAGGACCCCCTTAAAACGAAAGTGGGATCTTCTACTGCCATGCCTTCTCTTTGCTTATAGAGAAGTCCCTCAGGAGGGAGTAGGTTATTCTCCCTTTGAGCTTCTCTATGGTCATCCCGTCAGAGGTCCATTGGCCCTGATTAAGGAGGGGTTGGAGAGTGCTCCTTCCCCCAAGCCAGTCAGAGTGACTGACTACGTGATAGGTCTCCAAAGGAGAATGTCACACATGATGGCAGAAGCAAGTGATAACTGAAAGCTGGACAAGCATTGGTCAAGCACTGGCATGATCAAAAGGCTAACATGGTTGAGTTCACTCAAGACCAGCTAGTTCTCGTTATGATCCCAACAAGGCAGAGGGCCTTGCAAGACAAATGGATGGGGCCCTTCAGAGTTGTGGGTAAACTTGGAGAGGTCAACTATCTGGTGGACTTGGGCAATCCCAAGGAGGCTCCAACAGTCTTCCACACCAACAGACTCAAAGCGTATGTCTCGAGACCTGATGTAGGAGTGTTGCTTCTAGCATCATCAGAGGAAGAAGAAGAGAGTGAAGCTCTTCCTGATCTCCTCAGAGGCTTACCTTTAGACAAAATGATTGAAGGAGTAAATCTCTCTTCAAATCTGACACCTGAGCAACAAGTAGAGTGCAAATCTATGTTGAATCAGTTTGCCTCTCTGTTCTCACTTTCACCAGGCTTGACCCCTTGGGGCCAGCATGACATACTCACTGGTGCCCACCCTTTGCCAAGAACAGATGAGTTGGTGGATAGACTTGGTTCAGCCAAGTTCCTCAGCACATTTGACTTGATGTCAGGCTATTGGCAAATAGCCCTGACAGACCATGCCAAGGAGAAAACTGCATTTTCTACCCCAGTTGGCTTATACCAGTTTAAGGTAATGCATTTTGGAATGAAAAATGCACCTGCTACTTTCCAACGGATGGTAAACCAGGTTCTGAATGGGATGGAGGACTTCTGCATGGCATACTTGGATGACATAGCAGTGTTCAGCAATTTCTGGGAAGAACATGTAAACCACCTGAGAGATGTTTTGCAGGCTCTTGGACGAGCCAATCTGACCATAAAGGCGAGTAAATGCCAACTTGGACAGAGTAAGGTAGTCTATCTTGGACATGAGGTAGGAGGTGGAGAAATAAGGCCTTTACTCAGTAAGATTGAAGCTGTGCAAAATTGGACAACACCTACTACTCAGACCCAGGTGAGAGCCTTCTTAGGTCTCACCTGGTATTACAGGAATTTCATTGAGAACTATGGGACCATAGCTTCTCCTCTGAATGTCATCTCCTCTCCAAAATTCCCTAAGAAGGTTAGATGGAACGAGGAGTGCAATCAGGCCTTTGAAAACCTGAAAAAGGCTCTTTGCCAAGCCCCAGTACTCAGAGCTCCTGATTACCACCAAACTTTCATTGTGCAGACAGATGCTTTACATGTAGGAATAGGTGCAGTACTCAGTCAACTGGATGGCAAAGGTAGGGAGCACCCCGTTTGCTTCATCAGCCGCAAGCTGAAGGATCCTGAAACAAGGTGGGCAACAATCGAAAGAGAGTACTTTGCTATCGTGTGGGCTCTGAAGAAGTTTAGGCCATACATGTATGGTTCTACTTTTGTCATTTAGACTGACCACCAACCCTTGAGATGGTTAATGCAAATGAAAGGGGAAAACCCAAAACTACTGAGATGGTCAATCTGCCTGCAAGGGTTTGATTTCACCATTGAGCACAGGTCATGGTGTCACCTCCAAAATGCTGATGGTCTCTCTAGGATGTATGTCATCGACTAGAGGTATGAGATTCATCCAGGAGTGGATTAAATCCTCCTGTCCCTTAGTCTGGGGGGGCGAGTGTTAGGTAGAATTCTCTGTTTAGGCTGAATTTCCTAGCCTAGTGAGTCCCCCAGCAGCTTTGCTGGATTTCTGGAGTTTTTTCATCCTGCCAAGAGTGAGACTCTTTTCCTCCCACTCTTGGACATGAATGTGGTTGATTTCTTTGAATGTCAATGTGTTCTATGGGCTATGGGGTGTTTTACTCCATAGGGCCTCATGCGTTTTGCTATGTGTGTTACACCGCACCCTCTGTGCCGTAACACTGAGGTGTCCTAGAGGATCTCCACTATAGACTCCATACCCTGGGACTGACCACTGTCTCCCAGGGCATGTAAAGTCACCATTGGCTTTACTAGACCTAAATTTACTAACAGAACTAGTACAAACCATCCTATTGTGGACGTACTGGTAGGGGTAATTCTATTACCCCTGGGTCTGTTGTTCGAGGGGGCACTGTCCCGTCCCCCCTCGTCGAGTTTTGGCTGGTGGCAGTGGATACTACTCTTTATATTCGACCGCAAATATATTCCTATGGGATTCTTCCCATTGTTCGAGGCTAATACTTTTTCACATTAGTCTCTAACATACCGCCGGTTTATTTGTTTTAACTAAATCCACCGGTTGGTATTTTCTGCCAGAACTCGGTTTTTTAAAATGGCGTATGTGTTCGCCTCTGTAACTCCGAAGCAAAGGTTGAGCCCTTTGTTCCACTTTTGGCGGGCTTCTTCACAGAAGCCCTCCAGAGTGGTGCCATTCTGTCTGGGTACCACAGGGGGTGTGGTAGGGGGTTTAACACCCTGGACTCAGTTGCCTTGCCAACTCAAGTCGCACTCTGGTGTGATTGGCCCAAGTGGTGAGCCGCCCCGCTCACCACTTAGCATGTTTGATAGACAGCTAGGCTGAATGAATGGGGGTTTTCTGCATAAATGCAGGGCTTTTGGGACTGGAACTTCAGAAGTCGCCACAGGACCTAAGAATCCGACGAGGGTAAAGCTGAGCCGACCTGCAACGACGACACCTCCGGTGGAGTCCTGCTGAACCGACTCACCACTTCCCAACGACAGAGGAGATCTCCCTGCTGGAGAGTCGTCTTCCCCTGACTGGTGGGAACAACCAGTCCCTTGCTTTTTCTTCGCTTCCAGGACGTCTAGTGGTCGAATTGCCTGTGCTGTGCACCCCGGCAACCGGATAGCCACTAACCACTGTTCCGCGATCAAAAGGTGGTGCCTTGTGACTGAGCACTCAGCGGCTGGTCTCTTCCCTGGTGGTGCAACAATCTTCAACCTTCCTCTACGACGATATCATCTCTTCTTCTGGAAAAGTCCGGACTTGCATCCACCACCAGGAACCACGGCCCCCGCCGGAGCTGTCTCTTCACTTTCAAGGTACTGTGTCCGCCTGGCTTCCCTTGAAACGGTGTTTTAAATCCTTACCTTTCCACTGGGTCGCCTCCAGACCCGCTTAACTTTTGTTCTAAAACTGGTCCAACCTTTCTGTGACATTTTGCTACAAAGACTTAAAGTGCATTTCCACTGTAGTACTTTTGGGACATACCGCCTTGCCTCTCTCCGAGTAAGCCTGGCCTCTGAACTTTGTGATTTACAGTAGACCCTGCCTTGCTTGCCTTGCATTTGTTTCGTAAAAGTGTTGGTACTGAGTTGGTTTCATACCCTGCCTTTTTCTCTCCCTTTCTAACGAATACTAGAGTGCCATCTAGGTTAAGGCATTCACCTCTGTCTGCAAATAAGTGGTGCCGTTGAACCTAAACTTGTCGAAATATTGTTATGGGATTGATTTATACTTACAGTAACTGTGATTGAAGTTGTTTGCCATATTAGTGCCAGTGTGTTTTTCATAGATGTGTTTTTAAATAAATAATTATAGATCTTTACACCCAAGCTCTGATCAGTGTCTGCTTGTTCTACTGTGTAAATTGCCCTATCTTGTATACTCCAAATATGGCCTAACTCGTCTTGAGAGAAGTCTGACTGCTCAGCCACAGCTACCAGGTAAATCTGGGTGGTACAGACTGCTACCAATTGGGTTTACTGCTAACTCATGTAGTCTTAAACTTTTAGCAGTGGTCCCAGAGGGAACTGCACAGGTTTCTGCCTAACACCCATTAAATTGATCTACAACAAAGGCTGTCTCTATCAGCTCACCTGACGAACCAGATTGTTGTACACTAAATGCAACACTGTCTCCACTTACAATTCATGCTGTAACACCGGATGAGTCCTGTCCCCTTCTGCAAACCACACTAGATGCCTTAAATTTAGCCATCTCGACCATTTTAAGGCTTTACGATACACTTGACAACAGACTAAAAACTCAAAACTCCCTTCTAGAAAAAGTACTTCACCAACAAGAACTGACAGTGGCTTCATTAATACCTGGATCATCAAACAAACCCTGGTTGGTGGCAGAGCGTGATTTCACTGTTTCAAACGCTCAAACCCAGACACCTCCAAACCTGGCTGCTCAAGAAAGAACAAATTTACTGCCAGCTTTACCCATGGATGTTAATCAACCGCTCTTGGCTGATTTACCCCAAAACATTGTTCCCCAGCATGCTTTTCCAGCTGCTTTGTTGGATACGGAACCCACTGTAATTAACCTTACCACCAAGGCCAGTGTTGCAAAGAGTACTGATCCCATTTCTAAACATATACCAAAAAAAATTTGAATCCAGACAAATTAAATGGAGTCCAAGACATAACTAAATTTTGTATGCCAATGGCAAAGAAAAAAAAAGTATCTTTTACTGCTGTACTCGAACAAAAAAAGACCTAGAATCAAAAAAGCCTCAAATCAAATGAGCAGTCTGCAACTACATATTTCTTGAAAAAATTGACTAAACCTACGAAAGATCTAAAATTAGCTTCCGATGCAATCACAAAAAAATATGTGAATCTATCCAAAAACGCAATACAAACGCATCTGGCAACACAGAGAGCTCAGAACGCATCTACTTACCTACCCTTAGACGAGCTTGCAGAGGCTATTGATGATCAAACAAAACAGTTACAGCCTAATATACACGTTGACCACCTTTCTCTAAAATCACAACGAAAGAGTGATTTACTACCTACAATTGAACAACGACTTTGCCAACTTGAGAAAGCAATGCAAGGTTCTGTTGCAAAATCATTGTCTAATATTGAACCATAAAAATCAGAGCTTGTACCAACCTTAACACCTTACGATCTTTCTCAACTCCAATCTATAGGCGTAACAACTAATCAGCTGACTAATCCCCAAACCATTCATGTAACATCACATGCTCAGAATATACAACCCTTGATGCAAGCACAAAGGAAAGAAACATTTAAACAAGAATCTTTTGTTCTACATGAAAGAATCTCTCAACTCGAAAAAATACTTAAGGCACAGATCTCCAATCTGATGCATACTCAAACACAAAAAGATCTAAAGAAGAGTGTAACGGCCCCTCACTTGCTTCCAAATGCAAACATTCAATATAAACCCCTATCTACAACTGAGGGAGGACTCTCGCAAACAGGTCAGTCCTTTCACACTCTCATTATCCAATGTAGATCAGGCCCTCATGAATTATACGATTTAAACCGTACATCTATCTTGAATATCTTTGCTCAGATTCTGTCACTAGAAGATCTCTCTTCAAATGACATAGACCAAGTTGAATTTATAGATGATACAAAACTAACATGTGCGAGATTATGGATCAAATCCAGGGTTATCTTAAATTTGATATGGCAGGTCAGATGTGACATCTTTGATTAGGGTTTACGATTTCTTAAGAAACTTTTCAGATGAAACCACTAAACAAGGAAACAAAACCAAATCTCTATTAAAGAACACATGAGCCTGCAGGATTTGAAACTACTTCCTCAAAAATGCCTCGAATTTCAGCATGACATGGCTTAGAACCATAACCACTAACAATAAAATCTATAGGAGAAGTTAAGTTGGTTAGTTGGAACACACGTGGCCATGTTCACTTGATTAATAATTCTGCAAGTAACCTGCACATTTATGACATTATTGCATTACAGGAGACATGGTTACAAACGACCCCCATTTGGGACAATTTTGATGTATCAGCGGTGCAAGCAATTCAGCCTTCTAAAGGTAGGCCCATGGCTGGCCTGCTCATAGCAGTAAAAAAATCTTTGGGTCTTACAATCACGAAATGGGCAGGACCAAATGACTAGATGCAACTTGTTTAAATCAGTGGCAATTCATACACAATTGCCTTATTAAATGTATATTGGAATCGCGCATCCCTGTCCTCCGACGTGTTCTTTTCAGATATCGAACTTCTTTTGACTCAAATTGTTTTAGAAGATTCAACTACAGCAACTATACTTGTCGGTGACCTAAACATTCATCTGTTTCATAAATCCTCCCCTCAAGAACTGGTCATTACCTATAGGTGGACGACAATCATGGAACATTTTCAATTACAGATGTTGAACGTTTCAGTAGTGGGAGACGTTCCTCACAGACCGACTTGGCGAAGGATGTATCAGGAATCCACTATTGATTATATCTATACTGATCCAGCCACATTTCTATTAGTCTGCAAGCAACACCAGAGTGATCATGACCAACTTAAAATTCACCTGGGCTTGTGATTTTATCGCGCCCATACTAATCATCTTAGAAACACCTAGGTGGTAAATGGTGGGCGTAATAGATTACGGATTACAGAAGATTCATTATACAGTTATTTATACTGTCTAAAATGTAATGTGCCTCTAACCTCAGAAATGACCCCCCGAGATACCTGCTATGCTACTGCCCTTCAACTATTCTCGGAACCTGAAAATAGATAGAAAAAAACTCATTTTGTGCATAAACATGCATTTGATGTTGAGCTGCAACATCGAAAGCTCACTTTACGAAGAGATATAAGACAATTTAGGAAGTTCAAACCAAATAAATACCTTAAGACGATTAAACATCAGAAGCTGATTTATAAAAACTGGCTTACCGCAAGAAAGGCACTTATGTAGCAAAATGATAGCGAGAACATGTTGAAAGCTATGTCGTCGAATAACTCACGATCAATATGGCAATTTCTTAACCAATCTACCCTGACTTCCCAACTTGCATTACAGATCAACCTAGTAACTGAGCAGAATTGGATAACTCACTTTACGATGGCGTATGCTATCTATAACAATGCAATTCCACCGATGAGTGACATCACTTTTCTAGCGTGCCCCCTTGATCTTGAGTTTGACAACGATGATATTGAATTTTATATTTCTAAGCTTAAGACTTCCCAGGCCATGGGCCCCGATAGCCTATCTAACACACTTTTAAAGGCTGATAGTAAGATTCGGGCATCGATATTAAACATCATATTCACTGAAATCATAAGAA
The DNA here is from genome assembly GCF_040938575.1 of Ambystoma mexicanum. Lineage (NCBI taxonomy): Eukaryota > Metazoa > Chordata > Amphibia > Caudata > Ambystomatidae > Ambystoma > Ambystoma mexicanum. The sequence goes on from NC_090925.1 coordinate 100,476,223, forward strand.
CTGGAAAAATCCTGTCCTCTTGGCGTAAATCGATCATAGTCCCGATCTTTAGAAAAGGTGACCGTCAACAACCTCAAAGTTACCGTCCAATTGCCCTTTTGGACGTGCCTGGCAAACTCTTTAGCAGACTAATATTGTGTGATTTTAACCGGTGGATAACTAAAATGGATCTTATGGATCCTCACCAAACAGGCTTCCTTCCGGGTATCGGTACATCAGTTAATTTAACTGTATTGACCGCGATTCAACAATATGCGCTTAATTCCAAACAAGGGCTGTACATTGCTTTTGTGGACTTCAGATCCACTTTGATTCGGTGAGCCGAGAATTATTAGTACACAAAATAATCGTTGCAGGATGTCCAACAACTCTTTTAGCTTTAATAGTCCAACTTCATTCTGACACTTCCATCCGTGTAAGATTAAATATGCACGGCTTATTATCTGCACCAATCATGACGCACTGTGGATTAAAACAAGGCTGTGTGTTAGCTAAGGGATGCTCCGCGGTTGGGCCAAGCCGATATATCTTGGCTCCTCTATGCAGACGATTTAGTTCTACTGTCTAAAACCCCGACTGGACTACAGAACCTACTGCTCGTTCTTGAGCACTATGCTGAGTCCAATGGCCTTCAAATTAACACCACCAAAACTAAGATCTTGCATCCTAAAATAAAACCATCCTCTAAATCAACATCTTTTAACTGGACTTTAGATGATAACACACTTGAAACTGTAGATGAATATAGATACTTGGGAATAAATATCAACACTGAACCAAAGGATGACAATTATGTGAATGATCTGAATGGAAAGATAATTGCTAATACCTCGCAGGCAATGCTGATACAAAAGATATACAGGAAGTTTTCTTTTAAGCCAGTAATTACATTCTATATACAGAAAATATCAGCGATAATCTTATATGGGAGTGAAACTAAATGTTTGAAAAGTGCGCACTTTTGGACACTCATGGAAGGGAGATTCTGGTAAAGAGTCCTAAACCTTCCCATCCTATGTGCAGTTTAAAATATGAACTTGATCTTAAATGTTATGGCCACTTGGAAAATTCTTGCCTTACATAGAAAACTACTCCTACATTTTGAAACTGAAAAAATCTCGGCGAAGCTTGCGAGGTTTATGCTCGAATCTCTCCACTCATACCCCCGAGCCTGGAGGAAATTTGTAAAATCTGTAATGATTGCGGCAAATATCTCAGAAATATTACTCATTTCAAATCCCACCAAGGCAAAATATATTTTATGTTGTCTAGACTGGATTCATACTTTAGATCTCTGTAAAACGTACACAATTTACAGAGAAAATCAGATATAGGATAAGGCCCTTGGTATAATAGAAACACATCTTCTGAAATTCCCAGATCGTAAACTTCAAATTACCTTTTTAAGATTTCGATTGAACGTAGTAGGATTTACAAGCTCAGAGGCATCAAATTCCAATGTCGGAGAATGTTTGTAGATTTTGCTGCAATCAACATCATCCTGATACGCTTCAATATGTTCTAACTGCTTGCCCCATGTTGTTGGAACAACATATAAGGTTGTTCAAACCTCATCTTAAGGACCAACTAATCATAACTGCAGAAGAACTTTGGAAGAGACTGTATTATACCAGACTACTGAGCCTACAGATTGCACTTACGAAATATATACTTCTACTTAAATTAGAACCTGAAAGTTTGTCTTAAAGTGGAATCAGTAAGACAATTCAGGGGGTCAAACAGTGTTTTGGGAGTAAATATGGTTTTGACTTTTGAATGTAGGCGAGAACTTACTCTTCTAGTCTACTAGTCTGCTATGCCACTTGATGAGTAATATGATTTAAAAGATGCAATGTGTCATTTTTGACCTAAAAGATTTAATGTGCTGGTTATGCTTTTTTGAACATTGATCGGGATTATTAATGCCCTATGAAAGAACTGACTGTGTGTGCTATCTAATAATGTATTGGTCTTCTTTTGCATCCTGATCGAGTTTTTTTTCTTTTCCTTTTCTTTTTCTTTTTTTTCTCTTTTGATATCTTAGTTGTGTTTTGTATAACAAATCTTTTATTGATGGTTTGTCCTTGTTTGTTCTTCATATGTCTAAAATGTTTTTGTATGTTTTTCTTTTTCTCTGTCATGTAAAAGTATTGAAAAGTTGTTTTTAACAATTGTAACAATAAATAACAAATATAAATAGTACGCAATGACAGCGTATTGCAAAGAACAAACTGCAAATGGAAGAAGGAATGTTTCTGCTTTATTGGGACACGGCCCTCGCTGTCCATGGGGAAAAGCATGTGTGCTTACTTGTCTTTGCTGCTACCTACCCATGCTCTTGGGACAATGAGGAATATCACAGCTGCGGTTGCATGTGTGACAGCAAGGTCTGTTTATAAATGTGTCCATTACTGTGCATACTCAGCCGGAGTATCATGGTTGCTATTAATTGCAGACGCACTGTAGCACATCAGATTTGGTGCACAATTACTTACAGGGCAAACCTATGTGGCCTGCTACTTTCTTCAGCAAAGGTGCAAACTGATTGCAGAGAACCTATGGGGTGAGCCCTTTTGTAGGGTTGCTGTGGACAGCTTTCACCCGAAAAGCAGGCGTACATTGTTGCTAACCAAACATACATGTGCAACAGCACATTGTGGTGTGTCTGTAAACATGTACTTTGTGAAAAAGAACTCAGTATTTTGCTCAACCCTGCACTTTCCCACTCTTCGAGGGTCTGGCTCCTGTCCCTGAAATAAGGTATCACGCCCAGAGTGGGTGCCGTCGCATGGTGATATCCCCACTGTTGTCCTTTGGGACGGCTGTACACTGCATGCGTTTTGCATTGAATACGTTGTGCGCACGTGCATGGGTGTCCTATGCACAGCGTTGGTTTTTCTCTACTGACTAAAAGTGCGCCACACGTGCACAAACAATTTAGGGAGACATTGGGTATCTATAAGGTACAGCAGGTGGGATGTTTATCTGCATATTTAACTGTAGGCCGTGGGTGGATGCCCCCAACTAATTAACGTTCCTGCACAGTGGTGATGTCCGCAGGACACAGAGGAAGCCATACACAGGTCTGCACTTGCACTACGCAAAAAGATCTGGCCATATAGGCATTGCTTGGTGGTGGACAACATGCGGACGTGCAGAGCATACTGATACCTCCTTTGTCATTGTGGATAGGCCGGACAGCTGCAGTGTACGTAGGGCACTTACCTTTTTCTTACTTGCGGTCATTGCAACAAGCAATGTGAGCCACTGAGTTAGAACCCCTTTTTGAGGTAAAAAAGAAATAACCACTCATACAGTAAGCAACATTCTCATTATTATCATTTCCTTGTACACATGCATACACCCTATTTGGAAAGGAAGGGGTAGCAGAAGTACTTATTGTGGGGAAATAGGGATTTTCACAATGTGGTTGTGAAGGGAGGAAGAGATTGATGTATTACCGTAACGTCTCCCATGAAACGGTTTGTGAGGGAATGGCGGGCTCCGACATGGGGAAGGAGTAAACATGCAGGTGTGGCAGTGCTGTGTTATTTTGTCCAAATGATATCTTTATATGCAACCTTTAAAGCGTCACAATTGTTCACCAATTCCTCCAGTTTGACTTCCCTGCTGTCCATTTCGCTATGCATACAGTTTCTTTCCTTTCCTAGGCCCGTATGCTGTTGTGGAAGGGTTGGTGCTTGTACTGCCTTCCTTTCCAATATGTTGTCTTACTGAACAGAAAATGTGTTTGTTGTACGTGCAGCAATATATATTAGATATTGTTCGGTTCACAGCAATGAGCATACCAATGGGGTTACTGTAGAAAGGACTTGCGTCATGAGGGAAATTGTCCTCCTGCCACTGTAAGATGCTTCCCATTGCTGCATTACACCAAGATATGTTATGCTTCCATACCATTGCATACGGCAGCACTGGTGCAATTATTTTACAAATTGTAAGGTCCTTACTACCTTCTACTGACGTTCAGATCTTTGCATTTTCCAATAGTTACTGTGGCAGTTTGATTTTTGTTCCCCTTTAACGCAGCGGTGTGGTAACATTGGTGAAGGCAGACGTCCCTTCTGTTGTTGATGCTTTCCGTTATGGTGTACTTCCTATGCCTTTGTCTTGTTTGCTTCATAAGTGCACAATTTGCAAATATTCTCTATTTTCCCTGAACATTTTTGCACTTGATGCTGTTTGTGTATGTTATTTGCGTTTGGTGATGGGTACCACTATGTACGAGACCACCTGCCTTCCTCAGCTGGTTGGATGCCACACGATCTCTGCAAACAGACGCATAGTCTGTGAGTGCTGACACATTAACATGGTGGCAGCAGTTTCACTATGTTGCACAGTCCTTCTTTACACAATAAGGGTATGCCGCTAAAAAACAATGAAATTCACTGACAAGAAACATTGTCAAGGGACGTTATGGTTAAGTTGCACTAGTAAAAACATATACAATTCAATGGAAAAATCGTTGTTGCATTTACAATTTGGCAGTTGTAGCTTCCATAAAAGGTTTAAGGGCGTTATTCTCAGTTAAAATAGCTTGGATGACTGGGTCTTGTATGTCATCCTTGGATGTGGGAGAGTCACTTTTCTTTCTTTAGGGGGAATTGTTGGTCAACACTGAGGGGAAACCCTTAGATTGCCCTTTTTTAGAAGCCATTCTGAAGCAGGTATGTGACACTATATTTACACTGACTCTCTGGCCAAATTCAGTTAATAATGAGGTAGTCACATAGATGGTGTGCCTTATTGTAGAATGAAAAGCACAATATAAGCCAGCCACCAAATAGTTTGTTGTAGGATGTACCTGCTTCCTAAAACGTCTAGTATCAGCTCAAATTAAAGGCAACCGCGTGCCAAAAGTATTTATTTCTTATGTAGCTGTACTACAGATTTATTGATATGCCTTTATTGTAGCAAATAAGGTCTTCACAATTAAATTTCTAGCAACTGTGTGCCGAAATCACCTTTTCCTTATGTAGCTGTACTAAAGATTCATTGGCATGCCTTTATTTTAGCACAACAGCACGTTGCAGTTACATTCCAGCCAGCCATGTGCCAAAAGTACCATTTTCTTATGTAGCTGTTCTAAAGATTCATTAACACTCCTTTATTGTAACAAAACTACACTTCACCGTTGAAATTCCAAGCAGCCGTGTGCCAAAAGTACCTTTTTCTTATGTAGTTGTACTAAAGATTCATTAAAATGCCTTTATTGTAGCAAAACAGCACTTCATAGTTAAGATTCCAGGCAGCCGTGTGCCAAAAGTACATTTTTCATATGTGGTTGTACTAAAGATTCATTAAGGTGCTTCAATTGTAGCAAAATAGCTCTTCATAATTAAAATTCCAGGCAACTGTGTGCCTAGAGTACCTGTTTTCCTTGTGGCTGTACTCAAAACTAGTTGACGTGCCTTTGTTGTGGAGAAAGAACACTTATGTGCATTCAAAGGAGCATCTTCTTCCGGTCAGCCATACCAGCTGACAGGAAACGTCAGCTTCCTTGTTACATGACCTCGCTGCCGCAGGCCCACGCCTCTGATTGTTTTCTGTGAATCTTTGTCTCGCCTTCCAGCAAGAGTGTGTGTGCAGCGAACCACACCACCCTCTCCAAAGTCACCACGAAGAGAGCAGGCAAGTTTATAAATCTTCCCACAGTACTATAGGGTGTAAAATAAAGTTATATTTTCTTGCCAGAGCAGGAACGCAGAATTAGGAGGCCATACGCGTCAGTGCATAGCCACGCCCCCCAATCCTACTGATTCTTATGTCACCGAATCATTTTCCGGTAATACCAAATGCATAAAGAGCTGTATTGCATTCCAAGGCAATCAACAGAACTACAAGTTCAGAAATGTTAATTCACAATGCAGATGTCTCCACTGAATCAGTCTGTTGGAAAGCTCCTTCCCAAATGCTGAACATGATCACAATAGTCTCACTTGCACATTGCTGTAATTTCACGTTGGTACCTGATGAACCCTTAGTCGACTCTACACATTTCATGTGACACAGAATGCTGCCCCAGTACTTTCTGCACAACGATTATTATATTAGAGTTAATTTATATTAGTTGAAAAGGAGAAACACTATAGAAGGTCTACTTTGAACAGAAAAGAATGGGAACAGTTCAAATAACATATCAGTCAATAAAACATAAAAAACATAAAAAATATACAGGGTAATTCATGGAATTTATGTGTGCTGAAAAGGGGAGTGCAAGCGTGAAAATCGCAGCGCATGCGTGCTAAAGCCACTCACGCAGCCGTTAGTCGATTCATGGAATGCGCTGCGCATGTTTTCCCCGGGATGTGCGCCAAATACGTGGGTGGCGCACACGGGTGCATACATCACTAAACGATGTGTGTGATGCGCACAGCGAAAGCGCGCAACGTGTAGCCCACAGAACAAAAGGGGGCAGGACACGGGGCAGATCATGCGGAATGGGGAACAACACGTGAAAATGTGGGCGTTATGGGGGAAGTACCGCAGCTAAATCCTCGCAACGCCCACACGCGCCGTAACAACACGTATCCATGGAATCGAATAGGGGAAACCCGTGCGCCACAAAAGATGTGCTAATCTGGAAACACGTACGCCAACAGGAAGCAGGCGTAATTGGCCCTGCGCAGCATAAAAGTGCGCACAAAGAACAAACAAGCTCATACGCTACGATGAATATACCGTTCCTCGCAGCAGTGGTCGTGGGACACCCCAGGCGGATGAGGATAGCCAGGCCCCGCATTTTTTAACCGAGGACCAGCCTTTTTGGGATGCCTGATGACCAGGTCTATGGGAGGTACAGGTTTCCACCACAAGTAATCCTAGAACTGGTTGCTGAGTCGGAGGATGACCTCACATCACCCACCCTGTGCTCCCAAGCACTGAGTCCCTTGCAAAAGGTGCTCAATGTACTGCATTTGTTGGCTACTGGGTCATTTCAGCGGACAAGTGCCCTAGTTGGGGGTGTCTCACATGTCATGCAGTCACGCTGCCTACACCAGGTGTTGGCGATCATGACTGCATGCTCCTCAGTCCACAGGCACATATACATGCCCAGAACACCTGTAGAAAGGCAGGCCGTAGTCCTGGACTTTTACGGGTGGCACACTTCCCCAAAGTGCTAGGTGACATTGATTGCACCCATGTGGCTCTAAGTCCTCCCAGGGCCACTGAGCACATCTATCGAAACCGCAAGCACTGGCATTCCATCAACGTGCAGGTTGTATGTGATTCCAAGGGAATCATCACCTCATTATATCCCAACTATCCGGGGTCCAGCCATGATAGTTTTATATTTAGAATGTCACCCTAAACCGGGACCTGGAAGCTGGGTGGCATGGCGACACATGGTTCATTGGTGAGTACAAATGCCTCTGCTCATGCATGCATGACAGACACTGAGAAATGGGAAAACCCAACTAATGATAACTATTATCACCTCCCTAGTGCCTACCCTCTGAGCACCTCCATGATGATGTCAATACAGTACCCCACCACACCACCCAAGGTAAGATACAGCACAGCCCATATTGCAACCCGGGGCATAGTGGAGTGCACATTCGGAGTGCTGAAGTCACGTTTTCGCTCCCTTCACTGCTCTGGTGGCCAGCTGCTAAATGCGCCCTCAGTAGTGTGCAGGATCACTGTGGCAGCATGTGTCCTGCACAACGTTGCGACACGGCGGGGCATACCAGTGGACATGGTGGTGCCCCCACATCCCCAACCACATACACGGCCACTGCGCATGGGAGGGGAAAGGGCATGTGGTGAGGCAGCCCGTACCCAACTTGTGGCAAATTTCTTCACCTAAAATCCCACCACTGCGGAGTGCACACAAGCCTGGCACATACCAGCTGGCAATTAATGATGATGACAAAAGGGACAGTCAATGTCACAACCATACCACCCTGAGATTGTTTTCCTGGAAGTGCTACATTGTGTGCATCCCTAGCTACTTAAACAGACCCAATGCTGTGCCAGTAAAAGGCACACATTCATGCAGCATGAAGGACTACCCCCTTGCAAAATAGTACACCCAAATAGTGGCATGTCACCACACCCCTCCGTAACCCCATCTCAGCTACCCAACACCCCATGGCATGGCATGCTATGTGAAGTCAACCAAATGAATGCACAACGCATGATACAAGTGTCACAAAGTGCACCATCCCAAATGGAAACAGGCCAGAGACAATTCCCTCTCACTAATGAAAAAGAAACAGCACACATGAACAAATACTTAGCAAGCCAAAACATAAGTACAGGACCCAACAGTGGCAATGTATGACAGTAAAAAATGAAAGTAGCGCAAGAGTCACAACCTGACACAGGCACCACATCGACCCCTTCCATCTCCAGTGTGTTGCTGGTAGGCAAATGTGGCAGTGTACTCCATACAACATGAACTGTATCTGCAATGGAGACCGTCTCGTTAAGACATGAAGAAGCTACATGCATATAGGCAAAATGTCCTGCATGGAATACAATATACAAATCAACCATGCAGTGGAGAAATCATCACCAATCCCTACTGGGGGTGTATACACAGTTTGGACTACAGACTGCCCACACAACTTATGGGAGCCCAATGCCTCTGTGTAAGTTACTGTCACTTGGTCACACCCTTGCAAGCCCATGGAAAGGGGAAGCAGGAGTGGAATGTGTGTCAGGAACCCAAGTTTCAAACCCAAACACAGGACAAGCCTGCATGTGCCCAGCTGGAACACACAGTGGATGCCTAAGGGGGCCACACAAAGCAACACACTGTAACATGAATTTACAATCTGAAAGAAAATAGTTATCAACAAAAAAGTAAATGTAAATTAAAAAAAATGAAATTAAATATAATTTTTTTTAAAAAAATGAAAAGTAAACAAAATAAATCACATTAAAAATCAAAATACTAATAAAATAAAAATAATATGAACTAAAAAGAAAATGAAAAAAATCAAATGAAACATGAAACGAAAATGAAAATAATAAATGGAAAAAAGCAAAAGAAAAAATGAAAATCAAAAAATGAAAATCTAATTAAAATGTTCAAATCGGAATCAAATATGAAAAACAAAAAAGAAAAATAACAATAAAAAAAGAAAAATCAAAAATGGCCATGTGTTGACCGTGGGAGGCACCCAGGAGGGAGGAGGTACGGGGTGCACTCCAACACCCACATGCGTGGATGTTGAAAAAAACTCTCCATGGGCTCATGGCCTGCACGGCTACCCTATTGTGGGAGAACTGCCGTCACTGTCATCACCCTCTGGTGGTATATTTGAAGGTGTGCTTGGTATGGGAAGCAGACCACACAAAGCCCTGGCATTCTCCTCCATGGCAGCAAGCATGTAGGTCTGAAAGGTTTGGTTCTGCAGGATGACGGTCCGGAGATCCCCATGCAGCACCTCACAGGTAGAACGGACTTCTGCCTGCAAAGCCTCGTGTGATGCCCGGATCTCCTCATGGGTTCCTGGAGGTCAGCTGAGATTGTGCGTGTTAGCCGCTCCAGCTGCTGTTCTGACCTTGTACTCTGGGACACCTCAAGTGCACCCAGAGTACCTCTGAGGAACGTGTGTTCTAACCTCAGGGCATCCCTGTGGGCCTGTGCAGATATGGCTATGCACAGCGTCTGCAGATCAGCCCGTCGGTCCCTGTTGGACGCCACCATGTCCTCCCTGTGTGAACGGCATATGGACTCTGGTGCCTGCTGCTGGAGCTCCACCTGCCTTTCAGGGGGGAGAATGGAAATGGCCACCCAATCAACGGCCTGAGCCATCATCTCACACAAGGCCCCCTATTGTGCTGCAATTGTATACATGGAGTTCTCTCACACAATATTGCCTGGTGGCACATGGCCACTGCGTTGGCGGACACCTCGTTGGCGGGCACCACACCTGTTTGGGCCAAGGTGATGTGCACCTTGCTGTGCTGGCACTGCCTGAGGCTGCAGGACTGCATTCCTCCTTTGATCTGCTGGCCCAGGAACAGGAGCAAATATAGTGGAGTGTGACCCTGCATCCGTAACCGCCACAGGTGGACATTAAAACACTGAATGCCCCATTGAGGAGTCTACCCCAGTGCAGGTGAGTTGACCAGAACAGCATCGCTGCCAGAAACACTCACATGCGACGGGACATTTGTCTCATTGTCAGATTCCGCACCTGAGCCAAAGAGGTCTTCGGAGTTGTACCCTGAGACACCCGTGGACAGGATTGCCTTTAGGACTAATGGATTTTACTCCACCACCACCCCACGTCCTACACTGGTGCCTGGTTGGGGCTATGAGTACTCCTGCCCCTGCGCCATCTCCTCCTTCTCAACAACATGTAATGCCTCATCACCTGCATGAACATAAAACAAAAGTAATGAAGACAGGCATGAACAGCATAGCTGACACACATAGGTATCACAATCTGCACATCGGATATATTAATGACACATGTCACACATGACACTAACTCTGGCATGCATGCACTGGCAATGAAGTGGAAGTGGGCCCTAAATGCAGACACTGAGGACTCCAAGATGGAAAAGCAACACATGTGCTGCAAGCTGCATAGCACCTGCATCGCACATTGGTGTGTGAGTGGCATGGACAATCCACATACATGACACATGCCAGAAACACAGATGGCACATAGCATAGCCATGGCAGATTTCACAAGGACACCTAGGTGGTAGTAAATCAGGACTGTCCCCCATCCATGTGAGATGCACATCATGAAATAGAACATGTAAAAGAGTGTGACAAAACATGCATGAGTCACACGCTGCAACAAGGCCAGTGTTTACTAATACAGTGATGGTAGGCACATGGATACATCGATGGTTGGTCACTTGGACATGACACAAGTCAATTGTCATGTTGAACATTCAAATAGGACCCCGAAGTGATCGTGTGCAGAGCATGTGTAGGTGCACAAGAGTCAATCAGCCTGATTGATGAAATCATTCCCATAAAAAGTAAACAAATATGGGGCATAGTGGGGTGAAATCTATGTCTGAAGTATGGTGAATTTGGGGCAGAACGACACAAAAATGTGTGTTTATCATGCAAATGATTACATCAATCAGGCAGAATGAACAGGAACACAGTATTAACAATGTTGTGGCATGATGCCAGTTGAAGGTCAAGTGCAGTAATCAGGTGCAAAGTGTTATCTGCGGTCAGAAAGGATACTGTGAAACCCAAACCAAAGGGCGGGGATGGTTTGGAGGCACCAAATGGGTGACCTATAGCAGTCATGACTACACAGCCTGACCTGGCACTCAATCAGAACACATCACCCAAGCAACATACACATGGTTTGCACACACATGCATGGCCACTCACCGGACATTGCCTCAAGATCTGTTAGGTCTCCCACGCCTTGGATCTGATCCTCTGTGATGAAGCCTCCAGCGATTGACCCATGTTCTGTGAGTACTTCCTCCTCTGGTGGAGACCCACTTCCAGTCACCAGAGTAGAGGCATGATTGGAAGGAAGCTGGTTCTTTGCTCGGTGTTTGAGGTCATTCCACCGCTTTGAGCAATCATCATCTGTGCGCCTCACAAATCTAAGTAATCTGGTCCGCGATGCACTGCCAGTGGGACCTACATTTAGCAGTCGTAGTGCTGCACCCTGCAGTCACCAGCATTTCGCGGCCATGGGCCGAAACGTAGCCCACAAGTGATTATAGTGCCACATCATTGGAACTCTGCTTCATGGATGTGCCGGAGGGGTGAGCCGTGTCTGGGGTCCCAGCCTGTTCTGCAAGAGCATGCTTCTTCCTCTTGAGAGGTGGTGCGGACCCTGAGTGGCTTACGCTGCTCTGGTCAGTAGGGGATGAAGCACAGGTGGACTGGGCACTGAAAGCAGGCAAAGGCACGATGACCAAAGGTCTCACTGCAGGCATTGGCTGCTGGGTGCTGTTTCCAGGACCAACCTTGGTGTGATGGTCTGGGACCAACACTGTCCCGGCTGGGTGACTCAGAGCCGGGGTGGATTGAGCTGCAGCTGCCCCTGCAGCCTCCTCACCCTTGCTACTTGAGGCAGCAGATGACATTGCTGCCCCAGATCCACTTGGCCTGGTGACAGCAACTTTCACCACCACACGTGGCTTTGACTTTGTGACACAGAAGTCAGCCTGTGAGTCATCCCGTGCCAGTTTGGTGAACAATCCGGGCTGGGTTAACAGGGCCTGAGCTGGGATGGTGTCAGCTGCATCTCCCCTACCCGTTGGGGGGGGCATAGGTGTCCCTGATTGCTCCTCCACACACTGGCCTCTTGGGCCACCCTGCTCATCCTGGCCACATCCCCTACCTCAGACACCTCTTGGAGGTTGGCCACCTTTGCCTCCCTTACCACTTGGTCATCTCCCAACCATGGCACTGATGTTCTTGTGCGAATGGGAGGTGCAGTAAACAATTGTCCTGGGCAATTGGGGTGAAGTGGGCAGGGTACTAGATGGAATACGTACCCCTGTGCTCTAGCAAGGCTGTCTGTGAGCCCTGGGGGAAGATGATGGGTCAGGTCCCCCAAAAACAAAATGTAACATGCATGCGACCCCTGTTAGCCCACGTGCATGGAATAAAGGACCCACACTACGCTGTGGCACCCAGAAACACAAAAATAAGCGTACGCATAGTACATGCTGGCTACAATGACCTCTGAATGGGAACGCGACACACGGGGGCAACCACAGTTCCAAAATATATGCGTGACTCACTGTCTGCCTGGAAAAGGAACGTGAAAAAGATGCGCGTGGGCGCGTTGGCAACACCCCGCCAAAAGAAGAATTGAACGATGTCTGAGTAAACAAGGAGTACGCACTGCAACCGTTGTAAAGTAATCGTGTGTGAATCGACAAGAAGTACAAGAATCACCCGCTCGCTCTCCACAAAAAGCACGTACAAGAAAATGGCGTTGTACGCGTACCTTTTAACCATGCCCACATGTGCCACGTCACTTACGCTCTTACACGCTAAGGACCTTTCCTCCAATTACACGCAGTGACACCCGGATGTGCAGTTTTGCACATGTGGATACACTATGCACCCGTGATGAGGGAAACGCCTGCATGCGTCACGTCACTTACGTGCTTACGCGCTAAGGGCCTTTCCACGATTTACACGCTGGCGTGCTGTTTTTTCACGTGCCAAATCACTCCATATCAAGCTGCCCACGCAACAACACACGGAAGACTGCGCTCCTGCCCAGAAGGCTGAACTACTGTCCCCCAGAGCCCCGAGCTGACTCCCACCAGCCATCTGCTGCTGCCTGCCTGCTGGCCATGTGCCCTGCTATTTGGTGCCTGCACGTCAGCCATCTGCAGGGGTCCAGTTGCTGTGACCACCATTGCTGGAACAGAAGACTCATGACTGAAGTTCCATCGCTCCACAGCCCAGCACCAGGACCCAGTTGCCCACCCACACCTGTCCCGGGGGTTGCCATGTCGGCGGAAACACCATCAGAGACCACTGGCAACCCCCAGCCATAGAGGCAGAGGGCTTCCAGCTTCGGTGCCGCAGAAGTTGGTATCCTGGTGGAACAAGTCATGGTGCATTATGATGCCCTATATGGAATAAGACGCACCGACAAGGATGGACGTGAGAGGATCTGGAAGGACATCATGGCTGCCATCAATGTGGAGGGCGTGGCAGATCGCGACATACCACACATCCGGAAGCCCTGGGAGGACTTCAGGTCCAGGACCCTCAGGAAGGCCCGGCGCCTCTTGGAAGCAGCGCATGCAGTGAGGCGCCGGGTCCACCTTACCACCGACGACATGAGGGTCCTGGAACGCATTAACCCAGCGTTTCACCGCCAGATCCTCGAGAGGCAGAGCAGTCCGACTTGAGCGGTAAGTGTCCATGCGTACTTATTGAATGCAGTGCATGTTGAGGTGTGCCAGGAGTGTGCAGCTTGGACATGTGTCTGAAAAGGCCCATGTATGGTTGTGTATGTGCAGGGACATGACGGTGCTGCATGTGAGTCCTGTCATGTGTGATGCACATCAATGGTGTATGTATTCCAAAGCATGATGCACAACTGCATGTGGAGATGCACACATGTTAGCATTTCTGTGTATGTACTATGGCATGGTTGGGGTGTGATACATGGATGCTGGTTCCACCTTCATGTACGTGCACGGCATACATGTGCGTGTCTGTGTTAGACATGTACGCGAATGTGATATGCCATGGATGCATGTGACACAGACATGTAAGAACCCGATTGGCAGATGTGACATAGTTGCCGATGATTGCACTGTGACAGGTGGTGGTGATGTACAGATGCATGTCTGTCTGTTGGTGTGTGTGCATGTGTTTGGCACTCCCCATGTTGTTTTTGACGTCATGCCAACCTTCGGATGTTGATGCTGGTGAGTGTGTATGGATGCAGCTGCTTGCTGCACAATTCCTATTAATTTGTGCATGTGTGTGGGTTCAAATGATTTGAGTGTTGGGGAGTGTGATGGCATCTGTGAAGTTTGACACTGCCACTCATGTGCAATTGTCACATGTGTATCCAACCATTGTACAATGCTCTGATGCCTGTGTTCTGTCTCTCCCTGTCTGCAGTGTCTACTGATGAAGAGGGCGGAGATGGTGCTATGGAGCACAGAGGCAGGGATCCCACCGCCAGCCAGAGACGCAAGACCCAGCTCTCCTCCCAAGTTGTCATCTCTTCCAGGAGTGAGGAGTCTGGTGCCATGTCCATGGCCGCAGCTGCCGAGGGAAGGTCCAAGAGGCAGAGGTGGACTCCTCGGCAGCAGTAGGGGCAGCTGAGCCCCCACAGGGGACTATGGAGGAAGATGGCACAGAGTCATCCAGGTTGGTGGGGAGTTTGTTTGAGGAGGAGGCAGTGGAAGGCCCACTCATGGGGCCTGGTGGGGGGCATTCCACTGGTGCTAGTGGTGCAGTCCAGGGGCAGGGACAGGAGGCAGCACAGGCCGCCGCAGAGGTGCCTGTGTGTAATCCTGTCCCCGATCCTGTGACTACATCATCCCGCACCAGCAGGGATGCCTTTGTCCAGACCCGTTTTCAGGGAGGGGATGCGCAAATAACAACTGGCCTCTCCCTGCAGACGTGGCAATCCGGGACCAGGTTGAGCCTGTCCTAGGTGGGGTGGCGTGGCGTGAACGTGGTATTCGGGATGACATGCCGGGTTCTCGTGAGGACAATGCATGTTATTTCGAATACCTCTTTGATCGCGTCGGCCTACTAGGACAGGTCACCAAGGCTGGGTTCCTCCGTGCGCTGGATCTTCTAGTGACCCCCTCCTCAACTGAACCCCCTATGCGCCAGTCGTCCTCCGTGCCACCTTCCTGCCCAAGTATCACCTGGGCACCCTGTGGAGCTGCCCCTGACCCAGCGGCCAGGCTGTTTGAGGACACATCCCTGTCACAGTCGGGAGTCAGAGGTCCAACAGGGGTGGCCACCCCAACAACTGGACCCCAGAAAGAGGAGGAGGTGCAGGCATCGACAAGCAGAGCACATGCACTGCAGCAGCAGGCTCAGGGTGGGAGCGATGATGGCTCGGGGCCTTCAACATCACAGGGGAAGGAATCGGCCGGAGGGCAGGAAGACCCTGGATTGGGGGTGTCTTCCGTGTGGCAGCAGTTGGGCCAGCAGATAGATGCGGAGTGGTGGTGGGAGGAGGAGGCAACGGCTCACTATGGTCAGGGCAGAGAACTCCATGCGCTTGGCATTGAGGCGGGCTGAGAGACCTCAAGGCCAGGGAAGAGGCCCGCCTCCGGGACATCGATGTGGAGTTCGATGATGCCCTGGCCTGGAACATCAACAAGTGAGCCGTTGGACTTGCCCGCCGCCTTTATACATAGCTCTTTAGTGTTAGGTTTCCTTTGTTTTTTCTTTTATTTTGGAGTTAATGGACTTTGCCCCACTTCATGTACATAGTTTTTTATTCATAGCACTTATTTGTAGGTTTCATTTGTTTTTGGGATCATGGAGCCTTTGGTCTTGGATTGTAAATAGTTGAAGACTTGTACATACTTTCTTTTTCAAATTTCCCATGGATCAATGGTTTTCTTATTGACATTGGTGATGGACCACTTTTTCTTTTTAAATGACGTTGCTTTTTGTTTTTCATTGGATTTCCTTTTTTTTTGGTAATATCTGTCATTGTTTATTGATTTTCAAGTTTGATTTTCTTTATGTAATTTCATTATGTTTTAATGCATTATTCTAACTTCATGATTGGTGTTGTGTACTATCATTGTTTTTGTGCATGTGTCAATGAACATTGCCTCAGTCATGTGTTGCCACTGTGTGGCTCTGTTGTGCATTTATACGCGGGCATGGTGGTTCTTTTAAGACTGTCATGGCATGGGTAATTTGGGAGTGGGTGCTGTGGATTGTTGCATTGTTGTACTGGGGGCAAGGGGGATTTGGGTTGGTATTAGGGCCATGGGTCTGTTTTGTTAGGACATGTTGTTTGGTGGGCCATGTGTCGGGGCCTGCTGGCAGGTGCCCGTAAATGTGGGTGGGTGGGGGTTGTGGTTGGGACATGAGTCGGGGCATGCTGGCAGGTGCCCGTCAATGGGGGTGGGTGGAGGGCGTGGGGGGAAATGTGTCGGGCCTGCTGGCAGGTGCCCATCAATGGGGGTGGGTGGGGGGTTTGGGAGGACATGAGTCGGGGCCTGCTGGCAGGTGCCCGTCAATGGGGGTGGGTGGGGATTGTGGAGGGACATGAGTCGGGGCCTGCTGGCAGGTGCCGTCAATGGTTGGACATGAGTCGGGGCCTGCTGGCAGGTGCTAGTCAATGTTGGGTGGGTGGGGGATATGAGTCGGGGCTCCCAAGTGCATGGTGCCATGTGGCCTGCCAGGCCAATCGCATGTAGAAATCCATGCGCACCCCTCGGAATACATGTGTAGCACTCGCGGAAGTGAAATTGCGTGTGAAACTCCCCACGCACCCCCGGAATACGCGCAGGCAGCCCATCCACCCTCCCCATTACCCGCAGGCAGCCCATCCACCCTGGGCATGCCCCACATTCAGCCCATTCACCCTCCCCATGCCCCGCAGGCAGCCCATCCACCCTGGGCATGCCCCGCAGGCAGCCCATTCACCCTCCCCATGCCCCGCAGGCAGCCCATCCACCCTGGGCATGCCCCACAGGTAGCCCATCCACCCTGGTCATGCCCCACATGCAGCCCATCCACACTGCGCATGCCCCGCAGTCAGCCCATTCACCCTCCCCATGCCCCGCAGGCAGCCCATCCACCCTGGGCATGCCCTGCAGGCAGCCCATTTACCCTCCCCATGCCCCGCAGGCAGCCCATTCACCCTCCCCATGCCCCGCAGGCAGCCCATCCACCCTGGCCATGCCCTGCAGGCAGCCCATTTACCCTCCCCATGCCCCGCAGGCAGCCCATTCACCCTCCGCATGCCCCGCAGGCAGCCCATCCACCCAGGGCATGCCCCACAGGCAGCCCATCCACCCTGGGCAAGCCCTGCATGCAGCCCATTCACCCTCCCCAAGCCCCGCAGGCAGCCCATCCACCCTGGGCATGCCCCACAGGCAGCCCATCCACCCTGGGCATTCCCCGCAGGCACCCCATTCACCCTCCCCATGCCCCACAGGTAGCCCATCCACCCTGGGCATGCCCCAGAAGCAGCCCACACTCAGGGGGGACTTTTTCCACACAATTTACCTGGCGCGAGAGGGGTATGTGTATTCCGAGGGGGTGCGCGAGTACATTTTCACAGGTTTTGGCTGCCGTGAGCGGGATATGCGTAGTATTTTCACGCGATTACAGTGTAGCAGCCCTGTAAGCTGGTCCAGGGTTAGCACGGCCCTTTCCGCCATATTGGGGATTTCGATGGCTTTTCCTTGTGCAAGCTACAAAACCATTATATTAAAAAAAGACAGTCAGAAGGGGGGCACGGATGGGGTGGTGTTCAAACACAGTTAGGATGCATGCTGAGCAGTCGAAAAGCAGAGCTTCAGGGTATATGGGTATGGGCCACTTGGATTCTTGGGTGTATCTGGCTCTGCGTGATGTTCGCTGCGCCAGGGCTCAAAATGGGTTGGGAAATCCATGAATACGCGGCGCACCAGAATGCTGTTTAGCACACACGGCTGGCGCCCTCTTTGTGCTGCTCGCGTGCGCTGCCTCTGCGCTGAAATCTATGAATTACCCCCATAATCTGCATCTGCATTCCCCCCTCTTACACTTATTTTGCAGCATGCCTCCCCCTCTTGCACTTTATGGGCAACACATCAAAGTTATCCCTTGTCCTGTAACAATCCCCTGAATAAAATCTAGATTGTAATATTTAGCAAGGCATCAATGTATTTTTCTGCACCACTGTTACATTCCCATAAATCTCTACTATCATGGTGCCCTACCTGGAGTGGACTTCTTTTGGTGGTTATAGGGGGCCTGATATTGCAAATTATCACAGTTCTCATATAAGTATAGCATACAGTATTGTTAAAAGAAGTGTTAAGAGTATAACTGATGTTTTGAAGCATCTCACTTTGATACATTCAGTTGCTTGGCATATCACATATGACATCACAAGTCGTGCATGGGGTGGCATACCGTTGAGTGATCTGAAACGCGTATTTCTTCTCAACAAACACTGTCACTAGGAAATGATGTGTACCTAGGATACAAACTCTAAGAGGTTTGTATGACCAATTTGACAATAACATTGATTAATTCAGTGGCAAATCTAAGGGCCCTAACAAACGGTCGGTCCCCAACCCGATCCCCCATCAAGATGTACCCCTGGGGCGGTGAGTAAGATGCAGGATGGCTTTCCAGGAACCTTTTTTCTCACACGTTTTGGTGAGTCACACAATCTCAGGTGCAACCTGTCCTGCCAGGATCCAATTTGTTGAGGCTCAGACTCCTTCAGTTGGGCCCATCACTAAAATACGCACAGCACCCTTCACCAGCTCCAGCCGCTATGCTTTCAGAGCCTTTTCCACTGCCGCAGCTCTATGGGAACCCCATAATATCTGGTGAGCCCTTCTTGCCAGGTCAGATTATACACATCTTAATGCATTCTGAGTAGTTCTTCATTAAGGGACTTGAACCACTGCAAGGCAAGTCCCGTTTGAGAGCTTCAACAGCTATGACAAGATTCCAGATTGGAATATTTAGCTGTTCCCTTGCCACCGTGCTCAGAGAAAAGATCATTCTCATTCCACCAATGTCCGCGTCAGTGTTGGTCATTGGTGCCCTAGTGAGAAGTCCAGGTGCATTTTCCAGGTGACCCAATCAGCCACTAGTGGACCACTACCTACAAACATTCCACAGCTTCAAGCAAAGGCAATAGTTATTCCTTCCCACACCTGGTTCCCCAAAGCGTGGTTACTTCTTTGTGACATAATTTATTGTTTATGGTGTCCTAGTTCTAGAGGTACACCTCAGGATAGTTTGGAAATTGAAACTTGACTTAAAGGCTAGACAAAGGTCATGCAAAGGATATAGTTCCCAACAAGATATTCACTACAGGACACCTGAACTCTGACTTTTCTGTCTTAGTTGCTGCATCATACCACACCTCCTGAACTGCAATGGTTGTCACATTCTTAAACTCAATTGGATATATATCATGAGAAACAAAAGCTTCTATTATTGAATAGGAACAATCATCCAACCCATACCTATGTAGACACCACAAAGAATTCCTATCAGTATGAACACTTTCTGTCTGTTTCATTTTCTGTAATTAGTTGAGTTATAAAAAAATCAGAAAGAACGATTTTGATGATGTATTTCCATCTCAATGCTGCACATTTCGCATTTATTATGCTCAGCATGAATCATACTTTCTCTGGAAAATACAAATTAGTAACAAAATGTGATTACAAATCTGTAACATGTTAATGCTTTGTCTTGCGAATAACTGTGACAGAGCCAGGAGAGTGAATATGTGGTGTTGGAGTCAAAGGAGGTTTAGTTGCAGTCATAGCCTTGGCATGATCTTCGTATGACATCCAATTGAGCGAATCATAGCATGAGTAGACTACATGCCACACTTTCATGCCCCTCCAAACTCAAAATGTCCCTCTTCCCAGACCATAATATGTCCCTTCCTATTTCACTACCAGCTTTGAACTTCAGAAGTAATGATATCGATTACATTGATCCTTTCCAGTTTTTAAATCAAGTGTTCCATCAGAGTTTGATCAACCCAGGGTGGTAGTTCATTGAACCCTGTTGATGGGTACAATAGTCCTGCTACAAGGCTACCTATAAGCAGTTTGCCCTCCCTTTTACAGTGCCAAAGTATGTTTACAGTGTGTGGCACATATCCAAAACGCATTATATGTTATCTTAATATCAGTGTCTGTCAAACTTAATACCTAGATAGGCATGAGCCATTTGTGGACCATCGTCATATGGTGCTCCGTAATCCACCCATGTTCCCATGCAGAATGGAATGGCAGGTTTCCTCGGGTCCCTTAAGCTGAGCCTCTGTCACCTTGGAGTGTAAAGAATTGCTAATAGATAAGAGTGTCCAGCTATAGTTAAAAAAAATCATTATGTCTAAGGTGAATATTCGAGCACGCACCCATGACAGGTGGTGCTGAGAGAAGGCACACAGGGTGGACAGCTTACACCATGTGATGGTTTAATGCTGTTCTTCTGCTAGCTGTACTGTGCAGACTAAAGAATAGCAAAGCAAGTGCTTTGGGACACTGCACATTTGTCACAGCACAGAGCTTTGCAAATCTGTTGTTCAGGGTTCCATTTTGCCTCTCTACTGTCCCTGCAGTCTGCAGGTGATGAAGGAAACACATGATTCCTTAGCCATCAGTCAATAGAAGTGTTTGCTGCTTTCAATATTTATTTTGACAGGCAAATACAATCACTACGTCTTTTCTCCCACAGTTTAGTGGCAGTGATGGTATCTACTCATTAACATGAATAGGCCGTTATCTAATCTGAAAATGTGTCCACAATCACTTAGGTGTACTTGTGGTTGTTGCATTTCTGAAGTTGGATGGGCCATATAGTCATGGATGTGCTCCACGATTTGGATGTATATCTTTCCCAACATTGTCTTCCTGACACATGCATTACACTATCTACACATCTGTGATATTGCAGCAACATCTGGGATATACCAGTCTTATCTCAAAGTGGCAATCTTATCCCCTCTTTTGTAAATGGCCAAACACATAATGAATGCAAGTTTATTAAGTTTATTAAGACAACCTAGGGGTGCAAGTGTGTAGATGACAACCTCTCCATGCCTTTGGAGAAGCCGCCTCAAGGAATAGGAGAGATGTTAATGCATTGCCAGTAACCCTACTCCGGTCTTTCTTTGAACCCGCTGTCGTTTCTTTATGTGCTGCAGTCATTCAGTTACCATCCGAGGCAGACCTCTCATGATTTTTCACCCCCTTGTTGGGCTTTTTGACTCCTTTGTTAATGGCGGGAGAAGTAGCATTAGCTGTTTTGGCTGTTTGAGGATTTGCTCTATATTCCTCCTATTGATAGTCTCTATGTCTTTTTCTAGTAGCTCAATAGGTTTAATGTGGTTGTGTGTGTTGCTCATTGCTTCTTTAGGCAGTTTGCATTGCCCCTTCTTTGGATATTTGGTATGCAGGGGCTGTTGATATTGATATTGATATTTTATTTGTATCGCGTTCGTACACAAGTGTTTCAGAGCACACCAAGGCAAGGGAGGGGAACAAGGGAGAACAAACAATAATCTTACTAGGCCCAGTGACACTGGGCAAAGTGCAAGTGCATGGGAGAGGGAAAGTGGGAAGTGCATGGGAGGGGGTAGAGGTGTAAAGTGCTGAGCAAAAGAAAATAAAATAAATAAATAAATAATAAAAGCAACAAACAGTGGTGCTGCAGCAAGCAAGTGGCTAGTGCTAGGTTTAAGGCAACAGACAGGGTGTGTCTGATAAGGGCAGAAAACAAGGGTGTGGGACTGTAGGGTTACATATACAGACCCCAGTGCAAGGGATTGCCAGGAGGCAGTGCAGATGGGTGGCAGGGTGTTGACTTAGGTATTCTAATTTCACACTGATTTCACTAAGAGTGAGGGTATGAGCTTTAACCTCCGTGTGTATATTGTCATATAGTCGACCCAAAGAACTGAGGATCATTTTGAGGACCTAGGTGGAAGGGAAGGATAATTTTATTTTATCATTTTCGTTTTTCAAGGTATGATGCAATAAAGGGGATCCTGGTGAGCTCGATAGGTAAGATTAGGACAATGATTGCTGATGATTTGAACTAGGCACATGCCCCTTGAGAAAGGAGGGCAGGGTTTCCGAGATACTAGAGTTTTACCCCCACCCTGTCATGCTGTTTAATTGTTGTTCAATGGCTGATATAACGCCTTCGTCTTTGGCGACTTCGAGAATACTCAAATCAGTAGATAGTGTGGATTGGCAGTCAAGTCAGATTCCAACATCTCTTCTGGAAGTTTCTCATTCTGCTTGCCGGTACTTGTCCCATTGACTAAATACAAATCAGTTATTTTAACTGGATTCTCAATAGCTTATGTTTTGAAGTGTCAAGGGTTTTTACAGACAGGTCTGTCACGTTTGACATTGCTGTTCTGTGGCAAGGGAGGCGGGAAGTAGGGCGGGAAGTGACGCGGGAGGGCGGGATACCGGCAGTTGGGTCCGGTGAGTGAAATAAAGAAGACGTGCATCTGCATACTACTGAGTTTTCTTATGCGCATCAAAGTGCTGGCCATCCCGGCCAAAACACTGGCAATGATGTCGGAGCACTTCCAGTGCTCATACCCAAGTCGGAGTAAGTGAGAAAGCGGGCATCAGGAGGTGTGACTGCCCCCACCCAGACACGTCGTCCCATACAGAGGGACTGTGGGGACATGGGTTGCGAGAGCTGTAAGCAGGCCTGCCCACGTAGATCGTGCTGTGTGAGACAGCTGAAGATCACGGGCCACAGCAGTGATTATAATGTAAGCGCCCATGCGGAAAGCTGCATAGGAAGCAACTGGAGCTCTCAGGCCATGACAGTGATTTGCACGCATACAGTGAGAGGGGATCAGGGGGGAGACTTCTGGCGATGGTGCTCGTTTCCACTTGGCGGCCATCATCCATTTCTCACCCTATTTGAGCCCCAGGGATCTCCCATTCAAACTCCCACATGGTTCTCATGCCGCATAGGCAGCCGTGGAGCCAATGAGTACAGTGATAGACCACATTAAGATGACAAGGCAGGAGGGGGAAATATCTACCCAGGAGGCAGGGCAGGGTTCCCAGGCTCAGGGGCCACAGGTCCCTCCAGAACAAGCTCCATATAGACTACCAGACACCCTGGCTGCTCAAATAGCAACATGGGGCCAAGATGGGCTTGTTGGATAAGGGACTTTGAACTGTATATGGGGGTCACGGGCCCATATAGGATGATAGACAAAAATGTCTTCTCAAACTGGCAGTAGGGCCAGTCATGCGTGACATCATCGATGAGATGCCAGCAGACACCATTGGCTCCATATGAGAATTTAAGGAGGCACTTTCAGCATACTTTACCCAACACACCAATGTGGATTACGAGCGCCATCTATTTCATAGCACCAAACAGGCAAAATGCGAAACCATGGACGCATATGTCATTAGGCTGAGGATCAAGATGAAACATTGTGACTTTGTAAACTATTCAAATATTAAGGCCCTGAGATCACAAATCATTGCTGGGTACAAATCACAGACATTTCAACGGAAACTGTTACAAAAATCCCACACATTGGACGAAATCTTGTCGCTAGCACGTGCAGAAAGAACTGTGGACTCCCAAGTGGAAAGCTTTAACACTGTCACGCAACGGACACAATACATCGACTATAGCAAGTACCGTTTTGCTTCAAAGGCGGGTTTGAATACCCCCAAAGAAGGTACCTGCCCTTCATTGGCCAACGATGCACCTCGTGTGGCGAAGAGGGACACTTCAAATCAGTGTGTTGTTTGTCCAGATAAAAAGACAGAGAGAGAACCAGAGAATCATTCCCAGGACTCAAACCGAAGGCCTTACCTCTGTCAGCTCAAACATCGGGGGCCACACAACATCCCTCACTGAGACGTAGCGATCCTGCGCCAAAGGAGTCGGGTGACAGAGGAGAGAGACAAAGGAAAGGAGGAGATATGTCACTCGAGTGAGACCAGAACACAGATCCAGGCGCCATGCACGCTACTTGGTAGAACAAACTCCATCTGAGTCAGAGGTCAGCTCATCTGGAAGTGAAAAGAGAAGAAAAGCGTATGTATATGCCATGGGCAACCAGACAGCCACCGGACACAGTCCACTCTGATCATAAAACTCAAAGAAAGGCCAACCGAATTTCTCATTGACACGGGTGCTACGGTGAACATAGTTAGCGAGAAAGTCTTCAAAGAGTTACCAAAACACACACAAAACTTAACCCAGCCACGGTAGACATGTACGCCTATGGTGCCAAGACACCCCTCAAGTGCATAGGACAGTTCGAGGGATCCTGCCGTTACAAAGGGCAAGAGAAAAGAGTGCCGATACACGTCCTGACGATAGACAGCGAGAGTGACGGCGTACTTAGTTTCAAGGTGGCCATTGAGATGTGTCTAATACATGTCCTGTGTAAATTCATGGTACACAATTACATCGACCCTGTGGTCCGTTGGCGTGACAGTGTTAATGCATTTGTGCTGTCTTTTCTTATAACCTTGTCTTGTCGTTCATTTACTTATCGGTTGTGTATTTGTGGTTTATTAGTGTGTGACATTGAGCTGCTCTTGCTAGTGTAATGTTTTCAAAATTGACTGTATAATAAATTGAATATTCTTTTACCAAGAAACCTTGAGTAAGTGTTTGTTTGAATCACTGTAATTGTTGGTCCTTTGTGTAACTCGTTCTACTGCTCACTTTACTCTTGAGTTAAATCCGGCTGCTCAGCCATCGCTACCACTTTGCTGTGTAGTACAGGCTAGTACCAAAGGTGAAATTGTACTTTCACTTGTAGTCTCAATTGTGTGTAGTGTTCCCAACGGGTACTTCCCATGATTCTGCCTAACAACTGTACCTCGCATTACAAACCATTTAATTGTGAAATAAATGTGGGGTGACCATACTCTCAGATCTTTTATGGTCAATTGGTTTATGGTCGGTGGTCTGGGGTCAACTGGTATCTTGTAATCCAGAGGTCTCGGGTCTAGGGCAGTTGTAGCGGCCATAACTCGTAGTTAGCTCGTTGGGTGTCAGAGGCCTGCTTCAGCCTGTTTGTGATAACAAGTACACCAAGGTGCCTAGCACTGTCTTGTTGCCTTGTAGGGCACATTGTTTTCAAATCAAAGATATTAGCAACAATCTAAGAAAAAAGAAGGGTTTCTGTGGAACCCGGCGGCATGGGCCGCTCTCATCAGCGCTTGGGCCTAACCAGATTTCCTATTCATGCTCGAGGCCTGTGCCTAATACATTGAATACTGCATTGCCATGCAGGCCCTGTGCTTTGACTATGGCTACTAGTATATATAAAAATTGCATTTATTTGCTCAAGTGCACTATGTCTAATATGTCTAAATCGCATGGACTATTATGATTGTGTGGGGACTTTTAGGATGCCCCCATGTTCTATTATAGTTCTTTCAGTGGGGCTTGTCTCACCTTAAAGCACCTAGGGGCTTGGGGTGGGCTTGCCTCCTTCCCAACAGGGGCTAGACTGAAACTGCCTTTTATTATTTTCTTAATAACTTTTTACTTTTTAACATATCTTTTCCAAAATATCCTGTAAGGGGTAAATGTATATCTAATTTTATTTGCACACTTTCAGTCACATCCGCCTCATGAGTTAAAAGTTATTAGCAATATATTTTTTAGGTTTCCTATGGAACTCGATACTTAACTTAATTATGGTTGTGACCGCTTCACTATAATATATATATTTAGTGAAAAAGACCTTGGTTAAGAGAGAGTTAATAGGATCAGATTTAATGCAAAAGAAAAACCTGAAATTCAGCACTCACATTTCAAACAAGCCCACCTTAATTACACACCCCCTGTTGTGCAGCATATGACCACAATGATGACTACCAGTGACATTACTAATTACATCTTGTATGACATCATTGTTGACATCACTGATAATGACACTAATGACAGCATACAGGACACCATTGATGAGATCAATGATTACATTATATAAGACATTACTGATACATATTCTTGGCTACTCCACGCCCGCTCCCCCTGCTCGCTTCTTTGTTCAGCTGAGCCTGGGAGAGCCCTGAGGGAATTGCAGGCCCTGGAAGCCCTGCCCGACCTTAGCGCGCATCCGTGAGTACATTGTGTGCTCCTTTAAAAAAAAAAAATAGTGAATTTACATCTGCGCTCAGAGCGCGTTGTTGTGCCTGCTCTCCCCTCCCACTTCCTGGTTCTCCTCTCCCTCCCGCCTCCCTGCCCGCCCACCCCCCCTCTGATTGGCTGCCTGGCCGCCTCCCTTCTTGGCTACTCGACGCCCGCTCCCCCTGCTCGCTTCTTTGTTCAGCTGAGCCTAGGAGATCGGTCGCCGGGAGCCCTGAGGGAATTGCAGGCCCTGGAAGCCCTGCCCGACCCTAGCGGGCATCCGTGAGTACATTGTGTGCTCCTTTAAAAAAAAATAGTTAATTTACATCTGCGCTCAGAGCGCGTTGTTGTGCCTGCTCTCCCCTCCCCTCCCACTTCGTGGTTCTCCTCTCCCTCCCGCCTCCCTGCCTGCCCACGCCCCCCCTCCCCTTCCTCTCCTCTCTCTTCCTATAACCACCTCCTTCTGGGCAGCCCTCTGCCCGGCAGCCCCCTGCGGCTAAGGGCCCGAAGGCCAAGGGCGACTCCTACAGTTGAGGCTCCCTGTGTGTCTGCAGGTGTTCGCAGGGGACGCAAGACGCAAGTTCAATTTGCCTTCACCACCTTCTCCCTGCCCACCCCACCCACGCCTGGCCACTGCATTCGCATGGTGTCTTCACCTCACTGTGTTCCACAGTTGCGGTAAACTAGGGTTTTTCTCCCCTCGCAGGATTCTCAAACTTAGGTGGACTCTCCACTGTGTACCTAAAACGCATTACTGTTGCTGTTCTTAAATGTGGTAAACTAGGGTTTTTCTCCCCTCGCAGGCTTCTCAAACTTAGGTGGACTCTCCACTGTGTACCTAAAACGCATTACTGTTGCTGTTCTTAAATGTGGTAAACTAGGGTTTTTCTCCCCTCGCAGGATTCTCAAACTTAGGTGGACTCTCCACTGTGTACCTAAAACGCATTACTGTTGCTGTTCTTAAATGTGGTAAACTAGGGTTTTTCTCCCCTCGCAGGATTCTCTAACTTAGGTGGACTCTCCACTGTGTACCTAAAAGGCATTACTGTTGCTGTTCTTAAATGTGGTAAACTTGTGCTTGCCGCTCTCTTCCTGTCTGCAGGCTCTCACATCGTCTGTCTCCCGCCCCCACTCCCTCTTACTCTATGGTGCTCTCTATCTCGCCTATCTTCTCTAACTGCTTCTCTATTGACTATCCTGCTCTCCTCACTAAATCCGGTAGGAAAAAGTTTAAAAAGGACATCCTGGTCTCCAACCCAGGCCTCCCTATCGCTGACACCTACACTAGTGCCTGCTCTAAGGAAACTCTCACTGACATCCTCTTTTTTGTGCCTTCGCCTGACCTACGGACCCTTCATATGTTCTCTGTGCTCTCTCCTTTTTCCTCTTCTCCCATTAATGGTGGCACCCGCTGGGATGTCCTCTTGGCCCCCTTCCACTCTTCTAAGGCCATCATTAATGTCTACGCTAATGGGACCGTCTTGGTCCAAGGCCCTCAGGCCAACCTTCACCTCTTTGATAGACGCTTCCCTCGCCTCATCAACTTCCTCTCCTCTCCTTCTGTCCCCCCTCCTCTGTCCTCGGCTACCTTGCCTCTACCCTCCCTCTCTGCCCCCTCTCTTGCTCCTTCTTCACCTCCTTCTTCTACACCTCCGCAGGGCGTACCTCTGATCTGTACCCCTCCCCGGAAGTCCTTCAAGGATGGCAACCTTCTCCACATTGCCACTCTTAACTCTCGCTCTGCCATCAAGCATTCCTCTGATATCTGTCACCTTCTTGAGGAACTGGACCTTGACGTCCTCAGTCTCACTGAGACATGGTTCACAGCCAGCTCTGTCACCAGCTTTGACACACTCCTACCTGACGGTTACAAGATCCTCTCCGTGCCCAGGCCCAACCGTGCAGGGGGGGGTGTTGCCCTTATCTTCCCTGAGTGGATTCCTGCCACTGTCACTCCTACGCAGACCTACTCCTCTTTTGAATGTCTTGTCTGCCGACTCTCTCTCTCTCCTAGCCATTCCCTTACCGTGGCTACTATCTATCGGCCACCTGGTCAAATTTCCTCCTTCCTCTCCGAGTGGGCTGACCTCTCCTCCTCACTCCTGTCCACTACCACTGAACTCCTCCTTCTTGGTGACTTCAACATCCACCTAGATGCCTCCTGTCCCCCCACTGGACTCTTTCGTGACCTCTGCCACTCTCTCTCACTCTCTATTCTCCCATCTGGGCCTACTCATTCTGCAGGGCACACTCTTGATGCTCTGATCTCTTCTGACCTTCCCCTCTCAGTCCCTCTCTCCACTCCTTTCTCCTGGACTGATCACTTTCTCCTATCCTCCCACCTCACCCTCCCTACCCCACAGGCCAAGCCACCCTCATCATTGCCACCCACCTTCTCGGTCATCCGACCCATGAAGCGCGTGTCAGTTGAGGCTTTCGCTGCCACCTTCTCCCCCCCATCCCCCTTCGGCTGACTCCCACCCTGACACAGCCCTCTCCTTGCTCCACTCTGCTATTTCTGATACTCTTGATATCCTTGCCCCTGTCATGAGAATCCGCCTGAAGCCCAAAGCCAAATGTAACTCCTGGTATGATTCGGATCTCGTCACCCTAAAACGCAAGTGCAGGGTGGCAGAGAGGAAATGGCGTGCTTCTTGTTCATCCTCTGACAAACTGGCCTGCCGCCTGTTCCAAAGGCAATACTGTCTCTCCGTCCTCACCAAGAAGAGAGCCCTTATCCAAGCCCGCATCTCTGCTGCATCTAACAATTCGGCCGACCTCTTTAAAATCTGCAAGGAGCTTGCCACCCCTGTTGCGGTCTCTACCTCTCCTGTCCCCTCCCAGGCCCTCTGTACTGCACTGGCCTCTCACTTCATCTCTAAAACTCAGGACATCCTGTCCTCACTCTCCTCCTATCACCTCCCTCCCTCGCTTCCCTGCTCTTCCTCCGGCCCTTCTGCAGCCACCCCTCCTCCCTCCTTATCTGCCTTTCCCCTTTTCTCTGCTGACGAAGTTTCCAGACAAGTCCGATCTATGAAAGTCTTGTCTAAACAGGTTCACCCCTGTTCCTCCAAAACTATCAAGGACCACATCGACGCCCTGGCTCCTGCCCTGGCTGACATTTGCAACCTCTCCTTTGCCTCTGGAGTATTCCCATCCCCCCTCAAGCACTCCCTTGTGCACCCTCTTCTTAAGAAACCCTCTGCCGACCCCTCCTGCCCGGCTAACTATCGCCCAATCTCCATCACTCCCTTCCTGGGCAAGCTCCTGGAGAAACTGGCCATCTCCCAGCTTAACCTCCATGCTGAAGCTGTTGGTAGTCTTCATGACCACCAATCCAGCTTCAGAGCAGCCAGAAGCACGGAAACTGCTCTCCTGAACATCCGTGATGACCTGCTCTTGAACCTCGACTCCAACACTCCGTGTGTTCTCATTCTGCTCGATCTCTCTTCTGCCTTTGACACTGTCAACCTTGCCATCCTGCTCAACCGTCTCCGCGATAACCTGGGTATCACTGGTCAGGCTCTGGTGTGGCTGACCTCTTTCCTTTCCAATCGACCCTCTGAGGTCCAACTTGGGTCCTTCCTCTCTGACATCTTTTTCTCCACCTGTGGTGTTCCCCAGGGATCTAATCTCTCTCCCTGGCTTTTCAACCAGTATCTGGCACTTCTTGCCCACCGCATCGCCGCCCTCTGCCCCAACTTTCAGTGCTATGCGGACGATACCCAGCTCATTTTCAGGCTACCCTCGGCCTCCTCCTCTCCTGCCCTCATCTCTGACTGTTTGTCTGATATCCAGGAATGGTGTGCTGCCAACGACCTCCGCCTTAATGCTAGTAAGACTGAGATTCTACTCATCGGCACACCCACTCCCTCCTTCCCTGCAGCTCTCTGGCCAGCCTCTCTTGGGCCTCTTCCTGCTCCTACCTGCAAGGCAAAAAACCTCGGGGTCATCTTTGACTCCACACTCTCCTTCTCTCCTCATATATCTGACGTCTCTAAGAAGTCACACTACCAGCTGCATCTCCTTAGAGGTATTCTTCCCTTCCTCTCCTTCCCCCAGAAGCTCACTGTCTCCCGAGCACTGGTTCTCTCGAAGCTGGACTACTGTAACAGTCTCTATCTTAATCTGCCTGCCTCCACTCTCCGCCCTCTGCAACTCATCCAGAACAGAACTGCGAGACTTGTCCTTGGCCTCAAGCCCAGGGACCGTATCTCTCCAGGACTGAAATCTCTACACTGGCTCCAAGTGGCTGCGAGGATTAAGTTCAAAACCCTCTGCATTGTCCGCAAGGCCTTCTGGGGCCTGGGGCCTAAATACCTGCAACTCTCTCTTCCTAAATATCTTCCTTCCCGAGCCCTTCGCTCATCCGTCTCTAACTCCCTCAGGGTCAGCCGCTTCTCGAAGCAACGAGCTGGGGGTAGATCTCTCTCCGCAGCAGGAGCCTCCCTCTGGAACAGCCTTCCTGCCTCCCTGAAACTTGAGGAGAACCATCTCCGGTTCCGGAAGCACCTCAAAACCTTCCTCTTTGCTTCTGCTTTCTCTCTCCCTCTCCCCTGCTAATTCTTCACTAAATTCTGCACTGAATCTGAAACTTGGCCACTCTCACCGACCTCGGTCCTGGGCCCAGCCACTCTCCACTTGCACTGCCTCCCTGGTAACCCCTGCACTGCGGGACTGTCTCTGTATCCCCACAGCCCCCCCTTCCCAGCACTTGTCTGCACTTACCTTGCACTTGCCACCAGCTGGCCCTATTTATTTATTTATCTATTTATTTCTATTCTACTTACCTTGTACTGCACTTTTCCCTTCCCCCTACCCCTGCACTTGCGCGGTCTGAATGACACCTGGCCTAGTAGGATCGTTGTCTGTCCTCCCCCTGATCCCCCCTCCCTGCCTCGTCGCGCCTTGAAACACTTGTGTATAGGCGCGTTACAAAATGCCATATCATATCATATCATATCATATTTTAATTGGTTAAATAATAAAAACATGACATGGAACAATACCGTCATACACAATTCTCAATTTATAGGGCCTCATTACAAGGTAGGTGGTAAGGGATTACCGGCA
Source organism: Ambystoma mexicanum (assembly GCF_040938575.1). Taxonomy (NCBI): domain Eukaryota; kingdom Metazoa; phylum Chordata; class Amphibia; order Caudata; family Ambystomatidae; genus Ambystoma; species Ambystoma mexicanum. The sequence goes on from NC_090925.1 coordinate 100,507,580, forward strand.
CCGGTAAGGACACCAGTGGCGGTAATCCCTTACCACCCTATTCTGAGGTCCCTTAGATTTGTAGACCATTTTTAAGTGGCACTTAGTGTGTGGCAGTTTAATATGTTGGCAGTGCATGCATACATTCCAACGTCACCCATTTCAATATAGCTGCTTATACAGTCCTAATTGTGTCTCTACAATCTGGGACATGCACTCCAACTTTTATAATCGGAAATGTGGAACTACAAGTCCCAGAATGCAAACAAAAAATCTAGGGCTACATAAACACCTACAGATTAGAATGCATCATGTCGGCAAGTATGCATAAACTCCTAACATATTAAACTTCCACTCACCAACTGCCATTTAAAAGTATATTGCAAATCTTTTCCATCATCGTTTCTTCTCTTTTACAAAATGTTACACACAGAGCTTCTATAAATGCACATACGCATTTCTTAAATTTCATGAAAATGCTCCTAAAAACAAACATTTTTAAATGTCCAGCAATTTCATTAACTGTTTTTCCCAACAACTCCTCCTACCTTCATAAATAACAACCTTGCTTACTAAAAGCACTTCACCATTACCACATATCCCAACTAACTTTCTTTTACAATTACAGCACATTGCCAAAGACAAGAACTGAAAAAGAATACTCTTCACATCCTAAAAAGTAACTACATTAATGCACCATGTATATGTATGTTATTACAAAAGCACACTTCGGCTATATATTACCCCAGACTACTCTTTTTGAACCAACATTTCTTTCCCTCTAACTCATTATATTGCACCATTCACACTCTTTCTATTCCCATCTAAACACCACCATTTCAACACCCACTATTTTCTTGAAAACAGCACAATGGGCCTCATTAAGAGTTTGGAGGTAAGTGGTAAAGTCTGCAGTAACTGCGTTACCATCAACTTTACCACTACTCCAAATTACGAGTTTGGATCGGAGTGGAGGATTTGCCCCTAGAAAAAATTGCTGGAGGTAAATACTCACTGCATAATCGGCAGAATTACCATGGCGGTAATTCCGCTGCAGTAATTCTGCCAAAAAAGGACTCAAATGAACTGGGGAATTACATCATCCCCACCACTTGTAATCGGATGGAAATACCGCCACACCAAGTTGTGGCATCAGTAATTCATTTGGGTGGTATTCCAGCGGATTTATTGCCGGGATACCACCCAACTCGTAATAAAACCCAATGCACCTACTGATTCAATCACACCACCACTCCCTTACTCACTAACTCACATTAATCAATACATTACAAAAAGTACTTCTAAACATGTGCAATGTCAATATAGAGACCTTTTCAAACTTCTGTGATGGTGAATGGATTCACACAAGCAGCACAGAAACATATTTCCATGAAGAAGCTTATAATCAAGAACAACAAAAACAATAGCCATAGACAATAATGGTTGAGGGTATGAAATGCTAGAAGACACCATTATGGCAAAAGAAACCCTTATAGAAAAAAACATCCCCGACAAACTCTCAACCAAATGTTCCTTTCACCCGTCCAGAATACAAATGGACATGCAGCTCAATGTGTAACATATGGCAACAATCCTTCAAATCTTTAGGACAATTACTCAATCACTATGTGAAACTAACAAACAAAAGAAAAATGAAACCTTTACAAAGCATGGGCACCTGTCCATTGTGCAGCCACACTGGACTTCAAGGACATTTGTTACCCTGTATTTTAGGAAAAAATTGCAAAAGCTCCTTCCACCAGATCAAAATGTTAGCAACACACCAATCTGCTATATGGAATCTTGTGCATAGACAATAATATGCAAAAAGTCCTGCTCTAGAATTACAACATTTAAATACCAGTCTCCTACATGGAGCATCCAAAGAACCGCTTCAAGAAATAGATCACATCCAAAGTAAATACTTTGGAACTGATGTTGATACATACAAAAAAGAATAGCTTACTTTTCAAAACACATCTGCTGAAATACCAGACCAAGTATGTTTCTGTTGTTCCAATTAGCTTCCAATTTAGGTATTTCCCCATTCCACCATGGCGGACTCGTTACAACACCGGCACCAACCATGGTGCTAATAGCACCATGGTTTAGCGCCGGGGTTGTAATGAGGGTCATTATGTTTTGCAGTCAAGTATCACAAATCTCTTGGTAAAAATGTGTGGTACAAAATAATACTGTGTCTGACATCATGCTGTAGTACTTTGTATGCTAAGGAACCTAGGCCCAACCACAGGGTTTGTTACTTTAAGTTGTGCAGAGTACGCATGGGATGACTTGCATAACTTCTTACACACTGCAAACCAAAATAAAGACAGAATAGATATAAAAACACAGGGAGAACATTGTTCTCTTGACGCTGTCAATGTTCAAGGTACTTCCACCATCGCGTCATTGCCATGCTGCATTTTATCTGCACTCGAATGACCCCTACGCTCGAGAAGTGCAACACTTCTTTTGGAGAAAAGAATATCAATCCAAAGGAGCACCACACATCCACATGCTATTGTGGATACATTGTGCTTCTATATTTGGCCATGATAGTGACTGCACTGTTTTACAGTTTATTGAAAAATACATTACCTGTCACATCCCTTCACAGTCCACAGATAGTGACCTACATACAAACATCTTATGCTTCCAAAAACATAATGAAAGATTAAACAATATCAAGGCTTATTACCACATAATAGAAATACTCCTGTAACAAATTCAAAGTTACAATTGTACTTTATTTAACAAACAGCTGCTTGGCTCTCAATACCCTGCAGTGTGTGCAAGCAGACACCGTGAGATGAGAGAGTGCTGAACATTCCACAAATGCACATATTTATACCAATTCTTCACAATCTTCAACACATCATCCAGCCGCTCTTTGTGTAATACGTTTTCCATCAAACAATTCACATGTTTTCTAAATATAAGACACAAAGATAGCATTCCTCATTTTACTCACTTATATTTGTCTACCATTTGTTCTTAAGCTTAAAGTCAGTTAGTTTCAAGGAGATAAAACAAGAATTTCTGCAAAAGAGCATGTTCAGCTATTTGTTATTTTACTTTGCTGTTTGAATGGGGAAGGCACTGTTGAGGCATATGGTATCTAAATTACTGATTAGTACACTTTTTTGTTTAGCTCCAAGGTTCATCAGTGTAGGATAAACAATCCACCTTAGAAGCTTCAACATTCTTATCTTTGTTGACATCATGAAACAGTACAAAGTTCATTTTGTTCTGCTGAAACCAAAAACACAAATTCTGAACATGGGGCAGAAAGCAGGAGTCGATCAAAATGGCAAATAACTCAAAATGGCTGTGTAGACAGCCTGTGTCAGGTTCATTCATTGCAATAGTACAGTGGAATGCAAATGTGTTTAGGCCAATATTTACTATCAGGCAGTATTATGTAAAATATATTTTCACAAACCCTCCTTTTGGCCTAAGCTAAGAGCATTACTCAAACATCAGCATCATCCAAAAACCATTCATCATCATCAGAACATCCTGAATCACTACCTTCATAAACATTGATAGGCATTAATTCCTTTATTGTGATATCCTGCATTACCAAGCCTTTAGTAATTTTCCCAGCATATGTGTCGTAGGTTCTAGTTTACCAACCACTTATGCTGAACTACCCCCTATCATGAAACAAATGACAGGAAGACACTGTATGCAACAACAGCAAAACAGTACAATGCCAAGGATCACCATCAGAACTGCAAATATTTTCAAACCCCAAGTTCGTAACAAGTCCCAGAACCATGTGTCAATATCCCAGTCTCCCTCTGGAACGTGTACTTCAGTGCTCAAGGTGTGCCATGTATGTATTGCCTTAAATATGGTGGGGGAGGAATCGGGTACAAAAACTCAACACGCAGATCCCACCATTTTGCACATTCCACCACGCTCAGCTAGAATGATGTCTAGCACCATCCTATTTTGAAGAGCCACTAATCTAATAGCCTTTTGCTCTAGTGTCATGTTATATAGGATGTCAGTAGTTTAATTGATGGTTTTCTCTAAAACCCTCGCTAATTTCCTATAATCTTGGGAGTTTATTATCTGTCCCCAAAATGGTACAAAGGATTTAGCAACTTCGGCTGTGGTGGCGACATATAAACCTGGTAACAGTATCCCTAAATAACAAGTACCCTTCCAGTATCTTGGCAACCATGGATATGCTTCCTACCGCAAACAAAATAAACAGGATCTCCTACATACAGAGGTCTATCCTCACTGGTTAGTACAGCAGTATTCATACATCCCTCAAATGTACACACTGGCTGGGAACCCTCTCTTCGTATACACAATGGAACAGAGTGTGGACTATGGTTAATAGTATAGGAAGGAGGCATGGCATACCTTTTACCTATGGGAGCCATTTTAAAGGTAATCATAGATAGGAAATGTCTGGAGAGGCCTAGTAGAAGCAACGTTTAGCGTGCTCCTATTTGCAAACAAAGAACATCCTAGAGGTGCTAAAACCTGTTTATCATCACATTTTCCAATGACACTATCATTCCATCTGCCAAAGAATAATGCTGTGAGTGAAACATAACAAGCAGTAGTTAGAGGGAGTGGATGTATATACAAGCCCAATCCCTTTTCCCCATCTTGTGGCAGATGTGAGCAGACCCAGCAGTTTGTTTAGTTTGGAATGGCATGTGTGGCGTTCATAATTATCAAGAGGGTGTTGTTTTGATAAACCCCTCTATGTCTGAGGTCCATAGGACAACGAGTATGTGAATGCACATATGGTGGAGACAGAGTGAAGACACGTGCAGTTGGCAACAGAATATCAAGAGGATGCATACTTTCCAAATACTAAAATACGAGTGTCAATGTAATTAAAATACAAGCTGTTATTGTGATCAGTATCCGTTTGGTCCCAGGGGACCATGCCCTCGATAGACGGGCCCATCATCAGCAAAACAATCAGTGTCCTTATTAGTACGAGTGACCCCAAACAAGGGCATAGTTTCTCATTGTCCGTTAAGAGGCCTCACTGCTTAGTTCATCTGTAGGTGGCACTTGACCACAAGGCCTATCTTTATTGAAGGTAACTTTGCCGGTCCATGCCTCTTATCGTATGCAGCAGAGAAATGACGATGGACTGGCTCAACGTTGGTTTCTTGTGGGTTTCTTGTAGGTGCAGAATCCTAGATGCACTTTCCTATTCTATTACATTAACGTATTGTCAGGCCCTAAATCTAAATCCTGTTTTGTGGTCGCAGATTGTACCTTGAAACAACAGGTACAAAATGATCAGTAAACAGAGCGTTTTCATTTCCTGAAGAAGATGAAGAAACAAGATTGATTGATGGTGAAGAAGAAAATGTAGTAGAAGCAGCAATCTCCCCAGGCCCCATGGGCTCAGGAAGGATTTTCGTAGCACACTTGGTGTCGATCAAAGCAGGCTCCTTCTGAGCGTCAGAATCATCAAATTCCTCCTCCTCCCCTTTGTCATAGGGCATAGGTAAAGGAATCCTCTTCACATGTGTCGTGTGGATCCAGTGTTTCTTGCCACTCACTTGTACAGCCGTTTGCGTAGCCAAAAGGATCTGTAGGGCCCCTTCCAGCGAGGTGCCCCTCTCAAAAATGTTCAACAGGACCCACCCACCAGGTCGAAGTCGATGACCTGGACCCTCGTATTTCACAGGGAGGACTGCTCATACCTGTTGGTGAATCAAAGAAAAGTTTTGAGTCAACTGATCATAATAATCAAACAAAAGCGTATATTCAATGTCCCTCAATTTCTTTGGTCTTGGTGCATTCCATACATTGGCTGGTCTGCTCATGACAATCGAATAGGGGGAGAGCCCTGTCTTTGACTGTGCGGTCATCCACATCGATAGTAAGGCTATTGGCAAAGCTTCAGGCCATTTCGGATTGCTGTGTGCAAACACCTTGGCAATTTTATTCTTCAAAATACCATTGTGGCGTTCCACCAGGCCGGCACTCTGAGCGTGTCTGGCCGAGTGGAAATATTTATCGATCTGTAATCCTGCACATACTTGCAAGATGACAGCAGCGATACAATGTGGGCCATTGTCGGACAAAATTACTCTCGGCAAGCCAAACCTAGGAAAATATTCCTTGAGCATGGTATTTGCCATTGACATTGCTTTGGCGTCTTTTAGCGGGAAAGCCTCAACCCATTTGTTAAAGGCACAGATCACAACTAAGACATATTTATAATTTTGGCAGCGTTCTATCTCAATGAAATCAAAGTGAATCATATCAAAAGGCATTGAGGGGGGGCCAAAACTGGCCTTCGGTGTCGGTGTTCCCTCCATGTTGCAAACATATCATGCAACTCTCGACCAAACATTCAGCAGTTTTCTGGATATTAGCGTTATACCAGACGGGATCTAACTGTTGACAAATCTTTTTAGCACATATGTGTGTTATGCCATGAGCCATGGTGACCATAGCAGTGACATAGTCGTTGGGTAGCATCTATCTTTGTTTCTCAATATCCACCCAACAACCCTCATCATCTAGAAATGCTAGAACCTCAGCCCATTGTTTGTTTTTCTTTTGGGGTAGCTTCAGCCTGAATTTCTTTTATACTGCTGATTCCTTCTTCCATCATGCAAGTATCAGTAACCTATCTTGTTGGATCAAGAACATACATTTTCGAGTGCAGATCAGTAGCAGTCTGTAAGGCTATTCTGTCAGCAAAAGTGTTTCCTTGTCCGTCACTTTCTGGAGTGTGGTGCACTTCATTATTGCTAGTTGTGTTGTAAGCGCAAGTGCTGACAGCAACCTGACTATTAGAGTGCCATGTTGAATTTTTGTTCCATGTGAGGTCAAGAATCCTCTCTCAGCCCATAGTCAGCCAAAATGATGAACCACCCTGAATGCATACTTGTTATCTGTATATGTTTACACTTAACTCTTCAGAAATTTCACAAGCTCTAGTTAATGCAATAATCTCTGCAGCTTGCCCCGAATTATGCAGAATTTGTTTGCTCTCCACAACAGTGTTTAATGTGGTGATTGCATAAGCAGCGGTGGATGTACCATCCGGCAGTTTAAAACAGGAGCCATCACAAAATAGCTCCCCTTGTGGATTATTTAAAGGTGTATCATTTAAATCAATTCTGCCCTTGGTTTCTTGTTCTGTAATATAGAGGCAATCATGGGACATCTTGTCACTGTGGTCTGTCTCTTGTGGAGAAGGCAATTATTCAGCCAGATTCAATGAACAACACCTCTTAATTTGGATATGCGGGGCAAATAGAATCAGCTCAGACCTTGTTAATCGAGCTGATGTGAGATGTTGCGTCTGCGTTCTGTTTAATAGAATGTCTACGGAGTGGGGTACCATCACGGTTAATAAGTGACCTAAAACCATAGCCTCACTTTGTTTCACAGATGCAGCAGCAGCAGCTACAGCTCTCAAACATCTTGGCAAAGCGCATGGAACAGGGTCTAACGTGGAGGAAAAATAGCCGCAATGCCTACTCTTGCTCCCATGTTCCTGTGTCAACACAGCCAAAGCACATCCATCACGTTCATTCACGTACAAAACAAAGCCCTTTTCATAAATTGGTGTGCCCAAACCTGGTGCTGAACACAACGCAGCTTTAAGCAAATCAAAAGCATCTGGCAATCCATGTTCCATGATAAAGGCAAATAAATGTACTTCTTTGTCAGTGCCAACATAGGTTTTATCAAACATTCAAAATTCTGGATCCACTGTCTACAATAAGAAGCCATGCCAATCAAAGCTCTGACCTCCTTCTGTGTATTTGGAACAGACATATCAGAGATGCTTTGTATCCGTTCAGGTGTCAGTCTTCCTACCTCCTTCGACAGGAGATAGCCCAAATAGACGACCTCCTGTCGACAATACTGACATTTCTTCAATGAAGCCTTATGCCCATGTTCTGCTAAATGAATGAGCAGCAACACGGCACCCTCTTTGCAAGCATCTTCAGAATCAGCAGCTAGAAGTAGATCATCAATATATTGCAACAACGTGCACGTGGAAGGTAACTCAAGCATATCAACCTGCTCTTTCAATGTTCTAATGTAGATACTTGGACTCTCAGTGTACCCTTGCAGCACACGAGTGAATGTGAACGAGCGTTCCCCTAGGGTGAATGTGAACACATATCTGCAGTCAACTTGCACAGGAATACTAAAGAAAGCGTTTTTCAAATACACAACACTAAAATGTGTAGCCGTGGCTGGATTCATAGTCAGAATTGTGGTAACATCGGGAACAATCAAAAACTGTGGAGCAACCACCTTATTAATTGCATGCAAATCAATAATAAAAGGAAAAGGAATCGCATTATCCACTTTCTTGTAGACTGGTCAAATCTGGCTTTTACACACACTCCCGCAATTTTTTCAATCACACCTCAGTGTATTAAATCAGAGACAATGCTCTTAAAGGCCTGTTCTCCTTCGACCAAAATCTTATACTGCGGAATACGCAGCAATTTAACACCTGGTTTCAAAACAATTTGAACTGGCTCAACCTGTAAAATTCCAACGTCATTGTCATTGTCTGCCCATAAACATATAGGAACCTTATTTAATTTAGTTAGTAAAGGCATAGACAAAAATTGTGGAACTGAAGTTTGTTGGGGCAACATTGTTAAGTACACTCCATCTGGAGAACAGTAAATCACAGCATTCAATTTCTTCAATAAATTCAATCCCAAAAAATGTGTATTCCCACTTCTGGCTCCTCTAGCTATTTGCTGCAATAACACTCTAGTTTCCAGGTCTCCCTTTTTCATTTCCACCTTCTCCTTCTCTGTATTAACCCTGTTTTCATAATACTGAGCCATGTGTAACACTTGAGATTGTGATTTCGCTTGCCATGTACTCTCAGAAGTCATAATCTGTGATTGAATTTCAGGCAACAATCCACGGACAAATGTATCTACAAACAACCTCTTTCCTGGCTCTCTACTTAAACTTTGACCACTAAAATCCGAAAATACTTTCTCAAATCTGTTAAAATATTCTGTTGCACCCTCTGGCTTCCCTTGCATGCAAGCTCTAAGCTTATCCCACATAATTATTTTTTCAGGAACCAGAGTTTTTAATTTAGTAACTATTCTATCTGGAAACATCAGTATCACCTATATATCGGTTTCTCACCGGCTTTACTTTCCCTATCTGCTTGTACTAAGGCATCCTATGTATCACCCATCCCTGCCTGATCATCTACAGTTCTAATCTACTTCCACAAATCAGCGGGAAGGATCACGGGAAACAATAAATCTATATCACCCAGCGTGAAAACTGATGCATGCAAAACAGATTCTATTTCTTTATTCAAACCTGTTGGATTCTTCCTATTATCTGGAATTGATTGCTTATTGGTATTCACTTCCTGTCTAGAAAATGTGACATGGACACACTGTGAGATATGATGTACTTCAATTGTAGTGGCAGGTCTTCCTGCTACGGCATTGGCAGGAATCTCTACTTTTGGAACAAATGTCAGAGGAACTTCCCTCATCTGTAATTGTAACGAAGGCAAATCTGAACGTCTATTATGTAGTAAGGCCAAATCAAGTGACAAAGACGTCAATGCAGTATCGGGCGAAAATGCTCTTTTATAAATAACCACCAAATCTGCGGGACCACATACCTTTTTCTTCATGAATTCATCTTGTAAATACTCAACCATCACCTGTAACACTTTCCTTTGTTTTGCCGGAAAATACTGTCTAAACGTGTCATGCACTTCAATGGGAGAAATTGAAACATCTGAAATCCACCTAAGAGCGTCTCTTGTGCAAATGCTCATTTCTTCACTCATTGGTTTCAATGGAGGAAGAAATTGCTTCTGCACATATGAAGTCTGCCGTCCATTTTCATCCATCTCATCTTTCTGTAACCGATTTAGCTCCCTTTTAAACTCAAATACCTTTGCTACCTGCTTATATAATTTCGCTGCAGTGTCCATTGAGCAAGCAAGGACATTCAAATCCTGCAACCCCTGTGGGACAATCATGTCCGTCAAATCACTCCACTCTAAATACGTTCCCATCCATAATATCAAAATATTCTGTTCAGGAATATCCCCTTGATCAGAAATCATAACCAAAACAGCCATTTCATTACCCTCTTCTATGTACTTCTCGCCCCAATTCTCTCTTTCTGTTATTAGGTACTGGGCCATGAGTCACTATTCTTGGATCAGCTCCTGCGCCTTCAGCCACTACAGGCAGAGCAGAACCACCTGGCAAAGAGAGCTCATACAAATCAAGTTCACTAGACAGTGGAGGAAATACTGCTGCTGGTACAGACGGAACTATGGGGACAGCAACAGTTGGCACGGGTGCAGGTGCAGGAGGGGGAACAACAATGGGAGGAAGAGGAACAGCAATGGGAGGAGGAGGAAAAACAACAGAAGGAGGCACATAAGGAGGCGGCGCAGTTGAAACAGTTCTACACTCATTCTTAGTTTATTAATTAAGTTGTCTGATGTACGACAATCGTACTGTTTCTGTTGATCATGCAACAATGCTTTCTCAGCATTCATGTGTCTACGTGCATGCTTTACTCTACTTTTGATTTGCTGCATAGCTTCCTTCCTCCAATCTCTAACTGCATCAAATGCTGCAGGCCTAGCCTTTTTTCCCAACAATACATATTCTAAATGCTCTAGGCGGGCAATTTCAAAACTACCGTAAACTGGCCACTGAAGTTCAGAAACATGGCTGGTCTGTCTGTGCCAAATAGCATCAAATACGATAGCTCCCAGGCCATACTTACAATGCATATGATATGCCGGCGACCCTTCGGGTGGCACCGATTGGCCATGTTCCAAAAATTGTCTTCTGTTGCGGAAACATTTCCCAGGCATAGTTAAATCACAATCTCACCTGGTGACTTTTGTTTCTGCAAAACAAACACTTGCAACAAAACAAATATCAGGACTTTTAGGATCTGGGGTATGACTCACCTGATTTCAACCAACAAACATCCGATCGGACATCAAATTGTCATGGCTGGTGTTTTTGTCAGACAAGCCTCGATACAGGGACCCTCATTGTGATGACCTCTAAACGCTGCCCAAGGTCCAGTGATCAGGCATGCAGTACTGCGGAGGAATTGTGTCTCACTTTGCAGGGCGCCTCATCACTCTCCGATCCCGGTCTGGTGGCCTTGTTTTCATTGTAGCGATGTGGCATCAATCTTGAGGGTCCCTATTCGGGCGCCTTCTGAAAGATTAAAGAATAACAAGCCTTATTACCTACCACATAATAGAAATACACTAGTCATGAGGTCAAAGTTACAATTGTACTTTATTTAACAAACAGCTGCTTGGCTTTCTATACCCAGTGTGTGCAAGCAGACACTGTGAGATGAGATAGTTTGAACATTCCACAAATGCACATATTTATACCAATTCTTCACAAACTTCGACACATCGTCCATCCCCTCTTTTTGTAATACATAACCTAGGGTTCATGACCTAACTACATAACTAATACATGTTTAAACATCTTTGCATCGTTCGCTGTTTTCCATCAAACAATTCACATGTTTTCCAAATACAAGACACAAAGGTAACATTCCTCATTTTACTCACTTATATTTGTCTACCATTTGTTCTTAAGCTTAAAGTTAGTTTCAAGGAGAGAAAACAAGGATTTCTGCAAAAGAGCACGTTCAGCTATTTGTTATTTTACTTTGCTGTTTGAACAGGGAAGGCACTGTTGGGGCAGATGGTATCTCAATTACTCATTAGTACATTTTTTTTAAATCTCCAAGGTTCGTCAGTGTAGGATAAACAATCCACCTTAGCAGCTTCACCATTCTTATCTATGTTGACATCATAAACAGTACAAAGTTCATTTTGTTCTGCTGAAGCCAAAAACACAAATTCTGAACATGGGGCAGAAAGCAGGAGTCGATCAAAATGGCGAATAACTCAAAATGGCGGTGTAGTCAGCCTGTTTCAGGTTAATTCATTGCGATATTACAGTGCAATGCGAATGTTCTTAGGCCAATATTTACTATGAGGCGGTATTAAGTAAAAAATATTTTCACAATAAGTTGGGAAATACTGGCGAGGTAGATATAAAATCAAAGGAAATTAGTACACCAAATGTCGCTTTGGCTTTCCTAGAACAGTTTGCACAAAAGGACAAGTAAATAGCTTGATGTCGTCTGTTAGACACAGTTTAAAAAGCAAATCCTCTAAAATGCATACAACATTAAAAGGGCTGAAGCATTCAAGTACATCAATAATTGCAATGTTTATGTTATTGTTGTATTGTTTTATTTTGCACTAGTTGAATATAAAACTTTAGAAACATAAAAATGAGAGATTATATTAAAACATGTATAATACATTAATCAACAATGCAATCATTGCCCTCTTGTGGACTAAAAACATAGACATGCAATGCATTGCAGACAATTCAACTGCAACTGAAAGATATGTCACAACATACCTCACCAAAGCTGAGACAACAGAGCAAAAAAACCTCTGGGGTGACATATCATCTGACAAAACACTATCACAAAAATGTACATTTCGGTATAACAATGCTCTTCCATAGAGAATGCAGGTTCTATGAAGCTGCAGACAATTTAACAGGTACAGCCTTATATTGTCTGGATGAACCTTGGTCCAGCTTCACCCCGAAAAAGAGCACTAAAATCCTACCAAGAGATAGAAACCATGTCCACAAATGATCCCAACACTCATAGTATTTTAAAAACCAATTGAATTGACGCATACTACCCAAACAGAAGCACGGCTTTTGAAAACATGTGTCTGTACGACATTGCTAAAATGAGACAACAGGCAAATATCCAGTCTTAATGTGAAGGACGCCTAGTGAAACTCACCAAACCCAGTCTAATTTATCATATAAAGTTATCATTTTAATCTCCACAACATAGATAACTTTATTACATGGCCCTACTCCAACTTTTTAAACCTGGGAGAAAAGAAGAAGAATTATTAGGTGACTATGACTCATTTGACGTGGCATTCAAAGCAAATTAAAGCAGGATAACAAATAACAATTTCAAAAATACAATGAACGCCAACACGAGGAAGAAATTGAAGCTAAACTAGATAAAGACACTCCTGAGCACACTCAACCATCCTTTACAGGAAGCCAAGAGCCACTTGGATAATCACTCATTCAAATTGAAGCATAATTAGCAATGACCGAAGAAGAAAATACCATATAACAATAATTTCAGAAAGGCTTGTCAGTGCTAGAATCATAGCTAAACCATGAAAAACTCACCATTTATCTAGAAGTCACTCAAGAAATTGAACATGGTTTTAAACATGCAACTAAGAACTGTAGCTGTAAAAAATATAAACCTTCGCTCTTGTCGTGATGGTAAAACATTCTTAATTAGAATAATCAGCACATTTCTACAAAACTTAACAAACAGCAACATTTTGGCTGTAGTAACAGCCCAGACATGTTTAGCTATGTACAACATAGCAGGTGCAAATATACAATAACTACTGCACTTTCCCGTAGAACATCAAAACAAATTAGAATACCACAGATTATCAGCAGAAGCTGCTACTGAAGTACACATAATTCTGAACCAAATAAAAGTGCTCCCAATAGATGAAGTAAGCATGGTTTCCAACCTCATGTTGGCGTTAATTCATCTCAGAATGCAAAAAGTCCTAAAAACCAATTATGAAGAACTGTTTGGAGGAAAATATGTTATTGTTTTTTGGAAACCTCATACAGTTAACATCAGTACATGTCAACCTATTTTCAAATTATTAGGACACAAACAATGCCGACGGCATTAGAAATGTAAATCTCTGCTAACATTTTCACAACAGAGAATTAACTCAAAACATGCGTCAGTCCAAAGACCTCACCTATGCTAACATTTTAAAAAGCATTAGAACAGGTCTACTAACTAAAGATGCAAAATCCATATTAAATAGTAGACGAATCTACGAGCTATGTGGACGATTTACATCTGCCCCTGATGTCATGGAATAATTAACTCAACACAATCTAAAATGCATGTCCTTAACGCCAACCCTTGCAAGCTGTAGTCAATTCAACAAGACAATGTTTAAACAATAAATGCAACCCATACTGCATATCAGCTCCACGGACAAACTAGAAGTGCATGACATCACATATCCTATGTGTCAACAAGCAACTGCATGACTAAATAAAATGTATCTCCAACAGAGCTTGATTGGAATAAATATTAACTTTGTATCTAAAATGCAGAGTAATTCTAAAACATAACCTTGACGTAGAACAAGGTTTAGTCAATGGAGCAATTGGTACAGTTTTTGGCTTCCAAACATATCCACATGACAACATTCAGTTTGTCAACATCCACTTTAGCAAACTTGTAGAAGTTAAAAGAATTGGCCAGTTAATAGCGCATTTCCTTCTTTTCAAAGGCATATAAGTATGCAGAGAACAATTTTCTCTATCTCTTGCAAATGATGTTACTATTTACAAAATACAAGGTCTAACCCTAGATCAAGCATTGATTGAAATTGGGAGCACAGTCTTTAAAAAAGGTGTGAGTTACGTAGCACTGTCAAGTCTATGTAAAATCAAAGGTCTATACCTAGTTACTTTGATGCAAACAAAGTCAATTCTGACATTCCTTGCATCCTGGAATACAACAGGCTTTGGGCACTATAGACCCCCATCTAGATATGCACCCTGTACCTCAAAAAAGTCAACCTTTACGAAGAGAACTAATACAAACAGAAGCTATAACAGATCTCCTAACAATACCACTATACCACTATACCACTAAAGAAACAATGACCAACTTCTGTGTCAAACAATAGAACCACAAAGTACAAAGTCAGCTGCACATCCATCAGAAAAGAAAAATAAATGGCTCTTCTCCAGCAACACAACTGGAGTAAATTTGTATGCTAATGTGACAATAAATCTTCGCTTTCAATTGCCACCAACAGCTTGGACCGGTTGTGTTTACAATTGCTTGTCCTTCACAGAAATGCCACAAATAATCCTGATAACACTTACAGTGGCTCGGGTATAAAGCAAGAATTGGACTTCTGTGCAGGACTGGTAACATTTACAATAAAAGCACAAAAAGATGCACAGGAATTCCCAATGTACTTACTACAAGTACTGGAAACCAAAAACATCACTATAAATGAATTCATCCAGATTTCATACACGTGTAAACATACATGCACTCTCTGCAACCATGTTTTACATGACCACATCCCTAATGAACGATTCATATATGTATCTATACCAAATTCTGAATCCATTCCATTTCACCAGCTTCTGCAGAATGCAAATCATGGCATATTATGCCCTTTTTGCAATTAAGTCAATCATTCCACCATACAAATAAACTCACATAGCCTATATGTCATGCTAATGTTTCTAAGGTACAATGCAGATGGTACCAGAAATAACTGTAAGCTTACTGGATTTACATATGGCTACTTAATATTACTTCAACATAAATTTAGTCAGTAAACTAAAGAACAATTAACAGTTAGAATATACCAGCAGGTATATAACTGCATCCATTATACGCCATCTCAATTCTTGTACGACAAACCATCTTCTAACCTCTAATGTAGGTAGTATATGCCAACAGCTATCTAACTACTCCAAGCATCCCCTTAAACACAACATACTTCAAACAAACACACTATGGGCCTCATTACGACCCAGGCGGTAAGTTACCGCCTGGGCCGTGACTTTACCACCATGGCGTAAACTATGTTTACGCCATGGTGGTTGGCGGACTTACCGCCCCATTCCGACCTTGGCGGGGCGGTAAGTCCCCAATCCCCATTTACCCTTCCCCATTCCCATTTTTGCCCCATAGGGCATAATGGGAGTGGGGAAGGCGTTAATTACGCCACCGTAAATTACGGTGGCGTAATTAACTCCATGGTCCCTTAGCGCCATGGATTTTAACACCTGCTAAAAGCAGGTGTTAAATCCGCCATGGCGCTAAGGGACCTCGTACTCAGGCGGTAAGGGTCGGCGCTGTTTACGGCGCCGTAAACCCCTTACCGCCTGAGTCGTAATGAGGCCCTATCACCCTTACACTCACTTAACTGTAATCATGTTTTTTGTAATCCAGTACAGATTTGTTTCCCAATGACCCAATGATCTTCTAGTGTCCAAACAGGGTGTCATACTCTAATGTTGTACCAAACATAGTACTTAGAAGGTACTGATTACGAAGGTCTAAAAAATGTATATGTAGAATTGTATACAACTGTAGCTTTTGAACTATCCTGTTAAACAAACTGTACTGTTTCTTTTCCACAGAAAATAAACCAGATATTCCAGCTTCATAACGCTATAAAACTAAGTAGCCACCACAATTATAATCAAATATACATTATATGAGCACTATCATCAATTGCACTACAATCATAAGTACCATATACAGTTCAGTTACCTCATTCCTCCATATTACAAACACTTTGTACTCCCACTACATTACCTATAATTACAACACACATATTACTACTATGGTGATTCTGGCCGTACTCCTACCACATTACCTATAGTTACTATACACATATTACTACTTTGGTGGTTGTGCCCTGTGCACATATTCTTGGTGCCATGGTCTGAGGCCATGCCCCACAGAATCTGGCCACTGGCCTCAACCACCATAATACAATTAACTATAGCATAAGTATATCAAAAACTCACCCTGACCTACTGTGTCAGGAACCAACAAGTGTCTAGCAGCAACAAGGAGGGCATTAACACTATGAGCAATGTACCTCAGTGCAAAATCATATGTAAAAGTCACTGGAGGGGGAAGCGTGCATATTTCAGGAGCCTTCTTTGTGTAATCTGCAGGAAAGCAGCTTGGAATGAAGGAAAGACGTCAAAGAACAGTCAGAGGGACAAAAGACTACATTACCCAGAAGACCCGCATGAACACGGGCCTTCTGGAACTCCTAAGACCACGCCCAATGTTAGGCGCATGTGCGCGCCATGCCCGACAGCCCCTGCTTGTGCTAAGGAGCATTGGAGGAAGCAGACGTGGAACTCAGGAGCTCCTGCAGGCTACCTACAGTGGGCTGTTCCCCGCCTGCACATGTACTGCATGCCCCACTCTCTGTGCCAGATAAGTCATCTCTCCTTAACTAAGCAGCAGGGATAGAAGGGGTGTTTCTAGCTTTACAACATTCTAAACTCAGCGTTGGGAGAGACAAACATGTTGCTGTGTTGGCCAGCATACTGAGACCGGATCACATATTAGTCACAGTTGGGGGTCTCTAACAAACACAGCTGCAAGAAAGAATGGCAGCATGGCATTGAGACACAAGAAGCAATTGTTGTTACTGTTACTGATTGCATGTGCTGGCGGAATGCTGCTAATGTCCGCTTATGTCGTAATTTTGCTTCCGCTGCCCAAAACTCACAGTGTACTTTCTTTGTAGTGGAGCTCTGTATCAACACAGATTGACACCCCTGGGGACAGTAGGTCGTGGGGGAAAGCCGCACGAACCACAAACTCGAAGCTAAGTGCATTCCGATTGCAGTGCTGTTAAAAAGTGTATACACAACGGTCTTTGTGCAACATGATGTAATGTTGTTCAGGTGCATGAGGCAGCACCAAGGGGTAATGTAAACCATGATGTAACTTTGTATTAGGTGCTCTATAAGCAAACCATAGGGACAGCACAGTAAAGCAAGTGTTGGAGCGTGTAAGAGTGTGTAGGGATGTATGGGCGGAGATGACAACACCTCAGAAGGAAACAGTATAGAATACCATCCCCACACCCCTATCCCATCCACAACCGCAACCTAACCTTCTATCTGGTTACCCTAATTTCCCCTACCCATCCAAACTGTGGACCCTAACCCTCTTTCCCCGGTAGGTCGCGGTGGCCTGTGGTTAGTCATAGCCTACCAGTTGCCAAGATCGAACGGGGAGGCAGGTGTTCATAGTACCTCTGAGCAAGACTAAGGGAACCTGACACAAGCACAAGCACAAGTATCATCAAGTGCCCGAGTAGCACGACCAACCATGGAAGAGGTCTTAGCAGCGTTGCAGGAACTCAAGGCTGGGTTGCATGTGACGAGACAGGATTACGTTAATTTGGCCAGACAGGTGCACACACTAACAGTTCAGGCTACCACTCAAGCAACACCCTATGACCAGCAGTGTGGGATGTAGGGTTGTCAGAGCACAGTAGCCCCTCTGCTTTTTTACCGCACATTCAATAATAGTTCATTAGTGCTGCAGTACATTTTCGAAGATCTGGAATTATGATGGTTCTGTTGCAATATTTGTTATATCCCATGAATACCTTTCCTTTGCCATAGAAACAAAGTTCATAATTCTCCTCTTGCTGTACTTTGATAGGTTTCTCGAGAGCTGTGACCCATGTTAACATGATGATGTGTTCAGTCTATATATGTGCACACATTTTTTCCACATAGTGCAGTTTTTCATCAGAGGGGCCACAGAGCCCCTCAGCCTTGCACATAAACATTGAATCTTACCATTTATTTTCTGTGAGGCTTGTGCCATATATATCCAGGAATGGTTCTTTAAAACAGTTTGTGCCTTTTGATCCCTTTTTGCATATCCT
This sequence comes from Ambystoma mexicanum, assembly GCF_040938575.1. NCBI lineage: Eukaryota > Metazoa > Chordata > Amphibia > Caudata > Ambystomatidae > Ambystoma > Ambystoma mexicanum. The sequence continues at coordinate 100,526,154 of NC_090925.1, forward strand.
CTTATCTGGCGGGAGAAGTTACATTTTTACTGTGTGTGCCTTAAAGGTTCCTTTGATCCTACATAGTGCAAGGTGGATGAGACATTGTGATTCTACTAGAGGTACTTCCTGGGGTACTAATACCTTTGGTGCCCCAGATGCGTGCAGTATCAAGGAACACACATAGCAGGTGCCATTGGTCGTTCGCCTTCCTTTTGTACACATATAGGAATACCAGCTGTTAGACTGCATAGAATAGTGAAAGTCCTCCACTTTATCTAGCCCTAAACCATGGTATGAGTCATACTTATAGTGACACGTTTGCCACCTCTTTCTACTGTTACGTAAAAGTGATTGTCATTTCCCTGGCACACTTCTACATCATTTGTTGTTGTTACATAATGACTGTTGTATATTAGCTGGTCATACCTGGACAATTAGGCCGCTAAGCAGAGTGGATTAGAAGCCACTACATGTGGCATTTGTGGTTGCAGGCATTCTATATTGTTCACTATGAAATTGTGAAACATGAGTATTTACGCTCATTTGTTGATACACCTTGGTGGAGTAAATGGGACCTGGTTCTGCGTTGCCGTTCGGTGTGCCTCAGAAGCCTGTCTGATGGGAGACAGTGGTGCCTGCATGCGTCTACCAGTTACTATTTCATGGGGTGACAGGTGGTGGTCCTTGCTGGGCTGTGTTCGCAGCAGAAATAGTGCTAGGGGCAGACAATCAACCCAGTTTTTCTTTAATGAATGGCATAGTTTTCTCCACCACCCCATTTGCTTGCTAACAATGATGTCAGTTCGTTGAACAGGGTATTTACAAAATGAGTGTCATTGTCCGATTGTATTACTCCGCATATCCCCACGGGGGAATACTTCCCTGACAAGGAACTTGGCTGCACACTTTGCAGCTGGGTGGACGCAGGGCACCGCTTCCGCCCATCGAGAGAAAGGACACACCACTGCAATGAGATATCTGGCCCCATTATACCTCTCTCCCATGTCTGAGTAATCTATATGCAGCTCATGGAATAGCCCTAGAAGTCGGGGCAATGTACCTCGCATGGTTCTTAGAGGCATCCCTGAATTGAACACTTTGAACGGTGTGCACTCAACCACCATTTTGCTGAGATACTATTCAAGGTTTGGGATAAACTAATCTTCCTAGAGATCGGCTGCTATGTGGTGTTTTGAAGTGTGGGCGGGAAAGTGTAATTGTTCAAATGTAATGTACAGTAGTTTGACTGCCATTAAGACTTTACCTGTAGTGTCCTGTCTCCATACCAGATCATTGGGCGACTGTGTACATCCTCGTTTGGTCAATAATTCTTGTTCTGTTGCTGGGGCTCTACTCTGCAGCTCTATCACTTCTGCAATGGGCAGTGCATTGTAACCCTTTGCTTTTGGTTCCTCTCCCTTGCTTGTTAGGATACATTCAGTGGCCATGGGTATTGAAAGGTATGCTGCCTCTTTGGCTGCTGCATCTGTGGCTGTGTTTCGTAAAGATATTTCGTCCTCATTGTATGTGTGTGCCTGTCATTTCACTATGGCTACTACAGAGGGTTCTGCAAGTGCTTTGATTAATTTATTTAATAGTTCAGCATTTTGTACTGGGGACCCATCTGCTCTTCTAAATCCCCTCCTTCTCCATGTACCATTGTGGTTACGTATGCTGAGTCTAAATATATTGTCACTGCACGCTCTTTTGCCATGTGGAGGGATTCAATTAATGCTATTCGCTCTGCTGCTTGGGTGGAGTAGTGCATGGGCCTGCGTCTTTTGATCAATGCCTCATTCTCTCTGTCCTCCATCCTCACCACTGCGGCCCCTACATGTTTTTCACAAGTTTCTTGGTCAATGGTCGCTGACCCAATAACAAAGAACACTTTCCCTTCCTGTAGGGTATTTTCACTTGCTTTGGGAATGTCATCCCCTTCTCCCTCATACGTCGCACAATCATCTTTTGAATATCTTGTACAGTGCATGGTGCCATGAGGAACATAGCAGGATTCACAGTCTTGCATCTTACAACATGTATATTGGAGCTTGATAAGATGATCTCGTATGCTGATGCATGCCCTTTACGCGGTCAGCGTAGAATTAGATCTTTCGAATATGGCAAACAGTGAGTTTTTTCCACGTACAGGGTGACGAAGCACCCCTTAGCAATTGTTGAGCTTTTTTCAATTGCAAAAGTGACTGTAGCAAGAGCCTGTTCGCAAGCTAAATGACCTTGCATTACTGAATCAAGGTTGCCACTGTAGTAGGCCAGGGGTTTGTGGTGCATGGAGCTTTTTTGTGTCTGCATCGCTGTCATTAGGGTGCCATTGGAATGCAAGAACAAGGTCATAATCAGGTGTTGCTAGGACTGGGGCAGTACAGATTATTTCTTTTGATATTATATGATATGGCATTTATAACGTGCCTATACAGAAGTGTTTCAAGGCACGATGAGGCAAGGGAGGGGGAACAGAGGGAAAGACAGAGACAACGATCTTACTAGGCCAGGTGACATTGGGATTGCGCAAGTGCAGGGGAGAAGTGAGGGAATCAATAGTAAAAATACATAAAAATCCAAATAAATAAAGAGTTTGGCCAGCTGATGGAAAGTGCAGGGGTAAGTGCAGACATCAATTGTCAAGTGCTGGTAGAGGACTCTAGGGATACAAAAACAGCCCCAGAGTACAGTGGTTGCTAGGGGGGCAGTGCAGGTGTGCAACTGGTGGGGAGGGTGCCTGGCCCCAAAATCAGAGGGTAGCCAGGTGACCAGTGCAGTTTCAGTTTCAGCCAAGAGTTCAGCAGGGGAGAGGAAGAGAGAAAGCAAAAGCAAAGAAGAAGGTTTTGAGGTGGTTCCGAACTGGAGATGGTTCTCCTCAAGTTTCATAGATAAAGGGAGGCTATTCCAGAGGGAGGCCGCAGCCGAAGAAAGAGATCTACCACCAACCTGTTGCTTGGAGAAGCGCCTGACCCTGAGGGAGTTGGAGGCGGATGAGCAAAGAGCTTATGAAGGAGATATTTATGAAGAAATAGTTGAAGGTATTGTGGCCCCTTGTGGACAATGCAGAGGATTTTGATCTTAATCCTCGCAGCCACTGGGAGCCAGTGCAGATATTTCAGTCTTGGAGATATACACGTCTTGCAGTCCTGTTTTGCATGGGTTGCAGAGGGCAGAGAGTAGATGCAGGCAGATTTAGAAAGAAGCTGTTGCAGTTGTCCAGACTAGAGAGAACCAGTGCTCCGGAGATAGTGAGATTCTGGGGGAAGGAGAATAAAGGAGTAATACCTCTGATGAGGTGCAGCTGGTAGTCAGACGTCAGAGATGTGAGGAGAGAAGGAGAGTGTGGAGTTGAAGAGGACCCTGATATGTTTAGCCTGACAGGTGGGAGAAGGAAGAGGGCCAAGTCAGGCTGGGCAGAGCGTGACAGGAAAGGAGGGAGCATGTGTGTCAATGAGGAGAATCTCAATCTTACTGGCATTAAGGCAGAGATCATTGGCGGCACCTCACTCCTGGATAGCAGACAGACAGTCAGAAATGAGAGAAGGAGAAGAGGTGGCAGAAGAGAGCCTGCAAATGAGCTGAGTGTCATCCGCATAGCACTGAAAGTTAGCGCACAGAGCAGCAATGCAGTGGGAAAGTAGTACCAGGTATTGGTTGAACAGCCAGGGAGAGAGGTTAGACCCCTAGGGAACACTACAGGTAGAGAGAGAGATAGAGGAGAGGAAGGAACCAAGTAAGACCTGGGAGGGCCGATCCGAGAGGAAAGAGGTCAACCAAGTCAGGGCCTGATCGGTGATACCCAGGTTATCACTGAGGAGGTTGAGCAGGGTGCATGGTTGACCATGTCAAAGGCAGAAGAGAGATCAAGTAAGGTGAGGACACAGGGGGTATTGGAATTGAGGTTGAAGAGTAGGTCTTCATGTTCAGGAGAGCAGTTTCTGTGCTTCTGGCATCTCTGAAGTCAGACTGATGGTCACAGAGACAACCAACAGATTCAGTGTGGAACTTAAGCTCAGAGATGGCCAGCTTTTCCGGGATTTTGCCCAGTAAAGGAGTGATGGAGATCGGGTGATAGTTAGCTGCAGGGGGGGTTGGCTGAGGGTTCATTAAGAAGAGGGTACACAAGTGAGTGCTTCGGGGTGTAAAGGAAGACTCCATTGGTGAAGGAGTGGTTGCAGAAGTCAGCCAAAGCAAGAGCCAGGGTGTCAATGTGGTCCTTGAAGGTTTTGAAAGAACAGGGGAGAACATGTTTTGATGAGACTTTCAAAGGCTGAGAAGGACGGAGCTGAGGTGGCCAAAGAGGAGCCATAAGAAGAGAGGGGAGTAGAGGGAGGAGGCATAGATGAATAGAGAGAGGACAGGATGTCTTGAGTTTTAGAAATGAAATGATAAGCCTGGGCCGTGCTGAGGGCCTGGGAGCGGACAGGGGAGGTAGAGACTGCAGCAGGATTGGCCAGCTCCTTGCAGGTTTTTTAAGATTTGCGCAGAGTTGTTGAATGCCAGAGAGACACAGGCTTGGATGTGAGCTCTCTCTTGGTGCGGGCAGAGAGACAGTATTTCCTTTGGAGCAGGCGGCAGGCCATTTTGTCAGAGGATGTACCGGAAGCACGCCATTTCCTCTGAACCCCCCTGCACTTGCTTTTGAGGGTGATGAGGTCTGAGTCATACCAGGATTTCCACTTGGCTTTGGGATTCAAGCAGATCCTCATGACACGGGCAAGCACATCAAGAGTGTAAAATATAGCAGAGTGGAGCATGGAAATGGCTGTGTCAGTGTGTGAGTCAGCCAAAGAGGTGGGGGGGGAGAAAGGGGCATTGAAAGCCTCAACTGACACAGGCTTCATGGGTCAGATAACCGAGAAGGTATGTGGCAGTGCTGGAGTTGGCTTGGCCTGAGGAGTAGAGAGGGTGAGATGGGAAGAAAGAGAAAGTGATCACTCCCGGAGAGAGGAGTGTTGAGGAGAAGGTCTGAAGAGATCACAACAGCCAGAGTGTGCCCTGCAGATGAGTCTGGCCAGAGGGTATGATAGAGTTGTGAGAGTGTTGCAGAGGTCACAAAAGAGTCTGGAGGAAAGACAGGAAGCATCCAGGTGGATTTTAAAGTCTCCAAGAAGGAGGTGTTGAGTGGCCTAGACCAGAATGGAGGAGGAGAGGCCCACCCACTCAGAGAGGAAGGAGGAGATCTGACCCGGTGGCTGATAGGTGGTTGCCACATTAAGGGAATGGCCAGGAGAGAGGGAGAGACTGCAGATGAGGCATTCGAAAAAGGAGTAGGCCTGCGTAGGAATGACAGAGGCAGGAATTTGCTGCGGGAAGATCAGAGCTGCAGAACATTAAGGCTTGTGTGGATCTGATCTAATTTGTGGAATGGCTTGTTCCTCTGCGAGATAGGCTGGGGTTGTGAATACTGCAGCCTCGCGGAGTGGCGGATTTTGGGCCTAGTAGAAAGATGGCTTTTATTCCTGGTACAAAATGGAGTTCTAAGGACGAAGCATGGATGGTGTTGTTAGCCTATTTCATTATGTTATAGGGTTCTTATCCATACAGAATACAGAATAGGAGGGGGCTTCATCCTGCATGGCTGTGGTGACATTTATTCTATTTGGTGATCCTGAGAGGGGTGAGCTAGGACCATATCTTTCCCAACAGATGCCAGCACAAACGCTGCCCACCAACGCATTGTACAGTGTTCCCGAACAATGTATGTGCTTTAAACAATATATACATATATAAATACATCTGAGTAGGCTGAAAACAGCTCTTTTTCTTTTCTTAGTAACGTTTTAAATGTTTACATTTCCTCCAAAATATCCAGTTCAGAGAGGCCATTCACAATCATATTTTTTTAAGAACCACACCCAAATATGTCCTGTGAGTCAAAAGGAAATAGCAAATGATTTTGAGAAAAGTGAATGGAAATTGCTTTGCCCTTAACAATAGGAAACCACTGCCACCCTATAATAAATACAGCCAGTGCCGGTCATTGGGCCGGCTCTCGGCGGATCCGAGATCCGGCACCAGATGTGTAGCGGGATCTCGGGATCCGGCCAGAGTCAGCCGCCCAAGCCAAAGAACCGAGCTGGAAAACTTTGGAAAAAAGAAATAGCGCTCGCGACGGCAGAATCGCCTTTTACCGCAGCTTTTGTACTTGTGTGTAATAATGAACAATGTTCGCTACATGTACAACTAGCATTGTGCATTATTACACACCAGTGCCAAAGCCGCAGTTAAAGGCAATGCTGCCGTCGCAGGCCTTTTTTTTTAATGTATTTCAGCATTGCTGGAAGTCCACTATGAGCTCTGCCCCCTCTCGACCACGCCCCTTGGGCACCACCACCCCCACCCTAAACTACTCCCCCACCCCAGCCCTTGTGCTGTGGGATCCCCCACCACATTTTTTCCATTTCCACCACTGAATACAGCATTTAATTAAGATTCTATGATTGTAAATCGTCTTGTATATACTTAATTACAGGGCACTTATGTGATAGGTTATTGTACTGGTATTGTTCACACCTATAGCTGGTACATGAATTCTTTCCTATTCAGAGTTTTGACGGTGATCTACAAATTTTAATGGTTTTCTTAACAAAAGGTGTACCTGATAGCAATTTGATAAATTAAGAGTCGTTAGACCAATGTTCTTATGTTTGAAGATATTCTAGTATGAAATTTGACGTTTTCTATAACTATCATTAGAGAAATGAATGTCAAGCATGTGATAGCTCTGAGCCCTGCGAGAGTTCACATGCTAAGGACGAGAGTCTTAGCTCTTGACTTCAAAGGATAAAGAGCGGTCATCGGCTGGTAATCTGTCAGGAGGGAGAAGAGTCAGAGCCAGCCCAGTATTTTTGCCACTGCAATCTATCACCTCAAGTCTAATTTACAGTAAAGTATGCGAGACTGTATCAAATGCTGCACACGCAGCTAGGAGTACAAGAACAATTGCCAACCCCACCAATGAATATGAGATCAGTGCCTGGCAAATGCCTGTCTAGTAAATGTACACAAGCCAACATTGTTGACTTTGAAAATGCTGGTTTAATAGAGGAGAAGTTTAACTACCCTGCTTCATGGTGTTGAGATCTACCTTCTTCATAATGTTGATCATGTTTCAATGTTTTATTTTTGTTTGGGTGGGATTAAATACGGCTCTCTTTTTTCATGGAATTTCTGTAAAAATATATTCATGGGATTAAAGCATTAATGAAAGGAGAGGAAAGCAGAAGAAAGAATTGTTTTTGTTAAACATGGATCCTGATTCAAATCAACTGATTCAAACTTGCCATCTTGTCTGCACAGGCTTTCTACTCGATGTACTGGGCAGACACAGGGGAAAGACCCAGGGGCCTTCTACATGAGCCCGCTGAAGGGAGAACGAGGTGGGCTAACCAAATAGACCCTGCCCTGGTTACGTGCAGGGCATGGACCAGGCTAACGGCCAACCCCAAAATACTGTGATGTATAACCCAGGCATACCTATATGGAGGCACACCCTACCTACCCCCAACAAAAGATGTGACTTTGGTAGCGCAATGGCACGACAGGGGCATACATCAATTTAAAGATCTGTTCTACGAACGTCGCTTTATTAGCTGGGAAGATATCAAGGCAATTTTAGGCGAACCCCCACTGCAGAAACTACAGTATCTCAGATTGCGTTCGGCAATAGCAACTGTGTTGGATGGTTTCCCAGAGGAACCTCTAGCGCTTTCGAGCTTGGGGTATGTACTCTCACCTAGCGCAACAAAGAAATCAGCCTCATTACTGTACAAAATCCCACTGTCAACCAGAGAAGTTCTGGCACCAGATATTAAAAAGTAGTGGGAAAAAGATCTGGGGTTAGCCCTCACAGACACACACTGGACACAAATATGCAGACTAACAAAACATATTCCTGTAACTTGAGGTACCGACTAATCCATTATAAAATAGTAAACCCCAGCTCGGCTCAAGAATATGTAAATTAACAAATTGCACAATCACACTGCTCCACAGACATAAGATGTCCTGCATAGTTGCATCCAGACTAAACTGCGCCTGGATTGGCATTCCTAATCACTCATAGTATTACTTTCCTAATTCCATTTTAAGGTCTGGTACCTGAACAGGAAGCTACTTTAAGGTGACCATAACATTCACTAATCCCCACGGTGCTTGGTCTATGTGACGCACTGCCCATCATGCTATTTAAAGCAGTAAGACTTTAACAACAGGAAACAGGAATACACTAATTTTGTTTTTTATTTATTTTGTCTCTGCATATATTTTTTTCTGTCTTTCCCAATGGCTGTTCTATGTCATTGATTTTCATTGGAATTGATTATATGCAATATCTATTGCACCTGCGGACACAATGCATTATTTAATGTGACTTGCGTGATTTTTCTGTACATGAGACCCCATCCTGGTCACCTCGTGGTTGTGCATATAATTGCTGCATGATTTAGAATGTATATGGTGAAAAATGAACCATTAATGGGTTAATCACACCATCAGCCTTTGAAAAAGAGCTCTGTTTGCTCGAAACACATGTCAGGCTGACGTTTGCAAGAATAAATACCCCTGCAACTACGCAGCAAATCTTATGTCTGTGGTGCAGTCTGATTGTGCAATGTGTTAATTGATTTATTCCTCTGTGGTATATTGGGCAATATATCCACACCCTACAATCACCCGCTGCCTTTATTAGAAAATATATATTGTGTGCCTTTTTTGCCACTTGTTAGCCTCAAGATTATGTATGCTACAGTGACGGGGAAGTACCACAGATGTGGAAGCGAGGAGGCAGGCATACTTCACATGATGTGGTCTTGTAGAATGCTCGCTAAATATTGGCCGGAGGTGTGCAAAGCACTGAAAGAAATGTTGGACCAAACTATACATTGGAACCCAGGGTCATGTGTGTTGGGATTTTTGAGCAAAATAAACACAATCAGGCCTAAACTGTTAAATATTGGCCTGCTTGTAGCAAAATGGGTGATTCTACTGCGCTGGAAGAGCAGAGACCCTCCAGTGATGGAAGAATGGGTGAGTGCTATGACTTGGGCGAGTTATAACAAAGAGGTATACTCTAGCCTACTACCATTGACATGCTGCCTGACAGACATCTGGGGCGTTTCAGACAATACCTAATCGATAAAAGGATAAGTAAAGGCAGCCAAGAAGAAGTGTCATCATTTATGTATAATAAAAGAGAGCTACACACACACCTGTACAACTGTAACATCAAGTAATGCAATTGTATGTAATGTAATGTGAAAAATCTGTAAGTTAAATAAACTTTTTTGTTTTTTAAAAACAACTATGTCATCTTCAAATTGTAGCAAAATTCAATTTGATGTCATGATGGTGAAGTACCTGTCCTTTACAACATTTTGTGATAGAAATGTATCATGTTTCAGGTTCAATGTGCAATGATTAGCACTTTCTACAAATGACCTGTGTAACACCACAAAATGTAATGGCGAAAAACAAAGCAGAACAAATATTAATTATCTCAGGAACAGGGTGACCTATCGAGCCAGAAATAGATCCATTAATTCAGCAATGAAATAAAGAATATGCCATGCAAAATTCATGAAACCAGACCCCACCGTTCATGAGGAGTTATGTCCCCAAGAACGCCACATACAAACCCACAAAGCCACAAACGCGACATTGTTTTATATAGAGAGATTTCAGCGAAGGGCATCTAAACTGCTACAAAAGTGACTGAAGGCACTTGGTTAATTTACACCAATAGCACTTTTACAGCTCCCATTAACACTCAGAAGACTGCTTTCTAATAATACTGGTGGGCACACTGAGCACAACGTTTGATGTTACTGCTAGAAAAAGTTAGCAAAAAAAATTGCAGGGACGTGCATTACGGTTTGGGAGGGGGATGCTGTGGATGGGGTTGGTATTGCCATATGGATTAGAATGGCCATGCGCAGTCAATGGCTTGGTAAATAACCAAAAAGCTACGATCTTTCTGTCTCTCGTACTATTCCTCCGCCTTCCATCTGTACAGTTTAAGCTTCTAGGTAGCGCTTTAGCGCTACTGAGTAGCCACAACTAAAAAGAACTGAACGAGACATGGCTTTGGGGGGAAAGCAGGAAGGGTCAGCAAGACAAAAATGTAGGGACTAAGGTTGCCCTCCAGTTATGATGCATGACTATAGTGTGGGGAACAGGAATGAGAAGATGGGAAGGAAGGTGAGACCTGCGAGCATCAGGCGGGCAGCCAATAGAAAATATTTCAAACATAACATTCTCAAAAGAAATGCACTAAAAAATGATTTTCAAAATGTTCGACCAGGCTCAGAAATGTACACAAAAAGTTGTACTTTCAAACTTTCATTTTCAAGATTTAATGTCTCAAACTTTAAGCTTTCCACCTGAATGCCAAAAATCGGTGCATGGGGACAGCGTCCCAGTGAGATAAACACACCATTAAAATTAAACAGCAAAGGTAGTTAAAATGAATGCCCAGTGTGTTTAATTTAGGATCGACAACTAAGCAAAGCTTCTTCCAAAGCGAACACTTTCAAGATCCTTAATTGCAGTTACTGCACAGATCCCATGTGTCTTGTTAAATAAAAGTTCTGTAATTACACAGGCATAATTGTTGGCAACATTGCAATGCAATTAACATGTATTTGAAAACAAATGGTGATCTGTTACTTTTAATTAGGCTCCTTGAAGGAATACAACGTTCATTAACTGGAGTTTGCTGTAGAAATCTTTGCTTTGCAATTAAAGCCAAGGCGAGAGATTACGTAATGCAAAATCATTGAGCTGGTGGGTTGTTGTTTCTAGGACTGATGACGTATCTCCGACATTAAACATTACTAAATTATACTTTCGCAGTGTGGCTCACAGAAACTGTGGGATACTCACGCAATTGTGCGCATAGTTTGTGCTAACAGGAGGGACTAGTAGACTATCAACATTGCCACAGCATGCATTTCAGCCTTTTCCTTACAATGTAAAGTTCATTTCTTTGCTTCTTTCCGACTATTAAACAGGTGTTTGCTTTTAGGCTTTGTGTTCCTACCATGCAGAGAATACTTGTTTTCTTGCCTGCATGCGATTTTCATTCAGGGCAAAAATTCCAAATGCATGCGTCTTGCTTTAGCGCCTGCTAATGACCATGCTGATTCTATTGGAATCCATTTCAACAGGCCACCTGCAGAGCGTATTGGAAGTCAGTTTGTTATATCTCTCAAAGGGAGAGTAAAAATAAAGAGTAAAGGCGGTTTCTCCTCGTCAGTTTCTCTCTCCGCTTTGATACTGACGAAAATGGAACGCAGGAGACCCAGCAACACCAGAGGGCAATCATTCCAGCCCCCCTGCATGCAATTTCTGTTTTTAGTTTAAAAAAATCACCCCCATATCCTCTGCTTGATGTGGGCTCTCTATTCACGAACCAAGTGCACAGATATTTTGCAAACAGCAATGTCACCCCCTACCCCTTAGTGAGAGAAGGAGAGAAGTGCTATGTGTTAAGTAAGGGGGCGGAGTGAGATTGAAAGGTTTTGCTGTGCTAGATGGAAGAAGTGTGTGTCACACGGTAGGGCTCGTAGGGCTCGCTCACGTTATAATGCATTGAGGCTCGCGCTCAAGCATCAAACTCCTCACAAGGAACATAAATTGAATGCGTTGAATCAATGAGTAAATATTGCATAGATTCATTTTATGGTGCTTCTCGTTTGAATTTATATGGCGGACAGCTGGTAATGTACGAATATACCACCCAGAGGTGTCACTTTGGAAGGGGGCTGGAGGAACTATAGCCCTGGGGATTTTGGTTGTAGCCCCGGCTAGAAGTTCACGGCCGACAACCAAAAGGCTAGCTAGCCCTGAGTCCTGGTATTAGCACAGTCCCGGATCTTTTCCAGACCTAAGAACACCCCGGACGCCACCTCTTGCCTGCCCGCCAGAAGAAAAAAAAAACGCATTTATGCCAGCCTGCCATTCTCAGGCTGGCATAAGTGCATCCATGTGCTTTTTACACCAGCGGAAAGCAGGCACATTCTGCAGGAATCCATCAGTAACACTGCCAGCTGGACCTAAACGACAGGCGGTGGTTATTCATGCGTAAACATGATTTGGCCTCCAGTGTACACGTCCCTTTTGTACTCCACAGTGCAAATGATGAAAAGTGCAGTGGTCATGCGTCTCAGTATGATTAGGGTTTGCCCAGTGTTCACAATGAGCACTTCCTTCTGGATGCATGCGGGAGACCAGGGCTGTGGCTGTCAGGTCTATAGCCTAGACCAGGGTTCTGCAACCTGTAACTCTCCAAATGTGTTGGACTACAGCTCCCATGATCCCTCACCATTGACTTTACTTGCTAGGGGTGATGTGATTTGTATTTGAAAGCAGACCTTTGGCCTAGAAAGTAGCAGAGAACTTATAAATGGCACATATTATGTCTTTGAATTTCCGAGGGCTGCTGGTACAAGGATGGATCAGTGAAACTCTAGACAAATCAAGACAAAATCTCAGCAACTCCTAGCTTATTCCGTTCTGCCATTGTATAATTGGCAAGCATACCCAAAACACATCACTGTGTGCACCGCACAGTTAATAACAATCAGTGGGCCTCATTACGAGTTTGGAAGTAGCCATGCCCTGGGCTGCCTCCAAACTCGAGTCTGGGTCTGTGGTCCCTGAATGGGGAAATAACGGGCCATTCTGACTTTGGTGGGCCCGGTATTTTCCCATTCAGGGAACCCGGACCATCCCCATTCCCGGGCTCAATGGGAATGGGGACTATGCTAACAACGGGCCCGTTAATGACGGGCCCGTTGTTAGCATGCTGGTCCCATTGCGGAACCCGCAAAGGACGTCTGGTCTGACAAGACGTCCAGAGCAGGTCCCGCAAGTGGACCTCGTAATGAGGTGGTACGGGGTTAACGGCGCCGGCACCTTTACCGGCGCCATTAACCCCTCACCGCCTCACTTGTAATGAGGCCCAGTGACTGAAATAGTCTACCCACGCCCCATTACTAAAATGGCCCCCATTTTTTAATAATGCTCTCCACCAGTGTATGCACAGCATCTGCTAACTGAGAATGTACTGCTGTCAAAGTTTAGGTGACTTAACTCACACTGGGAAAATCAATTAATGTGTGAATGTTATCAGGACTTTGAAGAATGTGTTGCATGTGTGCATAGCCTTAATATGTGGCCTACTACACTGTGAAAAAAATCACTTGACATTTCTAGGTCTTAGTTTCAGGAGATGGTGGTGTACATCCCATAATCTCTGAAGATATGGGGCTAGATGTATGAAATGGCTACACATAAATTGCATTTCTGATAGTAAATTAGCTTAAGGAATCAACAGGTGCGCACTGCAAAAAAGTGAGTGAGCCATACTGCAATTTTAAGGAACTGGGAATTACAATATTCAGATTGGGGGAATTCCAAACAAGGAATCAAACTCCTCATAATGAATTAATTCTTCCAAACCGAGAACATTTTTTAAATAAAATAACCCCCCAACACCTGTTGCTAATGAGATATGTATATAACAATTGCAGTCTCACCAAAAAACTCAAGTTGGCAGGAATGTACACCAGGATGTGACATATTCATGTACTGATAAACAACAAAGATCTGGACTATATGATATATATATATATATATATGTATATGATAGTTCATATAGCGCCTATACACAATGTGTTTCAAAGCGCTTCAAGGCAAGGGAGGGAACAAGGGAAAATACAACAACATTTTTACAGGCCATGAACAGTAAGGATGTGAAATTAACTATCGTACTCAGCCTGACGACATTTCAGACAGTGCAAGTGCTAAGACATAGATAAGGAAGGGAGGGGGAGAGTGGGAAGGAAATGGAAACAGACAGGTGACTACCGTACTAGGCATGACGACATTTCTGGTAGAGCTGGCGGAAAACAAAAGGTGAGGGAGAGGAGTGCAGAAAGGGAGGGGAGGAACAAAACAAGCAACTATCGTACTAGGCCTGACAACGTTTCGGATAGTGCTAGAGGGATGGGGGGGCAGTAAGGGGGCAGTAAGGGGATGGGGGAGTGACAGATGAGGTTGCTATCATTGCTATCATACTAGGTCCAGGGACAATTCTGATAGAGTAAGTGCATAGAAGAAAGTAAGGGGAGGAGGGAGGAAAAGGGAGAGGGGAGGGGAGGAGAGACCAGAGAGTAAGCAGTGAAAAAGAGTGGAGAAGCAAGAGGGGAGAGTGAATACAATTGTAGAAGTCAGTAGTAACACATAATGTTGCAAGCCAGGATACAAGATGAAGATGGGAACAGCATGATTCAGGGCCACCATGAGTACCAGATGCAAAGGAAGTCCAGCATGAGAGTTTTATGTGTGAGACTACACATAAAAGACTAGGCCACAATGGTCCTAAGTCTTACTGTGGGGGTTAAAGACCGGTTGTTTAAACATCATTAAATCTTTGCTGATCTGCTTTGACACTATGAAGGGTGGAGGGGAATCGAAACACCTTTGCGGTGTGGGTCTTCATAGCATGGAAAACTAGGGCCTTTAGGAGTAGGTTTTCCATAAAGGCCTTTTACACGTGGCTTATTGCATTCCATTTATATTCATCTAAAGCATATTATCTATTCTACCTGCCTGAGTGTTCTCATGGTTACATACTTCATGATGATAAGTCGTATATGCTCAGGTCATTATCCATACTAAATTGAACAGTTCATTATTAAATACTGCACATGTAGGCCCTAGCATATACTGTCATGTTAGAATCACACTAGTTATGGCAGCTGGTTGTTATATTGTTTTCACACAATATCACGCATATATCACATTGAACTTTAAAACGAGGTAGCTTTGTGCTGGCATGTACACTGTTATGTTCTCCTATGCATTTTGTTATTGCAATTCATTTCTATTAAATAACATCATACTACACGTTAACACACATCACGCTTTTATAACAGGTTTCTAATGTTAGGGCTTTTAATTACACATATACTATACATTACTAATTGATTGTTCTACCCCATGTCTTACATTATTCTACAAAAAATGAGCAGCTTGTTCTAATCGCATGCGGGAAGACACTTGGTTTTCTTCTATTGGGGCGCGAACAATCAAACATACTTGAGGGCCGCTTTTGGCTGTTTGCTCATGTTTTAGGGAATATGGGGATGGTATTCTTTACGGCCTGGGTCTGTTGGCTGGGGGGCAGGTTTATAGAGATGAATGACTTCTGTTGCTTGTCCCTGTGCTGGGCCGTGGCAGGGGCAGATGAGGTAAAACGGAAGACAGGGGATACAGTGTAGAGTTTGTTGCAATCTCGCGCCTAGTCTCCCATGAGAACCGAACTACTGCAGAAATGGCAAAGGGGAGGAGGCGGGAGGAGTAGCATGTCTGCTATGTGTGCCTGGCTGGGGGAGCTGCAGGCCTGTGTTCTAAGTTCACAGCTAGCCTGCCAATACAAAATAACAAAATGGAGTTGGTGGCCCACAAAATGGAGTCTAGTTCAACTCTGATCATATGCTGTTTTAAGGGGGGTCACAGTTCCTCGTGGTGTTACCGGGTGGGTGCTCCAGGGCCGGTGCCCTGGACCCAAAAAAGCTGCACTGGGCCTACCCAGAAAGCGTAAGAATGGGGGGTTCCATGACCCCCTCCTCCCACACAGAACATTGAAGGATGATTTACTGCTTGCAGGCACACCACAATGTTACATGGATTAGAGCAGGGATTAGACATTGGACTGAAGACATTAGGTCCTCTTAACTTGGTCCCTTTTACTTAGATGTATTTCTCCATCATGGTACTGTTACCTAAGAATGTCCTTTTTCTGTTGGTTACCTAGTTCCTATAGTCATTCCTCCAACCCCTGCCTGCAGAGAATGAATGAAGGTGTTGAACTGTTTGTGTCAGAGACATTGCAATAATCACAACTTTCACAACCCAAAAAATATATTAAATGGATAGAGCACCTATCACATTTGTTGGTGTCCCTCATATCAACACAGCCTCATGTATATAGCACAAAACATGCTGCTCATGCCCAAACACAATCTTAACACACTTTTTTGTATGTTGAGGAAAAGTAAGAGAAGAATGAGAAGCAGTGGGAGACATCATGAAGTGGCTATTCTAAATAAGTTACACTATAAGACTGTTGAGGAACAGAAAGTGGGTACGCCAAACAGGACACACTGCAAGAGATTAAGGCTTGCAAAAGAGAACAGAGCAAACAGCCACCAAGGGATTCTGAGCCAGAATCTGTCAAGTGTGAGAGGATACTGAAGATATATTGGAAGAGAATAATGAGATACTGGTGGAAGTGGAAAGCTTTACACCCACCCCCCGGACCCCATGATCTTTCCGTACACCCATGCCCCATGTCCCACATTGTGATTGACTGCCCAGCCCTCCCAGTCACTTTACATCTCTGTATAACCGCACCTCTGATCCCATAATGTCTTTCTATACCCCAGGCCCTTCATGATTGCTGTTGGTCCCTACCACAGCTCCCCGCGATGCGTACCCAGCCCTCCCGGTCCTCATGTCCACCCTGGTCCATACCTCACCACTTGCTTTGAAGAGCATTATGCTTAGGCGCTTTATGCATGAACCATTATATCACATCACTACGCTTACTCTCTACTATACACCATCACTCAATTAGAGTACAGCTATACCCATCAATAAAATATGCCTAGCTGCTCACATAAGAACACAACCCCACGAACACCTCATCACTTAAATAAAATGCAGCTATATCCCATGACAAACCGGCCTAGCTGCTCACATAAGCATCATACAGGCCTAACGCAGCCCAAAACTCTACCACCACACCTAATGCTAGGATGCAGCTACCACCAGGCAATTCCACCAGCTGCACACATAACTGGTGCACGCACACACCCTACAACACTATCTCTCTCTCTATTCGCTATACTGACATGGATTGCGGTGCCCAAGAGCGTTCAACCTACCAGGGCTTTGAGGTCATACCAATGATATATAGAGTGCTATATGGTAATGCCAAATAACATAACATAACATAACAGTGAGAATTGTAAAAAAAAGCAGTTGGTGGGATCCGTGTAACAGGGTGACCTTTGGCTTTAGGGTTATGGTTATAATTAATTAAGTTTGATAAGGAACCAAGTAGGAGGTGAAAGGTCTATCCAAGGAGAGCCTTTGTTCAACAATGTAAGTGTAAGACTACTAAGGAGCCAAGGAGACCACTAGACAAAAAGAGGCGATCTAATAGATCTTGCCACAGCACTCTTCATTAGTACTCTCCAGAAATCTAAACTTTAAGAATATTGTACCCAAATCACTTTCAGCTATAGTATCCAGGTCACATCCTGAGTTGTAGGGTGCTGCTCCTAAGGCTTTAGGGATATTTCACCCTTGTCTCATTTGAATCTATTTGCAGAATGTTTTGTGGGAGGAATCTAGAAAATGTGAAGGGTATGCTCCTAGGTGGTTGGACATACAACTAGGATGCATTGCTTATGCAGATGAGATAGTCCTGCTGGACTGCACTCCCACAGGACTGAAGTGATGCCTGAAAGGAATAATGAACTACCTGTCTCAGAATCATTTCACAGTAAAACCTGCTAAATCTTATGTCATGACGAGTAGCACGAGGAAAAAACAGACTAGTTATATGTGGGAAATGAACGACTCAGAAAGTGGAATGTATTCATTACTTGGGCTTCATTGCCTCCTACAAACAGAAAGTGTCCTATCCCAACAAAGGCAGTCAAACTCAATCGCTGTGCATTCTCCCTGTTACCCCTAATAGTGTTCTATAGAGCTAAGATATCCACAATTGTTTTGTATGGCTGCGAACTGGCAATCTGTAGGAGCAGGAAGTTCTTCATCATCTTGGAAGGAAGGGTTCTCCAGAGAGTCCTGGGTCTCACTCTCTCAGTTCCAATCAGTGTGATAAGAATAGAGCTGGGGCTGGCTTCTTGGTGGGCTCAGTTGATGAAGCGCAGTCTCTCCTTGTTGTTTAGGTTGTCCACAGCGGAGAACCCTCACATTGATTACTACCTAAACATTACCATGGGCAAGGGATTACCAGGCCCAGTATCTGATGAGATACTTAAATCAAAGGTTAAAAGATGGGACAATATAGCAGACACACAAGACATACGTCGAATAAAGAGGTACATGGGGCAAGTATTATTGTACCTACCAGTGAGGGAGGCTAGACTGCATGTAAAGAAATTCCCAATGACAAATCTTAGAGACTGGTATCTCAAATTCAGACTCAATTGTCTACATACACTAGAGGTAAGAGGGCCCACATTGGGGATTCCTAGGGAGCTACAATTGTGTAGATTGTGCGGGGAGGAATTTAAGTCGTTGAAGCATCTTGTGATGCACTGTACAAGGATGGTGGATGAGGGGATCACAGCTTTTGAAACGTTCATCGACTCCCCTGCTGATATAATATCAGCAGTTCTATGCTATGGGCTCATGACGACCACCCACTTGTCTCTCACTTTGGCACTGGTCAAATTCTTGGTGCTCATTTTTGAGAGTTGAGGAGGTGATGACTGGAGCTCAAGTAGATCTAGAGAAGGTTGCATGAACTAGATAAGATGCTCCCCCATCAAATGTGATACTGGGTAGCACTTAATCAGGAGCAAAGGAAGAAATGCTTGGATCTCTGTGCTCAAAACAGAATTTGAGTGGTAATATTGTACTATGAAGGAGTACCCTAAGAGAGCAAATATGTGGGCTTTTTTTTGCTTGGTCTTTCTTTTTTGTTGTATGTGTTGAATGTATGTTAGGCGTAGTGAGTATTTGTTATGTGATGTGAAAGTACCATGTGTACCATGAGCATTTCTGATAGAACAATGTTTTTTTTTTGTTTTTAAAGAATGTTTAACACTCATGTATACAGCATTTCTCGCAGGGTTCCAAGCTCCCTCAGCTCATTCAATTCCTAGAAACCTCTCTTTGGCATCTCTTCACTCTTTGGCTTTGCAGCTTTCGCTTCTTGAGTCCTCTCAGGTCTCTTTTATCTCTCTCGGCTTTCTTAGTCCGGTCTGCTCTCCCAACCTCTTTGGCTCTATTCGGCCTTTCATTTCTATGGGTTCTATGTGGCCTCGTCTGATTTTTTGCTGCCCTTCTCTCAGCATAGTCCTCTCCCAACTGACACCTGGATTCCTGCCACAATTATCAGCAACAACACCTTGGAGTCCGTTGTTTCTGTTGTTATATAGGGATATGGGTAATATTGTTCATGCTTACTTTTTGTTGAGCTCTTCTGAAAGTGATTCCCCTCAATTGTATCTGTGTATTGGCCTAATGGGTCAATCTGCCTTTTCAGATAATTGCTAATCCTTTACATAGCAGTAGGCCATTTTGAAATGAGGCATATGTCCGGTCTATTGTATGTGTCTTCACATTTGTCCTCTGTAATTCAGTGTAGGCTTTGAACGCACCAGCTTCAAAAAGTTGTCCTAAATCCCATGCTGGTTTTGACTCAAAAAAGTGAGTGGGCTCCAAGGGAAAGATGGTGCACTCCATTCCTCCTGCTCTTCCTGTGAAACTATAATTTTGCAAAGCTTGGATTTCGTAGTGGTGAAAACCTATGCATGAGCATTTCTCTTCATGGTTATATCTCAGCTTACAGTTGTTTAGACAGGGGTCAACAATTTCCATTATTTCCATAATGAATAACTGATGCACTGAGATGGGGAGGAAGGTACACAAATACTCTGTTTTTTCATCAACCGAGGTCTCTCAGTGTAGTTGATGTTGAAGAGGGTCTACTCTAACTGTCTCCTGGTATATCACGGTTGCACGGCTTGCAGGTTAGCTTTCCTGGTTTTCAGAATCACCCTTAGCTTAGGTCACTGACTTCATCATGCTCTGTCAACCATGAGTCATGCTTGCTTGAGGACAATCTATGATTTTATTTTAAACTCCCCTCTTCACTGCCCCCCACAATTTCATTGCTCACTCTCCTGGTTAATCGGTTTATTATTACATGTCTGCATGTGGTAATTATATTTCGTTCCAAGTGTGTCAAGCATTCACAGTTCATATGTGACCCTGTTTTTGTCCTGGCATATCTGGTGTGAGCTGCCATTCCTGCTTTCCACTATTCACAATGTATCCATTGTCCTCTCCAGCAAGTACCTAACACAATATTGTATTTCTTTCTGAATATCAAACATGTATCTCTCCATTTACCAAATAGTTCAACACTGGTGTTCTATTCCTCATGTTATGCCATGTGTATTTTTTATGTGTAAACCTATGCATGGAAGGTGTGCTGTCCTCCTTAGGCAGTTGATGCAGCTGTACCGTTCTCACCTGTCCTCTAGACAGATGTTTCTGATGTAATCATCACACTGTCAACATGTCTGTCGTCTGTGTACGTGAAGTGGCAATAATGTGTGAGATTGATTCATTTTCTGTGCAGTCATCTTTATATTCTGCAGGTTGGGTGTGTCTACAGTATATTACAAGGCAGGTCACTTAATGACACACATGCATAGTCAGTGATAAATAGACATACACACAGTATGTCTGCCACCAGTAGTACCATACACATTACCCAATGAGTGGTGAGCCATTCTAAAATGGTGGAATTGCTTATGCATTACACATATCTACCAAGCTGGAGACTTTAAGGTCATGGGATTAGCAGAGGATTTAACAATAAACAAAACACAGGATGTACCTGTCATGAACTTAGTGGGAGAGGGTGTGCTCTTCTACACACCCGGTAAGCCTCTTTTAATGATCACATTCCCAAAGTCCAAATATACTGTGGGAAACAGTAAGACTACCATTGCCTGTTTCCCTGTGCTTCCTTTCTTATGTTGATATTGTTGGAGCCCTGAGTTATCCAGCTAATTCTGTGAATCACATTTAAAGTCATAAAACATCCACAAGAAGGGTCACTTACAATTATTGAAAACTACTTGTGTAATTAAGCTTGATGTAAATTACAACCTGGACATATATTTCTTGAACTGGCAAGTAAGTACATATTTTGATGCAAAAAAATACCTACTACAGTAAATAATTGTGGTTAAATGGTCACTTTTCGTCTGTACCCCATCTGTAATGGACACCATTCTGGACTATTTGTCATTAATGGCATAGGTCACCATGTGCTATATTTACCTGTTAACTTGCATTTACAACCACAATCGAAATATGAGTACAGCCTTAAAGACAATTGTTTTTAGGGAAGTACTTCAGGGAAGTAGGTCCTGTTGAAGGCAAGATACTGAATGCCTTGATCATCGAAATATGAACATCAATCTCACTTTTCAAAAGAGACAACCCTCCCACAAAAACTCTATAAAAAAGACCTATAATATGTTGTACAATTATATTTATCATTCGTAAAATTCACTCTTATCTTACTTGTAATGCCACCAAAATCCTTGTCTCCACTTTTGCCTTTTCTCATTTGAACTACTATGCATCTCTTCTACTTGAGCTACCTGCTTCTGACCTTGATCTACTTAAATCTATTTTAATTCGGGTATCCGTCTCATATGCTCCCTTTCTCCGGCAATCTATTACTGGTCAGACTTTACAATGGTAATCTTTTGACTTTTGGCTTAAATTTTATTCTCTTTGTCTTGTTTTCACATCTTTATATGCTCCTCCTTATTTATCATCCCTGGTACCAGCCTACTCGATCTTTATTCTCAGAATCTGAAATCTCACTGGCCTGTCCTCGTATCGCTTGTAGCCAGTCATGCTTCCGTTCTTCTTTACTCCTGGCTCCTAAACTACGAAATCTCTTCCTTTCTCCATTGGACTTACTTCTTTCTCCTAGGTTCGTATTCATTAAAATCTATTTTACATTCTTCCTCATAATGGACATTTAATGGGCATATATTGTAACTGCTTCTCTTGATTGTAACATGTAATTTTGTAAAGCATTTATGTGTTAGGCACTATATAAATCTGAGCATGCATTTAATATAAAAAACAAATATCGACATCTTCCCTTGAAGATCAACTGCATAAATGGAGGATAATGCCCCTAAACACCAAGAGTTATGAAATGCCTGATACATTCTAAAATTCTGAAAAAGTGTGAACATTCAAATTAATAGTGTGACGGGAGAGGTGCACTGGTATACAATGCTTTTGGACTCTCTGAGTGGGCTGACCTCTCCTCCTCTCTCCTCACCTCTATCTCTCTACATCTCCTCACCCTAACATCCACCTTCCCTTCTTCAGGACTCTCTCTCTCTCTCTCTTTCTCTCTCTCTCTCTCTCTCTCTCTCTCTCTCTCTATATATATATATATATATATATATATATATATATATATATCTATATATATATATTCTTCTCTCTGGCCTGACTCACTCTGCACCCTGGATGTTCTGATCTCCTAAGACCTCCCCCTCTCCAACTCTCTCAGGACTCATCTCTCCTGGAGTGATCAATTTCTCTCTCCTATCTCTCTCTACCCCTCAAGCCAAAATGACAGCAGTGCCACCTCCTCAGTCATCTGACCCATGAAGCGGGTGTCAGTTGAAGCTTTCACCGCTACCTTCTCTCCTCCTTCTCTCCTCCTTCTGCTCCTCCTTCTGCTCCTCTGGCTGACTCACACCCTGGCACAGCCCTATCTAACCTTCATCTTTCTATCTATAACACTCTTGATGTACATGCCCCTGTCATGATGATCCATTTGAACCCCAAACCCAAGTGCAACTCTTGGTATGACTCTGACCTCTTCACCCCCAAACACAAGTGCGGGGTGGCTGGGAGGAAGTGAAGGGCATCAGACGCAAAGTCTGACAAACTGGCCTGCCGCCTACACCAACAGCAATACAGACGCTCTGTCCTTGCCAGGAAGCGACACCACTTCCAGCCCACGTCTCCGCGGCATCTAACAATTTAGCAGAAATCTTCCAAATCTTCAAGGAGAAGGAAAATCCTGCTGCAGTTTCTACCTCTACTGTTCCCTCCCAGGCCCGAAGTACCGCCTTGGCTTCTCACTTCATCACTAAAACTCAGGACATACTGTCTACCCTCTCTTCCTCTTCCTCCTCCTCCTTCTCTTCCTCCACTCCTGACCCACCTGTATCCATCTCTCCTTCTCCCTTCTTTTCCTTGTTCACCCCTGACAATGTTTCTAGACAGGTTTGATCTATGAAAGTCTCATCAAAACAGGTTCTCCTGTGTTCAACCAGAAATATCAAGGACCACATCAACACCCTTGCTCTAGCCTTGACTGATTTCTGATAATCACTCCCTTGCCACTGGAACCTTCCATTCCCTCCGTGAGCACCCCCTTGTGCACCCCTTGTTAAAGAATCCCTCTGCAAATCGTTCATCTCTGGCTATCGCCTGATCTCCATCACCCCTTTCCCGGGAAAACTCTTGGAAAAGCTGGCCATCTCCCAGTTTAATCTGCACACTGAATCTGCTGGTTGTCTCCACGACCACCAGTCTGGCTTCTGAGCTGCCAGGGCACGGAAACTGCTCTCACGAACACCCATGAAGATCTGCTCTCAAACTTTGATTCTAACCTTCCATCTATTCACTCTTCTCAATCTTGTCACGCTCACCTTAACTCTGCAGGAGCACCAGGAACCTCTGCGGGGCGTTATCTCCCTGATTTCTTATGCAAGAACACTGAATCTGAGGAAAGACCGAGAATACTGTAGGTTAGAGTGTGTGTTTGGGGGCTGGTAAGTACTCTCACCCTCCCAGCCCTGTGACCTCCCGGGTTAAGGTATGCGGCTCACCTTGTGTGCTAATGCAGATGGCTCTCCGTTTTGCTGTTGTAGCAGCATTTCCGACTGAACCAGTTACTTCACTGGTAATGGTGGTGTCTGTGGAGCCTTTCTCTGTCAGACACTCTCAGGGTTTTTATCCAGGCTTCTTTTCTTGAGTTTGCCTCACTCAAGTGGGTAGCAACGGCTCCCGTAGAGTTTTATACACTCTGTTGGGTGTCCTGACCCACGTTTGGACTATTATGCTGCAACATTTGGTGCTGTGGGCTTAGGAAATCTAAGAGGGCGGAAAAGCCCACATTTTGCACCAGAATCCTAGAGAACCGTGAAGATTTGCGCACAACAAAGTGGTCCCTTGACCTGCCACCCACCATTGCAAGCATGATGGGCCAGGGGTGCCATGAGTGGAATGTGTGCCAAAGGAAAAACAGCAGTGCCTGTTAGCTTAAACGCGCTTTAAAATCACCTTTGTTTCCCTGAATGCAAGCTAAAAATGCCTATTTTAAACATCACAAGATATTCAAAAATCTCAATGAACACCAGCAGGCATTTGGCAGAATGTATTCTTGTGTGCATACTAAATCTGGAAAGATGAAGAGCCCAAAACAATGTTTATAACAAAACTGGCTGAGCTGTGGATGTCAGCAGCTTAAGTTAAATGGACAGAAAGCCACTAAAATCGAAATGTTTAAAATAAATGAGTGACCTACTTTTGAGTGTAACATAGGTTGCAACTGTTAAATGTCATAGTTTTGAACTTAGAATCAGCATTCTAGCTGCACGTGCAAAAATTGTGAGTTTGATTTGAATGAAGAAAAACTGGGAACAAAAGTGACATTTAGCTGAAGCATGGCTTAATGAAACTGGATTCTGCCTGACAACTACCCCCGACCGGAGAGGAAATTCAGCAGCTGTGTTCCCAGGCCTGGCTGCATCCTGCTGCCCCTGCCAAAAGGAGATGACACCTCTCTGATTGAATTAGGGGAGTGGCACCTGGGGACTACAGGAAACTAAACAAAGCACTGTCCCTGGCTCAGGCAAATGTTATATTGGGGGGGGTCATAAAATGGCTTCCTCTTGGGAGAAACTGGGAGGGACAGTGCCTGTGAGAGCAAGCTGAGCTTGGGGGAAGTGGATAAACCAGAAATTCCACCATGTGCTTTGGAAAACCACACCCCTTTGGGGCCAGAGCATGATTTTAAAAAGATGGATAATTCATAGTGCGGACTTGTAAAAATTATATAAATAACATCATCATTCTTGTGATTTTTCTGTGCACATTTTAAGAGGTGTTAGGACCCTGCCGTATGTTCTTGGGGATAGTAGCGGAAAAAAGGTTGTTACTCCAAATGTATGCATGTTAAAAATCTGACACTTTATCATTTGAAACCCATATCCCTGGTGCACATTTGTGTAAAATCAGGAAAGGTTTAGAGGTCATTATCTGGATGAAAAGGGGGACACAACATCGTACAAAGACAGGGATCGGATGGTTTGATGCTACAGAAAATATGTTAACTGGACCTATAATATTAGAAAAATGGTACATAGATAAATATGTATGATAAATATGTATTTGGGTCAGAAATAGATTTGTGTGCAATTTGACAAGGGGAGGTTCCTCTGACCATAAAACCTACAGCATCACTTTGACACTCCATTTCCTTCCCCCAATCAAGGGAGAGAGGAAAGCTTGGCCAATGATAAGTGAGAGGGGCAGGCTTAGCTAGGCCCAGGCACACACCCATTTTCAAAACACATAAAAGGAACATTGAAACCCAGGTAGAGACATTCACTTTCTACTTTCTTGCGGGACGCTTTGCCGGGAGAGTCCAGACTTCAAATCCAGAACTCCAGGGATCCAGAACTTTACTTCAGAACTTTTAGCAGAGAGGCTAACCCACAAGCTGAGTTCTCTTCAGCAGTCCTCAGAAATCATTTGCAAACTATTAAACCGCCGGGCTGTGCGGTTTGCTGCTTGCTAAGAATCCACTTGATCCAGACCCGCAGAACCAGAGACCGCTGTATCCGGAACCGCTAGCAGAACCGATAACAGAACCGGAGACCCAGAGACCAGATCGCTGTGAAGAACCGCTAGCAGAAGTCCAGCCAATCCTGACCCGATCGGTGACGAAGTCGCATTCCTGTCCAAATTCTAGTGTGAGTACCCAGCTAGCACTGTGCCAAAACCAATCTCTTAGTTTAAAATAATCTAATCCAAACTATTTTAGCCTATTAGAACTGCCTCCTAGAATTGTGTCATTCTGTCCTCTTTAAATCTGAAAACTGTCATCTGTCATTCTGAGCTTTAAAATTTCAAATCCGAAAAACGACCTTTACTAAATAGGTCGTATCTCCGGAACCGTTTGTGCTAGGAGCGAGTTTTAACTGTCATCTTTCCAACAACCCTAGAACCGACTTCCTACTCCTTATAGCGCCTCCGTAATTGCGCTCGACGCACGCGACTAAATTGCTGCAATTTGACATTTTGCTTAATTTCAGCCACGTGTAAAAATATTTGTCTTTGCTTTCCATCCCTGAAATCCGTTTTCAACCTAATAACCCTCCCTGAATCATTGACAGGGCTGGCCTGAACTAATATAAAGTAGCCATCACCTACCCTGAACCTCCTAGAGGGAATTAAAAGCAATTTTAGCACATTTTTCAATTCATTGTTATTACATTCTAAGCATTTTGGGCCTGTGTTTAAAACTCCCACCTGTTTCCTCTAAGCTTGCTAGGGGGAACTGAATTATATTGTTTACATTCCTGAGAACTGTATGCTCTCCTTTTCATCTCCTTACATTGCATAGGGGGGAGTGAATTGTTCAAGAAAAAGTGATCATATTATCTTTTGGTTGAAATCATATCAAGGTTATTTCTGTGCTGCATTCTGTCTCACCTTGCCTTTCCTTGAACCATATAAAGCATTTTCTGCCACCTTATTCTTCTGTTCCTATTTATAAGTAACCAAGAACTGTGCTACTGTAGGATTACCTATTGCTTATTACTGCTCATATTCACAAGTGTGCTATCAATTATCAATTTATTTATAAAAGTGTGATATATAGATATATTGTTTACTTTTCAAATAAACCTTTTAATTTGCAAAACAAACCTACTTCTTGGCTCAGTGGGGTCAGGGGGATTCTAAGAGAGGGGTGTTACACAAGGGTTGTCATCCAGAGTAAACAAACTGTACATAAAAATATATCAATTAGGGTTTCCCTCAGCATCCCAGACTAGGCATTGACTTAGCTGTAGTGTTGAATTGAATCCGCTTACAAAGTGGGGGCTCCTCCGGGATTCTGGATTAGACTTACCACTTGTGCAGCTTATTACAGTGTGCCAACTGACCAGATACACATATCCGGTTAGATCACCATGCTTTTTTACACTGTGAAAGCACTCCTCAAAGGAACGCTCTAAGGAAACGGTCTGTTTTGCAAAATAAAAAGAGGACATGGATATACTGAAACAGAAAAAGACAGATCAGGATACCAGAATTCTGGCTTTGCAGAAGGAGCACCAAGACAGTTTGGACTCCTTACTGCAGAGCCAGAAAAAGCTGGAGCAACAGATCAATTTCAACAGGGCATGCACAGAGCAGGTAGCCACCCTGCAAATCCAACTAGACAGAGAGAAAGAGGAAAGCAATACATTGATTTTGAAAGACCTGGATACCCAGGCAGAGTTTGATGAAGAACACCAGAAAGCTGGTGCCTTTCAAAGGCAGAGGGACGACCTGGCGTCACAAATGCAGGCTCTTGGTCAGGAAAGGGATACCTTAGGCCGGGAAGTCTGCCATTTAAAAAGAAAAATTGAAGAAAATCCCTTGGCCATCCAGGGGCTGGGTGACCTCCAAAAAGAGCATCAGGGCTTGCTAGATCACACCAGGAGGGTGGAGGAGGCTCTGGCAAGAAAGGAGCAGTCCAGTAGGGATGGGACTCAGGAGGTCACCCTCCTGCAGCAGAGACTGGACCAGTACTCCAGGACCAATCAGGAGGCACAGAGAGAAAATGAGGCTCTCTGTCAGCACAATGATAGGCTCCAGCAACAGTTAGCCATGCAGGAGAGACTGAGAGAGTCTAGTAAGGCCTTAACTGAGGAACCGAAAGCGCAGGCTCTTGCATTGCAACAGGGAGCAGGGGCTGACAGAGATGACGTTTGCTGGGAAAGGGAAACACCTGAGCATAACCTCAGAAGCCCTAGTACCAGAGGCCTTCATCTCTCTCAGTCCCTGGACTCTGCCACCCCCATGTCCCCTGGCGCACGTGAGCACAGGGCCACAGAATGGCAGATTACTATCCAGCCAAAAGTATGGGGCTCATAGGCCAGTACCACCCAGGAATGGATGGGCGGGCACCCGGGTATGGGCACCGAAGTACAGTGCAATTTAGTGGGGAACCCTAGGAAATTAGGCCCCCTAAGGGCATCCTAAAAATCTCTGCCCAGTTAGGTCACTGGGGGGGTACCCATCAAATCCTGGTAGCAAGGAGGGATCTGAAGAATCCTCTGAGCGTCACAGGACACAGGAGACCAGGTCCCCACATTCTGCCAGCTATTCTCAGGCTCGCAGAATCCGGGAAAACCTGGAAGATCAGACGGGCACCTCTGGGAGCAGTGCTTCTGAATCAGAGGATGAATGGACCAGGGTTACCCAAACCAAAAAGGCTAAATAAGGTGAAAAGGGCCTTGCTTAAGGACCCCTTAAAACAGATAAAGGCAATCAGGAGTGTCATCACGCCTTATCATAAGAACGCCAAGTATTCTGTTTGGGAACGCTTGGAGCTCTATGAGCAAATGATGGAGACTTTCCATTTGAAGGACAGCAGTAGCTGCATCCAGTACATCAAATGGACATTCTCCCCTGAATACTCCAGTTTCTATGCGGGGCTGGAGGACCAAAACCATTCAAGATGGTCCACATATAGGGCGGCCATCTTGAAACATTTTTCTGTACATAGAAACCCCCAAGAGGCTCGCAAGGCAGCCTACAATTTGCAATGTGGGGAGGATCAGGCCCCACAAGAATTCATGCAAGAATTGAAGTATGCCTTTGCGCAGACCACCAGAAGGGTGCGCACGGACAGCAGAGAATTCATCAACACATTTTCCCATGCTCTTCCCAAGTACATAATGACCCAGCTCGTGAGAGATTTTCACGAGAAAAGATCTTTAGACTGGGACATTGAGCAAGCCACCCTGATCTATGAGGTGCAGGCGCCCATAGAATATAAAAGTAATGCGCAGAAAAACCCCAAAACCAACAGCACCCCTGCTGCTGCCAAGGTGGCGGAGGCAAAGGTTGCCCCCGTTTTAGATTTGGAGATGGGGGGCCTAAAAACCTGC
Organism: Ambystoma mexicanum; assembly: GCF_040938575.1. Lineage (NCBI taxonomy): Eukaryota > Metazoa > Chordata > Amphibia > Caudata > Ambystomatidae > Ambystoma > Ambystoma mexicanum. Next base: position 100,555,199 of record NC_090925.1, read on the forward strand.
CTGCGCAGAACAACTCTAACACCAGAAGGCCCTCGGGCCAGTCACAGACAGGGAGCCAAGGAGGTAGTCCCACAAATGGGGTCCCTCGCTCCCCTGATTATGTAAGTCCCCGCTACAAGGGAAACTGACCCATCCTGGATTATTTGTGGACTCCTCCAGCCCAAGGGGGGATCCAGTCAAGCACCTAACCCAGAGAACTTCCCTCCAAACTTCCCACAGGAGGGCAGAAATTCACCAAACACTGGGCCAAACTTTTTCCCCAGGTATCCACAAGGTTTCCAGCCCCAAACTCATCCATCCTTCCTTCCCCAATTCCCTGAGCCCAGACCACCTATTCCGGGAGAGGGGAGGCCAAGGGTGGAGGGGTACCCAAACCTGGGGTATTACCAGAGAAGGGATAGCTACCCTTCCCGGGATCAGCCCAGGGGAGAAAATAGAGCCCTGTATCAGCCTGAGCGGGTTTCCCAGTTAGAGCGCCTAGTGCTCCAGAACAATGACGGGGGCAGCACCCCGATAACACACCGGTTCCCAGGGAGGAGGCACAAGGGGAAAGGGGGTGTAAAGCCTTGGAGGAAGCTTCCTTCCCAACTTGTAAGCAGCCCCTGGAAAACCGGGAACCGGAAACAAAATCTCCTACCCCTGAAATTCTGCCACCCAAGGAACAGAGGGGAGGTAGGAAAAACAAAGTACCCAAACAGACCCATTTTGTGGAGGAGGTACAGGTCTTCCAATTTGAGGGAGAGGGATCCTCAGAGGATCCTGGGGAAAGGATCTTCTCCTTCAGAGATGGGGGAACTCCTCCCAAGGAAAAATGGGTCCCAAAGGATTTCAACCCAGACTGGGTAGATGTGGGCCTTGAGCTGTCGCCGCCCATCATCCTATCCCAGAACCAACAAAACCAAAAACCCCTGGTTTAAACCCATCCTGGTGACTGCCTCCCAAAAGGCAGGGGCGGCCCAGAACCGGAACCAGGGGAGCCTAAAACCGAATCAACAGACTGGGTAGATGTGGGGATTGAGCTGTTGCTGCCCATCATTCTATCCCAGAACCAACAATACCAAAATCCCATGGGTCAAACCTATCCTGATGACTGCCTCCAAAAAGGGGGGGCAGCCCAGAACCCGAAACCATTTCTAGTTGCCAACTTTTTCTTTCAGATTCCCCAGGCTCTCCACAGAATCCTGCCCAAATCTCTTCTCTCGCCATGTCCAAAACCAGAAAATTAGCCCACCAGTTGTCCAAAAATGTGCATTATCTGTGCCCCCTTGAGAAGAGGAGGGAAGATACTATGCCCCGGTACAAGTACAGGGGCAGGGTATAATTTGGGCACTGGTGGACACTGGATCCCAAACTACCCTTCTGTCCAAAAGGGCCTTTGATGAACTAAATGCAGGAAGGAGGGAGAATTACCGAATTCCTCTCACCTCTCTTCCTGGACAACTGCAGAACTTTGACGGGAAGGAAATTCCCGTCAAGGGGACTGCAGACTTGGACATTAAAAATGGGCGACACAAGGTGAAACACGCGGTCATAGTAGTAACTCCAGAGGGCACCCCTTGTTTACTAGGGAATTACCTCCTGAGAAGGTTGTCACCCCTAATAGATTGTGTAAACAAGGTCCTCTGGACCCAGACTAACCGACAAATAAAATGAAAACAGAGTGTCAACCATGTTAGTTTAAACGGCACCTGCCACATGGTTGAACAAAAATCTGACCAAGTAGAATTTCACTTCCAGAACAACCAAATTCCAGACGTGACAGTAATAGCAGTAGGAAAACAGACTGGTGATGGGGGGTCCTCTCTATTTCTGAAAATCAACCTTCCTTCCAGTTTTAGGTGGTATTCCACACTGGAAGGAAATACTCTGAAATTCTTTACCAATCCACAATCAGACACTCCCACTCCTATACTCCAGAAAGATGTTAAATCAGCTCAGAGCCTGGCTGATATTCAGCAAATTGGAGAGCAGTTGTTCATCCCTGTTCTTTTAAATGATGGGAAGGACTCTGTTCTCGCTCGAGTGTGTGTGAACAACGGTAAGAGCTTCATCAGCGAAGCCATGTTCCACCAACTCCCACAAGATCCAGCCATTCCCACATTCAAACTGATAGACAAATGGGAAACGGATCTGGGAACACCCAATTCCAAACATCTCCTGCCAAGCAGGTGTATGCTCAAAATCTCCATTGGCAACAAGAGCAGAGTCCATAATTGTTGGGTCGTGCGAGACGTCACTGCCGCCTTTTACTTAGGCAGTGACATTCTCAATCGCTTCGCCATTAGTTTGGACCTAATAAACTTCAAAGCTTGGTCCCGATTAGCGGATAATCCCATGGGCTTTGAGGATCAAGAAAAAGCATTTAGGTCAGCTCAATTGCTACCTTATGCAGTTGAAATTCAGCTTAAAGAAGAAGTCACCCTCCCAGAAAGGACGCGACAATTCTCCCTGGAAGTGAAAGTTAAAAGAGGACAAACATTGAAAAACCATGATGCTTATATTCATCTAAATGCTTCTCTCCAACAGCAAGGGTTAGGGGTAAACCCAACACCATTAGTCAACATAGAACATGACACCATTCCAATCGAGGTGGATAACAGCGACTTAAAGAGTATTACTCTAGCTGCAGGCACCATTATTGGAATGGCGGTTGATGACCGACATTTCTCCATTGATTTAGGAAATGAACTGTCAGGACCAATCCCCAAGGACTGTTTTGACAGTGACAGTGAAGACAATACAACACCAGACAGGATTTTCACCCGGCATGGGGGGAACTTCCTGGTGTACACTTCTTGCCCTTATGGTAAGGAAGATGTGACTTGTGACTTCAGGAGGGATGAGGTGATTTTCCAGGTCCATGAGGGCTGCCTTCCCCACCTGAAGCCTCCAGTCGAAATCAGCACTCTGACCAGGGACTTCTCCACCCATCTGGAGGAGGCCGCTGAGATAGCTAAACCAGAAGTCTTTCCAGGCTTCAGGCAGATGGTGGAAGAGAGAGTCATCCTAGCTGATGCCTGTGTGACTCTGGAACAGAAGCAAAAGTTGAAACAAGTTTTCTTGGATTTCCAAGATCTCTTCGCGGTAGACTCATATGACTGTGGTCGCACCGACATCCAGACAACAAAAATTCCCACGGACCCTGGAATGACTCCAGTGTTTGTGAAGCAATATCGCTTGCCTCTCGCATCCATGGAGTCCCTTACTGAAATAATTAAGAACCTTGAGTCCCGGGGAATAATCCGTCCAGTCCACAGCACTTTCATTAATCCGGTGCTGGGAATATTGAAGCCAAACGGCCAGTGGAGACTCTGCGCCGACCTTAGGGAGCTCAACAAACGGGTCCATACTTCCCATACTTCCCGATGGCCTCTGCCCAGATCCAAGGGTCACAGGTATTCACTGCAATAGACCTGACCAATGGATACTGGACCGTGCCTATCAGTAGGGAGGACCAATACAAACTGGCTTTTACCTTTGGGGGCCAGCAGTACACATGGACCCAGACTCCCTTCGGATACCTCAACTCCGGCAATGAATTCAACATTTTCCTACATAAGGCCATGCCCGACCTGGGTGCGAGGGGTAACCTGGCTTATGTAGATGATGTCCTCATCAAAAGTTCATCTGTGGAGGAACACATAGCGGAGATTCGTTATGTTCTGACACAGTTGAGGGCCGCCGGAGCAACACGTTCCTTTCAGAAAGCACAGTGGTGTAGAACCCGTGTTAATTTCTTGGGGCGTGAGATTACTCCTCAGGGTCTCTGTCCCCAAGAAAACAAAGTGGAAGCACTTCAGAAACTGAAGGATCCCACAACTCTGCGGGAACCAAGGAGCCTCCTTGGACTGACTAATTACAGCAGAAAGTTCATTGAAGGCTATGCAGAGATCGCTAGACCCCTGATTCATCTCTTGAAGGGGGGGTCAAGTGGGAATGGGGTCCAGAACAATCCGAGGCAGTAAGACAACTCAAGAGAAGCCTCTCACAAGCGCCTTGCCTAGCTTACCCTGTCAGAAACAAGGGGTTCTTCCTGGAGACAGGGTTCTCTAATACGTGCTTGATGGCAGTATTATACCAAAAGCATGACAAGGTCAATAAAGTAATCTCCTATGCGAGCAAAACTTTATCCTCTGCGGAGGAAAAATTAAATGATTGTGAGAAGGCACTCCTGGCAACGGTGTGGGCATTGAAGAATTACCGCCCGTTCATCCCAGGGGGAACACATCATAGTGGAGACTCCACACCAGCCTCTGCAATATCTTCAAAGTGACAGAATCTGGGCCGGCAATGTGAGTAATTCCGAATTACTTCCTGGATTCTGTCAATGCAAGGCTTTCCTGTAGAGGTGAGATATGGCCAAACAAGAAGAGTCCCCTCGCGCAAGGTCTGGCTGACTTGCATGATTGTGCCAGAGAAAACTGTCTCGAGGACGAAAGTCTAAAAATCAAGGACAACATGGAGGCATACCTTAATTCCCCACACAAAGTCTTTGAAGAAGACACGTGTGAGGGAATGCCCACTGTTTATGTGGATGGATGTTCTTACCAAGTTGACAACAACGGGGAAAAATAACTTGTGGCCGGCGTAGGGAACGCATGGGTGAATGAGTCCCCAGAACCCTCCGCTGGATACAAAATTGGTCCCCGAAGTAGTCAGGTGGCAGAATTGATGGCTGTGCATCAAGCCATCCTCACTGCTGTCCAACATCAACTCCACGAACTGGTCATAATCACAGATTCGGATTATGTACGGAACGGGTTCGTGGAGCACCTGGTTAACTGGAAAACCAGAGGCATTCTATGTGCTAATAACAAACCTTTGAAACATGGGAACTTAATCCAAAACATTGATGATCTGGTCACCTCGAATGGGATGACCATCTACTGGAAAAAGATCAAGGGTCATTCCAAAGTAGAGGGACCAGACAACACTGGAAATGACTTAGCTGATCAGCTGGCCAAAACCAGGGCCATCCAAGGGGATCTAATAGAAATAGAGTCCCTGTTGGGGGAAATCCAGGTCACTGCTATCACTAGATCCCAGACAAATGCTCACAATGATCTTTCAACTGCACAATGGAGTAAAGAGCCCCCTGATGCTGATTTAATTATGGCTCAAAAGGGGGATCCAATAATTGGTAAGTTTTACCAACACATTGAGGACCCTGAGAACTTTCCCCATACGGATACCGATTACATTGGGAAAGAGGACCTAAGAGTGTTGATGAAATGTCCAAAAAGGTTCCGAATCCAAGACGGTTTGTTGGTAAGGAAATCCCCAGCTGGCCATGATCAGTGGGTGGTCCCTACCTCATTCTGAAGCCTGATGTTAAGTCACACCCATGATGTGGCCACCGCCAGTCATAGGGGGTTTCACACAACACTGGAAATCTTAAGAGAGGTTGCATACTGGCCACACATGGGGCAGGACCTCAACCAATACTTGAAGGGGTGTCTTGTGTGTGCACAATTTCAGCCATCATCCCTCACACACTGTGCGCCTCTCCAAAAGAGGGGGATGACACTGCCATGGTCAGATTTGTAAATCGACTTTGTAGGCCCTGTAACTCGCTCGTCTAGAGGAAACAAGTACATGTTGACCGTTACAAGCTTGTTTACCAAGTGGGTGGAATGTCTCCCAGCCCCAAACTGCAAGGCAGAAACAGCAGCTGCCCTGATGATTAACCACATCTTTTCCCGTTTTGGTCTACCTCAAAGGATTGAGTCAGACAGAGGTAGCCACTTCACCATTGAAGTAATGACAAAGATGTGGGAGATACTGGGGGTTAAAAGGAAGCTACACATTGCTTACAGGCCAGCTTCTTCTGGGGCAGTAGAAAGATACAACTGAACCGTTGTGAGCATCTTAAAAAAGTTTGTGGCAGATTCTGGGCAAGTTGGGATATCCGATTACCTCTGGTCCTAATGGCCATCAGATCTACCCCTTCATCGGCAACTAAAATGTCACCATTTGAGTTGATGACCGGACGCAAGATGGTGCTTCCCTAGCATTTGCTCTAAGTGGACCCAAGAGCAGACACTGATAAATGCCTCCACAACTCATGAGTATGTGGAGAATTTAAGGAAACACCTCCAATATGCTTTTGCCTATGCTCAGCGGAATCTAGAAAGATCAGCTGATAGCATGAAAACCCACTACGACCTGAAGACCACCAGGAAGGAATATACTGTGGGAGACCGGGTCTATCTATACAATTTCCAAAGAAACCAGGCCAAACAGCGAAAATGTTTGCCTACGTGGAAGGGACCGTTTGAAATTATAGACAAAATCTCCCCTGTAGCCTATAAGATCTGCATCCCCAAAGGTAGTCTTGCGGAAGGGGAAGACAAGTGGGTCCATATAAATCAGCTAAAGTGTTGCCATCCCAGGCACACTCTGCAACAACTGGAGGAATCCTCTGGAATCCCAGAGGGGGCCGCTCCAGAGTAATTCAGTTCCAACCCTAAAATATCCCACATATAGTCGCTAAAATATGATGATTCTGGAAAGAAAATATTTCCTGTTATATCTTGTTTTTTAAAACAAGACTGAAAAATGTAACCGGATGTATAAAATGTATGTGTTCGCCACACCATTAATAGTGGTGGAGAAATGTCTACAAATAGGTATTGCCGCTTTTGCTTTATCATCCTAGGAGAGATGAAACCACAGAGACTGACCAAGGAGAACGACCCGGAGACCGGGATCAAAGATCCGAGGGGCCCGGGGTACCGCCCAATATTCCCATTAGGACAGGTGAGGAGAACCTATCGATCCAACCGGATGGAGGAAAAGATGCAGAACTGTACCATCTGCGGAATTGGAAGAAGATGATGCAGACATCCCAGCGCGTGGATCAAAACATCCTTTGCACCCGACTCCATCTCAACTCGAAATCAAAGTGCAGTCGGGCGGGGGGTTTGTTGGGTGTCCTGACCCACGTTTGGACTATTATGCTGCAACATTTGGTGCTGTGGCTTAAGAAATCCAAGAGGGCGTAAAAGCCCACATTTTGCGCCAGAATCCTGAGAACCATGCAGTTTTGCACACAACAAAGTGGTCCCCTGACCTGCCACCCACCAGTGGAAGCATGATGGGCCAGGGTTGCCATGAGTGGAATGTGTGCCAAAGGAAAAACAACAGTGCCTGTTAGCTTAAAAGCGCTTTAAAATCACCTTTGTTTCCCTGAATGCAAGCTAAAAATGCCTATTTTAAACATCACAAGATATTCAAAAATCTCAATGAACACCAGCAGGCATTTGGCAGAACGTATTCTTGTATGCATACTAAATCTGGAAAGATGAAGAGCCCAAAACAATATTTATAACAAAACTGGCTGAGCTGTGGATGTCAACAGCTGTAACGCTCACCTGATTCCCACGGAGGCGCGGGTCTTGGCAGGAAGGTGTCTGTAACACGAAACGTGATGTGCAGGATTCGGTTGGCTTCTGGGGTCGAACCTCTCCGCACTGTGTGTCGGACTCGAAGGGTGAGGTTTCTGCAGGTGAAATAATATGGGGGTTAAAGGTCTGGGTTGTGAATGTCCCTATCTCTCTCCTCCCAGCCTGACTTTTGAGCCCCCCTCCCCGGTCAACGTGCTCACCTTAGATAGGTGAATGCTGGGCTCTCCATCTGCGTCTAGTGCAGGGTGCCGTTGCCAGTTCCTTCACTGGTGAAACGTTGGCCTCTTGACTTCAGAGGATGGGTACCGTCGTTGTCTGCATGACCGGTAAGTTTCTGGACACCTTTAGTCTTTATAGTCTTTTTATGCGTGGCGGTGAAGCGCCTGGAATTACGTAAGTATGGCAAGCGCTCTTACTGTCTCTTTCTTTGTCTTTGCAGGCGACGATGCAGAATGAAGAAATCCGGAATTCGCCGCGTGCCGGTAAGTGTAAGACTGCTGTTGTCTATGAAGATGCAGCGTGAAGAATCCGGAATGCACAGCGTGCCGGTAAGTAGAATAATGCTGTTTATCTTTGCAGGTGAAGATGCAGCGTGAAGAAGCCGGAATGCACAGCGTGCCAGTGAGTATGGAAATGCTGTTTATCTTTGCCGGCGAAGGTGCAGCGTGAGACACGGCCGCGGCCGATGGATCAGGTAAGTAAGCACTGCGTGTTAAAGTTCGTTCTGCTAACCTGTTGTTTCTGGTCTTTTGCAGGTGCTGATGTTGATCGGGTACAGGAATGGTAAGTATAATTCTTGCAGGTTCAGGATCCAAAGAAGAAAAGCTGGAACAGACTCGGTGAGCGTTCTGCTGCAGATGCAGAATAACGCGAAGCACGTTTCATCAATCGGGTGTGGTTTAAATAGCCTAGGAGTGATGAGGCATCTCCTTCCACGGCCCCGCCTAGGTAAGAAAAGAGTTCCTGCTTCCAGAAGAGTTCCAGTGCTGTATCCAGGGAGTGGAGCTGCCCCACCCAGGTAAGAAAGTAGTCCCAGTTCACCGAGGACTTCTAAGAGTCTGGTAAGTAAGCAGCATGGTCTGCCGCAGGTAAGTCCACCCAATCACCTTCACACCAATGATGAGCCCGGCGCTTCCAGTGCCGGGACCGATGCTTCTGATGAGCCTGGTGCCACCGGCGCCAGGACAAGGTCCAAAAGGTCCCTGTGGGGACCGGCTGGTGCCTAGGATCAGGGTTAGGGGCCTGCTTCCAAGGACGTTGGGCTGGTCCTGACTCCTTGGAAGCAGTGATCATGACAGCAGCTTAAGTTAAATGGACAGAAAGCCACTAAAACAAAATGTTTAAAATAAATGAGTGACCTGCTTTTGAGTGTATCATAGGTTGCAACTGTTAAATATCATAGTTTTGAACTTAGAATCAGCATTCTAGCTGCATGTGCAAAAATTGTGAGTTTGATTTGAATAAAGAAAAACTGGGAACAATAGTGACATTTAGCTGAAGCTTGGCTTAATGAAACTGGATTCTGCCTGACAACTACCCCTGACAGGAGAGTGAATTCAGCAGCTGCGTTCCCAGGCCTGGCTGCATCCTGCTGCCCCTGCCAAAAGGAGATGACACCTCTCTGATTGAATTAGGGGAGTGGCACCTGGGGACTACAGGAAACTAAACAAAGCACTGTTCCTGGCTCAGGCAAATGTTATATTGGGGGGGTCGTAAAATTGCTTCCTCTTGGGAGAAACTGGGAGGGGCAGTGTCTGTGAGAGCAAGCTGAGCTTGGGGGAAGTGGATAAACCAGAAATTCCACCATGTGCTTTGGAAAACCACACCCCTTTGGGGCCAGAGCATGATTTTAAAAAGATGGATAATTCATAGTGCGGGCTTGTAAAAATTATATAAATAACATCATCATTCTTGTGATTTTTCTGTGCACATTTTAAGAGGTGTTAGGACCCTGTGGTATGTTCTTGGGGATAGTAGCGGAAAAAATGTTGTTACTCCAAATGTATGCATGTTAAAAATCGGACACTTTATCATCTGAAACCCATATCCCTGGTGCACATTTGTGTAAAATCTGGAAAGGTTTAGAGGTCGTTATCTGGATGAAAAGGGGAGAATTCTGTCATAAGTGGACAAGACATCGTACAAAGACAGGGATCGGATGGTTTGGTGCTACAGAAAATATGTTAACTGGACCTATAATATTAGAAAAATGGTACATAGATAAATATGTATTTGGGTCAAAAATAGATTTGTGTGCAATTTGACATGGGGAGGTTCCTCTGACCATAAAACCTACAGCATCACTCTGACACTCCATTTCCTTCCCCCAATCAAGGGAGAGAGGAAAGCTTGGCCAATGATAAGTGAGAGGGGCAGGCTTAGCTAGGCCCAGACACACACCCATTTTCAAAGCACATAAAAGGAACATTGAAACCCAGGTAGAGACATTCACTTTCTACTTTCTTGCGGGACGCTTTGCCGGGAGACTCCAGACTTCAAATCCAGAACTCCAGGGATCCAGAACTTTACTTCAGAACTTGTAGCAGAGAGGCTTACCCACAAGCTGTGTTCTCTTCAGCAGGCCTCAGAAATCATTTGCAAACTATTCAACCGCTGGGCTGTGCAGTTGTTCTGCTTGCTAAGAATCCACTTGATCCAGACCCGCAGAACCAGAGACCGCTGTATCCGGAACCGCTAGCAGAACCGATAACAGAACCGGAGACCCAGAGACCAGATCGCTGTGAAGAACCGGTAGCAGAAGTCCAGCCAATCCTGACCCGATCGGTGACAAAGTCGCATTCCTGTCCAAAATCTAGTGTGAGTACACAGCTAGCACTCTGCCAAAATCTCTTAGTTTAAAATAATCTAATCCAAACTGTTTTAGCCTATTAGAACTGCCTCCTAGAATCGTGTCATTCTGTCCTCTTTAAAACTGAAAACTGTCATCTTTCATTCTGAGCTTCAAATTTCAAATCTGAAAAACTACCTTTACTAAATCGGCCGTATCTCCGGAACCGTTTGTGCAAGTTTTAACTCTCATCTTAAAGCTAAGACTCTAGGCTTTCCAACGAACCTAGAACCGACTTCCTACTCCTTATAGTGACTTTGTAATTGCTCTCGACGCATGCGATTAAATTGCTGCGATTTGACATTTTGCTTAATTTCAGCCACGTGTAAAAATATTTGTTTTCAACCTAATAACCATACCTGAATCATTGATAGGGCTGGCCTGAACTAATATAAAGTAGCCATCACCTACCCTGAACCTCCTAGAGGGAATTAAAAGCAATTTTAGCACATTTTTCAATTCATTGTTATTACATTCTAAGCAATTTGGGCCTGTGTTTAAAACTCCCACCTGTTTCCTCTAAGCTTGCTAGGAGGGAACTGAATTATATTGTTTGCATTCCTGAGAACTGTATGCTCTCCTTTTCATCTCCTTACATTGCATAGGGGGGAGTGAATTGTTCAAGAAAAAGTGATCATATTATCTTTTGGTTGAAATCATATCAAGGTTATTTCTGTTCTGCATTCTGTCTCACCTTGCCTTTCCTTGAACCATATAAAGCATTCTCTGCCACCTTATTCTTCTGTTCCTATTTATAAGTAACCAAGAATTGTGCTACTGTAGGATTACCTATTGCTGATTACTGCTCATATTCACAAGTGTGCTATCAATTATCAATGTATTTATAAAAGTGTGATATATAGATATATTGTTTAATTTTCAAATAAACCTTTTAATTTGCAAAACAAACCTACTTCTTGGCTCAGTGGGGTCAGGGGGATTCTAAGAGAGGGGTGTTATATAAGGGTTGTCATCCAGAGTAAACGAACTGGACATAAAAATATATCAATAAGGGTTTCCCTCAGCATCCCAGACTAGGCATTGACTTAGCTGTAGTGTTGAATTGAATCCGCTTACAACTCCAAAGGGCAATTGTCTTCATAAGTTCAAATGCTATGGTTATAAGGGGATTTCTAAATAGTTTGTTCAACAACTATGCAGGTAAGCGCTGCTGCTACGAGCGTTAGACAGTTCTTCACGTTTTATTGTACTTACAAAGGTGAGGGCTTGAAAACTTAAATGTGTCTTTCTTTCCTCCTACAGGTTCGCCGAGCTGCTGCGAGTCGAGTTCGGGTTCGTGTGAGGAGCGGAACAGAAGACCGTGAGCGGGAGAGGCACGGATCACGCGAGGAGGAGCCAGGAACTGCCACAGACTGAAGAGCTGTCGCGAGTGAGTTCTCGAGCACTCGGATGAATGTAGGAGCCGGCGCGGACCTCTGACACGAATCAGGTGAGTTTTCTTCCGACATGGGAGCAGGAATGAGATGATTCTCTATGACTGGAGTTTACGAGCGGAGACCAATGAATCTCGGAGAACAGCGGTGAGCATCCAGCTGCAACGGGCAGAGAAACATGAAGCGGGGAAGCATGCCTGGGTGTGGCTTAATTAGTCAGCCACACCCAGAGGCTAGACAGCTGCTTCTGAATGTGCGCACAATGAGATTCCTCCATGTTGGGAGGTCATTCTACTGCTGGATGCAGTAAATGGCACCCAGAGCGCCATGCTTGGGTCCAACTTAATCCCTCTCTGTGTTTCAATGGTGTGGCATGACAATGTGATATAAGTTTACCGGACTGGGAAAACCCTGAGGTGTATGAGTGTGTAAACTGGGAAAACCCTGGGGTAGATGAGTGTAAGTGGGCTACTGGATTTGGGGTCGGGACAGATCTTTCTTCTGCCTTTGTTATGGTCAACCATGCTAACCTGCTCAGTCGTCTCCATGATAACCTGAGTATCACTAATCAGGCCCTGGCCTGGTTGACCTTCTTTCTCACTGACCGACCCTCCCAGGTCCAACTTGGGTTTTTTGTCTCTTCTATCTTTCTCTCCAATTGTGCTGTTCCCCAGGGGTCTAACCTCTCTCCGTGGGTTTTCAACCATTACCTGGCACCTCTTGCCCACTGCATCACTTCTTCTGCTCAACTTTCAGTGTTATCTGGATGACACCCAGCTTTCCTTCAGGCTCCCCTCAGTCACCTCTTCTGCTTCTCTCATTCCAGAATGTCTGACCGCAATTCAGGAATGGTGTGCCGCCAATGATCTCTGCCTTAATGCCAATAAGACTGACATCCTCCTCATCGGAACATCAGCTCCCTCTTTTCCTTTCTCTCTATGGTCGCCCACTTTGTGCCCTCTTCCTGCTCCTTCCTGTGAGGCTAAGAACTTTGGGGTCATCTTCGACTCCACCCTCTCCTTCTCTCCTCACATCTCTAATGGCTCTAAGAAGTCAAACTATCATCTGCACCTCCTCAGAGGTATTCTTCCTTTCCTCACTTCCCCCAAAGCTCACTCTCTTCAGAGCTCTGGTCCTCTCTAGGCTGGACTACTGCACAGCTTCTTTCTAAATCTCTCTGCCTCTACCGTCTGACCTCTTCATGTTATCCAGAACAGGACTGCAAGTATTGTCCTTGGCCTCAAGCCCAGGGATTGTATCTCTCCAGCTCTGAAATCTCTACATTGTCTCCCAGCGCCAGCAAGGATCAAGTTCAAGACAATCTGCATTGTCCACAAGAGTTTCTGGGGCCTGGGACTGCACTACCTACAACTCTCTCTTCATAAACATCTACCTTCTCGAGATCTCTGTTCATCCACTTCAAACACTCTGAGGGTCAGTCGCTTCTTCGAGCAGAGAGTTTGTGGCAAATCTCACGCTGACTGCACTTTTGAGTACCTGCACTCCCCCACCCCCAGCACTTATCCATTTCCACTTCCCTGCACTTGCATGATCTGAATGACACAGGGCCCAGTAAGTTTGTTGTTTTGTCCTCCATATGTTTCCCCATTCTTGTCTTGTTGCACCTAGAAATGCGTGTGTACAGCCGCATTATAAATGCCATAGCATATCATACCATATCATTCAACTACCATCAGCAATAGCCAGCAAATGCAATGATGAGGAATGCTGGGAGTTGAAGCCCACAACATCTGAAGAGCTAATGATTGCAGATCCATGACCTACAGCAATGTCAACCTTTGTCTATTGTTCTTTTTTATTTTTGAGAACGTGCAAAATATATACATTAGACTTCTTTGCATGAAGCAATGTCCTTGCTTTACCTGTATGATGAGTATCTTGTTGGTTTTAAATGTGTGTATTACACAATCAATGTACATTCACAAAATGTATTTTGATGATGTGCTTATTGCACTTTGATCAATGTGTTCATTATATGTTAATGTAATGTATATATTTATGTGTATGAAAATATATGGGTCTGATCAGGTGTGGGCAGTCTTCTTAGCCATCCATGATTTAAACCCCCACACATTCCTTTCATGAAAGCTTAGTATAGAAGGTTTTTACAGAAAGAGATGGAATGATTGAACATTTTTCTACACCGCTGAAGTGTTATAGTGTGAATTTGCTGGTTCCCCATTTGCATTACAACCCAGTGATGTTCTACTGAACTATTTACTTTCCTCATGCAATCATAATTTAGGTAGTCCACGTGCACATGGTGAATACCACTTATAGTAAGAAGCACTGGGAATGTTGGTCCCTGTAGTCATCCCAGGCAGCCAGGAACCACCCTTTCACAATTCATTAATAGTTCAACCACATTGCGGACAGGGAATATTTAGATGTGGGACACTCCTCAGCAGGCCACGTTTCACCCTGTGCAGCCCCTCTTGAGTTCAGAGCAAACAGTAATATGGTGAGGGGCACACCCTAGCTTCTAGTTCTATATGTATGAATTACCTATTTATCCAATCATTCATGGACAAAAACTTTAGTTGAAGGGATGTTGAGGTGAAAATTAAATGCAACAAATCCCCTGAAATTTGGCACAGAATTCAGGCAAAGCCACCTTAACTTTGCACATGTTTGTGCAGCGTTTGACCACAATGATGTCACCAGAAATTACATCATTGATGACATCACTAAGGGCATCATTGGTGACATCACTAATTGCATCATACATGGCATCACTGATTACATCACTGATACAAGGTTGAACGTTTTTGTTACAATGTATTGCTCACCTTAACGTCCCTGCAACTTAATTTTTTCAGTGAATTTCAAGTGTTTTTTAATGACCACTACCCATGGGCTTTGACCATGTCCACCATACATGTTCCCCCAATATGTTTCTTTGGACCCAATAGGTGACCACAGCCTTTGCCCTGACCACTTTCAGGCTCACTAGCCAGGGTATTTGGCCCTGGCCGAGCCCACTGTATATTTTCACACACTTCCAGGCCACTAGCCATGATCTGTGGCTATGGTTGATAGACACGTTTTTCTGCTTTGTCCACTATACATGTTCCCTCAATATGTTTATTTTGGACCCACTAGGTGGCAAAGGCCTTCGGCCATGACCACTATATATGTCTTTCAGGTGCACTAGCCAGAACCTTTGAGCCTGGCCACTAAGCATGGCCTTCTTGTCCCCCTATATTTTTCTTTTTGTCCCACTTGGTGGCCACAGCCTTCATTTGTGACCATGATACAAGTATTTCATGCCCACTACCCAGGGCCTTTGTCCCTGCCTACTATATATTTTAAATACTACCGGGCCAGTAGCCATGGACTTCAGTGATATATTCAGTGATGTCATATATGATGTAATTAGTGATGTTATACAGTGATATAATCTTTGATATCATCATTGTGGGCATACACTGGGCAATAGGGGGGGATGAAGTTAAGGTGGCTTTGCCTGAAGTCTGTGCTGAATTTCAGGGGTTTAGTTGCACTCAATTGTTGCCTTAACGTCCCTTCAAATAATGTGTTTTCCCTGAATTTGAAAGTTTTTGTTACAACGTATTGCTAACCTATGTTTTGCTCACCCTAACATCCTTGCTACTAAAGTTTGTTCAGACAATTTCAAAGCTTTTATATACCATCTTTTTCTTACAGGCCACTAGCCACACCTTCAGCAGTGCCCACTGTACATCTACCTTGATATTTTTCTTTTGGACCCACTAGGTGGACACAGCCTTCAGCCATGACATGCTTTTCAGGCCCACAAACCAGGGCCTTCGGCCATTACGACCTTGCACAGCTGTGGCTGTGCTCACTGTATATTTTAAAACACTAGCAGCCATGTCCACCACAAGTATTCCCCCAATATGTTTTATTTTGCAACCACTAGGAGGCCTTGGCCTTCGGCTCCGACCACTATACATGTCTTTCAAGTCCACTGCACATGTTCCCCCGATATGTTTCCCCACACATCACTGTAGCCGTAAAATTCCACTTTGTTTTAAATCACTTTAAAAAAAACGTTTTTCCCATATCCGCAGTTATATTATTAAATTAGCAATTTATTACAACAGGAATATGCATGCACCCCCATACCAAACCATTCTACATGCCCTATGCCATACAAATACAACAGAGAATACACACACTTATGATTAAACCTTCCCTATGAAGGTTGCCATTTTGTGTAGGCCAAAAACTGCATTTTTATGTTTCCGCAATACATTTTTCATTTTTTGATGAATTGTTCCCAAAATGTCTAGTTTGGTGGGTCCTTGACAAACCATTGGTTTTGAAAATGTAATCCAACTCCATCCAGAAAGTCAAAAGTTAGTATCTTCTCTCAGCATCTCTGATGCAAAGCACCCAGACCAATATAAAGGTTTCAAGGAGCAGCTGGTACCTTGTTCTCTGCCGAATAGAATAAAAAATACTGGATGGATTTTACAACAAACCAGTCACAGGAATTAAGTCAACACTTTGTGCGCAAATTGTTTCTTATTTTGTCCAACTCTGTGAAGCGTTTTGAACGCTAAAGACCCGGGGCTACGCTGATGTCGGAACTGTTGGGACTGGGGGCTAGCTAGTCTTTTGGCTGTAGCTCCTTAGATTCTATCCGGGGCTACAACCAAAAGATCAGGGGCAATACCCCCACTTAGCCCCCACTTAGCAATGCCCCTGGCTAAGGCTGTTCAAAACCCACTTTTTCTCTATGTGAAAATGAGTGGGAGTAGTCTAAAAACTGTGCTTTTATGTTTTCATAATAATGTTTTCATTTTTATTTCTATTTATAGGTTTTGAGTAGCGGGGACAACCCCCTTCTCTGTTGAACGTTTTAAATACTACTGGATGCATTTATCTCAAACAAGTCAAGAAATGTAAGTCCATGCTTTGTGCCAAACTTGATGATGTGATGAAAACTGTGAAACTGTGTTTTGTTTTCATAATAACGTTTTCATTTTATAACGTTTTGTTCCCAAAATGAACAGTTTGGGGCAGACCTCGACAAACATTATGTTTTGGAAATTTCATTCAAATTCATCAATCAAGTCAAAAGTTATTAGCAATATAATTATGGGACAAAATGGCTGCTTTTTAATTTCTGAAATGCCTCTCAACCTATCTGCTGCAAAACACCATCAGAGATATTTCTATTTTTTGGGGGAAGGAGGTCCCCCCTTTGACGTAAAATATTTTTAAAAAACCACTGGACAGAATAACACCAAACCCCAAAAGGATTGTTACTCAAAGCGTTGTGCCGAAGTTATTTTGGATCAGGTCCAAATCCATCCAGCTGATTTTCCCTGTGTGGGCTTCCTGAAATTGACCTTTTTTGTCTATGGGAAAATGAACGGGCACTAGGCCAAGTCAAAGGTTATTAGCAATTCATTTTTTTCAATTTCCTATGGTAATCAGTACTCACCACACTATAATATTCTGAATAAAAACAAAACTAAAAGCCTATTTAAACATTAAAGATTGCATAAACAATTCCCCAGAAACATATTTACATATTTTCTCTCTACTTTGATGTAAAGCCAGAAGCTCTGGTGTGGGCAAAACAGACACCCCTCAGATGTTTTTTTTTTCTCCACACAACCACATTCTCCCGAATGCCTTTAGAAATAAAGATGCCCAGTGGTATCATGGCATGTGTTTCAAGTGAAATTGATCAAGTTTTTATAAATAAATGCTCTTTTCAGCTGAACAGTGTTGTCAGTTTTTTGATACCAATACATCTGTTCACAGCATGATGCAGGACTCTGAAGTGTATGTATAATACACGTTGCTCATAATAGTGCCTCAGTGGCAACTGGGCACATGGTTCTTAGAAGGGGGAGCATAACAGCCTCTCATCTTGTGAGTATTTCACAGCATCTATATGTTGTTTAGCTGATTTGTCGTGCCCATATCTTTCTTCCACCAACAATCAATCAGCACCTTGGTGTGCTCTCAAAAAGTACTTCAGTGGGTGTTTTTTGGATCTCATTATGGATGATTCTGCTGTCCATCATGCTTTACATAGGTAGCTGAAAGCCTTTCCTTTGTGTTGAGTTGGATAACATACCATCCTATGTCTGTGTCCTTTATTGTAAGGTGTGTGCTTCATAATGCATTTGTGTGATGCTAGATTTGGCTCCTAGTTGTTCTATGGCAACATCTGCAGCGGTGCTGGAAGAATTTTCAGAGTGTGGGTGCTGGCCAGTACAAGTGCAACACCAAACGGATAGGCTTGTGAACAATGCCAAAGTTAGGGATCTGCAGATAGCAGTAAGTAGGCCAAGCGTTTTCAACCAAAGCAGGTGTTTAAAGGAGACATATTAAAAAATGGGGCCAAGTTCACTTCAAAGCACCTTTCAAAATTCCTATGGGTGATTCATGATTTGGATGGTAGAGTATCGTCCAACGTAGGGATCAGGATATCTATTGAAATTGACTCTTAGTGCTGAGGATTCAACAGAAACATCCAATTGTCTCAGGAAGATAGCTCAGTGGCAAAGTGCCTGCTTTGGAAACAAGACGACGGGGAGCAACATGGGTTCAATCCCCGGGTCCACGCTTAGAAACCGCTGGGTATTAAGCACATTATAAATAACCTATCATTCGATATGATATCAATGGGCGACCAACTAGTCATCCAAGACTGAGGAGTTCATCACTTTTTTAAAAAAATCTTTTATTTCATACAGTTTGATTAAACTTTTGAAATAAATGCATCGCTTACTACAAACATTAAAACTTACATAAAATGCTCGCTTTACATTAATAAACTACAAAGGGAAAGAGAACATTAAGAGAGACTGCTCTATATTCCAACCCTAGTCTTGTTCTCAGAAAGCACACTACTCTGCATCCAACTTAATTTGAAGCTTTTCCAAATACCTCATAAGTGCTAGGGTTAATTCTTTACAGTCACTGTTGTGCATTTGGCACCACCAGTCCTCAATACTATAGGTTGTACATTTGTCCATTTCTTTCCCCAAGAAAAAGGTTCTCATGTTTCTTAGGTGCAGATAAAAGAGGACTAGGTGTTTTAGATTTTCTTCATTGTGATTGCAAAATCTGCAGTTCATTTTTTCAGAGTGAATCATTCTTCTTCAAATCAAGATTTATTTTGTTTCAAATAGATTCAGTCTGAATTTCAGACACAACTTCCTCAGGCGTTTACATGGCCACATGACCATGTATTTGGGAATTGTATTTACTCCTTTAGCTTCCACAGGAGAATTGGCTATACATTTCTGCTTCGATATTTTATCCACCGTCTCGATCCAATCCAATTGCAGCAGTTTTTTCTTTACTGCGTTTGGGTTGCCCCATAGTGGTTTTTCATCCGAGGTCAGTTGGGCCAGAATGTCTTTGCATTGCTGTCTCCATGAGGTTAAGGCGGTCTTCCGTTCTTGCATTCCTTTTGGCTCCATTAGAACTTCGAAGGGGGCTAGTTCTGCATCCTCTAGAGTCTTACTATATAAGGACAGTTTGTTCCACATTAACCTTTTAGTGAGGATAGCCCCACCTCATATAACACACATGCGGTGGGAAAATTCAAAGGTATTTGTAGAATATGTATCCAGAACTTTCTTTCACATCTGGCCCAAATCTCAGACGAACACCCAAACATACTTTCTGCTCTGAAGGTCAAAATGGGGGACACCTTGCTCTTGTAAAACTTTATTATCGGGATGCAGGAGAATTTCCCATAGTTTTTGTGCAAAATCAAGCCTTGCGTTGTTAGCTGTTTGCAATTGCTTGCAATCTTTTTCATCATTGGGTCATTGTTTATGTTTGAGTTTATTATCGTCCCCAACTATCATGTGTGTGTTACTTTGTTCAGGGCTTCCATCCCCAAAGTCCATCTCAGCTTTTTTGTCTTTGGCTGTCCACCTCTCTTGTTTTCGAGGACGAGTCTCTCTGATTTTGCTACACTTATCTCGAGACCCAGGTCCTCGATGAACAGCTTTAGGGCATTTAGCTTTCTTTGGAGGCCAATCCGTGTTAATCACTTTAGAAAATTGCCAACAGTCTGTTTTTAAATACGGTTCTGATTAGAATCTCATACATTAATCTAATACTTTCCAAAGTTCTGCTTTTCTCTTAATTGTTTTGTACAGTTATATATCTGGATGAATGACAGGCATAGTGTGTGCTGAGTAAAAATATAGCCCCAAAGCAGAACTTTGCATTGGAATAATGCCCTTCAGAATACCTTACTGGGGCAACCCACAGGATATTCTGACAAGAGCATTGCTCTGCAAAATTGTGCAGTAGAACAAGTAAGACAACATCACATGTATCTTCCCAAATAAAGACAGTGTAACAGTACTTGCAACATAGGTCACAAAAGAGCACCAATTTTGCATTAATGCACTTAGAGTAATACTGAATGGTGACATATTCTATGGGATGATGAGAAAGACTGTTTTTTAAACTTCCTTTTCTATGTAGGTTATTTGACATGACCATCCCATCAACGTTCTCTACAAGTGAAGTAGTTATTTTAGCCTATATAATAAACTCAGTACTCTGTTAATGATAACACCAAGTCCCTTCCGGAGCTCTGCTCTAAAAGAAATAAACGCCAATACCTGTGGTTCTTGAAGATACCCAAACATCAATTAAACACAGTCCATTGTAATGCCCTGACTCACGTAAGGCCTCCTGCACTCGATAACAGTCAGTTTACAAAGTTCTAAACACAAGCAGACACAAAATCATCCAGTGCTCTGCTATTGACGATGACTACATTCACCTAGAACAATGATATTTATAATAAAGGAAGTGAAAAATGTTCTAAATTTGGAGGAATAGTTTTAAATTGGTAGTCAAAAAGCCAATAATATAAGTGACATAAGGACCACCTTATGACTGGAATGAATCCTTTTTGCTTCTTTTAAATAATGTTGGTAAATGGGCCACTGTGTGATTTACTGGAATTGAATGCCCACTGTAGGCACAGATTTGGAAGGGAGAGCTATGCAAGTTCACCCCTTTGTTTTAAAAGTACACACCTGTGATACCAAAAAGACAATTGGTCTGGGTGTTTATCTAGCGTGGTCAGAGAAACATACTAAGACCCTTTTATTACAAGTCACATGAGAGCAAAAATAATACAGCAGCAAAATGCTGAAACATGAAGGTCATTTCTGAAAGGAGTGTATAATTGTGAAGTGTTCGCTACATGGTAGGCATTAAAGAGGAAGAGCTTATGAAATGTACTTTGTGACCACCATATTAGTGGGGATTATGCCTGCTCTAAAGAAAAAGGGAATGTTGGTGTCCGCAGCCATTTAGTCCTTGGCGTATAAGCTGGAACCGAAAATGATTAAAAGGATAGCGACTGTCTGGAGAAAGCATGTCATGACCCTTTCAAGTATCGGAGCCCTGCTTAAAAGTGCAGCCACTACAAATGGAGGGAATGGCAACCCTGCTGGAAGGAGATGGCACTGTCTCCTTACAATTACAGCAAATATTATGCTGAAACATCCCATTGCAGTATCATAGAAAGACCACAACACTTATTGACTAATGAGGAACATTCTTATAAACAGAAGTGCAGTAGCACATAATTTTAGGCCCTCTATGCAAGCTAACAAAACATAGGCCACACCACACTCTAAGCCAGCCTGCACCACCACGCATGAAAAATCCCCATGAGGATCATGCTGCTCCAGGGGCATGCCACATACTGGGTGAACAATGAAAGTATGTTTTTTAATCAAAATGTAGGTTTTCCGCTTATCATAGAAACAAGGGGTTGGGCCTGGGACCCACATGTACCAGCTACCAGTGTTGGCTGGTGAATTGTTTAACTTGAACCATGATGCTCAAACCTACCACGGTGGACTTGGGGTGCGGGCGTGGGATTCTCCCGCAAAGCATTCTTTTGACTAATACATATAAATGATACATCATACAGCACTCTTTCTGTAAAAGACTGGTTAAAAAGCCATACAATTTGCAATCGGATTTCAAGCGCAACTCATGAAATATTACAATATGTGCAAGCCACCAACAGTGCAAGGAGCATTACCCAACTCACTTTCACGATGCCTTTCCCCACAGTATAACCTATTTGTGCCAATATATGTCCATGCTGCCAGTATTCCTATATGAAAACATACTCATGCTTGCTTTCCACATATTACCAGTAATGATAATATAAGAAAACATGTCCAAACTGGCTGTTCCAATATATATCGGACTATAATATGTTGGCTATGCAATAAAAACAATAAGAATAAGATGTAATAAAACTGTGCATGTTTTATCAAAGATACCTAGTAAAAAATGTCATGCAACACTAAGATATTCTAGCTAAACTGGTTGCAAAATGGCAGTCTAGCCGCATAATGACTCTTAGCATTCTTGCTTTATCATAGATTCCCAGAAAAAAAAAGTCATCCACCACAGTAAGAAAAGGCTGCACCAAAAAGCCAGTCTAGCCATGTAATTACCTTCTCAGACTCTAACAGACTCTAACAAACACTCACATTCGCCACACACCCAGAGCATTCACACTGCATTCTTCACACATGTACAGTGGTGGACTGGCCTACAGGGAAATCTGGGGATTTCCCTGTGGGCCTTTACACCCTTGGCCTATTTTGTGTGGTAACCTATACTATTTCCAAATGTTCTCATAGGAAAAAGCTTGGGCTCGCTGAAAATGTGTAGTATGGGGCCACTTTGAAATTCATTTCCAGGGCCTCATTTGGTTCCCAGTCCACCCCTGAACATGAAGCCAGAACATACAAACACATTGCATCCTCATTCACATGACATGCACACTCATAACCAATACAAGAACCACAAAAGTGATGGGTGGAAGGTTTTGAATTAATCTGAACCACTGGCCCTGCTCTGAGCAACCATCTACACCACCATTTTTAGGACGGATACTCCATTGCAAAAGGGGTCCAGCCATATGCAAACCAGTCAGGGACTGCCATTAATGAGAGAAGCCCTGCCCGAACTGCTAAGCCGGGTGCCCTCTACACAGAGACACAAGCAACCCCCAACATGTTTTAGCCTTATGGAGCTGCCTCAGTGAGGTGCAGCTTAGTTCCCTATGGTGCAGAGAGCAAAAGACCCACATCAGGGCATAACCTCTCTCACATGGGGCGACAAACTAAAACCAAACAAGTGATGGGTGGAAGGTTTTTAATTAATCTATACCACTGGCACTGCTCTGGGCAAACTTCCACACCACCATTGTTTAGCCTGTCTACACCATTGCAAAAGGGATCCAGCCAGATGCAAATCAGTCAGGTACTGCCAGCAATGGGAGTAGTCCTGCCCGAACTGCTGGGCCAGGTCTTCTCTACAAGGGAACACACGCAGCCCCAGACATGTTTCGGCCTTGTTGAGCCTCCTCAGTGAGGTGCAACTTTGTTCCCTATGATGCAGCAAGCAATGAAACCCATACATTGATACACAATTTGCCTACATGCTCACCCACATCTATCTATATATATGTATACATGCATACATTGCATATAAATATACAATCACATATGACAGGCATGCGTACACTCAGACATACACAAATGTTTTAGAGAAGGCTTTCTTACATGCTTTCCATGCATCCAATGCTCTGTAATCTCTCCAGGACTCAGGCTCCCATGCTCCATGCCCATAGGAACCATGAACTACAGAGAATTGCCTGGTTCCTCTCTGACATGCACATGGGAGCCAGAGGCATAGTGCCTCTTCAGCATGCCTGCCAGCTGCTGTAGGCCATAGCTCAGCCCTCACATTGACCTTTGTCAGGGTGAGGGCTGGCATGGGGCCCCTGGGGACATGCACTGGTGGGGCATCTGCACCATGGGGGCCAAAGAGGCTCTTGCGACACAAATTATAAAAAGCAGATAAATCCTGCCCATAAAAATAGTTGCTATACCATTAAATGTGTATTGCTGTTTTGAGAGGCCATAGTGACATGTTGTGGTGGGAGAAATGTCTTTATTTTGTTCTAAAGAGTGAAAGTGTAAAATGGTGTCCGTATTACAATATTTGCCTGGGCAGCAAATCCACTTACAAAAAGTCCACAGAATGCACAATACAGCAACATAGTTTTTTTGGTAGTACAACGACGAAGCTGTGAGCGGAAATCTGCTTTTGGAGTCTGATTTCCATTCCCATTGTTATGGAGGAGGAGCATTTTACACATATACCCCACACTGACGCAGAGTGTGCACGGTGTGTGACGTAGTGTGTTTGGCGTTTTGGACTTTTGAATGTGGCTCCGCTAACCTGGTAAATGAGTTAACAGAAGTATACCCTCATAGTGGACTGGTTGCCAGAGTGTTCGGTGTTCGGAGTCGGGAGCTGGGAGATCTGAACCTTAGCCTGTACTGGATTACGGACGGCTCCCTGCTTGTAACATCTTGTGGTGAGTGAGATCTGCACCACGCACGGGGACACATGGAGTAGGTCTCTCACTAGGCTAACACATTAAAACATGTTGTTAAAATGCTGCTTTCCCCGCACATGAAATTGTAGGAATGGTGCCCTTGACCCCGTGGGGTTGTCATCAAAGAATCACATAAGGGGGCACTGTCTAGGGTGCACTGCCTTTATTGAGAACTGACCCAGTGGGGGTTGATATTAGAGAACTATAAATACATTCTGACTGTGGGACACCAGGGCTATCGCTCTCTGTGTCCACCAACAGTTGCCCAGCAACGGGAACGCTTTTAAGAAGTCCATTTTTGCTGTTGATGGGCCGGGTTATTTTCCGGTGGACATTTTAGAGTGTCCTTTTTCCTATGCATTTGACGTGGGACCTGCATGATATGATGTTTTGCTGGGGCTGATACATTCCATGGTTGTCATAAAAATTGCTCTTCTTTAGCGGAATAATGGTGAGTTAATAAAAAGGACTACATTGTATGGGACCATGTCTGATCGTCCCAGTCACTCCAAATAATCAATGTAGTTCGCCTAGTGATGTCCACCAGGGCTTGTACACTTAGTGTATTTCATAAAGTCTAGTATTCTTTTTTGCAGTGTTAGAGCCTTATTGCTGTGTCACAAGATCATATCAACACAATAAACACATTCAATGCACTTGTGTGAGCCTTCTCCCTTCATGGTCAGTGCTGTGCTGGTGTCAATTTAATGGGAGTGCCAGAATAGATCTTTTTGTGTCTGTTTGGGGCCATGGATATATTACAAAGCACTGGCACGGATGAACACGGGGGAGAAGCTTCCACATGTGTTAGACATCCACATTGTCCCTCTTAGGGTGTGTTGTGCCTCCAGACTTCGTTGTTCCAACGTCTTCTGTGTTCTGGTACGTTTTCATTCAGTGTCTCTTGTCATCTTTGGGTGTTCATTTCATTAGGGCCAGGTTATTCCACTGGATTTCCTCATTTAGACCATTTTTTACTGTTTCAAGTCTGAAAATCCAAAGTTGTTCTCGTTTGAGGAGCATTTGTCCAAAGTCCCACCTCTTCTTGGTGGAGTTAGTTTTTCAAGGATAGTCCATGTGAAATCGTCCTGTGCATGTCCGTTTTTGATAAAATGGCTGACAAGGGGGGCCATTAGTTTTTTGGTTCGAATGCATGACTTGTGCTCAATGAGTCTCTTCTTCACCTCCCTCGTTGTCATGCCCACATACCGGAGGGTACATGGGCATGTGATGAGGTAGACTACCCCTTTGGATTTGCAATTGGTTAAACTTCTTTGTTGCCACGGTGTGTGCCATCCTATCTCAATGGTCTTGCTCCTTGAGGTTTGTGCACACATGGAGCATCCCCCACACGGAGTATGTCCCTGGGTTTGTTGGCTCCCCAGATTGTATTCTCCGCCTCATTGTCGCCTTGTTCCTTCAAAGTGTGCACTAAGCCATCTCTTAAATTTCTACGTCTTTTGATGGCAAAAGATGGTTTGGCCAAAGTGCTGGAACCTGTGTTCAAAATAGGCCAAAGCTTTTTGATTTCTTTTTTGATGGCATTGAACATAGGAGAGTAGCTCATTACCACTGTTATTTCTTCTCTTTTTTGATCTTTTGTATGTTGCTGGAGCGTGATTTCCCTTGGTATATTTCTTGCCCGTTTGCATGTATCATTGATGATTCTTTTTGGGTAGTCTCTTTTTTTCAGTTGTTTTTTGAGTGCCCCAGATTGTTCTTTAAAGTCTTCTAGTCTTGTACACGTCCAAGGGTACCGAAGAAATTGGCCAAAGGGGAGATTATCCCTCAGGGCTTTTGGGTGGTAACTGTTGTATTGCAATAATGAATTTCTATCGGTGTCTTTTTTGTAGACACAGGTCAGTAATTCATCTCCTTGGCTGGTGACCTGGAGGTCTGCGAAATGTGTCTCTGTCCTGTTGGCATCAATGGTGAATTGTAGATGGCCATTACAGTTGTTCAGCCACTATTGGAATGCTGTTAGTTCCTCTTTTGTCCCCTGATATATCATAAGGACGTCGTCGATATATCTTTTCCACACCTTTATCTTGTTCCGATGGGGGTTTGTGTTGGTATATACAAATTCCTTTTCAAAATGTTCAACATAGAGATTTGCTTAGCTGGGTGCAAATGTTGCGGCTATTGCTGTTCCAAAGATCCGCTGGAAGTATGTGTTTTCAAGAATGAAAACATTTCTGGTTAGAGCTATTTCCGCAAGTTCAGTGATGAAGCCTGCATGTCCTGGTGTTATTCTTGGGTCATTGATCAGGATTCTCCTTACCATTTCCACTGTCTCTGCCTGAGGGATACTGGTTTAGAGAGCCTCAATATCCATCGTGACTAGCCATTGGTTGGTTTGGTCAAATGTTAGGGTGGTTAATAAGTTCAATGTGGCCGTTGAGTCTTTAACATAGGATGTCATCTTTGGAATTCTGTCACGTAGAAATCTGTCCACATATTGGGACAGGGGTTCCAGAATTGAGTTGATACCTGACACTATGGGCCTGCCAGGTATGGTTGTTACCCCCTTATGTACCTTGGGTAATGCATAGAAGGCCGGTATCCTTGGGTGTGCTGGTGTGAGGAAGGAGGCTTCTTTTTCATTGATGTATTCCTCATTTTATGCTTCTTCCACAATCGGTGCAATGAGTCTTCTCAGAGATGGAGTGAGGTCGCAGGGGCTCTATAGCTGGTCGGATCTTGGACCAGGGTATTGACCATCTGTTGGTAATCATGCAGGTTCATCAGGACCGTTGCTCCTCCCTTATGTGCTGGCTTTATTATTATCTTGTCATTGTTTGCAAATGTTTTCAGAGCCTCTGCTTCCGCTTTGCTGTAATTATTATGTACAAAGTTATGTTCTTTTTCCATTTCCTCCAAATTTTTAAGTAATGTGTTGCACTCGGGTGTATTGCTCTCAGTTGGTGGGAAGAATTGTGAGGCTGGACGGAGGTCCGTAAACTTCCCCATATCTTTTTCTGTGGTATCCTGGAAAAATTGTTTGAGTCTTATTTTCCTAAGCAATTGTGTTATCTCGGTTCTTGTTTGAAATGGATCATTTCGGGCAGTTGGTACGAAGGAGAGTCCCTGCTCCAAGACATTTCTTTCTGCCTCTGTAAGTACATGTGATGATAGATTCATGACTAGTGAAAGTTTGGTTGTTGGAATCCTTTTCCGCGACTGCGGGTTGTCATTGGGGAAAAGGGTTGCCAGCGTGGTCTCCCACGTTGGTTTCCTTGTTAGCCTAAGAAGCAAACATTGTTAGTGCCTCGCTCTTGTCCCTGATTGTTCCGGAATGGGCCTGCTCTAGTTCTTAGGGCTGTCTTTTGTTGCAGTGCTGGGCCCTTTGGTCATCGTCCGAGCTCATACTGGAATTGTTAGATGAACCTGATCTGTTGCCTCTGTATTGTCTTCCAGCCAGTTGTTGGCTTTGCAGATATGCATTTCTTCTAGCTAGTTTTGCCTCTTCAGAGAAATAGTTATCTGTAGTATATGGGTAGATTTTTTCGTGAGAAAAGCCTGACAGATCTTTTTTCAGTTTGCTGATCTTCCTTGTGAGGTTTAGTTCGTGGAATTCCTTCCATGATATCTCTAATGCTGCTAGTTTGGTGTTGTAAATCTCTAGTGCAATGTTGGCTTTGCTGGTATCAAGTTTGGTTTGTATATCCTTCATGAGTTTTTCTGAGACCGTCTTTGCTGTTTTGATACTGAGGATTAGCCAATCTCTTGTGCACTTATTAGCTATGAAAGACCAGTCTTTTCTGAATTGCAAGTCATCTAGAAAGAGTCTAGGTTCTATATGTATGATGAGCCCGCTAGGGGCTGCATGGGTTCTTAGATATTCTATCATTAGTGCTCCATGAAGTTTCTGTTTGTATTAGTTTCTTCCTTAGGGCCTCGATTTCATTCCATTCGTCATTATTAGTGAGCGCTTGTAGTGTTGCATGTGTTCCAAGTAGGGAGGGGTTCGCCAAAATGCCTTCCACAAGGTCTTCTGCGAACGCCAGATAATTATTTTCTGCCATCTTCTACTTTATGATGGTTATGTAGATCGTGTCTCTTTTCTGCCAATGTTTTAGGACTGTCACTTCTTGTTGCTTTTTTGTGTGGGCCGGAGGATGCTCCAGACCAGCTTGTACCTGATACTTCCCAGCAGTCAGGTGACTGCGCAAAGATATACTGGATCATATTCAGGGAGACGATGAATTTTACTTCATAGTTTAACCCAAAGTGTTATTTTGGAATGTTTTTAACACACATGAACACTTCTTGAAATCCACTGTTTTAGCATGGAGACTGTTTATTGTTCAGGTACCATTTAATGTGTGACCTCAATGAACAGTGTTTGCAAGAGAGCCCTCATAGTATATGTGGGCTTCTGTCCTTAGGAGTGGGTGTGCGGGTCTTCTGCTCATTGGAGAATAGGGCATGAAGTTAGTGTCTCAGAGGAGCTTGGGGCCACATTTCAAAGAGGAACTGTTTCATGGGTCGTGGGACCTTTGTTGTCTTTTATTGACCTTCATAAGAAGTGTGCGGTCCCCAAGTCATGGATCACTTGGTGATTGTTAAAAAAGGATTTAGGAGGAAGGACTTCTTCTACAACAAGATGTTGTATGGTCTTGTTCGAGAAGTATCCCTGGTTGATTTCTTGGAATATCCTTGGTTAAAGAAAGGAGGTCGACAAGTTTCGATGATTGTAGGTCATCATCTTCTTCAGGACCATGATTTTGTACTTGTCTCGATGAGATCAAGGATTAAAAGGGGGATCGGGGAGGCCGTCATCCCATTTACCTAAGAAAAAGAAAACCAATGTAGGTTTTACAGTCATGAGGTCATTATTAGTCATTTAGTCAATCATATTAATGAAATATTTGTAGTTGGTTTCTTGTTAGTTTAGATTGGATAAACATTAAAACTTGTCTTTGGACAGTCTTCTTAGCAACTAGAGACTCTTTTATGGCACCCGGTGCAAGTTATTACCTTATTACAGCTCTGTTGGTCAGATGCTGTTAGCCAGGTATTATCTGTGGCTTGGGTTCTGCATCTGTGGGATCCTGTAAGGCACAATATAAAAGTGTGTCAGGGCATGCCCTCAGCGGCTGGTACAAGCTCACAATTATATTGATGGCTGCATTCTGTTGAGGCTACTGGCCCGAT
Organism: Ambystoma mexicanum; assembly: GCF_040938575.1. Lineage (NCBI taxonomy): Eukaryota > Metazoa > Chordata > Amphibia > Caudata > Ambystomatidae > Ambystoma > Ambystoma mexicanum. The sequence continues at coordinate 100,584,449 of NC_090925.1, forward strand.
CTGTCTACGATTTTGCATGGCTGTATGGCGCGCGCCGTCGGAACGAGCTGTCTATATTAAGCGCCGCGCTTGATTGTGCCCGCACTGCTATGTTATTAATGGCCGTGCGTCATGTTCGCAGGCAGCCGGTGCACTAGTGTGTGCCTGGCCGCCCGTGTCATGACTGGATAATCGTTGGATGTTGCCGGTAATCAGGGTGACATTCGTGATCGCGAGCGTGGCAGCTGGAGGGGCTTTCCGCAGCTCCCAATCGTGAGCAGAGTTAGAGAGAGTTTCTTGCTAAGGACACTGGATCAGTTTTTAAAAGCCTTATTGCAATAAAGGATGCCACTCACCGGGTATCTCGGGCGGCCTCTGCTCTCATCTGACCGTAGGACGCCATGGATATCGCTCTGTGTGTCTACCAACGGTTGTCCAGCAAAGCGGACGCTTTTAAGTAGTCCGTTTTTGCTGTTGATGGGCCGGGTTATTTTCCGGCAGCCATTTTAGAGTGTCCTTTTTCCTATGCATTCCACGTGGGAGCCCCATGATATGATGTTTTGCTGGGGCTGATACATTCAATGGTTGTCATAAAAATTGCTCTTCTTTAGCGGCACAATGGCGAGTTAATAAAAAGGACTATATTGTATGGGGCCATGTCTGATCGTCCCAGTCACTCCACATATTCAATGTAGTTCGCCTAGTGATGTCCACCAGGGCTTGTACACTTATTGTATTTCATAAAGTCTAGTATTCCTTTTTGCAGTGTCAGGGCCTTATTGCTGTGTCATAAGATCATATCAACAAAATAAACACATTCAATGCACTTGTGTGAGCTTTCTCCCTTCATGATCAGTGCTGTGCTGGTGTCAATTTAATGGGAGTGCCAGAATAGATCTTTTTGTGTCTGTTTGCAAATCCATCAGCAGACAAGCCATCACACCGCCGGTCGCTCTGACAGTAAACTCGCCAACGATACCAGCAGGCTTTGACAACAACCACTCATTGCTGAATTTAGTTTGGAATCAGCAACACGATGTGGAGGAACAACTGTCATCTCGGATAAATGATCCAATTATAATGAGCAAAGAGTATATTCCTATGAGCCTCGCCCAATCTGTTTACATCTGACGCTCCGGAGGGCTCGACCAGGAATTCTCATTGCTTGAGTTTGTTATCAGCCTCTGTCTATTCAACATATGATGAGCCTATATTTAACCCTACATTGAATTCACTTGTGGTCACTGTTGATGCAGTTTTTGGTTTATGCTTGACCATGGTGCAGGAACAGGCAAAACTAAAAACTATACTTGGATTGGTAGTGGATATAATACTCTAGAATAGTGACTGTCTACTTAGTGAAAAGCCTGAAACCGTCACAAGTGATGATAATTTTTTCATCGCGGTGCTCAGAGAAAAGTGACATGGAAATCCTGCGCCTCCCACGGTGGGTCACAAATGTAATCAAGAACATAAGAAAGAGGGGGGACTCAGAAGATCATCTTACTAGTGCTCTAGTGGGGGCAAATGCCCCTTTACCACCAAGCCACAGTCAAATCATGAGGGCGCTATAGAGCCTCTGCAAAAAACAAACTCAAAAGCCAAGAGGCAGAGAACAATGGCAGTAACAGGGCAAGGTTGGTGGCTGGAGCTTATACGGAGGAGGGGAGTTTGACTCTGGAAACTAGATCTCTTCAAGGCCATTGGATACATGGCTGTTCACCCCAAAACTGAATGCAGAGGAGATGGGTGTGAGTAAGGCAGCCCAGATTGTTCTATCACCCCCAGTGACTAACGGTATGCGGGATATCGATTGTAGCAAACAAACTGTGGCAACACAATGCAACAAGGATAATAATACCTCCAGCACAAATTAACCTGGAGTCACAGAAGATGGATGGGGAATTATCTCTAAGCTTCCTGGCTGGCTCCATCGGCAGCACAACAATTAATGGCCCCAGACTCCTCTGATCTACTCCAGCTTTTATGGTACTAGATGTTCAGTCCCAGCCTTAGTGCATTTCTAAATCACACCAGACTGCTGGAAATATTCCATCAAGTCCCTGAATTGAGGATCCTGATCTCGAGCGACATGGAGTCCCTGGGGTTGCCCACATATTACAGTATAACTAATTGGCCTCTGGTGACTTTCGTGTCCATGGTGGTGGTTGAATGAATATGTTCATTTTCAAAGGAACTGTATAATCTGGGCTACAAGGTATTCTTTTTTCATACTCACTCACAAATGGCTGTACCTCCTACCCCTACAAACTGGAAGGAAGGGGGACGCGAGGAGGAGAGGGGTTGGGGAACTACATTGTCGCTAAAGGGGATACCAGTGGTGGAAATCATCAAGCTCAATCTATGGGCCTGCAGCCAAAGCGCATGACCAGCAACTGGTTATCGATGCAGACTCTGCCCTGATGCAAGACTATTAGCTCATAGATGATTTTTTATGTTCTATCATGGAACTCGCAGGGCTATTAATCGTTTATGCAAAATACAATTGGCAGCCTTGTGATACTGAAAGCAAATTTATTTTTCTTACAAGAAACTTGGCTAACCTCACTGTTTGATCTAGATGAGTTCTGTTTGGTATTGTCATTGGTAGCACAGTCCCAGAGGGGGCGTCCAAAGGGTGGACTCTGTATCCGGCCAAAATCAGCCCTCTCTTTGAACCCCTGTATAGGGGGCAGGCCTAGTTTGAACATTTTAAGTGTATAACATTCAAATTTCCCAAAGGAGGGTGCCACCCAATATGACCTTCCTGAGGGAGGTCAAACAGAAGAGTTAATTCACGTGGTCTTGGATGCTTTGAGGTCAGGGATAACACATTCTCCTGGAGATGGAATAATAATAACAGGAGACTTAATTAATGTTCCCAGGTGTGGCTGCCATTTAAAATCACATAAAAGCAACCTGAAGTCTACAAAGACGTTGCCTCAAAATCCTCTGAAAAAAGGAGATTTATGGCTTGACTTAATGCTTGAATTTGATTTGAACCCTTTAAGGCCTAAGGTTCTGAACTCGTATGTGACATAGAGCAATGGCCATTTTAATATCTGCATTGATTTTATTTTTGTTAACCCTCTGATTCAGACATGTTTTAATGAGCTTGACATTTTCCCTAGCATGCAGAGTGACCATGCCATGTTAAGTACGAGGAGCAGGTTTATAGTGATTATTTTGAAAAAAAAGTTTCAAAAAACCAAAATTTCGAACCAAAATTTCGAAAACAAAAGCTGTGACATGCTATATTTAACATGCAAAGTGCATTTCTTTCTAAACCGATCCGTCGACAATAGTCATAGACTCGTTTCAATTGAAATGCACTTTCACATGTCAAAAGTAGCATTTAATTGTTTTTTTTTGTAAGTTACATGGAGCTGTCCAGTGCTGTAATTTAGTGTATATTGGGGGGATCCGCCCCAGCCCCCCCAACCCCTACGATACCCTCCCACCCCCCAACCGTAACCCAAGCCCCAACCCTAACCCTAACCCATGTCGATGGACCTTTCACATTTTTTTCAACGAAATTGTCATTCCAAAGAATGGCATTTCGGCAAAAGAAATTTGAAAGTTTGCCCTTCGAAACGTTTACGTTCGGTAAAATGACCGGATACCCGAGGAGCATACTAAAATCTAATACAAAGCGGGATAAGCCCTGTCCAAATGTTATGTTAATTTAAAGGGTAACCGCATATTATGGTGAACAGCGAACATAAACAGTCTCAACTATTCACTGGCCACTTGTGGTAATGATCCTGGGGACATTTTAACTGGTAGCAATTGGAATCTAAAAGACATGACATATACTCGTTGGCTTAAACAGTGTTGTCATTCGGTCACACATACATCTCTGGTAAGCAGGGGGCCACATTTTATTTGGAAATTGCTAAGAAGAAGCATGAACAACATGTAGTGGTCTCCAAGGTTAGGAGTCAGCGCATATCGGAAAGGGATAAAAGGTCCCAGATAATTGCTCTTCACACCTGATATAAGAATTGGCTTAATAATGATACATTTCAGGAAAGAACATCAAAGTGGAAGTTCATTCAGACTTTGATAAGAGCCAATGATACTCTTCATCTAAGAGCTGGAGATAATTCCACCACCCTACCGGCAAGTAATCCGGGAAATCCCGGCAATGTAGTAGTAAAGAACGGCATCTTCCATCTCGTCATGATCAAAAGGATACTTCTTTCCTCAACTTCCTACACAGAACACAGAACACATGCCGTCATCTCTCTCATCAACGTCAACAGCATTTATCTATGTCACCAAAAAACTACAGAACTCATCAGCAAGACTACTCCTCAGACTCACTAAGAAAGATTCCATCACACCAGAACTTCAAACCCTACACTGGCTACCAGTCAAAAAAGTATCAACTTCAAAACCTGTTGCATAACTCACAGAGCATTACACAGACAAGCTGTGGTATTTATGCAGGAAAAATACCCATCCTCAAACTGAAATTAACCCTGAGATTCAGCAATGACATTCACCATGAGCCAAAGCAATACTTAAACAGAAATATGGCAAAACAGCATCCTCGTGCATCCCAGCAAAACTCTGGAACTCACTCCCTAAGGAACTATGAACACCAATTGAACACCTAAAATTCCGAAAACTACCGAAATTCTGGCTCTGTAACTCACCCACCTAATCAGAAAGTACTGTGTTTACATTTTTCATTTTGTATTATTGTGATTTGGTTTTCATAAACCTTGCACATCAGTATTATTACAAACATATCTCAAAAAGGTACAGTACTTAATTTTGTATACACATAAAACATACAACTTCAGTCTCATCCCTAGCACACTGATAAAATATAGTATTCATCACATTTTTTGACAAATCTCATTTCGTAAAGCACATACTCCCATAAAAGAAAATATTCTTTAAAATCGATATAAAAATGGTTCATCCAACATTACATATATAGAATGCATAAAGTTGAATAGTGCAATTATCCTGGATTTGCAGTCAGCTGGAAACACATTTTGCCACAGTATATCCACTTGGTCCGTAAGTCAGCTGATAAAAAATCGTCTCAACCAACGCTGCCTGGGAAATTAACAATCGAGTATTACCTGCTTCCCGGTTTCTTTAGTGTGTTTACACAACCAGCAACCTATATCTTATTTCTCTCTTCCCCTACAGGGATCCAAAATGTCTAGAGTACATAACATATTTACCATTAACATTAGGTAGGTAGGTTAATCTAATTTTCCTATCTGGAAACAAACATAAATATGCCGGCAGAGTATCAATTCCATTTGATGCCTATTTATAGTACTCGTACATTTGTACTTTCAGATGTTATCATTCTGTTGGGACCAATCCCACAGTTTTACTTTTCTGTTTACCCTATTGCAGGGTAGATCTTCACTGTTCGAGTTTATTTCATCCAGTACTGCTGTACCTTCATTAAACATATTGGCAATGATGACAGAGGTGCCTTCCAAAAAAGATGCGTTTTAAATCTGCGTATAAAGATTCTGTTGGAGTGTTTAAAATTGTATGCAGTACCATTAGCTTTTTAAATATAATAATCAAATCTAGAGATTGAACACCTAGCTCCTCTCGAATATAAGCAATGGGTACACAAGTCAGGAGATGTAGCGTTTACCTCCATAAAATACCCTCAAACCTATCCAATGTATAATCTTTTGGCAAATTCAAGATCTCCAACCCATACAACAATGTCGGTATCATTTTTCCTTTATAAACACTAATAAGGGGTCATAGTGAGAATGCATAGTATTTTACATCCTCAATTAGGCTGCCAAATGAATTGTCTTATTATGTAATCTTTCCATGATACTTTTGGGCTTCTAAGTTGAATATAAGGGCAACCCCATATACACAATATGGTCTAATATGCACATTGATGTTCCACATAAGAATCACTTGCACTAGGATGACTTCTTCCTCTTCCCCCTGATCATCACATAGGATTTCCCAGTGCTTATTGTTAACCTGTTGTTTTCTAAGTTACTCTTCAATAATAGCTCATGTCAACCCAACCCAACCAGTGCCTGGCCAAAAAACGTAATGTCATCCGCGTATGCTAGAGCACTTAGTTGCAGATCCCTGATTTTTGGTGCACAGATTTGAATGCCAAATATTGCGTCAAAGATGTCGGGCAAGTATAAATTAAAGAGAAGTTGCACAAACATGTAGCTCTGTCACAGTCCAAGAGTTGTTGTTTATCCTGTTTTACACCGTCGTGTCACTGTGAAAAGCAATTATAATGCTAAGCTGACCATCAGGTTCCCGCCATTTGTGGAGCCTGCACCACAACCTTGAGCAACAATGTAGTCAAATGCTGATGTTAGGTCGACAGAGGCCATATATAATGTAATTCACATTCTGGATTGCTGCTGCAGTATTCTCACTAAAAGCCCATTCAGAGTGCACCCAAGCCCAGATCTAAAAGCTGTTTGATATTTGGACATGCCATCAATTTCCGCAATCCATTTGTCAAGATCATGTAGCACTAAAGTTGCAAATATCGTGCTACATGAATCTAAAATGGCAATTGGCCTGTAACTCTGAGTATTGCCACTCTGACCATTTTTATATAGTGGGCAAATGTAACTTTCTGGGGAACTGCCATGTTCCCATGATTTCTCTGAATAAATCAGAGAGAACTTAAGACCATAATTCTGGGTTCCCCTTGAGTGCCACCATACTCAGGCCGTAGGCCCCTGTCTTTAGAACTATTAACTATTAACCTTATGACAAATCTCTTCTCACCCAGTAATCTAGGGAGAGTAAAAAACATAATAAAAAATAAAGACCACAGCTTTATTGATTAATCAGCTGGGAGTAAAAAAAAAAAAAAAAGACAGACAGCTCTGTAGAACTGAACTGGTGAAGCATTTCTCAACTCACCCCTAGTGGATGGCACATTTTAAGGAGATACAACACACATTTGCACAAATAACATGTGTTACATTTTAGGAGCAGTTCTAACACAATGATTGGCACTCATCACCAGGCCCCTAAAGAACCCTATACATTGTCCACTGGGACTGGACACCCCTTTTCTTGGAACACAAAGCATAATACACCTTCACGAAACCAAACAACCAGCCCCTCAATGACATCAACATGCACCGACTGACAATAACTACATTCTCATTGGCTGGCACCCTTCAATATGCAAGGGTATATCCAGCTCACTGTTATTTGCACCTTCTGGTTGGAGACAGCGTGGGCACGAGCATCTCATCGAGCCCAACCAATATGGTGCCACGCGGACATCCACAATGTCAAAAACATTGCTGCACACCCTGTCCCGTTCCTCTGATTGGATCATTCTGTTTCTCGCCCCACTCGACCCTCTGCACCAATTCGGCTGCGCTACCATTCCAGCTCCCTTTCCATGATAACTTGCCAACTGTGCTTGAAAAAATGTACAATGAACCGCTAATTTACTGTATTTAATTTGTTTTTACCTTAGTAATCTTTTCTGGGCTTGTATATGCATGGCACTGCGGCCGTCACGTTATCGACTGAACACTCCAGTCTGGAGTGTGCTACCCTTCCCATGAAAAAGAACTCCCCTTGCAGCTATTAGTTGGATGCTGTCTGGAATCCTCTGCCCTCCTGACCTTCGCTACTCTAGGATTCGGCTCACTGCAGAATTAAAACACAGCTAAAATGAAGCCTACATACTTTAATATAGCTGGCTGAAGATGCATTTCTATCCCAGGCCTAAAAGAATATGGCTGCCCTATTGTTCACATGTTGCTCATAAAAACACTTACATCTCTACCTAACAACACTGTATTTATATTTTAAACAAAACCCCATCTCTTTGCCCTTCTACCTAGCCCAATATAAGTGCTATAACTTCTACCTTCTACCTTCTACCTTCCAACCCCTATTATCACATGCATGTGATTTTGTGTGCCGTTCCTGCTCCCTGATGTGTGACACTCTGGGTGTACCCTAAATGTGCCATGATGTCACTGCTTCCGACTTCACCGACCAAGTGACCCGTACATCACAACGTCACTCTTGTAGTTTGGATGTGCTCCCCCATTGTACATTGGATCTGCATGTTTACACTTACTTGGCATAAAATATTTGATCCACCTTCCTGCTTCAAAATACTGTGGGTGGGTAGCTGTTTTAGGAGTACCATAAAATGTGTGCATGTAAAACACATACCAAGTATATTCTAGGAATGTATTTAATTGGATTTTGGCATACAGGCAAAATGTTGCTGTGTTTCAGGTTTGCTTCTTCCCCTATGTACATGTATCATATGATGTGACTGAACCCTAAGGAAAGTAGTGAAAGAACATATGAGAAAGGTAGGTCTGCAAATATAGTAGCTTTTGAATGTTTACTTCCTGGCTGTCAGTGAAGAAAAGCACCTGTTGTACATATGTCACTGAAAAAAAAGAGGGAGCCAGACGTGATGTCATCAATGACATTTGTGATGTCATCATTAATGTCATGGGTGTTAGTCCTTGCAGTGCACAGTGGTAGCGTTGGTATGGTGCCTTAGCTTACCATAACTGGTGAATTTCTGGGGGTTTTTGGTTTTACCTGTTACCATAACGTCCAGGTTTTTTACTAGTGCATCTTGGCCATAATGTCCCTTTAACAATTTGTTTTCACTGAATTTCATAGTTTTTTACCAGGATACCCTTAGTTTGTAAAGGTGTACTGTACAACATACTGAAGCTGCTGGCATCATGTTAGTGCACACAGCAGTCTCGTACTATGCGCCTGGTCGCGGACATCAGGTGGCATCCAGCCTGCTCATACAGGTAGGTGCTCTCGTGCATAGTGGTACCATTCAGCAAACACAAGGACCATATACAAACAGCACCATGTACATGAATTGCAAGGGAAAATAGAGTAGGTCTGCAAACTGTGCCCTTATTAAACAGCACACAGGCATAGGGAGTACACCATAACGGAATGCACCAACAAAAGAAGTGCCATCTGCCTTCAACAATCTTATGCACTGCTGCTTTGCATGTGAACCAACGGCCACAATAAAAACTGGAATGTACTAAGACCAGAACCATTCCTCCCCTCACGACCAACGTGTACAAATCCCTGATTCCTCACAATATGTGTACACTTCTGCAACCCTGCCCTTTCATAATATTATGTATGGATGTGTGCAAGTAAAGGGTGATATTTAAAGTATTGCTGACTGTATGTGTGGCTTTTCCTTTGTTTTTAAAAGGTCATTATGTACTGGTGGGAATGACCGGAATTAAGCAAAAGGGAGGTATCCAACAGACACTGCACCTGCCTCGCTCATCTGCAATCACAATGAAGGCATCCGTACGACACCAGTACGACCCGCATGTCCGCATCTTGTGAACCATCTATAATTAGTTGTGGGAGCGGACGTTTGTTGCACAAGTACGCACATGCGTATCTCTTCCTCTGACTCCTGGTGACACCGCCCCAGTCCAGCATATGCAAATATTTATAACAATAAACATATATGCATGTTATTACTCTGTATTTTGTTGTTCCAATGTACAGCGCCTTGGTGTAAAGCGCTCTATAAATCAATCAATCAATCAATCAATCAATCAATCAAACAAACTTGTGACAAACTTTAATTAGTTCGAACCACCCACCTACGTCCTACAGGTAGCTCTACACATACATATCCCACCTGCTATATCCTACAAACACCCAGCTTGTCCCAAAATGGTCGGCGCACCTGTGTCGTACTATTAATCATCCAGAGATCCCAACGGTGTGCATAGGACAGCTATACACATGCACACAAACTATTCTGCCCAAAACGCCTCCTGCAGACAGCCATCCCAATCGAGAACATTCGGGACGTCACCATGCGACCACACCCATGCTGCCCGTGGGTCCTTCTTTTGTGGACACGATCCGGACCCTCGGACAGCGGAAAAGTACAGTGTTAAGCAATCTACGGAGTGTTATTCAGAAAGTACATGCTACAAACACCCCACAATCAGACCATCCACCTTATGGCGATTTTGCGATTTGCAAAAATATTGCAAAATGTGCCATTTCCCGCAATTGCCGCTATTAATCATTGAATGAGCGCAAAAAATACACGTTAGATTAGTGCGTCTTTTTTCGCGCTCATTTAATGATTTAAAGCGAACACAGCAGGCTGCTGATTGCAGCAGCTTGAGGGTTAACACCTCCGGCTCCGCGTTGCAGGCCCAGGATTGGGGGAGGGTCACACAGGCCTGGGAGATGCACAGCATTTGGCTGTGACTCCAGGCACCTCCAAGGCTCATTGAGTGCCCGCCCTGCTGAGCTGACAGAGTTGGTGAAGCATAGCCAGGTAAGCACTGGCCTGTCCACTCATCTCATAAGCATAAACCTAGTGTTTTCTGACGCTCGTCTACAATTGGTATCTCTCGTAGCAGTATTCATTTCAAATTGTTTTACAATTGGTATCATGCAGCCCATGATACCAATTGTAAAGCAATTTGAAACGAATACAGCTACGAGTGTTTGTATTATGCAGCCCAGCCTTGAATCAAGGCTGGGCTGTATGACACCAATTACGCACAAAATTGGGTGTTACAATTTATGAAAGGCAATTGCCATTCGTCCTGTGCAATTTTGGTGGTTATGCAAAGCCAATTTAATGATATATGCATATTTCACCTTCATATGCTAATTTCTGATAATATCACATGCCATTGCATATGTTGATGAGGCCCCCCCACTTTAATTTGTTGGACTTGACCCTTGGTAGTGTTGTGATGTTTCATTTCTGTTTGTGGGTTTATTAAGTCACCATGTGTGGATGGCATAACCAATGAATGATGACCACCTTGGGCCTCATGGTTGTCTTCCATGGAGAAATGTAGAGTTGTTCCCCCTCTCTCCTGGGGTCATAGGACAAGTGAAAAGAAAACCTACGGGCTTCAACCAGGGTTACACTTTTGAATTCGAGCCCCTCTGTTTATTTGCTTTCCACTTGTCTGCTGGAAGTAGTGGCGCAGCACCATTTCCATTGAGCTGATCAGGCTATAGTCCTACAGAGCATGGCCAGACAGAACACAACATTTTGTTCCTCACTAACAAAAGCCTTGCATTTACTTCTTGGTTGTAGGCTAAAAAAGATGGTAAATTATGTATTTTCCAACCTTAAAAAATTCTGCAAAAAACGCTGTTGTGTGCCGCAATTTATTTCTTTTTTGTGCCGCAAAATTTTCCATTTCATGCTGCAATTTTCTGGAGGGTCTGCATAATGTGCCATTGCACATGTATGTATTTTTTTGAACTATGTAGGCCTGTTTTCTGGGTGCAAGGTCTCCACAGCAGCCCTACAAAAGGCCACACCCAGAGCAGCTCCTCAATCTGTTTGTAACTTTTCAGAACAGAGTAGCGCCCACGTAGCTTTGAGCTGTAATTGGTGTTGCGCCAAATCTGCTGTGCTAAATTACCTTTGCAAGTAATGGCAACCATGTCAGCCCGGCTCATTACACAACGTAATGGAGGGAAGTGTTAAAGCCCCTTCCTGTTAACCACACCCTCAGTACCGATAATCTCCACTGTCCCATTCCCATGGGCAGAATGCTGGAAACGGTAGTATGTGGCACCCCACAAAAGCAGAAACAGTCCTTCTTCCCTTTCCACTATCTTATTTCCATCACTCCCTCATTGGGTACTGTTAAATTATCACACATGCATCCACCACTCACATTGAAGAGCTTTCCATGTATCAGTATCAGTTCTGTAGAACAGTTCTCTGCGTACACACCATACCCAGAAACGCTATTGCGCAATCAATTAGCCTCCACAGTCCCATTTCCATGTCTGCCATCCTCAAAAGTCCTGGATGTGCCTTTTGTACTGTGTGCAGGCATGGGGAAATAAATTGCAACCAGGGTAGGGGATTCCATCGTTAGTCGTGGCTCTGAAAAGAGACTTGTTTTTATTGTTGGTGCTTCTAGACAAACACATTTTATTTTGGTTTTTATAGCATTTTCAGTTTTCTTCTCTTCACATTCTTACAGTAAACTCTTCAACACATCCTGTAGATGGGCACACAAAACAGCATCACCAATTGTTGACAAAGAAACATCCCATGACCAGACAAAAAAGTACACATGCTTCTGTTGATGAGACACCTTCCAACCTCTGGCTGGGAACAACATACATTAGCATTGTCCCATACTCTTCTTGGTGGTATCGCTGGGAAAAGCACCTGGGCAGTGGGAAAAATACTATTTACTGCATTCCGCAACCTCTTCAGAGCATGGATCAAATGTGAACAAGCCACGTAACCCAAATGCATGCTGCCATAGTGCACAACCACAACATGAACAGTTGCAAAATGGGCCACTTATCTGCAAGGGTCAAGCATAACACCGAAACCGCAGACATGTACTGCACACCACAACGCATCCACTCCTTCCAAACCCAAATTGCCATCAAATTGTCTTTCAAGGACATACTTGTGCAGATCTATCACAAAGGTATCACCCACAATCAACACAATGCTTTTCTCCATGTCAGCCGGCCTCGCTATGCAGATTAATGAAAAACAATCTTACTGCCACTTCCTGTAAACCACACCCTCAGTACCTGATTGGATAATCCCCACAGTACCTATTTCATTGGTCAGCATGTTGACAAGCGCATCATGTGCCACGTGTGCTTCCTCAAGTACCATGAGGGCCACGCCCCAGTAAAGCAGGAACAGTCCTTCTTCCCTGTCCACTATTCTTTGTCTAGCACTACCTCATTGTGTACTGTAAAATAGTCATACACACATCCATCAATCACATTCAAGATGTCAACATCTAACATTGTACAACACTTCATATGTACCGTTAAACATTCAGACTGCAAGTGTCGTGTGATTTGAAACCATGTCCAGTAAATATTTCAGCAAAACTATGCAAGATTTCTACATCCACATTCATCCACATAGGCACCCATCACCACAAAGTAGAGGTATGATTAGTTTTCCTGCAGTATGTTTACAACTGTGATATAAGTGACTCTGGGCATGGTATCTGCCACTGAACGTCCATTACGTACTTAAAATACATACTGTTTTTTTCTGCCATCAACTACCATCAAGTGGCACTTCAATGCTATATGCTTTCAACGTTTTAATTTACCCAGATCAGCCATTGCAATATCCAAACAGCAAACTCTCTTCTTTCATTCCGACAATGCTATGATTTTCTTTTTGCTCTAACCCATCTCTTACATATATTGTACAAATATGGAAGAAAAGCAGCACTGAATGTATCTTAAGCGACCTAAACCAAGTTCCTAGAAGCTCACTGTCTCCAAAACTGTGGGTCTTTGTAGGCTGGACTATTGCACAACCTCTTTCCAAATCTGCCTGCTTCTACTCTCCATCCTCTGCAACTCATCCAGAACAGGACGTTGAGACTTGTCCTTGGCCTCAAGCCCAGGGATCGTATCTATCCAGGACTGAAATGCCTGCATTGCCTCCCAGTGGCTGTGAGGGTTACGTTCAAAACCCTCTGCATTGTCCACGAGGCCTTCTGGGGCTTGGGGGCTCAATACCTTCAACTCTCTCTTCCTAAATATCTTCCTTCTCGTGCTCTTCGCTCTTCCGCCTCCATCTACCTTAGGGTCAGTCGCTTTTCCAAGCTACGAGTTGGGGGAAGACCTCTTTCTTCAGCTGGGGCCTCACTTTGGAACAGCATCCCTGCCTCCCTGAAACTTGAGGAGAATCTCTTTGCTTCTGCTTTTTCTCCTCTTCTCCCCTGCTGACTTCCTGGCTGAAACTGAAACTGCATTGGTTACCTGGCCACCCTCTGATCTAGGGCCCAGGTCCTCCCCCCCACCAGTCACTCACCTTCACTGCCTTCCTAGCAACCGCCCAACCTTTGGGGACTGTGTCTGTATCCCTCCAGCCCCACTACCAGCACTTGAAACCTGATGTCTGCACTTGCACTTGCCACCTGCTGGCCTTACTTTTTACTTATTGTTATTTATTCTATTATCGCATATACTGCACTGTCCCCTCCCCCCTGCACTTTCCCCCTTTGCTCTTCCAATGCACTTGCATGATCTGATTGGCACCTAGCCTAGTAGGATCGTTGTCTGTCTTCCCTCTGTTTCCCTCTCCCTTGCCTCGTCACGCCATGAAACACTTGTGTATAGGCTCGTTTTAAATGCCATATCATATCATATATTCACACTCATCTTAAGAAGATAGACTTCCCTCGGTCCACAGTACAGCATCCCAGCAAGGTATAAAGGTTCAGACAGAGAAAAACCTATTAGCACATACCACTGTGTGAGCAGGATGAGTTTTGCATTTCAGAAGGAGCATGTGTGGTTTTTAGTTAGGTTTGACACATATTAGATATAGCAACACAGACCAACACACATAGTAATGTTTTGGCTGCAGTGGGTATCGATAGGGCAGTATTATCGGCCCTGTGTTTGGTTGTATCTAAAGTTATGGTCTGAAGGGAGGTGTGGGGGAAGAGCTGATACAGGTGGAAGATGGAGTCAGAAAGATACTGTGGTAGAGGTGAGGTCAGCATGTTGGCATGGCAGAAGTGTTGCTATATTGGATGATAAGGCCTAGTATATGATGAACAGAATAGAGTGCAGGCCGTGATGTGGAGCTGCGGCTCCATTTTGCTCTGTTCCAAAAGCAAATCCTATTTTACAATTCCCAGGAGAAAAGCCAAGGTCAGAACCACCTGTGGTGCACAGATAAATGCAAATTGTATCAAGCTGCAGGGCATGAATGTGGCAGGAATGCAATGTTAGCTGCTAGGAGAGCCGGTAGGGATGTGCCCTTTGAAGGACAAATTCATAAGAATAGGGCATGAGGGTTTGTGATGCCAAAAGGTCAGGCTACGATTTAGTGCACTACTGTCCCCACCAAAGGAGCCTCAATTACAAATAGACACACCACTAAAGCAAATAAATCCCTGAAATTCATATGCAAGAGTGGTGCCCCGGTCATGTGATTATTGGGGACCTTGGGTATGAAGGAGATAAGGGGAGAGCCGTGTCTGGAATGTTCCATGATTTGAAATAGGAGGGGCAGAGGTGATGCCAAGAAGTTTAGTACAGGGTCAGGGTGCAGCAGTGTGTGCCGCAGTGTCTGCTATAATGATAAGGCCTATTGTCTTACAAAGCAGTGTTGGCCTCACCAGTTTACCTTGATCGTGTCTGGATGGCAGGGTTGCACATCACGTGACAGTCACAATTTCATTATGTGTCAATATATTCGTACAACCAATCCCGTACCTGGATTCAATAGTGATGATGAAGTGGGCCACTTGTCAAGGGGATTGGGTTTAGATAAGGTGCAGCCAATCGGTCCAGGCACTATATATATGTTCTCTAGTTGGCAACCAATGTGGTTTGAGGGATAACATTGTAACCTACGTATTCAGATTTAGCAGTTTACCGCTATGAATACCTGTAACCTTTTGGGGAGTGACAAGCTCCGTGTCAGTATGGTTCAATCGACCGTCTGAGACCTTTTTGCATGAAATAAACCTTGTTTTCCCTTTCAAAGAGTTGCAGTGATTATTTAGCCTTTTGGAATATTTTTACTGTTTTGGTTGTGGATTGCCTTCCTCTTTACATTACCACAAAAGGTGAAGGAGGGATATCACGTAATGTTCCCTGTTTTACCTTTATGATTGCGTTGGGTTGTGGTTTGTAGAAGTCTGTGTTTACACAGACATTTTACGCATTCCACTGCACCATAATACAAACTTCTGTTTCTGAACCATAAATATCTTGCAACATTATCCCAATTGCTTAATGTCAAATAAAAAAACACACAATCGTAGTACCCCAAAAATATGGCCTACTGGTTTTGGAGATAGATCTAATACAGGAATTAGACAGGTCATAGCCTTCCTCATGGAATAAATAATTTGTAAAAATACAGAAAATGTTCAAATAAATGTAATTCTTTTGTGAATATGTAAAAATAATCACAGCATCCATTACTTTATTATTTGTTTAGAAGGGGGAATGAAGAAACAAGGTCACATTTTAGATTAAAACCAATCTGAACACCTGATTCTGAGGTGC
Organism: Ambystoma mexicanum; assembly: GCF_040938575.1. Classification (NCBI taxonomy): domain Eukaryota; kingdom Metazoa; phylum Chordata; class Amphibia; order Caudata; family Ambystomatidae; genus Ambystoma; species Ambystoma mexicanum. The sequence continues at coordinate 100,600,484 of NC_090925.1, forward strand.
ATGCACAAATAGGAAAGTGTTTTTCCATGAAGGAAGAACACTTTCCTTGAAAGCACCATATTTTTACAAACAAAGAATATGGTGCAGTGACATGAAAGCCTTGGAATTCCATGCTGTGTTCTCCATCTCCTTCTATGGCACTCGCCCGGCTTGTCTCTTCTGTTTTCCTCTTCACAATGAAAAGTGATTCATGCCACACCAACGGGTTTCCGCATTTTTTGTCACGGGAGCATGTGTAACTTTTAAAAAAATGTTTGTTCAGTACCCGCTCCTCTCTTGTGATCAACATTTATTGTGTCCCTCTCTCAACTGTTTCTTTCTCTTTTCCTTTCATATTTCGAGGTAACCTGTATTCTCGGATGCCCGTAATCACTGTAAAGTGCTTGTCAATTGGTACGACACCTATCCCTTCAATATATAGTACTACTCTGCCATTCCACCTACAATAGTTAGCCCATCTCATGAGTTGTACAGTTACTGCCAATGGTAAATACAATAACACTAATGCCGAATGATTCATTGTGCACACAATGTTTACTCATTCACGCTACTATAATTCAATTTTTTCAACCCAGAAAGTTTGCAGAAACCTTTCCTGGCATCAGGTACATGCAGGCGTCTTATACCAACACCCCAGCAAGCAGGGTGGGAGATTTAAATGCTGGTAAAATAAGCCACATAAATGCTCCAAGAGGAAAGACTAGCCTCCTTGTTCACAAGATGAAATAGAAGATGCCGATACAAGCGGGTGACCGCAGGTAGTATTCAAAACAGTGCCCCCAGAATATACATTCTGCTACTCGAAAACAGCACTGACATTAACTGCCTAAACTTCAATCAGGGAAGAGAGTATCAAGTATCCTTATTGTCTGATTATAATCTCATCAGCAAAGCGGCATGAATATCCGACGTGCTGCCGCGAAGAAGTACAAGGATGAGTAGGGGTAAAATTGCCCACTCAGCCCTCACACTTCTACAAACCAAATCACAACGCAATCATAAAGGTAAAACAGGGTCAATCAAGAGATTTGTACCGCCTCCTCCTTAAGTGGTAAAGGGGGCAGAGGGAAGGCTGTGCTCTCAAGAGGAGTGTCAAGGTGAACCAGTAGTGACCCAAACAAGTCTAAACTAAAGGGAATGTCCAATCACAGTTCTAGATAAATATAAACACTTTAAAAAAAAACACACCATCTGCAAGAAGAACAAAAAGAGAATACTGTACAAAGGTCCACCTCAGAGGAAAAACAGAGATGATGCGGCATACTGGACAAGGTAGCACCCAAAATTTCAGTTCCAAGGGGTGGTAAGGTAAAGTAATACAATAAATAAGATGTTGGGTTGAACACAGGATTGATCATGACCTAACCAATCTCTAGGGTACAAGTGCACTGTGGGGGCAGGTCATTGTCATAGTACCTCGATTCAGTTCTTGCTGCGTTGACACATCAAACTCAAGATCAAAATATGATGCGAGCTGATCAGGATCAGTTACGGCACGTAGGATCATGAAGGCTCTGAGAGAAAGCAGGCGTGAGTAGGGGTGGATACGGGTGCTCTGCGCAGTCGAACGGCAGCAGTTCAAATGATGCATGTCACGATGGTCCCAAGAATCCTTTGCAGTTGGCCAGGCCAAGTCAGGCTTTAGCCGCTGGCAGAGGTTGACGAGTGATGCTATAGCAGTTTGAGTTGGCGAGTGATGGTCGGCGAAGCGGTGATGGAGGGTGTGTCGGTGTGCTAACAAAGAGGCAGCGGTTCTTGGGCTAGCTGGGCCAAGGCTTGATTGTAACCCCTGCTTAGAGTCAGCGAGTGACCCTCTAGAGATTCGGGTCAGATTCCGGCATTGAGCAGCCGCTTCGGCCCTAGCAGGTGACGTGCGTTGTTTGGACGCAATGTAGTGTCAAGCTGGTTTAAAGGAAGTGGAATAGTTTGACCGGTTGGAGGAACGCAGAGCGCCAGTGCTTCCCTATTGTTGTGATAGAACAGGACGTTGGCGCTATGGTTGCAGTGAGGCCTTCGCAAAGGACTCCAGGACATCATAATCCATTTCAGAGTCTGGCTCAGAAGGTCTGATGCAGAGTGGTTGGTCCTGGTCCACAGCACTGATCACTCCCAATGTTCCATGGTAGTGGTTAAGGGACAGATATTCCTTCTGTCTTGGATGGATCCTTCTTCACTGCTGACCTAACTCATTTGCTAATAAGCATGCATTAACGGTTGCTTAATTTCTTCCTTAACGGCACCTCACTGGTGCAGCACTTTACCACCTATTTTTGTGGGTGCAAATGAGGTGCTGGGTGACCAGCATAAGCATGCTCCAGCTGCACAGCTGCTGGTGTGGTCACTAGGACCTTTGCCAAGCCGTAAATGTGGATGTGGATTGGAGGGCATGTGTGGCGGATTGTATTGCAATCCACCACTTTTGCATTTCAAGTGAATCTGGTGCAATGTAAAAAAGTGGCCTTCCTTCAAGGAAGGAGACTTTTCTATGTTTGCATTTTCTCAGAATCAGGCACTAAAGGTAGATACGGACTAGAGAGCGAATAAGAAAAGTGTCCTTCCATCACAAAATGACTCTTTTATTATTTTAAATTGTTCTCATAATCTGCCCCTTTCTCACTGCATTGGAAGAATAGTCGCTGGCACTGCAGCATTTGAAAAGACCAGAGGCCAGATTACAGAAACATTGCACTGGTGTAAATGCAAAGCTTGCACGGTATTAGCACAAGGGCAAAAGTTGTCCTATTTAAAAAAAAAAAAAAAAACTTGTGGACATATTAGAAAACTATTGCATCATGACAAGTGCAGATTGTCCTGGCGTAAATTCAAGGGTAAAAATTACCCTTAGACAAAAAAGATACAATCTATTATTGAACCAGGGCAAAGTTTGCCCCAGTGGTAATACGGAATGGTATTAGCATTAGGGCTACCATTCCCCTGGGGAAAAAACACATTGGAAATGCATCTTTTTTGCACTATGGCAATTTTTGCCCTAGTGCTTCTACCATGCCAAACTGCACTTGTCATGGTGAAATAGTTTTGTAATATGTCCACGTGTTTTTTAAAAAAAAGCGCAAAGTGCTAATACCGTGCAAAGTTAGCACTTGCTCCATACCTGTAAGGAATTGCCATATGGCAAGGGTGCACAGCCGTCATTTCGTGCTTATTAGCAAATGAGTTAGTTAGGTCGAAAGTCCCTGCAAGAATATTTCCCAGTTAGGCCACAAGATGGAGCTTTAATGTAAAAAGAAAAGCGAATGAAGCGCCTGCGTTTTAAACAGAATTGTTATTCTTACTAGAAGTCCCGTATAGCCGCGCTTTCTATCTCAGTATGTGACATTTCCATATGACCGAAAGTGCTACCGAGTTTCCGCAGGCAGGTTAACACTTTCGGTCATATAGAAATGCGTCCTTCAATGTTTCGTTGTTGTGGCCTGCACACGGAAAACCAGCAGCTGCCATGGCACCTGTCTCCCTTCCACCCACCGCTGAATGGATTTGGAGGAGAGAATGTAGTATTTCTACGTGGCATTTATCATGTCCTTAGAACCAGGCCCGCATTGTTTTAAATGCAGACCATCTTGTTTTCGAGGGCTGAATGACACCTCGCAGAGTGCCACTAATGAACACCTCCTTTGGCTTGAGCTGAAAGCCTGCACTGGCTTCAGAACACTTTTCCTGCCAGCCCGTTGCACACGAGGCTATTGGCAGGACTGTTGTTATGCCATAAAACGCGGCTTTGCCTAAGGGCCCGATTCTGAGGTCCGTGAAAACGGGAAAAAGTCTTCTTCCATAAAGGAGGAACATTTCCCTAACAAACACCATATTCTAATGGAAAAAGTATGTGGTGCAGGGACATGAAAGGCTCGGCTTTTCCATGTGCCTGATTGATTGCTTGACAACAGTCCTAACAACCACGAAGAATGCAGGTCAGCCACATGCAAGGGATTCCCCGCCCGGCAGCACTGGTTTAGCACGTCAATAGAAGGAGCGACAATACGACACCAGTGAGGTGCCGATAAATTCCACTGCATACTTTTTCACTTTATGAACACTGAATTTCTTAGACTGCAGCATCACTTTTCTACTTTAGTGAAAGTTTAAGAAAACTTGTTTAAATTAGAAAAGTGGCAGTCTTTTAAGAAATGCTTGCAATGTCACTTTTGCTGCTGGATTGTACGACATCTGCCCTCAAATACTTCCACCCATTTCAGAATGGTGGTGCTGGAAACTGGAGGGGAGGGTGCCATATTGCCACACAACTTTTATCATGAGTTCCCTGAGAGTAGGATTTGATGTATTACCTCCACTCTCGGGCTGGTTTAGAATCCTTTGCTTCATGGAAAAGTGTCCTTCGGCAGAAACAGGACACTTTTCCTAGTTACCATGCACGTAAGAATTAAGGACTTAGTATATATTGCCCAACACATTAAGAACAGGAGGACGGACTACTAGGTGTAGACGTTTTGAGTGTAACGTTTAATACATTATTCTCTTCAATATTTATTAATTTCCCATATATAATGGTAAAATATTATTCCGAAATGTACTAAGCCATCAGGCATTCCAGGCAACACAACATGACCGCTCAAATATATACTCAGCCTTTTTTATCACAGCAGCAGAGAATAATAATTGTTAATAAACAACATGTGTCCCAGTGACCCTCAATCTGGTGGTCCTGAAGCCTAGGACATTATTAAAGACAATTCAATTACATCATTGACCCCAACACAGTGCTCTCCTCTTTCATTAGATCGTACTGTATCGTCAATCGTCCTCTCAATATCACTAATGTGAATTTGTGAGTAATGCTTTTCTATTCCCTTAGCACCTCTTTGGTGACTTCCGACATGGACACGTCATCCTTTAGATTAAGTTTTTTGTTTTACAGTCTGCATGATTATGGATTGCTCATGTGTCACCGTGGAAGGACTTGAGGGATGGGTAGGTATCGCGCATGGATGAACTATAGGGTGGGCTGCCCATGGTAAAAGTAATGAATGCACGTCCCTGAACGCTCAAACCAGAGAGAATACCCGTTAGGAAAGAAAGGCCCAAGTCGATCTTGTAAGGATGACAAGTGTTAATCTCACACACAGATGAGAGCAGCAGCGACAAGCTCTGCTGCTACGATCATTTTGCCGAAAATGTGTGCAAGCATAATCTTATAAAGGAAAACATTGCCACACATGATGCAATACATGCAATACATACAGTAAAATCCTGCACGGCTGGTTGATGTGCCCCAATACATGATCCACCTGCTCCATAAGGGATCCCAGGCCATTGGTTCCAGCCCAATCCGTCCCTCTTCCGTCACTTAGGTGCCGCAGTGATCATCTTCTTCTCACATCGAAGGTCAAAGAACACATTATTTATATTACTAACATACAGCTGTTTTATCACTCATACTGTACACCTGGCAGGCCTTAACATGAGCACAAAGAAGGTTGTGTGGCACTGGAATCTTCACACACACATTTTACTCACTCCCTCCCGCGCTATCCGGCTCCAAGGTGTCCACCCGGGTTTTGAACTATAATGCATCCCTCCCAGCACCTCACAATACAAATCATTGTTGCTACAAAGATGTGCCGCTTCAACAATTGTTTTCCTGTTTAAACATTTCAGGACTTGTTACTTTGGGGTTGGTGGTCAAAGGGCACCTGGTGCCATGGAATTGAGGGATCTTAATGTTTTGTCAATTATATGGGCTATAACTTGTGGTCGTCTGGGAATGGGCCGGGTCATGCTTTGGCCAGTGTGAGATAACATGCACACCAGGCACCGGTCTGTGATCGCGGCCTTGTAGAGCACATTACTTTCAAACATCTTTGCAACACTGTTAAAACAATGAATAGGCATTTTGACGGTTTAGGGTGTGGCCTGTCCTCATGGACGCTCAGGTATGACTGGAGATTGCCCTCGTCTCACAATTTGGGCCTAGTGCATAAAATGCTGCCTTCGCCATGCAGGCCATCCCTTCAATCCATTGGTTACTAATATATACACAAAATAGCAATGTTGCTTGACCCTACGCTATACAATGTGGGTTGATTATATTTGAATATATTGGTGTGGGGTCTTTTTGTATTGGTAGGTGGTCCTCTGATCGTCCCCGCTACCCCATGGCCCATCGAGCTTCAAATGCATCTCGCCTCATTCTAAAGCACCTAGGGGTGTGGGGCAGGGCTGCCCCCTTCCCAACTGTAACAATTGAGAAGGATAAGTAAGCACACAATATCGGGATAGATACACCTGCAAGTATAGCCTGCGCTCCTCTAGTTGCAATTCTGTTGAAGTATAGACTGTCACTATCGATAACCTTTTTATCGCAACCACACAAATCGACAGAGGAAGCCACTACCTGATCCGGTGCATACAAGAAATCACCACTGAATCTGCTAGGTATGTATAACTCACCACTCCGGTGGACACTGGCCACAGGCATGGCTACCTGCACACATCATGCTGGTCACATAAGTTTCCACCTACTTACACCATACTATTCCTCAACACCTCTGACATCAGTATGCACCGAAGACATATGACAAGTTCGGGCACTCACGCCAGTGACCATGCACATGCCTGACCTTATGGGTTGCTCTCTAGAGGAGCCTGGTCAGCCATGTTAAGCCGTATCTGCCCAAATTCACATTCTAATATTACCCCATGACCTCCAACACTCTGGACTTCGGTCCCTGTGGGCGTTGCCACCACCAGTGCATTGAGACTATAATAATGGTAATAAGCTCTTTATAAGTGACAACTACATCACAATACAATGTAAACTCAGAAAAAGCAACGCTTATGTAGGCACCTTCAACTTGGGCAATATCCAATAAAAGGGTTCAAGCCCCACATAATGATGACCAATGGCTTTGGGATTTTGGCTTACAGTTCTTTTTGATTAATTCCTCTTTTCACTGCAAGCATTGGCAGATCAATGAAGTCGCCTATTTCTTTAAAAAGATGGCAATTGATTTTGTTTTTGACTATGTGTCAGTAATATGGTGAGAAAATGTGGTGACAAAAATAAATCTTTCTTCTGAAACTAGTAAAATTGGTGTACTAAATTGTACTTGTTATAAAACCAGGCTCGTTTGTTGGCAGGTTTATAGAAAATGTGCGGTTAACAACTGTCACCTGAACAAATGATAAAGTTGTAAGGTCCTAAAAATAGTCATCCTTGGAGGAACACATTTTCCTGAATCTAAGAAATTGTCAAAAATGGTTTTGTTCCCTTTAGCTCTTCTACGATGCTGACAATTATATCTATGAAATCTGAATTAACTTCCGCAGTATCTACAGCAGTTCCTGGATCGAGCTATGAGAGAAACTTTTTTGAGACTTTGGGCCTTATTACGACCCTGGCGCTAATGGGTTAACAGCGCCGTAAAAGGCTGCGGCACCGTTAACCCATTAGCGCCTTACTACGAGGTCCCTTTGTGGGACCCGACCTGAACGGCTGGTCTAGACCAGCCGTTAAAGTAGGGACCTGCCAAGGGACCTTGGTGCTAAGTACGGTACCGCAATTTGCGGTACCGTACTTAGCGCCTTCCCCAGTCCCATTGAGCCCTATGGGGCAAAAATGGGAAAGGGGAAGGGCCAATGTTCAATGGGGAATTACTGCCCCGCCAACCTTACAATGGGGTGGTAATTCCCCATTGAACATTGGTGGACTCGTTACGATACCGGCACCAACCATGGTGCTAATAGCGCCATGGTTTAGCGCCAGTATCGTAATGAGGGCCTTTGTCTCAATATACTCCTGACCAGGGACATTTTGACAAACCCAAACAAATACCTGAATCACTTTGTCTACTGCAGATTCTGCCAAGTCCAAAATCAGGTAGCGACTCTTTACCATATTATCATGCAATGCACTTCCTTTAATGATAAAAGAAGTTCCTTCAGCAAAATGCTGCCCCAAACTAGATGCCAACTTGAACCAAAACAACGTTGCGCCTCAATATTGAGGGGACATGAAAAGTCATTAATTTTTAGAGTTCTTCAATTCTGGAACTCGATAATGGATGTAACTAAATCAGACCTGAAACCAATATCATAAAGTCCAGAATTGAAACTGCTAACAATCTAAAATGAATGAACAGATCATGTTTATGTTTCCTTGTTTCTTATTCATAAAATGTGAGTGAAAAGGTTTGTTCCAAACTATAACATTCAATAAAAAAAATAATAATAATAATTTTCCAGCAATCAGCCAGCTAGAGCAAATTCAACAACTACCGGAGCATCTGACGAGTTTGCCTGAATAAAATGAGTTTTTCCTTTCTTAAAAGTAATCACAGGCAAACATGTGGTCCATAGAGCATATTGCAGGTCCTGAACGTGAGCAGATGGTTGATACTCCTGTATTGGTGCATAATATATGCCTGTTCTACATTTATCATTGTTTTTCTGATTTTGCTAATCTACAATGTGTATTTCATTGGTCCGAAGAAAGCAGTGGTCCCTTTGATCCTTCCACTCCAGTCACTGTGGCTGAACAAGACATTGTGAGAAGGCAGAGGCCTTATGTGATTGTCCCTACTCCAGTAGCTCATGTGAAGGCATCGATTTCTCTGATAAGTGTCCCTATGATTCCCCCAGTAGGTAGGAGTATTGATATGCAGAGCTGTGGCAGTAACTGCCCATCACAAGCCAGTTAATTAAAGTTGAAAAAGGATGCAAGCCTCTATGGCCAAGTCTTGCAAAGTTGCAGATGTGGGTTGTAGACAAAGGAGGTCCATTGCAGATAGTTCCTCTGGCGAGTGCAGAGCTATGTTTCAGAAACAATGGCATGAGAAAAGTTGGAGAGAATCAACAGTGCAGACAAATCTTTGATGTACCAGGAATGAAGGAGGGGACAGTAGTGATAATGAATCACTATTGGGCATGTGGATCCAGAGCTTACATGAAGCTGCCCAGAGATTGGGGAGGACTATGTTTTATAGTTATCGTTCATAGTCCAGCATTGGTGATTCCTAAAAGTTACTTGAACATTGGTGAGCTTCCAAAAGCAGATGCTCACCTGAGGAAGAAGAGATCTGCTGAGCTCTTGAATCGAATGAAGAGGGAGAACCTTTTCTCAGCTAAATCGATGGAAGTTTTTGATGCCATTCCATACGAGCACCCATTGTTCAATCAGACTTTAGCAATATTTACGACAATCTTTATGCCCAGGATCCAGGTGATGACGAAAGCCAAATGGTTACAAATAACCAGATGGTAACTTCTGCAGATGATCAACACCACTATAAAGGGATTCAATGCTATCAATGAGGAGCTGAGAGCCATAAGGTTGATGACTCTTCAGAATAGATATGTCTTGGACCTGATCACAGCTATGAATAGAGGTGTTTGTGCCAAAATCGGAGAATCATGTTGCACATTCATACCTTCTATAGACAAGAATGGCACCTTGACAGAGGCCATATTGATGCTGACAAACCTACATGTCAAGATGGAGGACAAAGTGATCTGAGTCAATCTTTTCATGGTTTCCACAATGGATGGCAAACATTTTTAAGTTTCTTGGAGCCCTGTTGGTGATGATCATGTTTGAGTTCTGTGTGATCAGGATAATAATCACACAATGCAAGAAGACTGCAAAGAAAGCAGTAGGAATGAAGATTGTGATTGATGTTGAATCAGGATTTGAACCTAAGGAGCTGACAGGTGAAGAAATCAGAGACAACGTAAAGGCCAGCATCCATGCACCTGAGGGAACAAAGTTACTGTACCCGAAGAATCAAGAGAAGTATGTGAGAAGATGGATCTACTGCAGTCCCAATGGACAATGCATGTTTATGACCTGAAGTGTTGATGAGCATGTGAAATCGGCAGGATGCCTGAAAGGAGTCATAAAGATATGGGTCCCAAAGAAGCAGTTCTTCAGACAAGTATGTCTTGATGTGAAGACGGATGAGAAAGTGGTCGACGAATCGCCCAGAGGGTGGAGTGTAGAGGAGGAGTCACATACTCCCACTAAAAGCTCTGTCCCCATGTTGCCTATATTTTGGGAACTGGAAATTGTGACACATGCAGTACCAGTGAGTATGACTGTACCGCAAATAATCCTTGAAACAAGGTATCCATTGACAAAACTCTATATGCATTCACTTAGCTATGATGGCCTTCGGGATAAAGTCCCTCAAGAAGTGTGAAAAAGAATAAGAAAGAAGACTGGTCATATCATGCAGGGCAAAAGTGACACACCCAGAAAAGATAAAAGAGGCAAAAGAACATAAACATTCTATAGGACCTGAATTGGAGGTGTTAACGATGAGCAACATTCTGGGCTCAAAATGAAGATGCTCATACTGAAGAAACGCTGAATAAAATGCAAAATCAGTTTACAATTGTACAGATGCAGTAACGCAAGTAGACAAAGTGATCTTAAGGCTGCCTACGTAGTGAATAGATTGCAGCGATGCTCCAATGTATATACATAGGAAAGTATAGAATCTGAATGTTCCACGATGCACTTTAGCATGGCATGAAACCCCTGTGATTAGAAAGGGTTTTCAGTGTGGCACAGTTAGAAAATAGCTGATGGCAAAGGAGAAATTCAAGAAAGGCTTGGCTGGCCTGGCACGAAGAAGTCAAGGCCACCGTGAGCCTGGTTGTCCATCCAGTAGTTACATGAACGTGAGAAAGAAGTAAACTTCTGTTTGAGGTGGAATGGAAAAACACTGAAGGCATCAAAAGTTCATAATTTAATAGTGTTAAATGCAGAAAAGAGCTTGAAAAGGTGGTATACAGTCACATGGTCAGATCAAAATAGACATTGGGTCGAGCTACAGCAAAACCAGAAGACAAACTATGCCTATACTCCCTTTTGTTCTCAGGCACAGAGACCTTCAGCAAGGCCAACTTCAAAGCCTTAATTTACTATAGTTTGTTTAACCAATGGAGCATCGTATATTTTGTGAAGATGTAGATGACTTGGACTAGAGGAGGTCTAAATTATCCACATGATGTTAGCGACACAATCACTACCCCCGTTAGTATGGAATGTTTACTTAGATGTTCCCTGTAAGCATATCACATCCCCAAGTACGTTTTTGTAGTTTGCCACATAGTGTGATGTCACTGATGATGAGTTTTGACTATAAAGTTGTGTTTTTTATAGAATGCATTGAGAGAAATAGAGCAAACGCCCGTTGATGTCCGTTGTAACTCTCTGTTTTAGATAATTGCAAATAAAACAGTACCTTGTTTTGCCAACTTCCTGAGTCGGTTTCATTATTGATGTATGAGTAAATTCTGCATCCCCATCCATCTCTAAGTATTGCTACCTCGTCTTAAAGGATCCTAGGTGTATGGGTTCAATACAGAGTCCCTCTTTGCATCAGCACCTGGCTACTGAGTGAAACAAGTCCCAAATCAGTACATACGAATTCCTTGGGGGTGGAAGGCAGGAGGTTTAACATCCTTTGCCAAAAGGGCCCTTCAAGTATGTCAAGCCATTTCAGGTCTTTCATAACTAGCGTTTCTAATCCGTACATTATGGCTGGGCAGAAACTCTGCTTGTACAGTATAATAATGCCTTCAGTGGAGAACCCTGCTGTTCTATTTGCAAACTTACTAATAGCAGCAGTCATACTATTCTTTGTTTGTCCTCTTTGACATTGTGATAGTCCCCACAGTTGTCAAATTCAAGGCCCAGATAGGGATAGTGTTCCACATACTCAATGGGTCAGAATTGTGACCCCAGTGCTACGTAATAACATTTTCGGCTAGGCACCACCATTCCCTTTGTCTTAGTCATATTAATTAACAAGTTGTTTTCCGCTGCATATCTTATCAATTCGTCAAACTTAGCTTTGACCCCACTGATTGTACGCTAGCCATGCCATGAAGACGGCAGAGAGCCTGGGAAGAACAGATTATTTATTTATGTATTGATTTGATTTCATGCCATGCATTACTGCTAAAAAAGGGTGCAGTACTAGAGAGAAGGATGTGAACATCTGTTCTCAGCATATTCCGTGCTCCCCCGCGGGCAGGGGTGGCGCCCCCCGCCCTATGTAAGCTGTCGCCACTGCAATCACCATAACCTATATCCTTGCCAGTTCATCTCCATCAAAAAGCATTTTAGACAGATTCCCAAAGGGGATGGCATCCTCTTGAGCAGCATTCCAATGAGACTCCTTCATTGGCACATGCTGGGCTACCATATTGGCACACAGAATCACATTCTTCAAATATTATTACCAACATTTCTCTATCAGAGCCTCAGTCATTGCTTTGGTGATCATGAGCACACAAAGCTTTGGCATTGTTTGCCTCTGAATAAATTCAGGAATGTGCTTCAACAAGTGTTGTAAGAATATGTGTTGGTCTGTATATGGAGGTGCCCATACTGAGATCACATCATTTGTAAAGAACTGTGAAAAGAAATAAGAATGAAGGGGTAATGGCCATGTTACACATGGTTTTCTTCAATACAGTGGGCCTCATTACGAGTAGGGCGGTAAGGGATACCGGGCACCGGTAAGGAGACCGGTGCCGGTAATCCCTTACCACCCTACTACGAGGTCCCTTAGTGGGTCCCTCCTTTAACGCCTGGTCTGACCAGGCGTTATGGACGGGACCCGTTAAGGGACTTCAGAGCTAATGCGGTACCGTTATTAGCTACTTCCCCTATGGGGGCTCAAATGGGAATGGGGAATGGTTTTTTCAATGGGGACTTACCGGTCCCGCAAACTACGGACTACACCGGTAAGTCCCCATTGAACGAGACCGGTGCCGGTACCGTTATTGGAGGTAGTCATGGCGCAAATAGCGCCATGACTACCTCAAATCTCGGAATGAGGCCCAGTGAGTCCTATTTCTGCTCACCACAGTCCTCCTTCCATAACCGCTCACCCAGGAGAGTTGGGCCTGGCCTCTGGTGTGGATTATCAGGTATGTGACTGGGAAGAAGTTCTCTTATCCTGCTTTGATGTAAAAAAAGTGGTTGCCTGTTTGGGAGGTGGGAATCACCTCATGTATAGAAGACAGCCATGAAGAAGATTGGGACTCAGTGTGTCAAACTTCATCAGTAACAATGGCATTATCTGGAGAGACATAACGTTTTCTTTGTAAATCCCATCAGATGGCTAGGGCTCAAAGGTCAGCTGCAAACAAAATAGCAGCGCTGCATCCAAAGTTGGGAGCCAGACATCTCTTTACTTTTTAGCAAGGAAAAGCATGGCACTGACTTACAGTGCACAAAACCCTCATGCATCTAAGCGCCAGTCACAGAACAGTGCATAGTATACTTCGTGAAGTGCATGAATACACATATTAATTACAGATTGAATTGGAGTGCCTCACCTCATGGTACAGGAGGCTACTTCATGAATGCAGGCAAACATGAGTGACAACATTAGTCTCAGTGCACATTCTGGCACAGCCTCACCACATGTTACACAAGCTACTATTTCTGGAACGCAGGCAAACATGAGTGACACAATACATATGAGTGCACATTCTGGCAAATCCTTGCTCCATGGCACGGGTGTTACTTCAGGAATGCAGGCAAACATGAGTGACAAAATAAGTCTCAGTGCACATTCTGGCAAAGCCTTGTTCCATGGTAGAGTGATACTTCAGGAATGCAGACAAACATGAGTGACACAATAAGTGTGAGTGCAAATTCTGGCAAAGCCTTGCCTCATGGTACAAGGGTTACTTCCGGACTGCAGGTAAACATGAGTGACACAATAAGTATGAGTGCGCATTCTGGCAACGCCTCGCCTCATGGTACAGGGGCTACTTCAGGTATGCAAGCATGAGTGACACAATTATTATGAGTGCACATTCTGGCAAAGCCTTGCCTCATGGTACGGGAGCTACTTCAGGAATGCAAGCAGGCATGAGTGACAGCATTATTATGATTGCACATTCTGGCAAAGCCTCGCCTCATGGTACGGGGGCTTCCTCATGTATGCAGGCACACATGAGTGACAGAGCAACATATCACAGAAATGTCATTGCAGGTAAGTACGGGTTTCGCATTAGTCTAAGAGATATAGATGAGTTGCGTTAAAGGCATCTTATAGGTATTGCAAAATAAGGAACGTCATAATCAGTATGGTTTCGTATAAGTTACAGGTTTAGCAGTAATGAAGACATATTACAAGACAGAGAGTCAAATCAGGAAGGCAAGTTATGTATGCAGCATGGGGCTGGCTATCTATGATATGATATGATATGGTATTTTTAACGTGCCTATACACACGTGTTTCAAGGCGCAAAGAGGCAAGGAAGGGGAACAAAGGGAGGACAGACAACAATCCTACTAGGCCAGGTGTCAATCAGATCGCGCAAGTGCCTGGGAAGGGGGAAGGGACAGTGCAGTACATGGGAATAGATAATAACAATAAGTAAAAGTAACGGCCAGTAAGTGGCAAGTGCAAGGATAAGTGCAGACATCAGGTGTCAAGTGCTGGCAGGGGGACTGTAGGGATTCAGAAACAGTCCCCGAGTGCGGGGGTTGCCAGGCAGGCAGTGCAGGTGTGTGAGACTGGTGGGGGAGGGACCTGGGCCTGAGATCCAAGGGTGTCCAGGTAACCAGTGCAGTTGCTGTTACAGCCAGGAGGTCAGCAGGGAAGGAGAAGGAGAGATAGCAGAAGCAAAGGGAAAGGTTTTGAGGTGCTTCCGGAACTGGAGATGGTTCTTTTCAAGTTTAAGGGAAGCTGTTCTAGAGGGAGGCCCCAGCCGAAGAAAGAGATCTACCACCAACTCGTTCATTGAAGAAGCGACTGGCCCTCAGGAAGTTGGAGGCGGATGAGCGAAGAGCTCGAGAAGGAAGATATTTAGGAAGAGAGAGTTGAAGGTATTGAGGCCCCGTGCCCCAGAAGGCCTTGTGGCCAATGCAAAGAGTTTTGAACTTAATCCTCGCAGTCACTGGGAGCCGGTGCAGAGATTTCAGTCCTGGAGAGATACGATCCATGGGCTTGAGGCCATCGGCAAGTCTCACGGTCCTGTTCTGGATGAGTTCAAAGGGCGGAGAGTAGAGGCAGGTAGATTTAGAAAGAGGCTGTTGCAGTAATCCAGCCTAGAGAGAACTAGAGCTTTGGGGAGAGTGAGCTTCTGGGGGAAGGAGAGGAAAGGAAGAATTCCTCTGAGGAAGTGTAGCTAGTAGTGTGACTTCTTAGAGACATCTGAGATGTGAGGAGAGAAGGAGAGTGTGGAGTTGAAGATTACCCCAAGATTTTTAGCCTTGCAGGTGGGAGCAGGGAGGGGGCCAAGAGAAGCCCGCCAGAGAGCTACAGGAAAGGAGGGAGCTGGTGTGCCGATGAGGAGAATCTCAGTCTTACTGGCATTAAGGCAGAGGTCATTGGTGGCACACCACTCCTGGATAGCAGACAGACAGTCAGAAATGAGAGAAGGAGAAGAGATGGCCGAAGATAACCTGAAAATGAGCTGGGCGTCATCCGCATAGCACTGAAAGTTGGGGCAGAGAGTGGCAATGCGGTGGGCAAGGAGTGCCAGGTATTGGTTGAACAGCCACGGAGAGAGGTTAGACCCCAGAGGGACACCACAGGTAGAGAAAAAGATAGCAAAGAGGAAGGACCCAAGTTGGACCTGGGAGGGTCGGTCAGAGAGGAAAGAACTCAGCCACGCCAGGGCCTGAAACTGATACCCAGGTTATCACGGGGACGGTTGAGCAGGATGGCATGGCTGACAGTGTCAAAGGCAGAAGAGAGATCAAGCAGGATGAGGACACAAGGGCTGTTAGAGTCAAGGTTGGAGAGCAGGTCTTCACAGATGTTCAGGAGAGCAGTTTCTGTGCTTCTAGCAGCTCTGAAGCAAGAGTGATGGTCACGAAGCAACCAACAGATTCAATGTGGAGATTAAGCTGGGAGATGGCCAGTTTCTCCAGGAGCTTGCCCAGGAAGGGATTGATGGAGATTGGGTGATAGTTAGCCAGGCAGGAGGGGTCGACAGAGCGTTTCTTAAGAAGAGGGTGCACAAGGGAGTGCTTCAGGGGGGATGGAAAGACTCCAGTAGTGAAGGAGTGGTTGCAGAAGTCAGACAGGGCAGGATCCAGGGAGTCGATGTGGTCCTTGATGGTTTTGGAGGAACAGGCGTGAACCTGTTTTGACGAGACTTTCATAGATCGGACTTGTCTAGAAACCTCGTCTGCGGAGAACAGGGGAAAGGCAGAGAAGGATGGAGAGAGGTGGCTGCAGAAGGGCCAGAGGAAGAGCAGGGAGTAGGGGGAGGGATGGGAGAGGAGGAGAGTGAGGACAGTATGTCCTGAGTTTTATAGATGATTTGAGAAGCCAGTGGCGTGCTGAGGGCCAGGGAAGGGACAGGAGAGTCAAAGCTTGTGAGAGAGTTGGCCATGAACCATGTCTCGGCGAGACCGAGGACATTGAGGTCAAGTTCTTCCAGAAGGTGGCAGATGTCAGAGGAGTGTTTGATAGCTGAGCGAGAGTTAAGAGTGGCAATGTGGAGAAGGTTGCCATCCTTGAAGGACTTCCGTGGAGGGGTACAGATCAGACGTATGGCCTGCGGAGGTGTAGATGGGACCCGAAAGGGGGCAGAGAGGGAAGGAGAAGGCAAGGTAGCCGAGGAGAAGGCAGCAGGGGGAGGCAAGGAAGTCACGGAGGGGGAGAGGGGACAGCAGGAGAAGAAAGGAAATTGATGAGGCACAGGAAGCGTCTATCAAAGAAGGTTGGCTTGAGGTCCTTGGACCAGGACTGTCCCTTCTGAGTAAACATTAATGATGACCTTAGAGGAATGGAAGGATGCCAGGAGGGCATCCTGCCTGGTGCCACCATTAATGGGAGTAGACGAGAAATGAGAAAGCACAGAGACTGTATGTAGCGTCCATAGGTCTGGCGAAGGAACAACAAATAGGATGTCAGTGAGAGTTTCCTTGGAGGAGGCACTGATGTAGGTGTCAGCGATAGGCAGGCCTGGGTTGGAGACCAGGATGTCCTTTTTAAACTTCTTCAACCAGATTTAGTGAGGAGAGCAGGATAGTCAATAGAGAAGCAGTAAGACAAGATAGGAGAGACAGATAGCACCATAGAGTAGGTGGGGGGCGAGGAGAGAGGTGGAAGGGAGAGGGGGAAACACTAGAGAAGGACAGATGGCAGAGTGCAGGCAGACGTGACAGCGAAAGTCAAGCCAGTTGAGCAATAGGACAAGATGACGACACTCAGGATTAAAGAGCTATCAAAAAGCACATTTGAAAACAGGAGAAGAAAACACACCTACGTTTGAGAATCCTGAATAGAGGGAGAAAGGCCCAGGCTTCACAATACAATTTATAAATACTGATACAGTGCATATTATAGAAAAAGGGGGAGAAAACACACCTGACTTTGAGAGTCTGCAAGGTGGAAGGGGGGGGTAAGCAGGGAAGCCTGTGGGACTAACCTGGATGACTGACTGGCAACTGGTGTTCCCTGCGGACACCTGCAGACACAAACAGGAGCCGCTTCAGTGGGAGTTGCCCTTTGCCTTGGGCCCTTAGCCGCAGGGGCTGCTGGGCAGTGGGCTGCCCAGGGGGGGTCAGTGAGATACAAGGGATGGCCAATGATGTGAGTTACAGGCTTGAATCGTACCATCAGCAACTTACAAAAAATGCACACAGTTGAAAGTCATTATCAGAATGGATGGCAAGCGGGACAAATGTTTAGGGCATGGAGAAGGAGAAAGCCGGGGTTACATATCCGGTTAGAAACCATCAAACAAAGAGTATTATCAGGGGTCAGGGGAGCAAGAAGCAGAAAAGCAGGTAAATCTCTTACTTGGTCCAAAATCATTGGCATACAGGATCAAGCCGGTAAGGATGGGTGACGGTGAGGCATGTCTGATACTCGTTTATTGTTGTTAATTCAATTTTCCATAAATTAGCATTACATGTGTACTACTGTTTCCCCACCAAGTGCAGCCAGGCCAGCAATAGTGGACAAATAGGCTCTCTAGAAGACCACTTACATAACACTACATCGCACTTGAACAAAGCCTCAGGCAATACATTGAAAGTGAGTCATGATCCTGTCACAGTGACCCCTCCATCTGCATGTAAAGCTTAATTAATCTCTTTAAAAATGTATTCCCAATAATGCTGTATTCTTCTTGGGTTCGATTGTAATGCCAGAAAATAATTGTGCAATAATTCTGCTAACTCTGATCACTTGTCTTATCCAATATGAGTGAAATGGTCTTGACATATTGGTGGCTAGATAGAATTAACCAAAATTGGTGAGTATCAGAACAATGTAGGAATATTCCAATTACAGATTCATTTATACCACACGGATGTAATATGGTCTACTGTGCTATATCAACCTTTCTCATAGAATGCAGATTCCAACTCTTAACTTTGGTTGTTCATCTGTGTTTGCATACATTTCTTTGAAATAAAAAGAAGACTGTCCCCGTTGGCTGCTAGGTAATAAAGATGGAGATCTGGAAGTGTGTGTCCCCTGATACCTTTTCAGATATTCAACAGCTCTTTGTCAGAAGATGGAGTTAGCAATGCGGCTTGTCTTTAAAAAAGAAAATATTTGCAATATGAATAGGGAATGCTCTAAAAAAAGGATGGTGGCCATTGGATCTTTCAATGTCTAGAGGAAAATAATAGTAGGATAATATGTTCAGCTCTTTGTTGAGAGAGTAACTCTAAGATAATCTTCCTTACCCCATGAATGCAGGGAGTTGGAACATTTTTATGGGTTAGCTAGCACTGTCATTGTATTGATATTCAGTTTATAGCCAGATACTGCCCCATAATCCTTTGCAAATCTATCAATCTCTTTAATCGTAAACTCATGATCAAGGGTGCAGACAGTAATGGCATTAGCATTATCAAAGATTTCAATGTTTTCATTAATAACTAGCTGTTCCCGGCGTAACATAGGCCATATTAGCATATCGTATAGGTCAATATTGGTCGGTAAATCATAAGGTCACCTCTGTCCCCCTTCTTAAGTATCGGAATTACCACTGATGAATTCCTGGAAGGGGGCGTAGGTCCCTGTGACTTATGAATTGTTATTGAAAAGGCCAAAAGTATAAGAAACTTTCTTCTTTTGAATTTGAAGGGCATATTTGTGCCAGATGGAATGAAAGGTATGCACAGTATGAGAACAGTATCTAAGTTTAATCCATCAATTACATGCGCCTCAATGATATGTTTTTGCAGACGTGTAATTGTCAACCTTGTTACATTGCAGAGTCCCCGTGATGGCATAAGATTGCATAGTAGCATCATTTCAGTACCTACTTTCAGTTTTCGCTCGTGCAGAGGCATTCGCCCTACAGCAGTTTGCTCTTTAGGAACTGAAATGTTGAGCTGGTAATAAACGGTTCATTGACAGAGGAACTGTCGTGTCCTGTGTGAAGAGAAGTGGGGGTGGAAAGAAGTAACTTGAAATTATTCTGAATGTTTGCGATAGTGGAAGCTGAAGGTATCTACATAGAACCGTCCTGATTCTGTTTGTTAAAATGATAGATGTTGTTGAAGTGGAAGGGCACACAGAGGTGCACTTTGCTATTTGGATAGCAGAGGGTAATCTAACACTGATAAATTGCACCCCCTGAGTACGGAAACATACCTATTCTTTTATATTGCTTTGCCTGATCTTGAAGATGAATTGCTCGATGTGTATTGCACACAGCACGTACTGAGGGTAACCTTGCCTTGTCTTCCTTGTGATTGCAATACATGCTAGCATTAGGTTTAGTGTGTACATCTTTGGCACATAACTAAATGGTCAGCGGAGTGCCAACTTTTGCAAAAGGGTCCAATGGAACCCCATGACAATCTATCAAGTGCTTTTTTGGCCTCTGAAAAAATAAATGGTACTGGAAGATAGTCTTTTTCTGCATCAGGCAAAACAGTGACTCAAGTCTTGAGGTTGTCTGATGTGCCTCATTTGGATACAAAGCCATGCCAACATAGAACGCCAACTTTCACTATCATCATAAGTAACGAGAAAAGTTATTATTAGCATGGATCCCTTGAATCTTATTTTTTAGGGATAATATATACATTTGCATCGCTGTAGTTTTCTGCAACTATCATATTTTTCATAATAAATGGCAAATGATAGTAACATAGGCAGAATTGCTTCAGAACACTTTTTATAGAAGTCATCAGGAATTCCTTCAAGTCCTGAAGCTTTAAGGCATCAATGAAAGATAATGAAGTTTTATTTATGTAGTGTTTTTCCCAAAGTACTCATTAATCAACCTCAGAGGACACAAGGCTGAGTTGGCCTTGCCAGGATTTGAACAAGCGACCTTCAGGACATAATCAGATCACTGCAGTGAGCGCTCAACCCACTGAGCTATCCTACTGGAAATTAAGTTACATATTATGCTCATCTGTGCAATCTGTACCTTGTGAGGTCCCACAGGGCTCCCCATTGCCCCTTTATTATGTGCATGCAGATTCCACACAAGTTTACCTTAGAATTATCAAACCCTCTTTAAACTGGCATAATTTAATGTCATGCCTGGCAGGATTAATGCACTGAATAGAGCAAAACAGACTAACATTGAATTCATCAAAAAAGGAAATAATATTGGCAAGCCAATTTTATTTAAAATGTCCATATTAACTAGATATTCAAATTGTTTTGAAAAGCATGTTACAGTACATTCCAGTAAATGAGCACGCAGGTATAGTTGGTAACCTTATGAATTCCAAATTGGATTATGCAAACGGTCTCTCAATATGCACCCCATCAATAAAATCCTCCTTTTACAAGCACCTAAAATGGGGTCTCATTTTGAAACTGCCTAAATGTGCTCAACTATCGCCGCTCACTACACTAGCTACCTCTGCACAAACGTGTCCAATTCAAGATCGTGTGCAGAGCTTGTAAATGCCTACACTGGCTGTCTCCTCTTTCCTTATTCAATAAAATACAAGTGTATGCTGTTGTCTCCTCCAGAAGATTCTGGTCCAATGGAGACTGAGTTGTCTCAGTTGCTGGCATAGCTCTCTGGAATGCCTTGCTTCAAAGATGTTTTAAGTGCCATACCCTCTTGTCTTCTCATTAAAACTTAAAAACTCTCCTCTTCTATTAATCCAGACACCTGCATGAAAGGCACCAGCATCCAAAACGCCCTCAACAATAAAATGTCAGGACTCCAAACCAAAATAGAGGACAAACGCCAACAACTCTCCAATAACAAGGTCACCAACCCTAGCCCACCCACGCCCAACCACACCAGTTTGGGCTTCTCGTTTAAGAAAGTCACTATCCCAGAAGTTCAAAAAAGCATCACTTCCTTGAAACTCTCAAACTGCAAAGGAGACAGCTGCCCGGCACAGATCATAAAAGATGCAGCCAGAGAGCTCTCCCCTTCATCACCAAACTCATCAACATATCCTTCACCAATAACTCGATCCCTAGCAACTTAAAACAATCATGGGTTCTCCCACTCCTAAAAAAACAATCTCTCAACCCGGCCATTCCCACCAACTACAGGCCTATCACCACAGTCCCCTTCCTACTAAAAATCAGGGACAGAGTTGCCTACATCCAAATTCAGGAACACTTGGAATCCAACCAATTGCTAGGAATACGCCAATCTGGCTTCAGACCTCAACACGGAACAGAAACCGCCCTTGTTGATCTCAAAAGCCAGATTGATGAAATTAAAGACAAAGGCAATGCCACAATCCTTCTCCTACTAGACCTCTCAGCGGCTTTTGACCTGGTCAGCCATGAAATCCTCTGCAATCACCTTGCCACCGCAGCCCACTTCTCCTCCTCTGCCATCACATGGATACAATCCTTCCTGGCAAACAGAACCATGCGGGTCTTTTCCACAACAGCTGCAGCAGACCCCATCCGCAACACATGCGGGGTCCCACAGGGATCCTGTGTATCCCCCACTTTGTACAACATATTTACGAAGCCTCTATTTGACCAACTGGACCGCCTGGGTGTGTCACCTACACAAACTACGCAGATGACACCCAGATACTCCTCACCATCATAGGTAACTACCAAGCAGACGTTGCCCGGATCAACAAAATATTCGCCATTATTCAGGCATGGATGGCCTCACATGGTCTCTGCCTGAATGATGAGAAGACAGAGCTCCTAATCGTTGGCTCCCCTATCACCCTAACTAAACTCAACCCTAGCTATAATAACATCACCATCGATGGCCACTCCATCCCTATTGCTAAAAGCGTAAAAACCCTTGGCTTCTATCTAGATGCCAACACCAACCTCACCAAACACACCAATATGACCGCCTCAGCCGCTGCCTACACCGGCAAGCTCATCGGGGCCAGTAGACCATTTCTATCACCCAACAGCTGCCTCACCCTTGCAAGGGCCCTCATACAATTCAAACTGGATTACTGCAACAGCCTGTACCTAGGTGCCAACCAATCCGTTCTCAACAAGCTGCAGGTAATACAAAATAACGACCTGTGCACAGCCCTCAACATTCTTAGACGAGAGCATATCTCCGCTACTAGGAAAGCCTGCAAATGGCTATCCATACGCCAAAAAATCGACCTAAAAACCATTTGCCTCACGTACAAGTCCCTCAATCACCTAGCACCACCATATCTAGCTAATAAATTCACCATGAAACCTGCTACCCGATCCACCAGATCCTCCAACACTCTATGCTTGACAGTGCCCAGGTTCCACCTAAAAAGAGCTGGAGGGACAAGCTTCACAGTACTTGCCCCCCAACTCTGGAACATCCTACCTCTCAACATCAAAACTATCGAATCCTTCCAGATCTCCAGGAAGCAGGTCATCAGCTGGCTCCTACACAAAGAATAACCCATTAACACCAGACCTTACTCCCCTGTGCGGTAACAGGTTTAAGCACTGTATTTATACTGAAAATTGTATATTGTGCGCATTGTATGTGCTCTGTTTATTGATGACTGTATATATATGTATATATTATAAGTATGTACGAAGTATGTAACCCAAAGATACTTCTCAATGCTGTAACCATATTCTCAAGCAACCTTCTACGTCTGGGTTTGGAGCGCTATACAAATAAAATAAACAAACAAACAAACAATCCGTGTATCCCTCTCGCAACTTTGCCACATGTAATATTCCATCAGCGCTTACATGCGGTTCCGCCCAGAGCGCATTACAAATAACAATAACTAAACATAACGGGCCTCATTACGACCCAGGCGGTAAGTTACCGCCTGGGCCGTGACTTTACCACCATGGCGTAAACTACGTTTACGCCATGGTGGTTGGCGGACTTACCGCCCCATTCCGAGGTCGGCGGGGCGGTAAGTCCCCAATCCCCATTTACCCTTCCCCATTCCCATTTTTGCCCCATAGGGCATAATGGGAGTGGGGAAGGCGTTAATTACGCCACCGTAAATTACGGTGGCGTAATTAACTCCATGGTCCCTTAGCGCCATGGATTTTAACACCTGCTAAAAGCAGGTGTTAAAAGCGCCATGGCGCTAAGGGACCTCGTAGTTGGCGGTAAGGGGTCGGCGCAGCTAACGCTGGCGTTAACCCCTTACCGCCAGGGTCGTAATGAGGCCCAACATGTTTTGCAAATAGTTAACTTTCTTTCTAACGAAAAGCATATCTTCATTATGCAATATGTGTGTGCCAATTGAGGGTAAGCATTGAGGGATGTCCTCTGCAGCCACCTCTGCACCTCCTGCTGTATTCTCCACTCTTTCTCTTTCTACTCTCTCTACATCCTCATATCAGTGGTCTCACCTCCCCAACTATGCTGATGATACCCAGATCCTCATCCCGCTGACGGGTGATTACGACATGGAATTGGCCTTTGTGAACAGAGTGTACCTCATCATTCAGGCATGGATGGCCTTGCACAGTCTATGCCTGAATGATGATAAAACAGAACTCCTCATCCTAGGCACCCCTGCAACCCTTACCAAACTAGGTCATAACTATTCCAACTTCAGAATAGATGACAACAATATTACCGTAGCCAAAGAAGTTAAAACCCTTGGATTCCACCTAGACTCTACACTGACTTTTAAAAAACAAGTCAACTCTATGGCCTCTTCAACGGCCTACACCTACAAACTAATCAGAGCAGCCAAACCCTTCCTTTCTTCCATCAACTGCATAACCTTAGCTAGCGCCCTGTTTTGTCCAAACTGAACTATTGTAACACCCTCTATTTAGGGAGTAACAAATACATTACTAACAAGATCCAGATTCTTCAAAACAACGCCTTGAGAGCAGCCTTAAGCATTCCTTAGCAAGCCCACATCTCTGACATTAGAAGAGCTAATAACTGGCTCTCTATGAAGGACAAGATCCTTCTTAAAACAGCATCCTTGACACACAAATGTCTCCACTACACCGCACAACATTACCTCATAGCCAGGTTCACAAGACAATCCTCTAACCGCCCCACTAGAACTGTTAATGCCAACCTCCTAAAGGTGCCCACATTTAAAAATACCAAGACTGGTGGAAGCAGCTTCCCGGTCAAAGCTGCTCAATACTGGAACTCCTTTCCCCCATTCCTAAGGGAAGATGCACCCTTCCTCCGCTTCAGGTCCAACCTCATCCGTTGGATTAAGGAAACGACAGTTAACAAATCCTAGTATGCCTTTTTCTACATGTACATACCATGTATATTGATCATTGCGTATCTATTTAATTGTGTAACTCACCTACCTGCTCCTCATCTTATTCTGTATATACTGCCTATTCCTCACCTACTACTTACAGCATACATTGTATAAATGTATGCTCCTGTACAGCAGTGTAACCTAAGATGAACAATCTTCTTGATGCTCATTGCACCCTGATACCCCTGGGTTTGACGCGCATTACAAAATTAAAACAAACAAACAAACAAACAAATAATGAGGGTCCTTTTGACCCCATGTACATTCTGTCTGGAATGAACCTTATGCTCATCCAATCGCGGGAGAGGTTCCCACATTCTGTCCCCTGAAGATAAAGGACAGGAGCCATTGGATGACACTTAAAGACTCCATTTTATACTACCCCAAACTCCATCTTTTTACTAGGTTGCACAATGATTTCCAAAAGCCATCTCTCCACTGTCCAGTGCCACGCACAGCCAGCCCACCACATCTTCCTCTGTCTGCATCGCACAAGCTCTATGGCCACATGACCCCCACCTTGATTAGCCACAGTCCCCCAACCTCTCTTGATGCAGATACATATCTGACCACTATTTTATGAACAGGCCCCACCCCCCCCCCCAGATCTAATCCCCTACCATTGTATTTCATTGGAAAACTTAACACATGTCAGCTTATATCATGAGGCATCAAGCAGATAAAAACTCCCAAGGTGGGCACCTGGGCCCGGGCATCAAGGTTTACAGCCCCTAAGGTTCAAAGGGCAAAATTGATCAAATATTTTACAGAATGAACTCCACAGCATCCCCATGAATTTCCACTTTTTCCAATTGTTATTTGTTGCATGCCTTCAGTTCTTGTTTTGCTAAAATAAATTAGTTAGCTATGTTTTAACGTGTGTGCCTGACCTTCACCTCACTGAGATGAGCCAAGCTGACCCACGTGCTGCTCGATGAACACCCAAGCCTCGAGCCAATCTAGTTCAACTGTCTCCTATTAATGCATCTGCATGTCGAGCCTATGACAAGTATTATGTACCTATACAGAAGCATCAGCAGTGAGGCATTTGAATCTTATAATGTGCTGCACATGTAATGTTTGGCAGAGCGCTCTCAGGGCAGCAGAGTTCTCTGCGTGCATCTTTTACCTGATATAAACTTTGTTCAACTTGCAATCTTCCCTACTGGGGTGTGTCCATTTATTCGATATTTAGGATCTATGTTGGTGGATGAGCCCAGCCCATTCGGCAGCCAGGAAAACAAAAATCTTTCACAATGCATTCAGATTCCAGGCAGAAGCAGCACACAGTTGTTAAACCTTGCACCAAAGTCACAATGATGTGATGTACATCTAGGTTTTAAAATCCTATTTAGATGAAACACATTCACATGTTTACATTTAAATTTCAAAGCAAATGTATTATTATAACACTTTTTGTGAAACATGTTCTACAGTATAAAACAGAATAATGTTTTCATTTTGTGTGCATTACATGTTAACATACATGTATTTTGTTAAGTTGGCACCCCGGCCAATAATGGCACTTACCCTGCTCCTGGTGCATCAGGTCAAGTACATTAAGTCAGGTGAGTATAAAGACAGGAAAACATCCACCGGCATCCTCTGTCAGCCAATCACATTCTCTCAACTGACCTTCATGGTACCCACTCACAACACAACATTCTCTCACTCTGCATTCCACGTAAGTCACTCACAGCATCCCATACACACAAAGCAGCGTGCAAGCAAAGCTAGTCACAACATATCGTCCCCCTTTACCAACAGACAACAACTAAACCAGAACCAGAGAGCATGGACACACCGGACACCAGCAACAAATAACTTCACTAAAATAGTCACATTAATGATCCTACAAATTATTAAATTATACAATCACTGTGCATTGTAACACAATTTACCCATAACATGTTGTCCATAAAGTCCAACCTAAAAATGTAAAGGTTAATACAACTAACTTCACAACATGATATGACAGTGCAACGTTCTAAATTCAGATAAAACTCTAAAAGTCCATCTGTGAAAGGACAAAATATTAATACATTTCTATAAACATCTCTATCCACAAAGATAAATTAAATGCACTCTATATTTACTTGCACAAGCTCATTCCAAACGTGCATTCCATACCAACACCTCACGCACCTCACTCACCTCACTCAACCTAACACTCCACTCACCTCACTCGTTTTAACAGCTCACTCACGTCACTCCAGCGCCCACCCACCCATCCTGACACAAACTGCACCACACTCAGGACCCACCTGGTCATCCTGACACAAACTGCACCACACTCAGGACCCACTCGGCCATCCTGACCCACACTGCACCACAATGCAGCTCCCAACTGCAGCACAATACACACCACTACTACTCACAACCTCACCTTAGCACTCATCACACAACACTGCAGCCCTGCTCACTCACCAATCACTTCTCCAAGAAGCCACACATCACATCACCATAAATGTTGCAAAATGAAAATATAATAACTGCATTCGCAGAAACCAAACCTACTAGTATGCAAATTACTTGTATTCTTGAAATCAAAATTGTAGAACTACAAAGAAAACACATGGCATAAGAAATCCATTG
This sequence comes from Ambystoma mexicanum, assembly GCF_040938575.1. NCBI lineage: Eukaryota > Metazoa > Chordata > Amphibia > Caudata > Ambystomatidae > Ambystoma > Ambystoma mexicanum. The sequence goes on from NC_090925.1 coordinate 100,627,674, forward strand.
GCATAACTTCCCACGGCCATCAATCTCCCCTTGATTGCTCCTCCTCCTGTCAGCGCCAGCTAAAGTACAATACCTGTGGGGAACTCGGCCCCTTTTCACCACCGATGAAACTGGACATTCTCATTCCAATTCTGTTTGCTGACATCGTTCGTTCTTGCCAGCTCAATCACAGCCAATCGCTGCATCCTCTTGCTTTGCCCGCAGCAAACTCCAGCACTGCCATGACCCGACTCGTCTTCCATATTGCCTCATATGCCATCTCAAGGCTGCTCCTTTCTCCTTGCGCCGCGGCACGATAAGAGCAAACTTTAATCCAATTAACTTCCATGTATTTAACATGAACAGCAAGCACATCAGAGTGTTTGCAAGGTCCTTTTCTTTCCTTATTCCGCCGCAGCTCCGATTGAACAGAGTTCCCTAGCAGTGACGTCTTCAACGCTGACACACCAAGACGATCGCCATCTCCCTAGGCACTCTATGTGACGTCACCTGTCCAAACAGGCCACAGGGGAGGGAAGAGCACCCCACTCCAATGGTCTCCACAATCGGGCGAGACCTCCCGCTACAACACCTCTGCAGAACTCCAAGTCACACACGCCTCTGAAATGGAGAAATGGTTCGCGTCCAAATCCTCATAAATACTGATCCACTTCACTGGCAACAGATATGCACTGCCATTTCACACAACTCTGTACCCATTGGAACTTCTGAGCCATCATTTTTGCCAAGTAACCCACACTTCTGGCGCAGCAGCATACAATGCTCTGTGAGAGGCGCCCAACCCCTCCAATGTTCCGCAACGGGCTCCAAGCCCTGGGACCCAGTCCCCTGCAATGCTCTGTGAGAAGCTACCGGCCCTTCTAATTATCTGTAATGGGCCCCAAGCCCCACCATATCTTCCTGTCTGCCAGTTGAGAGCTTGCTGGCCCTTGGCCCTGGTGCTTCTTCAATTTCTATTTAGTTGGGCCTCACTTGTTCCCACTGCACCTCACAGGGCTCCTAATTTGGTTGGGCCTCACTTGTCCCCACTGCACCTCACAGGGCTCCTAGTTTGGTTGGGCCTCACTTGTCCCCACTGCACCTCACAGCACTCCTAATTCGGTTGGGCCTCACGTGTCCCCACTGCACCTCACAGGGCTCCTAGTTTGGTTGGGCCTCACTTGTCCCCACTGCAGCTCACAGGGCTCCTAGTTTGGTTGGGCCTCACTTGTCCCCACTGCACCTCACAGGGCTCCTAGTTTGGTTGGGCCTCACTTGTCCCCACTGCAGCTCGCAGCACTCCTACCTGAGAGAGGATCTTATCTGTCTTTGGGGGGCGGTGGATGTCCCTTTCATGGTGCTGTCCCCCCAGCACAGCCAGCATCCTCGTCGCCAATGTTAAGTTGGGTCCCTGGCCAATAATGACACTGACATCTTTGCAGGAGGACACATCTTCTTTACTCTGCTCCTGGTGCATCAGGTCAAGTACATCAAGTCAGGTAAGTCTTAGGGACAGGGAACATCCACCGGCATCCTCTTTCAGTGATCACATCCTCTCAACTGACATTCATGGAACCCACTCATAACACAACATCCTCTCACTCTGCATTCCGCGTCAGTCACTCACAGCATTCCATCCACAAAAAGCAGGGAGCAGGTGAAGCTAGTCATTACACATTTCGAACTGTTTATGACGTGTGTGCAAATATAACACAAAATGCATCTCAAACGTTTAACTTGAACGCAAAATGGGTTTCTAAGTGTGTGCATTTTTGTAATGAGCTTTGCATCTAACCATTTTTAGGTTTTGCATTATACAGCCAGGCCACATGCCTGCTAGTACTCCTGCAGCGACATTAACATGATTTGAAGTATTTGTCAACAAGGCATATGTAGCACATTTAGTGATGAATATAGTTGAATCTTCATACCCCCTTTATGTTTCTTGTCTCCTGTCCTAATGGCCCTGATTTCTTGTGTAGTTTAAGTGCCAAGGACGAGTATGCGCGTCATTTTTTGCATAGACTTGCATAATAGCCTGGGAGGGGTCAACAACATCCAGATATCAACACTATGCTGCTCTTTGCTAACCTTTTGCTGTTGTCATGTTGGTTAAGTTGCTCAGTCCCTCTTTCTTTCTCATGGCCTTGATAGAGGGTAACATTGGCCAGTCATGGGATAGAGGTCTGGTGGAACCCTCTTCCACCTGATTGTTGATACTTGTGGCTTTGGAACTCTTGCTGGGTTCCATCCATGCTTCAATGTGTTTTTGTTGGTTTTAAGCTGATAAGTAACCTATTCCCGCAGGCAGCATGGCCACTGTGACAGGACTTCATTATTATGATTTTGTTAGTGACAAGGAGGGAGAAAGACACAATTGGGCCTCATTGCCATTGTGCCGGTCCGGTAACAACAGTGCTGGTAAGCATACTGGCACCGTTTTTACCGGACCGACACACTCCAAGTCTGCGCACAGCTGCTGTCCTGCCCTCCAGGCCTGACCTGCCGGGCGGGACGGCACCCGCTTGCAGACTTACATGGAAGCACCGGAACTGTTGCACACAGTGCTGGTGCTTCTATGCTCCCTATTCCCATTGAGTCCCCTGGGACACAAATTAGAATGGGAATTTGCCTTTTCTGACGCCTGACTTCTTGGACTGCCAGGGCTGTAAGCTCCCTAAATCCGGCAAGTCAGGCACCAGAAAATCTTGCAAGTCCGGCGGCAGCCTGTCAGTTTTACAGGCATGGCTACCATGGGACTTGTAATGAGGCCTGAATGAGCCTCATTCCAAGTTTGGCGGTAATACAGTGGTAATTTCACTGCATTACCACCAGAATCAGTTACTGTTTCTGCCATTTGGTCCTGAGGGTTAACTAGGGGAATATATGTGGTGGGACGGGGGTGTAAGTTCCCAACTTTATTTTTGTTTTTGGCAGAAAGACACAATGAGCCTCATTCCAAGTTTGGCGGTTATACAGTGGCAATTCCACTGAATTACCACCAGAATCGGTTCAGTTTCTGCCATTTGGTCCGATGGTTAAATAGGGGAATATATGTGGAGGGACGGGGGTGTAATCCAGACCTTTGTTTTTTGTTTTTTCTTGCAAAATTACCGTGAGCAGTAATTCCTAATGGAAGGTTTGCAAATAGCTGTTGCTTTGCATTTTGAAAACCAATATCACCCAATCAGATGACATGTTTCCACAATTAAACATTGTTTCTACTTATGATTTTTGACGTAAGGGTCACTGCACCAATATCCAAAAAGTATCTAATAGTAACGCGTTTTTTGGTAATGATGTGTTTCTTATTACTTAATAAAAAATGAAGGAGAGTACATCTAACCAACATTAAAGTAAACTGTGTGTAGATACTGCACACATGATTGTATTAGAATGACGATTAAAGGTACTAGTATAGATACTGCATTCCTTCATTTTAAACATCACACTGATAGGCATATTTAACATAACGCAAATAATTAAAGTCAATGGCAGTCATAACATAATAAATTAGTTTCGATGCAGAGTCACAGCCTAACACAATTCACAAAATAAAATCCAGGACATGTGCAGACCTTAGAGGGAGGGGTGTCTGACCTTCTTTCTTAGAGCATGTTTAAACTCTGTATTTTTGAAACTGTATATGATGGGGTTGCATAGTGGGGTAACAACACTATATAACAGAGACATGACCATGTTGTCTTGTACGGACAATGTTGACGCTGGTCGCATGTAGGTAGACAAGAGGGATCCATAGAATAACACAACTACAGTGAGGTGGGAGGCACAGGTGGAGAAGGCCTTGCTCTTCCCCTCTTTCGATTTAATGTTCAGAATGGTGGCAGCAATCCTGATGTACGAGAAGATGATTAAAATGAAGGAGCCCCCAGCAAGCATAGCACCCAGGGAGAATGTGAGCACTTCAATCCTGCTAGTGCGACTGCAAGAGATCTTCAACAGGGAGGTCATGTCACAGAAGAAGTGATTGATTGTGTGGGACCTACAGAAGGACAGTCCAGACATCAATATGGAGTGCGGAAGCGGGACTAAGCAGCTAATTGCCCAGCTTGCAGCAGCCAGTCGGATGCACGCACTTTGATTCATGATGGTCATGTAATGCAAGGGGTTGCAGATGGCCACGTAGCGATCATAAGCCATGATGGCAAGTAGGAGATATTCAGTAGAAAGCACCAGCATGAAGAAATATATCTGAACCAGGCATTTAGTCAAAGAAACATATGTGCCCTCCTGAAAGAAGTGGGCCAGCATCTGTGGGAAGATGACTGTGGTGTAGCTGATGTCGATGAAGGACAAATGTGTCAGGAAGAAATACATGGGAGTATGCAGCTGTGGATTGGAGCAAATGGTTGCCATGATAATAAGGTTTCCTGCCAGAGTCATGAGGTAAATCACACAAAATCCAACAAATAGAGGACCTTGCAAATTGGCGAGGTGAGAAAAACCCACAATCAGGAAGTCTTCTTGAGAGCTCAGATTCTTTGTTTCCATAGTAACAGGGCAGCAGCCATGCATGAATCTGAGGAAGACAATACAATAAATGCATAAGTAGCATGAACATATGTGCTGCTAAGAGCTCTGTATGAGCTTATTATTATCCGAACGCTGCAATATGCTTCCAAAATAGATGAAGTGTTATCACTTCAACTAATGTCTGCTGTAGCAGGTTGAACCGGGCTTTATCTAGCCTATGTTGATAGGTATAAGTGAAGAAAATGCCTTCAGAGAGGACTCAAGGCTATTACAACCCACTTCAGGTCACAAAAGTAGCCATAATCCAAGAGTACATCGGTGTGAATTGGTTGCTGATAGTGTTATTCAAAAATATGTCCTTTCAGGAAAAGGAAACAAATCAGAGAAAGGACTGTAAATAAAATAAAAAGATAAACCATAAAATGGGCCACTTTATTCACTGGCTAAACGGGAAGGAGGATAGCAGTGGGTTAAGGTTCAATGGCGGTCATTTTGATTTTGGTGATCAAGTTGGAGAAGGTTGCTAAAAGTGTGCTGTTGGTGTGAGGCAGTGGCAATGGGGAGGAGGTGGAAGGATTATGGGTGAGCAGGGACCATCTAGTTATGCAGCCTTCATAGAATCCTTTATCTCTGAATTAATCCTGCAATCCGAGCAAGCTGATTGGCTGAACTCGATATGGCAGGAGATAATAGTTTACTAATCAATCTGTTTTCATTTGAGTTTACCACTTGAAACAGTTAACACCAACGAAAAACTGAAACAAAAGAATATCAAATGATATTGACAATTACACCAATTGGTTATACGTTCACAAGAGGTGGCAAGGCAGCTCAGTGGGTTACGTGTTTGACTCAACAATCTTTATTTGTTCTATCTTCAGAAGTTAGAATTCCAGCGGGACTGCTTCGTTCCTGATTCACATTATACATGCCAAAATCCATCTTCTGGCTTCATTATTTCCAACTGGTTTCCTGTGACTGCTGCAGCCGTCAGAGCTTTTGTCTATTACAGTTTAGGGTAAAGGCGCCCCGCTTCCCCCGTAAGTGAAGTTGGGCTTTACACCTTCACAAGACGGTAGGGTTAAGCACACATGGCATCAACAATTGCAACATTGCCCAGAGGAAAATCAAATGCATCTTGCAATATGGTCGTGCAAGGCTCACGTTGCCCCTGTTAAGCAATTATTTCAATGCTACTGTATACATTTCCCAGGGATAACCACCATACAAGTGCCTGGTTTTCCTTGTCCTATGATAGCATATATGTTATGCTATTTTATATTTGTATAGTGCCTCCTCCCATATCTAATGACGTGGAAGTGCTGTAGGAAACATGGCCCTTCAGCAGACGAGGAGCGTCATAACGCATGCAACAGAAATGGTAGTTTAGACACTGTCACTCGCAGGGTTGTCCAACTCCAGGATTCCAGGGCCGGATCCATGTTGGGTTTTCAGGATACCCCTATTTAATATTGATGAGATATATCTGCGTACAATGATTCTAAATGTATGCACATTTCTCCTCATGAATATTAATGAGGGGTAACCTGAAAACCATCAGGATCCCAGCCCTCAAGGCCTGGAGTTGGACAACCATGCATGTAGAGGAAGCAGACATGTCCAGTGTGGAGGCATTCAAATCTGAAGAGAGGCATAGTCCCTGTAGGAGATGATAGACTAGAATGATACTCTACTATAATTGGTTTTTGATAACACCCGAGATTCAACCCTGTGTTACTTTGTGTCGTATTGCTTCCAAGACAAGCGCGTTGCCACTCATCTATACTACCCGTGCTAACACTAGACACTATTTGACAGCCAGACCAAACCTTTTTTCATGAGCCTCAGCTGTAAAGTTATGGGGTGCAGTGCTAAAAGAGGGAAGTAGCAAGAATGTCAAGTGTATGAACCCCTAGGGCAATCTTGTACAGTTGTGGGCTCTCTGCTATGTGTTACAAGTAATATACATGCATACGGTAGAGACTATGACAGACCAAATTGTGGGAATCCGCTCTGTGCTATCGGGTGCAATGCGAAACACACATCACCTGAGAGCTGTTTCTGATTCAGGCCGCCATATCCACTGTGGTCCTCAAATTTCAAGCAGCCCTTCCTCTGAACCTGAACCTAAAGTTAGTTCTTGCCTCCCATAACACTTAGTAGGTAGCTCATGGCGATGTCTGATTTTCCACACACATCCTTTCCCTTATCTGCAAATCGCAGAAGCTTGTTTTGTTACTCATGGGGTACAATGTATCTCTTTGATGCAGAGAGAGAGAGAGAGCAAAAGAGAGAAAGAGTGAAGACTTGACAGTATTAAAGTTGTCAAGTGAAAGAAGCTGTCTGCAAAAGGAAGATGCAAGTGTCTGGAGAGGGGCACAGCTTGTGCCTGGTAATACTCTAGCCTGGCACCTGAACTATGTCCTTCAGTTGCCCACTTTAAAGTAATTCACCTCCCTTGACTGCTTAACCTGACACCTCACTCCTTGGCACATTCCAACATCTCCATTGATTACTACATCTCCATACCATCTTTCTGGAGCATCGCATGCCCGTGTCTGCACCCTTAATGTTCTGTTTCTCCTAGATGGCTTTCTCAACATGGCTTAATTCTGTAGGTTCGCCCCAATATCCTCCCCATGCCCATGGCTCCATTGCTGCTGCTTCTTGTGTACTGCTGCCTGAGTGGAGCGCATTAGTCCTTGATTGATTGCTACAGTTCTTCAGCTGCTGCTTCATAAACATAGCATGTTTACTCAAATGTATGACTCCTTTAACAACTGATGCCCTACATGTGTTACACCCTGACTGATATGTCCTTCATATATGTAGATTCCCGGTTGCATGCACCCATCACACCTGCTCACCATTTTAAAGTCCACCATACAGTACACACATTAACTAATCACTCACACACTGTGCAGGTGATCACCTGCTAGTAGCCGCTCCACAGAACAAACATATACCTTCTGAACTCTACAAATCAGACACCAGCGTGTCACAGACATCATTAAAACAACCGTCAATCCATCCTCTATTAGAAGTTCAGGGTTCAAATACTACAAATGGCCTAGTACAACTCACCTGCTATAGTCTCAGAAGATCCTCACTCATCAGCACTTTAAGTTCCATATCTTGCCTTTCCCTCTTCTCCCATCAACCCCTCACATCTCATGCAGGCGTTGCAGCAAGAGGCCACTGACATGACAGAAGAGGTGGAATGCAAAACCACTGTGCGTGCAGGCAATCACAGGACACACAGAAATGCAAGAGGAATGCACAGGAAACAGCAACCGGTTAGTTATCAACCCAGATGAGACCAGTCCCCTACATCCTCCACCTCAGGATGGACCTGAATACCCTATTCTTCAAAGAACATCACATCACTCGCTGAACGCTGCGCACGCACCTGGTTCTCCAGCTCCAGTGTTTCTCCCTTCCCCAAGTCCTTCTACCCATCCCTGCTCCTCTGATACCCCTCCATCTAACTTGTAACCCCCTGGGTGCATCCCTTTTGTACAGACGTTTGTTGCTTTCGAGACATATAGACACACACGCATGTGCAGACACCCTTGTACACAGACACATATAGAACCTCTCTATGCCCCCTCTGTATCTACCTCGCTTAAAGTACCATGTGGATAAGGCCACAGAACGCATGTGTCAAGTCCATGGGACTACAGCCAGCAGTGCATCTTGGCTGTGGTATTAACCTGTCTCTGGCATGGATGCCCTATGCCAGGGACAGTGCAAGGTGAGTCCTCACCTGTGCTGTCTCTGTATATACCAAGAATGTGAGTGCAAATGCATAATCTGATGGCCTCAGATATGAATACCAGCCCAGCTCTAATATGTATTGAAGATTGAAGATTTCACCTCCTAGCCAGGTGTTTCACAGTGAGAGCAGAAAGGTTCACAGGGCACACATCCTGAATGGAAACTGCTGCTAGAAACACATAATTTCTGACTGTCTACCAGACTGATTAGCAAGAGATTGACTGAGAGTAGAGGGAAGAGTTTCCCAGCACCTTCCCTAAATGTATCTACGTAATTGCATCCCTATGTTCACTGCACAGGTCCACTCCATCCATGATTACCAACTAATGGTGATCATTAACTGATGATAATGGCCACTGTTGGCAGCCTTCTCTGTTCATTTGCATTTTTCCTATTAAATGCTATTGTTTGATAGGTCTAGATTTCCTTTGAATATGAAGAGCTTGATCTACTGCAAGGCAGTTCCAGGGAGTCCTCTAGGGAGTCATCATCAGATTGAGGCACCATCAGAGAGGTGCTACAGTGCAGCAGGCTGGTCCTTAAAGCATCAAATATGGCCCCATTGCAAGAGAGGTTATTGTTCCAGTTGCTACGTGCATCCATACACCTGTCCTATGAGTAAGAAGAAATATAATGAGTAACCTTAAGTGCAGCAGGCATTGCTGCCACAGTACTGCAGACCTCAATTAGTGGCTGCTCCAACAACATGGGAATCCAAGTCCCGCGCGTTGCATGGGGGAGGCCGAGGATGCAGACGTCCACATCCTCCACAGCCTCACGTCAGGTGTGGAGTAACAAACACGAAATATCAGTGCTAGACCTCGTCTGTCGTACATTTGTATTGCAATGCCAGGGAATGCAAACTAAAGGATGCATGGCTGTCCCGCCTTCTGCATCAGGCATCCTGTTCGATGGATCAACCTACCTTTGAGATTCAGGCAAAGATCCTGGCATGCAGAATCCTCAGACCGCCTTTGGGGAAGGAACTAGCTTCCAGACATGAAATAGTATTTAATGCTGGCATGTGTGGACGGCATTTATCCACGGCATACAGATCCAGTGGAGTGACAGAAACATGGGAATCAAGCATGCAAAGTCGGTTGGCTACACACACTATGTAGAAAGAGAGCTGGCTATTGACTGTGGAGACGTACCGCTACTCTTATATGCACAAGACTGCTCCACATCAGCTCTTGGTCCTCTGGGACATGATCCCTGAGGTGGTGCTGGCAAATGTAAGCTCAGCATTTGCAGATGGCATGTTTTTTGTTAAACCAAAGGGCTCATTAAACGCTTTAAAGATGTCTGTCTTGTTAAAAAGTTTCCAAATTGACCAACGAAAATAGATTGTTTGCTCAAGAGGGATTTATCCACTTTTTGGGACCCCATTGGATACTGACTGGTTAATCATCTAACATAATCACATTGGACACACTTTTTTCCAGTGTAAATGCAAAGCTTGGCAGGCGTTCATAATTGCTTTGTTTCTATAAGCATCTGGCTACCTCTGCAATCAGCTACACTAATAATATTAAAAATATTGTCAATATTAAAAATCAGTTTCCATGAGCTCAAGTTAGAGGTTGGATGGATAGGGGCGCAGTCGGGTGCACACCAGTACTCTTGCCAAAATCAAGTATTGCCCATCTGCAGAGATATCCGTGGCTTCCTGCAGTATCCCAGGCTCACTTTTTAGAAAAATGGCGCACACTGAGGCTTCCCTTGAGAGGTTATTGGGAAGCACAGTTCAAAAATAGCCACAAAATTCGGAAATGGGAAAATGCGATCAATGAACATTCAAACATAACTCAGACCAAGAGCATTCAAAAGCAATGTGGCAGTGATCGCACTCATGGAGTCAACGTGTTGAGGTGTGGACATGACCAACCTCAGTGGTCAATATTGTATTGTATTGTATTGTTTAAGTATATACCTCCAAGAGACAGGAAAGTGTTCCAAAGTGCTCAAGGAGGGTGGGAACATGGGGGAAAAAGCAACAGTCGCTCAGAGCCCTTGAAATTCTGAGACAATAATAGTCTTCACAGGCAGAGTTTGTGTGTAAGATACATTTAACAGCTGAGACATAGACCTGATGGTGATTCTGCAGTTTTACCAGTGCAATTAAGTGGTGAAGACAAGGGAGAACAAACAGATGATCTTCATGTACGTTGCATTTGGATCGTACAAATGCATAGACCGTCCCAGGGAGGGGGAAGTCCAAGTGTGAAAGTGGCAATTACACCTGACAAGGCAGCCATATAGACGTTGAAGCACCAGGAGGAGAGGTTAGATCCCTGGGGAAAGCCACAGGTTGAAAGAGCAACAGTCGCGAGAAAGGCTCTGAGTTCCACCTGGGATGGGCGGTCAGAGAGAAAAGAGATTATCCACGCCAGAGCCTGACCTGTGATTCCCATGGTGTCATGGAGACATTCGATCAGGATGTTGTGGTTAACCGTGTCAAAGGCAGAGGAGAATGGGGACAGAGGGTGTGTTAGTGTCAAGATTTGAGAGCAGGTCTTCACAGGTGTTCAGAAGAACAGTTTCCGTGCCTCTGGATGCTCTAAAGCCAGAATGATTGTCATGGAAGCAGCCACTAGATCCAGGAGTTTGCCAAAGAAAGGAGTGATGGAGATAGGACGGTAATTTGCTGGAATGGAGGGGTCAGCAGAGGGTTTCTTGAGCAGAGGGTGCACAAGGGAGTGATTAAGGGTATTTGGGAAAACTCTAGTGAAAAAGGAGAGATTGCAGAGATCATACAAGACTGGGGTGAGGGAGTCAATATTGTCCTTAATAATCTTTGAGGGGCAGGGGTCCACTTGTTTGGATGGTGCCTTCATAGACAGGACTTGTCTGGTGACATCAATAGGTGTGATGCGTGAGAGAGAGAGGAAGAGGAAGGGGGGCCAAGGGAGGTGCCAGTGTTGGTGTATACTGTGGAGTGTTTGAGAGTGAGGAAAGGATAGCTTGGGTTTTTGTGATGAAGTGTGCAGCCAGGACCGAGCAAATGTCCTGGGTGGATGTGACAGTAGAAGAGACTGCTGCAGTCCTTGCAGACTTTGGAACGTTTGGCCGTGTTGTTTGATGCCAAAGAGATGCAGGTTTGAATAAAGACTTTTTTCTTGGATCGGATGCAGAGTTGATATTGCCTTTGAAGGAGGCTGCAGGCCTGTTTGTCAGATGGTCCGCCCGATGAGTTCCATTTATGTTCAGCTGCCCTACCTTTGCGTTTAAGGGCAGCCAGATTGGAGTCATACAAAAAGTTGCACTTTTTGGAAGGCTTCAATTGGACCCTCATGGCAGGGGCAAGAGTGTGAAGTGTGTTGGAGATAGAGAGGTTGAGGTTAGTGAGGGCTCTGTCAGGGTATTCATAAAACAGCTCTTTGTTGACCGACTGTGATGGTTTAACTCTTTTTTTAAATGTTATTGTTTAAAGCACAGACCTAGCTTGAGTGCATCGGAGCACTATACAGAGTGTGGGCAGGCACAATTTGGGCTGCCATCTTTTAAAAGTACTGCAGCACTGTGAGGTCTGTGCATCGCTATGTGTGTCCATTTCACAGAGTCCTTGTTCAGGTGTTGTTGAAAGAGCCATGTCTTCAGAGGTTTGCGAAATTGGAGAATTGTGGGGGCATGCCGAGGCGACACCGGGATCCAGAGGGTAGGTGCATGACCAGCCATAGTTCTTTATTCTACCACACCTAACGTATATCTATCTGTTCATCGCACCTGTAAAGATAGGGCAGAGACCACAGTGCTGGTTGTATACTCCTCCACCAGTTCAAACTATTGCTTGCATTTCAAACCGCTCAATGCTGCGTCATGCTGTAGAGGAGGTCCCAAATACAGCCGACACTCCAACCGTCCATTTTGAAGTACCAGGAACGTTCACACAGAAATATGTGACATATGAGGAGCAAACAAACCGCAGAGAGCCGCAGTGGGACTCTGGCCATTGCCCATCAGAAGAACAATGCCTATTGAAGTACCAGTACCAAGGAAACCATGGACAGTAAGGTATCCATTGAAGAAACCCTATCAACAAATGAAACGAAATGAAGATCGTCTAAGTACATTCCCTGAAGAAACCAAAAAGGTCTTAATGGAAGACGAATGGTGACGTCACGAGAACCTGGACTGACTCACATATAGAAGAAATGATGACCAGAGAATGACGTAAAGAGATGACACACCATGAACAAGGATATTGTGTACCTAAAGTGAAAGGACGATGTCAAATGTAAGAAGCTTAAGCTGTAAGCATGACGAAGATATTCTACTAGTTTACACATGTACATGTACACAAGAAAGCTAAGAAAACGATGCAGTTTGCTATGCTTAGTAGAAAGATAGTGCGGCAAGCAACACTATACATAATCCACCTCAAAAGAAGTACGCTTTATGGGTATACTTCCACTTTGAACAAGAAGCAGAATTAACCAAGGTTACTAAAGGCCACACGAGGAAAGCTTCATATTTAGCAAAATCGAGAAGAAGCGGCTGAAAACGAAACTCAGCAGAGGCAACTCGTGCCAGGAAAGCCAAGGTCGTATCAGTAGAAGAGACAAACAGTATCTACAATTAATTGAAACTAAGAACAGAATATCCTGCTTCTGAAAGTTCAAGATAAGAAGACGAAGACAGGTGGTGGGTGAAACGAAAATCAAATACACAAATTATGTGGAGAAGAGGCACATTCACGGTGTCTTGTACTTTTAGTGATGTCTGCAGTAGCCATTTTGGTGGAAGGGATTAGATGCCCCACCTGACAGGGTTTACCCAATCCCCTCACTCTGTTACCATATACAGATATAGTACCTATATTAAAGTTACCTTTCCTGAACCCATAGAATTGCATGCCAACTTTTAAGCGTTACACGTCAATGATGACTAGTTTTCAGTATAAATGTTCTGATTTGGATGAAGTTTGTTGGAGATGAAGTGAGACGGAAGATCGCGCCACTGCTGATATTCATAACTCCCTGTTTTTTGTACTTGTCATTAAACCGACTTCCTTTGCCAAACTGTCGAGTTGTCATTATTGATTTGGTGTTGGAGTATTAATCTGCACCCCCATCCATATCAAGGGTGCTGCTATCTTTTCTTAAAGTGCTTCTGGGAAAACCCCAACTCTATTGGCCGGTTGGGAGTCCCGGAGCACACTTGGTAGCAGAGATTGATGGTTATCGATTATCGATTAGATTAGACACCCATTGACCATTGACATAAAGTAACTCTAGTTCCTCTGTAATATCACAAGTCCTTTGCCATCCGGCTGAGTAGACCGTGAAGCTCCCCGTAGACAGTGGTTAGATTAAAAGTAGAATCTGCAGACAAGGGTCTGAAGGGACCCGTGTTCCCCACATAACCCCTTCCCACTTCTACGGGTAGCTGAACGGGTGAACGGCAGGAGAGGCGGTGGCGAAGGCAGTGATCCCGAGCATCCAGAGAGGAGACCAGCGAACGGTGAGTGAAAAAGACTAAATGCTTTGGCAAAAAGTGCATGCCTTAGAACAAGTGAGGGAAAGGCAACGGAGGGAGGCGGGAAAATCAAACAAAATATAGTCAGAAGTAGAGTAGGATGTATACTTATATATGGGGAAGGAAATAGTGACTGAACCCCTTAAGTGCCAAGGACGAGATATCTCGTCCTTGACATTACCTCGGAAGTGCCAAGGACGAGATAGCTCATCCTTTTTGGCACTCTGGTTTGAGCGATCCCTGCAAATCAGGGATCGCTCAAAACTGTAATCCATCCCCCGGGCTATGTGAGGGCAAGATCCCCCCTCATTGCCAGGGGTCTGGATTCCCTTCAGTTTCACATCGCTGTGCATAATGCACGCCGGCGTGAAACTGAAAGTAAATTCACTGCATCAGCCATTTTCGGATGCTGTGGTGAAGAGAGAAGGTGAGTGCCCTTCTCCCTCTGTCTCGATCTCCAGCTGTATTTCAAGCCGGAGATCGAGGCAGGTGTTGTTGGAAAGGGGAGATTCTCCCCTTTCCAACAACACCCTTTGTGTAAGCATTACTGCTCACAGATCGGGCGGCGATCGCTCGATCCGTGGGCAGCAATGCCACTAGAAAGACAACAGGGATGTCTTTTCAGTACGGGGGTAGGGGTTGGCAAAGCATGGGGCCACATCTATGGAGACTCCTGGGGGCGGATGGCTGGCCATCTGCCCCCAGGGGTGGGGGGCCAAAAAAAAAACACTGGAATGAAAAGCGAAATGAAGGGGGGAGGGGGGTTGGGACCCTAGACACCAGGGAATTTTTTTGTGATGGTGTTGTTGGAAAGGGGACATTCTCCCCTTTCCAACAACACCATTTTTGTAAGCATTGCTGCTCCTGAATCGGGCGCAGGGTGCTCAATCCGTGGACAGCAATGCCATTAGACACCAGGGATGTCTTTTGAAAGTGCGGGGAGGGGGACTGCATACCAGGTAAGCAGCTCCTCCACCCCGATGCCCCATAGCATGGGGCCACATGTTTAGAGACCACTGGGGGCAGATGGGTGACCATCTGCCCCCAGGGGTGGGGACAAAAAACTAAAGTGAAGAAACAGCATACCAAATAAAGCTATGTGAAGGGGGAGGGGGTTGGGTACCCTAGGCACCAGGGATTGGGCACCCTGAGGGCAGATTGGCACACTATTGGGCCTATCTGTGCCAAAGGAGTTGGGTCACCAAAGGAAAAAAAGTGAAAATGGGAGCCAGCATTTTGGGGGGGCTGTGGGGCACCCTAAACCGACAGGGAATTTTCTAATGGGAAGAGGTGGTGTCATGCAGTCCTCCCTGGGGGCATATATCTGCTCCTAGGAAGGGACACCTGAGCCCAGGGAGGAGTGCAGGACAGCTTTGGTAATAAATTCTGAGCCGATTTGCACAAGTCAGACCTCTGCGGATTCCCATGGGTGTCTTCTTTTCTGAAATGCATGGGGTTCCCTGTTTTAGTTGGTGGCTTGGACACCCGAGGCCATATCTGTATGGTGTGCCAGTCTTGAAAAATCGTGAAATTCAGCTGTCGGAAAAGACTTGGGGTTAGGGGTATTTTCGGCTTTCCCCTTGGCACCCAGGTAGGTGCACCCACACATGTGAAATACCATTTTCATCAGGACACCTGTGGGAACGCAGGACGGTAGGCCATGTGTTGTTGGAGGTGTCTTTCGATGGGTGAGATGAGTGAAATGTGTGGAAATGTTTTTTTTTTGCCACAATTCGAACTTTGCCTGGGTAATAAATTCTGGGCTGATTTGCACAAGTCAGACCTCTGCAAATTCCCACGGGTGTCCTCTTTTTGTAAATGCATGGGATTCCCTCTTTTCCTTGTTGGCTTGGACGCCAGAGGCCCATATCTGTATGGTGTGCCCGTCTGGAAAAATCATGAAATTCAGCTGTCGGAAAAGACTTGGGGTTAGGGGTGTTTTCGGCTTTCCCCTTGGCGCCCAGGTAGGTGCACCCACACATGTGAGGTACTGTTTTCATCAGGACACCTGTGGAAACGCGGGAAGGTGAGACATTTGTTGTGTTTGTGTGGTTTTCATAACGTTTGGACCCATTTGCTGTTGTCCTTTGTCACACAGCCCTTACATTTCCCAAATGTGCCCTACATTTAGTCGCTGCTTTACGGACCATACACTTTTGTAACCTGCACAAGTCACCTACCCTTGTAAAGGTCTGTCTGTGCTCTTTCAAAAAATGTATGCTTGCTGTTCCTCACCACATTGGTTTTCCTGATTTACACATGTTAAGTACATCTGGTCAGGCCGTAAGCATAAAACTCCTGTGTACCATGGCTCAGTGTTTGGCTTGTGGTATTGCTTGTTTTGTGAAACACTACAAACAATGTGTGCTTTCCTAACTGCAAGAGTCGGGGGAATGTAGCGGAGCATTGTTTTTCTCAAAATTCATAGAAGCCATTGCCATACCAAGCCAACCATGTCCATCACATACCTTTTTTTCGCTCTTTTTCCTGATTTTTGCACAAACTATGGCATTTTCCCCAACCTAGTTGTTGCCCGACCTGCACAAATCACCCCTTCCTAAACTTGGAATTTTGTCTACCTTTCAGAAATGTATGCTTTTCTGTCCTCCACATCGGCTATACCACCCTTTTCTTCCATTCCGTCCATGCATGTCCAATTGGCAAAAATGTCCAAAATCGCCTACCTCTCACAAAACGGTTGATAACCACATCAAAATATGTATATATATATATTTTTTTTTCGTTTCCACTCAAACTGTTCTTGAGAGCCAGGAAATTGGGGAATTCAGCACAGCAAACCATTTGTTCTTAGTTCTTTCAAGGAAAAACCACAGGCTTCTCTGTACATCATTTTATTGGCATTTTTTGAAAAAACAGAAAATGTTTGCCCTTTTTGGTATCTTCTCTCAGCCCCCCTACAGCAACCTAGGATTCCTGACTGGCATTACGACCGGCTACATGTGGGGGAAAAAGGGGCCAAATTTGGCCAAGATATATCATGTAACAAAAAAGTTACAAGGCATTGAATGGTGACATACTAAAATCACCAGAAAAGACCTTGGCACTGGAGGGAAAAACCCATGGCACTTAAAGGGATACAGGGTGATTAAAAATACTGAAAGAGGATACCAGGGGACACCCAAGAAGAGAGAGGATTCGCCTTATTCCTACGCTTTAATGTAGCGGCTAGAAGAAACTTGTATCCAGAGTCCTGAATGAAGATGAACAAATAGGTCACCACTGCGGTTAAAGACACCCGTGAAAGGGATTAGTTTAAACTCCATGTTGGGCAGAATTATATATACCCAGCTGGAGTTCGTCTAGTCTGTTAACGTGTGTCTTATGTGTTGTTTGTTGTGACGTCATAGGTTGACATTTTTCCTTCAAGGAATTAGTATCAAATGTACGCGATTAAGTAACTGAGATTTTGTAGTGTACGAATTGATGTTTATTGATTAAAAAGGAGATATAAAAATGTTGTGAAAAAACGGGATTGGAGCTTGCGACGATTGGTGCTCGCTCATATTGTTGGAATTGTTTAAGTGACGAAAGACATCAACAACTGTTGTATAAAGTGAAAGTGAACAGATTTAAATATGGAAGACATGACTCCATTAGAATGTTTATGCCTTGGCACCAGGGTGGATCGTTATTTAAAACAGTCTTGACAACAAATTTGCATGCCACATACACGGGCAAAAAGTTAGACAAACGCCTAGCTAGTCTAGAGTTGTGGAAAATGTTCCAACAGGATAAAAAGGAGGAGTCGCCAGTAGATTTGATACTTAATGTATGCACAGAGAGGGGTGAGACGCCCTCAGTGCCACCTGCCCCGTCTGAAACAAAAATTGAAGACTCTAAAGACAAAGGGTTATACCCACTAAGAGAACTTAAAGCAGCCACAGGGTATAGAAACCCGGCATATGAGTCACCAACGCAAAGTGAGTCGCGAGGGAACAAGGAGAGATGTGAGAATGAAAGAAAATACCAGGCACAAGCAAGTACATCTCTCGACACAGAGACAGAAGGCAAATGATGGAAAGGGAATGAGGACAGAACTGATGGCATAGCACTCCCACAAAATGAATGGATTGGAGGTCAGATTTTATTGAAACTCAATGACAAAGGCATTGATGATGTGAAACAAAAAGAGAAGCTAGATGATGTGCAGAGGAAGGAGAAGGAAAAAGAAAAAGGATTGAGAGATGAAAGAATAAGGAAAAAAGATAGACAGAGACGAGAACAATTATATTGTGAAGAGCAAAAAAGGCAACACGATCATAAACAGAAAGTAGCCAATGATCAAGACAGACAGGAGCAGCAAAGGATACAAGAGAAAAGGATGAAGAGACGAAGGGATGAGGAAATCATAGGGCAAATGAACGTAGAGACGCAAAGAAAGAGGAAGAAGATAGGGTCAGAGAAGAAGCGAGGAAGCACAAAGAATTCAATGACGATGTAGAACGTAAGCGAAGACAGACAGCACGACATCTCGAATATCTGGAAAGAGAGGTTAAAAAACCTGAGCCAGTAGTCTATTGGGAAGACATCGAAGAATTATTTCCTGAGTATGATTCAGTACCAGGCATATCTAGGGCTAATATCGAGGATGACTTTGACACCAGAAGCATCAGAGAGACAATCGATAGACTGTATGATGAAATGTGGCTAGAACAAGTACCCCAAGGGGAGGGGGAAGAAAAGCGCCCGGAGAGAACTCAGCTTTACGATACTGAGGATGTATCCCAAAGTAGTGGGAATAGAAAACTTTCCCTAGATAAGTTGAAAATAAGTAGGAACAAAGAGGACGCAAGAGGTTGCACGAGTTGGGGCAGACAATATTTGACACCGAAAGAGAGGAGCGTTCAACATCGAGAACACTACTATCTTTGTAAAGGGATGCTCAATGACGTTGTACGTCGAACACTCACTATTTGCTATTCTAGAGAAACCTAAGGACACACTAACATCTCATAGAGCTTCTGCTTATGAAGTGATCATATCAAATCCATCGATTAAAATAGTCAGATGGAAAATAGTGAACCCAGCTATGTTCATAGCTGAGCCAATCACCGAAGGAGAGCCAATACATGACTATGCGAATTATGAAAATTCTATGATGAATTTCCTAGACTGAAAGCTAATGCATTGGCAGAAGGAGAAATTGTTTTTGTTGATGGTTCTTCGAGAATCGATCAAAGCAATGGACAAAGATATACAGGTGCTGCTGTTATGAAACACACGGCAAACAGAGAATTTTGAGTGCTTCTTAGTGCACGATTACCATCTCACTACTCAGCACAGGCTACAGAAATATTAGGGTTGATACTCACTATTGAGAATCATGCAGACCAGGAAGTAACAGTGTACAGTGACTCCGCCTATGTGACGTCCACAGTGCACGCAGGCTTAGCGTGCTGGAAAAGGAGGGGTTACCTCTGAGCGGACTGTACGCCAGTGCAGCAAGCAGCCCTATTGGACAGGTTGATCAAGGCACTACAGCTCCCAGTGGGCATAGCGGTCGTGAAATGCACCGCCCACACAAAGGGGACAAATTTGATCTCACGAGGAAATCAAGCAGCAGACACGGAAGCCAAGCATATGGCATCCAAGAGCGAGACGATCATGGATGTGGAAATCACAAATGTACATGAGAAAATGATTGTTGCGCAGAATGAGCCTGAGAGTTATAATAATGTAGGACAAGCACAGTTCAGGGAGGCACCACAGGAGGAGAAGAACCTCTGAAAGCTTGTGGCGACAAGAAAGCACTGGTAAACCAGTAATGCCTGTAGCCCTGTTAAAAATAGTGCTGGTACACTTGCACTATCCATTACACATGACAAAAGAGAATCTAGCAGCAACACTCGCGGAAGACTGGTTCATAAGAAACTTAGCATAACATGTTGCATTTTTTATGGTGAACTGTATAATTTGCCACAGTTCATGGCTGGGCACACACTAAAAGTAAATAGAGGAGTAATCCCAAGGCCCAATGGAGCTTTTCAGCACTTGCATGTCAATTACATCGATATGATTCAAGTATGTAACGGGTACAGGTATCTAATTATTGTGGTGTGTCCATTCTTGAGATGGATAGAAGCAGGTCCATGTACACACCCAGACTCTACCTGTGCGGCCAAAGTCCTAGAGAGAGAGGTATTCCCCAGGTGGGGAGTATGCAAAGATCAGATAACAGGACTCACTTTGTAAATGAAGTCTTTGAACAGATTAGCTTGTTGCTTGGTATAAAGTTCTCATCAGCGTATCATCTGCAAGGTGACGGTGTATGTGAGAAGCTCAACAGCTTATTAAAGGAAAGGATAGCCAAGTTGAAGCTTACTCTAAGAAAGGGATGGTTGCACTGCCTTCCTTTGGCACTGAATACACTCAGGAACCAACCCGGTTGCGACCATCATCTTATGCCGCACAAAATAGTCACAGGAAGACTGCACACTCCACTGACACCCAGAGACAGAGCTAGATGTGATGCCCATGCCCAGTCAACAGGAGAAATCTTAGGGTCTGAAAGGCAAAATTACTTGAATTGCATGACATCTTGCCTTATTGTAATTTCAGGCCAGCTGTAGCGACAACGAAAAGGGTGCAGGGCAGCACGGAACACAGAAGGAGATCTTACTGAAGACACATCTCAAGGACTACGTCTTTCATCCATCTTCCCTGAAGATACCGTCCTGGTAAAGAATCATACGAGGAAAAGGTGGGACGAGCCAATGTTTAACAGTCCCTTTACAGTGGAAGACTGCACTCCCTCTGCAGTGAAGCTACAAGGAAGAAGAGCTTGAATCTTTTTGGGTGACATCAAGCCATACATCGGAGAAGGCCCCCTGCCTGCACCCCACCACGAATAGACTACAGATGATGGGGAAGAACCACAGCACGTGCCAATGAGATCTATGATGATGAAGAAGGACACATGAGCAGCAGCAAAGAAAAGACAAAGAACTTTTGTGCAACAATCGTGGCTTCATTTTGGACATTACTCTAAGCTAAAAAGGGGATAAGGACATAAGAACGGACCCTCTGTGCATCCCAGTTGCATGGTGAAAAATAAAATTGCATTCATAAAGCCACAACATAGTCTGTCTTTGAACTTTGGACTGAGGCACACTGAAGCCTTGATTAGGAAAGAATAAGCCAAATTCTGACCAAGGACACATAAATTGGAAGAAAATACAGTAAACAGATTCTTTTCACACAGAGACCTGGTTCGGAGTTACCTATGGCGTCCCACAGTAGTGACATTACCAAAGATGTACTATCATATTTCAATCTAGTGCTAAGATCATACCCGTCATTGGTGGGGAGACTCACCAGTGTCACTGACTTTCTTCAAGATCCTGAAAATGAATAGACTATAAGGAGGCTGCCAAACAGTTCTTCCTACTTCCTGAATACAGCGAGGAAAACAAATATCTCAAGCAGAGGAAGAAGCAAATAGGCTTATCAATGTACTGTTCTTTTGCCTAATTGAAGACTTTCCAGTTCTTGTCAGAAGAACGACGGATGTATTGACATTTCTCCGAGATCCAGCAAATACAGAACATCTAAGCATAATCCTAAACTGTATTGTAATCCAAGTTGCTCTTCACGCACACCAAAATTGCAGAAACTGTTCACAGTGAGTGAGAGCCAACAGTCCCAAACTTCAACAAGACATGACAAATGTCCCTGTCACCAGAAGACAGCAGGTTAGCAAGTAATGTTTTCTTAGGCCTAATGGTGGATTTCCCAGAACTTGTGGGGAGACCTGTAGATGTTGACGTCCTCACATTCATCATAGACTCAGCTAATTCTACACAGATGGGCATGCTCTTGCATGGTATCATGGTGCAAGTGGAACTTTCAAACCATCAACAGAACTATTTGAGAAGATTTTATTTATTTCTTGACAAGGACACAGCATGTCTTCGGGAATGAAGCAGATCAGAGGCAATGACTGGGAACGAATATATTTTGAACATGCACAGTAAAGAGACATGCTGAATTATTGCCTGATTGGACACTTCCCATAGCCTAGCAAGAGAACTGTATCTAGAGATAATAGACAATTCATTGTTCACTACAAAGGGGGACAATTGTTTAGTACCTGCAACTCACAAACATAATCCAGAGATAACATTGTTTGGGGGTTGTATTAAAAGTTAGCATCTTTCGACGGATGATCGAGATGGGGATCCAGAGCAGCAATCTCATCCTCCCACAGGAGGAAAGACGTCCATTCCCTTCTGGAAGTAAATGCTGCCGATTGACATACAGAGGCATAATGTATTTATGTATTATATTCATCATTGTTTTACTGTCATTGATGATCAGAACTGCATTCTGTATTGGTGCACAAAGTGTTCCAATTCCAGTGAACCCACCTACTGATGCACACATGAAGCCCACAAAGGCACCCAGACCTTACATGGTCATTCCAGTCCCTAGAAGATCTGATGGTGGAATGAACAAACTCTAGATGGATGTGATTAGCAATGACACACACACACTTGTGGTAACAAGCAAATCGAAAAGCCGGAGACAGGGTCGGCAGAGTATAAATGTAAAAAGGTTACTGACAGCCACATGCATGCAAACATTGAATGCACACACATCGGGCCTAGTGTCAACACCTGCAAAACCACAATCCAAAGCATGGGAGTAGAAAAGACTGCCTACTTTGAAAAGTTCCACTACACGTGAAGTGAAAAGGTAAATTGAAAAGGCTGAACTCCTGAAGAGACAAGAGGAGTCGGAGAATGAACCCACTGAGACAATATTGCCAAACACACATGTTCCAATGAAAGGGACAAGTACAAGCTCTACAGTACAGCCATATACTGGACCAATGTCAGAGTGGAAATGGACATTTCTAACGAGAAAGAAAATGATGCAAGTGGACAAGGAAAGAACTGCCATACCTTTGTCTACTCAAATGGCACAGATGAATAGGCCTGCACCATGGATTAGGATACCTGAGAATCCTCCAGCAAGAAAGAGCCATACAGATGCATTCAGTGATGTAGTTGTAGAGAACTACATGAAAACATTAAGAGTCAAGAGAAGCATGCATGGAGATGACAACGAACTAATTGATTACTTGCACATCTGGGAAACAACATTTCAGAAGGGGAATGCTTTGTTTGTGCACTCCTACCATCCAGCATGGAAAAGTCAAAGATCTTTGTAGCTGTATAAATTGATGTCTAGACAGCACACTGTCTTTCACACGTAGCAATGTGCAAAACCAGAGGCCAGTTCATGGGTAGTCATGCCTCACTGAAATGGGCATCTGAAGCAACCAATCCAAATGAAGACGATTATGTCCAGGACATAAAAACAAGAAACAATGGAAAGACGAAACACATTGTAATCAGATACGAGAAGCCTGGAGTTAAAGAAGCAGAAAACAGAAGAGAAGCAAACCAGAAGCTAAATGTCCAAGGAAAAACTCCAGAAGAGGCTCGAAGTAGGAAAAACAGAGGCCAAATACAGATCTGGGGAACAATACTTTCACCAGACGGATGAGAGAAAGGAGTAGTGATATGCAGAGCATGGATGCTCATAGATCAATACGAACCTACCATCAACATAGTCCGAAATAGACGTAAGCCATTATGGCCAAAGCTTGCAAAACTGCTGACATGGGTCGAAGACAGAGGAGGACCCTTGCAGAGAGTGCCACTAGAAAGCCCAACATTCTGCTTCAGGAATAATCACACAAGAAAGATTGGAGGAAATCAGAACTGTGGATGAGTTTTTGATGCTCCAGGAATGGTGCATGGAACTGCAGTAATTATGGATCATTATTGGGTATGTGGATCCAAAGCATCAGGCTGCCAAAAAAACTGGGGAGGTATATGCACAATATTGAATGTCCTCGTTCCAGCGTTGGTGATCCCGAAAAGTGACCTGAACATTGACAGTTTCCTGAAACGAGATGCTCACCTGAGGAAGAAGAGATCTGTGGACCTGCTGAATAGAATGAAGAGGGAAAATTACTTTTCTGCCAAATCAGAAGAATCTTTTCATGCAATCCCATATGAACACATGTTGTTCAGCCTCCCCTCATCAGTGTTCACGACAATCTTCATGCCAAGATTTCAAGTTAGAGCAAACAGTTTGGATCACTGTTCTCATGGATTCCACAATGGATGGCAGATGCATTCAAGTTCCTGGGAGCCCTGCTAGTGATGATATTGCTAGGATTCTGAGTTATCAAGATAATATTCTCACAGTTCCAGAAAACTGCGAAAAAAGCCATAGGGATGAAGATCATGATTGATGTCAAGCCAGGATGGAAGCCCAAAGACCTACCTGATGAAGGAATAAGAGACTTTGTGAAGGCCAACATTCATGCACCAGAAGGAACAAAGTTTCTATATCCCAGGAAGCATAGAAATATGTAGGAAGATGGGTTTACTACAGCCCAAATAGACAGTGTCAACTAATGACATGGAACAAAGACGAACACATAAGAACAGCAGGAAGTGTAAAAGGAGTCATAACGATATGGACCCCCAAAGGGACATTTCTTCAGACCATCATGTATGGACCCAGAAGATGAAGAAAGAATGGACCCAGGTGATGAAATAAAGGTGAATACAGAGGAACCAAAGAAGACGGATCTAAAGAAGGAGGTGAAAGTGGTCGATGAATCGCCCAGGGGGGGAGTGAAGAGGAGGTCCCAAATACAGGCCGCACTCCAACCATCCCTTTTGAAGTACCAGGAATGTTGACACCGAAATATGTGAAGTATGATGAGCAAATAAACCACCAGAGGCTATGCCCAGTGTCCATCAGAAGAACAATGCCAATTGAAGTACCAGTACCAAGGAAACCATCAAATGAAATGAAATGAAGATCGTCTAAGTACAGTCCCTGAAGAAATCAAAAAGGTCTTAATGGAAGACGAATGGTGACGTCACGAGAACCTGGACTGACTCACATACAAAAGAAATGACGACCAGAGAATGACGTAGAGAGACAGAAAGCCATGAACAAGGATATTGTGTACCTAAAGTGAAATGATGATGTCAAATGTAAGAAGTTTAAGCAGTAAGCATGACAAAGATATTCGACCAGTTTACACATGTACATATGCTTGGAACTGCAAGAAAGCTAAGAAAACCATGCGGCTTGCTATGCTTAGTAGAAAGATAGTGTGTTTTATAAGTATACTTCCCCTTTGCACACGAAGCAGAATTAACCAAGGTTACTAAAGGCCACATGAGGAAAGCTTCATATTTAGCAAAATCGAGAAGAAGCGGCAGAAACGAAACTCAGCAGAGGTAACTTGTGCCAGGAAAGCTAATGTCGTATCAGTAGAAGAGACAAACAGTAGCTACAATGAATTGAAACTAAGAACAGAATATCCTGCTTCTGAAAGGTCAAGATAAGAAGACGAAGACAGGTGCTGGGTGAAACGAAAATCAAATACACAAATTATGTGGAGAAGAGGCAAATTCACGGTGTCCGAATCACGTGACCAGCCAAGTGAGAATAATCAGTACTTTCACACCTACGCATGGCAGCAGGCCAGGCGAAGATATCAGAACTTTTCCAGACAGAAGATGCAGTCTCGAGGCCAACCACAGTGAAATAGTTGACACATAGCCACTAAAGTAATGATTGATGTAACAATAATTAGAAGAAGGCCGGGGAACTAAGGGGCAACCTGCACCTGGCCGACCATTCTGCGTGCTGCTAAGCAACGTGGAAAAGTATGCATGGGGTTGGTGCCAACCCAATCACAATGGACCAAGTCATCTAGGGTCCTATAGTTAGTAGAACCAATAGGACATCACACTTTTAGTGATGCCTGCAGTAGCCATTTTGAAGGTAGGGCTTAGATGCCCCACCTGACAGTGTTTACCCAATATCCTCACTCTGTTACCAAATACAGATATAGTACCTATATTAAAGTTACCTTTGCTGACCAATAGAATTGCATGCCAACTTTTAAAAATGTTCTGATTTTGATGAAGTTCAATGGAGTTGAAGCGAGAAGGAAGATCGCACCACTGCTGATATTCATAACTCCCCAGTTTTTGTTCTTGTCATTAAACGGACTCCCTTTGCCAAACCGTTGAGTTGTCATTATTGATTTGATGTTGGAGTATTCATCTACACCCCCATCCATCTCAAGGGTGCTGCTATCTTGTCTTAAAGTGCTTCTGGGCAAACCCTGACTCTATGGGCCGGTTGGGGGGTCCCGGAGCACAATGTCCTAGCCAAGCATCTCACTTGCTAGTCTCACACCGAGTTCTTAATGCCGGGACCTGATCTGAATCACTAGTGAGTCACATGCTGACTCTGACCATACAACCACATCTCCACCCAGCTAGCATGTGAACGCCTCCTCATTGACCTGCATATTGATACCCCAAAGATCACCACTTCAACGACCGTCGCCCGCCTACTCTAACCACTGGATTGTTACTCATGGACCCCTCCTAGTGGATAAAGCCTGACTCAGCCTGGCCCAATTGTGAAGCGATCCTGAGACCATCCCATCCTGCATCGTTGAGAGCACCCCCTTCGACCGCACAAGGTGACCACATTTGTCCTTACTCGACGCCCGCTTGCTGCTTGAGCCTTCATGATTCAATGTGTCTGAACTGAGCTTGATCCGCTCACATCCATGTCCAACACCAGGTCTGACTCTGTCAACCCACCAATAACTGAATCCAGGTACTGTTTTCCCTGAACTGACCCATCAGTCCATTTGGGCACTAGAGAGAATTAGATCACAATCCCTCCTGTTTTCAACATCGGCATATTGTTTTTGTGGCTCGTAATTTACCTACCACCCCTGGAACTGTGCTGAAACTGCTGCTTCCCTCAGTCTGTCACATCTCCTCTGTTCTTCCCTGAGGTGTTTTTTTTTGCAGGGTTTTATATTTGTGCCATTGCAGATGGTGTGTTTGATCAAAGTATATATTTTTATAGGACCTTGATTGGACCAGGACTGGGCTCCAGGAAGAACTGCGAAACCTGTTGTTGAAGGTTGCTGTGGAAGAGGTACCTCTAGAGCAGAGGGTCAGGTTGGTAGTGGTGACATTGAGAGAAATTCTCCACCCTCTTGAATTTCAGGACTGGCTAGTTTCAATAGATCTGCAGTACACTTATTACCATATGCTGATAATTGCAAACACAGGACGTTTCTGAGTTTCCTCATAGGCGACAAGTGCTATCAGTTCATGGTGCTTCCCTTTGGGTGGACTTCCGCTCCAAGGGTCTTAACCAAGCTCATGGCAGTAGTCGCAGATCACCTCAGGATCATTATGTGTGATAATATTGCATGGAAGAGCCATTTTTAATTGACTGTTGGTCTACATGCGACTGAGGGATACATTGGCATATGTTACAGGAATATAATTGTTAAGGGAAGTCCCCGCAATCGAAAATGGCTAATACACATAAAATAAATCACTGTTACATTTTTTAAGACCATGATATGTATTAGGAAGGTGTCAAGGCAGGTCTCTGGGGTCAAGGGAGAATTATGTGTTTCTGTGCCTCGGTCTAGCTGCGAACAATGGCATACTGTTGAGCGGATTTATGAATACACATGTTCAGTCAAACATTGCATTAATGAGACGATTCCCCAAATAAAAAGGGCCACAGTAGCTTCCTTGAAGCAGAGTGAAAAGGCTCTCTTTTCACTTTAATCAAAATCTTGGGACTTGTTTTGAGTGCCTATCATCTTTAAATTTACAGCACTTAATTTCAGAGTGGGACTGCCAGGGTAACATGCAATTAAAACAAAGGCAAGCTTTTTCTTGTGAATTCCTTATGATCAAAAGGACAACACACCATACACAAAACTATCAGGCATGTTCCCCATCTTCCCACAAGCCCAACCTAACCTAACCCACCACCTCTCTTTCATATCAGGCTGGAGGTCCTGCACACGGCAGTGGTACACCTTAAATACATTGCAGGAACAATATATATCACAGCCCACTTAAACGACAACACATTGGGCATAGGAGGAAAGGTGCCAGATCGTCAATGGTGTTTACATGGAGAACTAGGCCCTGCCGTCCCCAGGGCAGGGCTCCAGGACCAGGACGGTATGGGAGTGGGAGTGGGAGCACTGTCCTGGGGAATGAAGGCCGGGCTGGCCGAAGGCACAAGCGTTAAGTCCTCCTCTCACATTTAGAACTTTCAGCAAGGCCTGGCCCCTGCATTACCCAGGGCAGGGCTCCATAGGAAGACCAGGACAGTCCTGTGATGGGCCTGGGAGCATTGTCTGAGGGGATTAAGGCTGGGCAGGCACCAAGTGAAGTTCTCTCACACTTACTTACCGGAGGTAGGCCGAGTGACGTGGACACTGCTCTGATTTTCTCTTCTCTGGTGTGGGTGGGCAGCTTTCAAGCCTCGTCTTCAATAACAACTCCAGAATCCCTGTCCACACGAAGTGAGAAGGTGGTACTTTATGGCGTCACCACACGTGTGCGCCCGGCCACACAGTTTGCTGTCAGAATAATAATGGTGTTACATTGTGATGGTGTTACATAAAGTGGTTGGAGCTACGAGCTCCATGCACTCTACAGTGAAAACCATGCTTAAAAGGGGACGTTCCTCTCTGCGGCAGGCCCCGCCAGCCATGAAGACGGCAGAGAACCTGGGAGCAGCAGACTGTTTATTTATTTATTGATGTGATTTCACGGCATGCAACACTGCTAAATGAGGATGCAGAACTAGAGAACAGAATGTGAACATCTGTTCTCTGCACACTCCGTGCCCTATGTAAGAAGCCGCCACTGCAATCACCATAACTTATAGCCTTGCCAGTTCATCACCATCAAAGAGCTTCCACGGCAGATTCACGAAGGGAATGGCCTCCTCTTGGGGCAGCGTTCCAATGAGACTCCCTCATTGGCATATGCTGGGCCACCATGTTGGCCCCACCCAATCATGTTCTGAAAATATTACCACCTATGCTTCTCCATTGGAGGCTCGGTCAGTGCTTTGGAGATCATGAGCACACAGTACAATGGCATTGCATGCCTCTAAATACCTTCATGAATGTGCTTCAACAACTGTTGTAAGAATATGTGTTGGTCTGTATATGGAGGTGCCCATACTCAGATCACATCATTTGTAATGGACTGTGAAAGGAAATAGTGATGAAGGGGTAATGCCCATGTTACATATGGTTTTCTTGAGTCCTATTTTTGCTCACCACAGACCGCCTTCCCTAACCGCTCACCCAGGAGATTTGGGTCTGGCCGCTGGTGTGGCTTATGAGGTATGTGACTGGGCAGGAAGTCCTCTTATCCTGCTTGGGGGATGGAGGCCAGGACTCCACAAAGCAAACACACAATGTTTTGTATGATGTAAAAACAGTGGTTGCCTCTTTGTAAGGTGGGGGTCACCTCATGTATAGAAGACAGCCATGAGGAAGACTGGGACTCAGTCTATCAAACACCAGTAACAATGGCATTAGCAGTAATGAGGACATATCACAAGATAGAGAGTCAAATCAGGAAGGCAAGATATGTAGGCAGCACGGGGCTGGCAATCAATGACGTGAGTGCAGGCTTGGATCGTACCATAAGGTAGGTATCAAGCAAATTACAAAAAATGCACAAAGTTGAAAGTCATTATCAAAATGGATGGGTAGCAGGATAAATGTCCAGAGCATGGAGAAGGAGAAAGCCGGGGTTACATATCCGGATAGAAACTGTGAAACTAGGAGTAGTGTCAGTGGAGCAAGAAGCAGAAAAGCAGGTAAATCTCTTACTTGGTCCAAACTGGCTGCCATACAGAATAAATCCAGTAAGGATGGGTGACGGCGAAGCGTGTCTGATACTCATTTCTTGTTGCAAATTCAATGTTCCATTAAATGAGCATTACATGTGTGCTACTGTTTCCCCACAAGTGCAGCAAACCCAGCAAACCCATTTACATTTCACTAGATCACACTTGAACAAAGCGTCAGGCAATAACTTGAGGGCGAGTCATTATCATGTGGCAACGACCTCTCCATTTGCAGGTAAAGCCTAATTAATCCCTTTATTTTCATCTAAGGCTGGTTGTGTTTTCGAAGGTATTTAAACATGTATTCCCAATAGTGTTGTATTCTTTCTGGATTCGATTGTAAGGCCAGAAAATAATTGTGCAATAACTCTGATAACTTGTCTTACCCAATATGAGTAACATGGTCTTGGCATATTGGTGACTGGATAGAATTAACCAATATTGGTGAGTCTCAGAACAATTTAGCAATATTCCAAATACAGCTCACTTTATACCACCAAGATGTAATATGGTCTGCTGTGCTATATCAGCCTTTCTCATAGAATGCAGATTCCAAATCTTAACTTTTGTTGTTCATCTGTGTTTGCATACATTTCTTTGAAAGCAAAAGAAGACTGTCCCCCTTGGCTGCTAGATAATAAAGAGGAGATTTGGAAGTCTGTGTCCCCTGATGCCTTTTGAGATATTTAACAGCTCTTTGTAAGGGTTTATCATAAGATGAGTTAGCAATAGAGCCTGTCTTTAAAAAAAGAAAATATTTGGAATATGAATAGGGAGGGCCCTAAACAAAGGATGGTGGCCATTGGATCTTTCAATGTCTTGAGAAAATTAATAGTAGCATACACTAATGTGATAGGGGGCTGATTCATGCAATTTGTGCGCCGAAAAACAAGGATTTGTGCGCCATTCTGCCCGCAACTCCCCATTTTTTAAACAGGGATTTGCGGGCAGAAAGGCGCTCAAATCCCCGTTTTCCGGCATACAATTCCATGAATCAGCCCCATAATCTGATCAGCTCTTTGTTGCGAGAGTAACTCTAAGATAATCTTCCTTACCACATGAATGCAGGGAGTTGGAACATTTGTGTGGGTTAGATAGAATTTCATTGTATTGATATTCGGTTTATAGCCAGATACTGCCCCATAATCCTTTGCAAATCTATCAAGCTCTTTAATTGGAAGCTCATGATCAAGGGTGCAGACAGTAATGACATCCCCATATCGTATAGGTCAATATTGGTCAGTAATTCAAAGGGTCAACTCGTCCCCCTTCTGAAATATCGGAATTACCATTGATGGCTTCCAGGATGGGGGCATAGGTCCCTGTGACTTATGAATTGTTATGGAAAAGGCTAAACATATTGGAAACTTTCTTATTTTGAATTCAAAGGGCATATTTGTGTCAGATGGAATGAGAGATATGCATGGTATCAGAACAGTAACTAAATTTAATCCATGGATTACACATGCCTCTATGATATATCTTTTTAGACTCAAGTCCCTGTGATGGCATAATATTACTTAGTAGTATCTTTTCAGCACCTACTTTCCGTTTTCACTCGTGAGGAGGCATTTGTCCTACAATATTTTGCTCTTTAGAGACTGAAATGTTGAGCCGGTAATTAACGGTTCATTGACAGAGGAACTGCCATCCCCTGTGTGAAGAAAAGTGAGGTAGGAAAGAAGTAACTTGATATCATTCCAATTGTTTGCAATAGTGGAAAGTGAAGGTATCCGCGTAAAACTGTGCTGGTTCTGTTTGTTAAAATTATAGCTGTTCAAGTGGAAGGGCACACAGAGGTGCACTTTGCTATTTGGACAGCAGAGGGCAACCTAACACTGATAAATAGCATCCGCTGAGTACAGAAACATACCTAAGTGTTTTATATATTTAGAGATATTACTTTGCCTGACCTTGAAGATTAATTGCTCGATGTCTATTGCACAAAGAAGTTACAGAGGATAACCTTGCCTTGTCTCCCTCATAATTGCAATAGATGCTAGCATTAGGTTTAGTGTATAATTCTTTGGCACAAAACTAAATGGTCAGTGGAATGCCAACTTTTGAAAAAGGGTCCAATGGACCCTTTTTGTTGGCCTCTGAACATATAAACAATACTGGAAGATAGTCTTTTTCTGCATCATCGAAAATAGTTACTCAAGTCTTGAGGTTTTTCTGATGTGCCTCAGTTGGAACAAAGCCATGCCAACATGGAACGTCAACCTTCAGAATCCTCATTAAGTAATGAGAAAAGTTATTATTAGCATGGATCCCTTGAATCTTATTTTGTAAGGACAATGTAGACATGTGCATCTTTATAGTTTTCTGCAACTATCGTATTGTTCATAATAAACTGGAAAATGATAGTATCATAGGCAGAAAGTGCTTCAGAACATGTTTTATAGAAGTCATCAGGAATTCCTTCAGGTGCTGCAGCTTTAAGACATCAATTAAAGATAATGGGCCTCATTACGAGTATGGAGGTAGCCATGCCGCATTTAGCGCCATGGCTACCCCCATACTGGGTACCGGGTCCAGGTTCCAGGAATAGGGAATTACCAGGCCATGCCGACTTTGGCGGGCCTGGTAATTCCCATTCACAGAACCCGGACCCGGTACATCCCCAATCCCATTGAGCCCCCATAGGGCTCAATGGGGATGGGGAGGATGTTAACAGGTCTGACCAGGCATTCCAGAGCGGGACCCGCTTCAGACCTTGAAGTAGTGCAGCCCGGAATGAACTGTGCCGGTCCCTTACTGGCACCGTTCATTCCATTGTGGCCTACCTCGTAATGAGGCCCAATGATGTGTTATTTATATAGTGCTTTTACCAAAGTACTCATTAATCGACCTCAGAAGGACACAAGGCTGAGTTGGCCTTGCCAGGAGTTGAACACGCAACCTTCAGGACTCACTCAGATCGCTGCAGTGAGCACTCAACCCACTGAGCTGTCCTACTATTTTTACTCATGTGTGCAATCTCTACCTTGTGAGGTCCCTCGGGGCTCCCTGTTGCTCCCTTTATTGTTCATGTGTGCAACCAAACCATCATGATCATATTAAAGACATATCAGGTCTGCTACTACTCGTACCATTCGTATGCAGATGACACACAAGTTTAACTTACAATTAGCAAACCCCCTTTAAACTGGGATAATTTAATGTCATGCCTGGCAGGATTAATGCACTGGATAGAGCAAAACAGACTAAAATTGAATGCATCAAAAAAGGAAATAATATTGGCAAGCTAATGTCATTTTAAATTCCCATATTAACGAGATATACAAATCGTTTTTCTTACAGATTACGCTGTCTGAAAAACATGTTATAGTTCATTCCAATAAATGAGCATGCAGGGATAGTTGAGAACCTCATGAATTCCAAATTGGATTATGCAAATAGTCTCTTAATAGGCCTTCCCTTAAATAATATCCTCCTTTTAAAAGCACCTCAACATGTAGTGTCATTTTGAAACTGACTAAATGTCCCCAACTATCAACGCTCTCTACACTGGCTACCTGTGCGCACACCTGTCCAATTCAATATCTTGTTCACAGTTTTTAAATGCCTACACTAACTGTCTCCTCCTTACTTGTTCAATAAAATACATGTATACCCCCATTCAATGGAGACCGAGTTGTCTCAGTTGCTGGCCCAGCTCTATGGAATGCCATGCCTCAAGCACGTTTTAAGTGCCCTACCCTCTTGTCTTCTCATCAAAACTTAAAAACTCTCCTCTTCTATTAATGTGTTCATCTGCGCTTACATGCGGTTCCGCCCAGAGCGCATTACAAATAACAATAACTAAACATAACATGTTATGCAAATAGTTAACTTTGTTTCTAACGAAAAGCACATCTTCATTATTCAATATGTGTGTGCCAATTGAGAGTAAGCACTGAGGGGTGTCTGCATGTCTTCTACAGCCTTCTTCTGCACTCTTTCTCTTTCTGTTCTCTCTCTATCCGCCTATCCATGCTTTTGCCAAACTCTTGCAAACTCCTCCCCTTTTATTGCAATACTTCTATGCCCACCTCTTCCTTGCAGCCTCTCTTCTGTCATCGTCCTCCTCCTCCCCCCATGCTGCTTCTCCAACACCTCTGCTTTTCCTCTTCTCCTGGCCACCCTCCTCCTTTCTCCTCTCGTATTCCTTCTTGCTGCACTGATTCACCAGCTCCTTTCTCCTCTCTTATGCCTCCTTACTGCACTGATTCACCAGCTCCTTTCTCCTATCTCATGCCTTCTTGCTGCACATATTCACCAGCTCCTTTCTCCTCTTGTATGCCTTCTTGCTGCACTGATTCACCAGCTCCTTTCTCCTCTCTTATGCCTCCTTGCTGCACTGATTCACCAGCTCCTTTCTCCTCTCTTATGCCTTCTTGCTGCACTGATTCACCAGCTCATTTCTCCTCTCTTATGCCGTCTTGCTGCACTGATTCACCAGCTCCTTTCTCCTCTCGTCTGCCTTCTTGCTGCACTGATTCACCAGCTCCTTTTTCCTCTCTTATGCCTTCTTGTTGCACTGATTCACCAGCTCCTTTCTCCTCTTGTATGCATTCTTGCTGCACTGATTCACCAGCTCCTTTCTCCTCTCTTATGCCATCTTGCTGAACTGATTCACCAGCTCCTTTCTCCTCTGACTCCATGTAAGAGGCCAGGAATCTGTATACCAGTGCAGGCATTCACAGATTCACAGAGTCCTTAAAGTTAACTTCTTTAGCCTCGAGCAGCCTATATTTAATGCAGGATAGCGTTGATAGCCACAACAGGTTATGGATGGATTGGGGAACATTGGGGGGTACCCAAATGACCACCCTTAGAGCCAGCTTCAACTTAGACGTTGCCACCTAAACAGCTCTTCTGTCTGTTTGAAACACTTGATGTACTTGTTGATGTACCTTCTATTCGAAATATGCCACGCCTTAGCCTCTGGCCAGCATAAGGCCATGGGGCACCAGGGCCTGCATGAGGAAGTGAGTACTTGACACACAGCTGCATTGCGACCAGAATAGGAGAAACAGGGACCAGCACTGATTCAATGGGTAGTCGGTTGGACCTTGGACTTTGAAGACCCCCATGAGTTTAAGACCAGGCGGAAAGCTTGTCGAGTGCTGTAGTCATGGACAGAGGGTTGCTTCCGTATACGCCCTGACATGTAGCTCGTGAAACTTAGAATGTAGCCAGCCTTGGAAAAAGATACCTTACTTGACATCAAGCGTGAAACATCATGGCTTTTCCTATCATGGTTCTTGAATGACTAAAGTGCCCTCATCATGTTACCTAAGTCTGTTCCCTTTTCCGGCTTTGCCCTGCCCATACAGACGAATGTGTATTTGCAGTCAGGAAAACAATGCTTTCAGATTACAGGCAAAAGCAGCACACAGTTCTCAAACCCTGCACCAAAGTAAACCAACTCACAATGACGTGATGCACGTCTAGGTTTGAAAAATATATTTGGATGAAACACATGCACATGTTTAATTTAAATTTCAAAGCATTCAAAAATATATTATTTTAACACTTTTTGTGAAATATGTACTACAGTATCAAACAGAATCATGTTTGCATGTTGCAAGTACTACATGTTAACATACATGTATTTCTGTTTGTGTATGATAATATAACTCAAAATACATCTCAAACGTTTTACTTGAACGCAGCATGGTTTTCTAATTGTGTGCTTTTTGTAGTGAGTTTAGCTTGTAACCATTTTTAGGTGTTGCATTATACAGCCAAGCCACATGTCTACTAGTACTCCTGCAGCGCCATTAACATGATTTTAAGTATTTTTCAACAAGAGATACGTGGCACAGTACCCCTGATACTCTGCTATTTCTTGTAGCATGTTATTCGTTGTCTGTCATGTTGCAGCACTATCATGACTCAGGGCCTTTCTCTACAGCCCTTTAGAAATGCATTAAAAAATAAATAAATAAATAAATGTAGTGATGAATATAGTTGAATCTTTACACCCCTTTATATTTCTTGTCTCCTGTCCTAGTGGCCCTGATTTCTTCTGTATTTTAACAATGTCCAGATATCAACACTATGCTATCAACACTATGCTGCTCTTTGCTAACCTTTTGCTGTTGTCATGTTAGTTGAGTTACACAACCCTCTTTCTTTCTTATGGCCATGCTAGAGGGTAACACTGGCCAGAGACAGAATAGAAGTCTGTTGGAACCCTCCTCCAGTTAATTGTTGCCACTTGTGTCACTGGAACTCTTGCTGGATTCCATCCATGCTCCAATGTTTTTTTGTTGGTTTTGAGCTGATAAGTAACCTATTCCCGCAGGCAGCACTGAATCGTCAACAGAATCGGTTACCGTTTCTGCCATTTGTGGTGGGACAGGGGTGTAAGTCCCCACATTTGTTATTTATTTGTTTTTTTGTGTGAAATTACTGTGAGCAGTAATTCTGCCGATTTCTGGCATTAAAGTGGAGGATTTACCGCCAGCATGATGATGGAGGTAAATCATCAGCTTCAATTGCAAATTCGGGATTTTGCAGAGAAGTAAAATCGGAGGTAATTCTGCTCCCAACCAAAAAGTGGCAGTACCGGAATGACCACCACTTTTTTACCAATCTCAGAATGAGGGCCCTTATCTTCTAGTTCTTATACCACCACAGGCAGCCTCATTCTGCGTTTGGCAATACAACAGTGGTAATTATACTGAATTGTAACCAAAATCAATTACTGTTACCACCACCTGGTCCCGTCGATTTAACGTGGGATTACAAGTGATGATAGGGTGCTGGTAATCTCCATTTCCCCCCAGTCCATAGAACCCCATAGGGCTTCCGGCGAAATTACTGCCGGAGGCAGTCACGCCGACAGTAATTCCAGCATTAAGTTGCTGTACAGCGGTGAGGTGATGCAGTGTTAATTACCTTGTTTTACCCGCCCCACCGTACTGCTAATGAGCCCTGATGTTTTTAATCATACTTAGACATGAAACATGTCGCACAATACACATGTTCAATGTGTTAGCTGATCTAAAATAACGAATACAAGGCGGATATTCTAACATAGCTCTGTGGAGAGCACTTCAGTCATATCAATGCAAATAGCCAACACACTGAAATCTAGTGAAGACTCCAATCAATGAATTAATTCATATGTTTGCTGATCACCATATACATGCGTTAAGTGGTTCCTTCAGCAAGAAGAGAAGGCACACAGGGAGTAAAAAAGCCACGATTAATAATGCATAGCCCAACCCCTGATGTTGTGGCATCTTCCTAACGAAAGGTTGGCCAATAGCTGTTGCTTTGCATTTTGAAAACCAGTATCATCCAATCAAATGACGTGCTTCCACAATTAAACATTTTTTTTGTTTATCATTTTTGGCGTAAAGGTACTGAATCAATATCCAAAAATGGTAAAGCGTGTTATGGTAATCATGTGGGCTCATATTAATACTTAATGAAGAATGATGGACAGTACATCTAAGCAAAATAAAAGTGATCTGTTCATAGATACCGCACACATGATTGTAGTAGAATAATGCTTAAAGGTACTAGTATAGATTTATTCTGTAAAACACTAGGGGCCTCATTACGACTATGGAGGCAGCCATGCCCTTATTATCCAAAACCATGTCCGAGTTACCTGAATGGGGAATTACCAGGCCATTCCGAGTTTGCAGGGCCCGGTAATTCCTCCTTCAGGGAACCCGGGCCCGGACCTTCCCCATTCCCATTTGAGCCCCCATAGGGCTCAATGGGAATGGCTGCGGGAGCTAACAACGGGCCGATTACGACCAGCCCGTTGTTAGCTCCCTGGTCCCCTCGCGGGACCCGCTCTGGAACCTCGTAATACTGCGGAATGCGGTTAACGGCGCCTGCACCATTACCGGCGCCGTTAAACGCATTCCGCAATAGTTGTAATGAGGCCCCAGATGTCTTCATTTTAAATATCACACTGATTGGCATATTTAAAATAATGCAAATAATTAAAGTGAATGACAGTCATATTAGAATAAATTAGTTTCACTGCAGAGTCACAGCTTAACACAATTCACAAAATAAAACCTAGGACATGTCCAGACCTTAGAGGGAGGGGTTGCTGACCTTCTTTCTTAGAGCATGTTTAAATTCTGTATTTTTGAAACTGTATATGATGGGGTTGCATAGTGGGGTAACAACACTATATACCAGAGACATGACCATGTTGTCTTGTATGGACAATGTTGACGTTGGTCGAATGTAGGTAGAGAAGAGTAATCCATAGAATAACACAACGACAGTGAGATGTGAGGCACAGGTGGAGAAGGCCTTGGTCTTCCCCTCTTTTGATTTAATTTTCAGAATGGTGGAGGAAATCCTGGTGTAGGAGAAGATGATTATAATAATTGACCCCTCTCCAAGCATAGCACCCAGGGAGAATGTGAGTGTTACGCTCACCTGGCTCCCACAGGGGCGTCGG
This sequence comes from Ambystoma mexicanum, assembly GCF_040938575.1. NCBI lineage: Eukaryota > Metazoa > Chordata > Amphibia > Caudata > Ambystomatidae > Ambystoma > Ambystoma mexicanum. The sequence continues at coordinate 100,665,604 of NC_090925.1, forward strand.
TCGAACCCAGACTGCTGGGGCCTCCACCCACGTGATGCGTAGTGCATCGATGACATACATGCCAACATTCTGTGACCAAAAATCTGTAGGAATCCTAAAGTTTCAAAAACAGTCAGGCGAGGAGGTAATGATAGGAATAGGGCACGTCAGCAGCCCATTGTCATTGAATGAGCCCGCCGCCGCGGGTGCATTCAATGACAATGAGGCGCCTACCACGCCTTCTGCCATCACGCCAGCTCGGGTGAGCACTTGAAAGACTCACCGGAGTTGACGTGGTGGGGGGCTAATGGCGCCTTTTGTGAAAGGCACTCGCGGTGGAGGGGCGCCTGTAGCCCACCGCCGTGGGCGCCTTTTACATCAAAGTGCTGCATGCTGCGCCTTCTCCCGCTACGCCAGCTCGGGGAAGTCCTTGAAAGACTCCCCGAGCTGGCGTGGTGGGGGGCTAGTGGAGCCTTTGGCCAAAAGGCACCCGCGGTGGTGGGCGCTTTTAGCCCACCACCGTGGGTGCCTTTGACATTAACAGCCTGCATGCCGCGCCTTCTCCCGCTACGCCAGCTTGGGGAAGTCCTTGAAAGACTCCCCCGAGTTGGCGTGGTGGGGGGCTAATGGCGCCTTTTGCCAAAGGCACCTGCGGCGGAGGGGCGCTTTTAGCCCACCGCCGTGGGTGCCTTTGACATTAACAGCCTGCATGCCACGCCTTCTCCCGCTACACCAGCTCGGGGAAGTCCTTGAAAGTCTCCCCCAAGCTGGCGTGGTGGGGAACTAATGGCGCCTTTTGCCAAAGGCACCCGCGGCGGAGGGGCACTTTAGCCCACCGCCGTGGGTGCCTTTGACATTAAAAGCCTGCATGCCGGGCATTCTCCTGATACGCCAGCTCGGGGAAGTCCTTGAAAGACTCCCCCGAGTTGGCGTGGTGGGGGGCTGATGGCGCCTTTTGCCAAAGGCACCTGCGGCGGAGGGGCGCTTTTAGCCCACCGCCGTGGGTGCCTTTGACATTAACAGCCTGCATGCCACGCCTTCTCCCGCTACGCCAGCTCGGGGAAGTCCTTGAAAGTCTCCCCCAAGCTGGCGTTGTGGGGGACTAATGGTGCCTTTGCCAAAGGCACCCGCGGCGGAGGGGTGCTTTAGCCCACTGCCGTGGGTGCCTTTGACATTAAAAGCCTGCATGCCGGGAATTCTCCCGGTATGCCAGCTCGGGGTAGCCCTTGAAAGACTCCCCCGAGCTGGCGTGGGCAAAAAAAAAAAAATAAATGTAAAAAAAAAAAAAATTTTTTTTTTTTTTTTTTTACAAAAAAAATCGGTATTTGGTGTAAAAAAATCGGTAGGCGGTAGGACTGCTTAAAAAGCGGTATCCTACCGCCTAAATCGGTAGGGTTGGCAAGTATGCGATGACTGACTGGATCTGCCCTCTTAATCTTGGCTACTTGACCCGTAGAAATATTCTCCTTATATTCTTGAAGGATGAGCCCTCCATCCTGCGAAGCACGCAGGGGCGAGTTGATGACCAGTTACTTCACTGGCCTGAAGATATTGGAAGAGTTGTAGATGAATCCTGACTCCAAAAGGTCCTGGCGAAGTGCCGTAAGTATATAGTTCGTAAGAGTTCAAAATGTCTGGAATTCACTCCTGCCCAATTCCTCTTTTATCTTGCAACTTTGACCCAATAAGAAGATTGTCTGCTGAAAGCGCTCCGGTAAAAGTCTGTGTTACCCAACACTGTCCGGTAAATAATGCCAAGGGTTAAACTTGCTGCTTTCTCCGTTTCTTACAGGTGCGGCATAAGAAGATGTGGCGTGCTGATGAATAATACCTCCGGCGGTAAAATCAGGTAAGCATATGGCAGCTAAAGAGATTGTCTCTGTCTGTTCTCTCTGCTCAAATTTCTACAGGGGTATTACCCCACACATATCTGGTATTAACCCCTCCTACTAAGTGGGGATATAATCGAATTCTTATACAAACAAAGGAGGAGTCTAATCCCTAGTAAACATTAACAATGTCCAACATGCACACAATGGTAATACTATCACATTACCTTGTACCTTCGTCAAATATGCGTATATGTCCTTAAAATATGTTCCAAATCACATATTTTAATATTCAAAACACAAGACCCTAACCGAGAAATCTAAAACATTTAAAAAGCATATGCACATGTTACAATACAATATACACAACTGTGCTCGTATTAGGGCTAATACGAGCACAGTGTGGAATAATAACAATCAATTTGGCACTGTTCTCAGTTTTCAGGTTCAAACTTTGTGTTTCCTGTGTTTTTTTAAATGTTGAGAATTTGTCTTTTTGCTTTGTGTATATTGTATTGTAACATGTGCATATCCTTTTTAAATGTTTTAGATTGCTCTGTTAGGGTCTTGTGTTTTGAATATTAAAATATGTGATTTGGAACATCTTTTGAGGACATATACGCATATTTGACGAAGGTACAAGGTAATGTCATAGTATAACCATTGTGTGCATGTTGGACATTGTTAATGTTTACTAGGGATTAGACTCCTCCTTTGTTTGTATAAGAATGTTCTCTCTGCTCACCTTGTTGTTTCTTGTTCCCCTTAGGCCTTAGGTGCCGGGATTCGGCGATGTAAAAATGGAGACAGCGCCGGATCGCAGAAATGCTGCTTGGAACGGTGAGTATGGCGCGACGCTGCTGCTGCGATGCGACACGTTTAAAACAAAGTCTTTCCTCTGGTTTGAAGATGCGATGAATCCGGAATCAGGTAAGAAATCAGGTAATACTCTTGTTCTAACCTTTGCTTCTTTCCTTCTTTCTAGGTGCTCCAGGTTCGAGGTGGGCGTGGCAGAAGGCTGGATGCTGCTGCTGGCACGGTGAATGTTACGCTGCTGGATGCAGAATAATGCGAAGCGTGTGCTGCTCTTCGGGCGTGATTTAAATAGCCTCCAAAGTAGTCCCAGGTAGGTATTCCTCCCCGACCACTACCGAGTAACAAAATAGTACCTAAGATAAAGTAGTCCCTTCTAGGCCTCACATGGGTTTGGATCTTCTTGCAGCATGGTCTGCATCAGGTAAGTGTGCACCTATGAGCCTGGTGCCTATGGCGCCAGGACTGACGTCCCATATGAGCCTGGCGCCATAGGCGCCAGGATTGAACCCAGACAGCCCATAACAGGGGTTGCTGGGTTTTCTCAAGGCAACATGATGCCTGCTCCCGGGGCTGATGGACGTGGTCTGGATGCCCGGGGGTATGCATCATGACAGCACTCCCCCTCAAGGCCCCTCCTAAAGTTGTTCCTCCCTTTGGTCCTGGTTTGTCTGGGAAGTCCCGGTGGAATCTCTTCACTAATCGTGGTGCATGAACGTGGTCACTAGGCTCCCATGACCTTTCCTGTGGCCCGTAACCATTCCAATCGATTAAGTAAAAAAGTTTTGATTTAACCACCTTGGAGTCCAGGATGTTTTTCACCTCAAATTCAGGTTCTCCATCTATCAAGATAGGATCCTAGTTGAACTGGTTTTAAAAGTGAAACATGAAAGACAGGATGAATTCGCATATTGGAGGGTAATTTCAGTTTGACGGCCACCGGGTTGATAATGGCCTTAATGGTGTAAGGTCCCAAATATCTAGGATTAAAAGTCTGAGTTCCTTTCAGAGGTATGTGTTTTGTAGCTAGCCAAACCTGATCTCCAATTTGGTACTGTGGAGTTTCACTTCTATGTAGATCAGCATTTTTCTTGTATTTCTCTTTTGCTTGCTTTAAATGTTCTGTTGCTTTCTTGAAGGCTTGTGTAATAGTAGAATGTAAATGAGTAACTGCAGGCATTTCTAAGTGCTGAGGCGAATCGAGTTCTGAGGTTCGAGGGTGGTGTCCATATATGGTGTAAAAGGGGCTTTGTCCGGTTCCTGAATGTACAGAGTTATTGTATGCATATTCGGAAATCCATAAAATATCTTTCCAATTACTTTCGGTCTGGTGAAGCATGCAACGTAGGTACTGTTCAAGGGTCTGGTTGGTCCTTTCCGACTGACCATCGGTCTGGGGATGGTGACTGGTTGATAACCTTACGTCGATTTGCGCCAATTGGCAACATTTCTTCCAAAAATGTGAAATGAATTGACTAACTCGGTCAGAGACCAATACGGAAGGAAACCTGTGTATTCAAACGATGTTTTCGAGGAACTCCTTGGCCAGAATTGAAGCAGAAGGTAATCCCTTCAAAAGGAATAAAGTGGGCCATCTTGGAAAAAAGATCCACGATAACTAGAATGGTGTTAAATCCATTACATGGATGCAGATCAGTAATAAAGTCTAAAGATAAGGTGTGCCATGGTGTAGGTGGAATATCCAAAGGTTGTAAAAGGCCAGCTGGTTTTTTCTTCTGACTTTTGTTTTGGGCGCAAATGCCGCAAGACATCACAAATGACTTTATATCTTTTCGCCAGGTGGGCCACCAGAATTGTCTTTTAATTTTAGCTTTGGTTTTTGCGATACCTGGGTGACCTTCCATCAGGGTATCATGATAATTGGAGATGACAAGTTCCTGTAATTCCTTATGTGGTAAAAATAGTTGTCCTTGATAGTAGGGTAGATCATTGATGACTGAGTAATCCGGGCCTTTCTTTACCCAGTCCTGCAGGGCTGCTGGATCGAAGAGTTGTTGGATTTTTAAATGAATTTCTTCTAGTGTCTGTAAAGTAGTTATGCCAAGAATTCTTTGTTCAGAAATTATAGGCGCTGTCTCCGGGTTCGCATATGCTTCTTCCATTCATATTTGGGATAAGGCATCTGCCTTGCCATTTTTACAGCCTGGTCGATAAGTAATCACAAAATCAAATTCGGCAAAGAACAATGCCCATCGAAGTTGGCGCGATGACTGGGCTTTGGCTGGTTTTAGATACTGCAAGTTCCGGTGATCGGTGATTACAGTAATGGTATGCCTGGCACCGAGAAGATAGTGTCGCCAAGCCTTAAAGGCGGATTTGATGTCTAATAACTCTTTATCGGTAACCGCATAGTTTAACTCGGGTGCCGAGAACTTTCTGGACCAAAATGCCAGGGGGTGAAGTTGACCAGTTTCAGGATCCTTCTGGGACAGGACAGCTCCCATGGCTAAACTGGATGCATCAGTTTCCACTATGTATGGAAGCTCTAGGCGTGGATGCTTTAAGACAGGCGCAGACGTAAATTTCGCTTTCAGCTCTTGGAAGGCCTTTTCAGCCTCTTCGGTCCACAAAAACGTTTGTTCTTTCGCAAAAGTGCTGTGATGGGATGTACAACATGTGAGAAGTCCGGAATGAATCTGCGGTAGAAATTGGCAAATCTGAGCATGCTTTGTACCCCTTTAACTGAACTAGGTGGTGGCCACTTGAGAATTGCGTCCACCTTTCGTGAGTCCACTCGGACTCCTTTTGGAGTCAAGATAAATCCAAGGAATTCAACTTCCGTAACATGAAAAACACATTTTTCCAATTTTGCATATAACTTGTGCTGGCGTAGTTTCTCAAGGACTGCACGTACGTGCTTAACATGGTCTGATTCTGAGGAGGAGTACACAAGGATATCGTCTATGTATACGACAACACAGACGTCAATGAGTTCACGAAAGACATTGTTCATAAAATACTGGAAGGCTGCTGGTGCATGGCACAACCCGAAGGGCATTACCTGATACTCGAATAATCCATACTTAGTGCGAAAGGCCGTCTTCCATTCATCGCCATTCTTTACACGTACCAGATGATATGCCCCTCGGAGATCTAACTTAGTGTAGATACAAGCATCCTTTACTTGGTCTAGTAATTCGGGGATCAGAGGCAATGGATACCGGTTTTTTACTGTAATGTGATTTAGTTCGTGGTAGTCTATGCACGTTCTAAGGTCAGCTTCCTTTTTTGGCACACAGAACAAAGCTGAGGAAACAGGGGTCTTGGATGGACGAATGAAACCATTAGCAAGGTATTGGTCTAAATATTGTCGTAGGTGCAGGTTTTCGGGTTCCGGAGGGCGTAGATTCTGCTACATGGCGGTTGTGCACCGGGCATGAGGTTGATTTGACAATCGTATGATCTGTGTGGCGGTAAGGTATTTGCCTGTTCTTTTTGGTAAACATCCTGGAATTCTTGGTATTCTTGAGGTAACTGCACGACTGGAGTAGTGACTGTGGCCAGGCCTTTGTTCAAGGGTTTTCCCGGGTAGCAGATGTGTGCACAATCCGGGAAGGTTATTCTCTTCTCTTGCCAATCAATACAAGGATTATGTGTTTCTAACCAAGGTATCCCCAGTATTATTTGGAACTGTGGGGCTTTGATTAAGTCAAACACAATAGTCTCTCGATGCCCGTCCTGATACAGCAATGTCATCTCTGTAGTGGAATGATTTACAGGCCCTGAGGCAATTTCAGTTCCATCGAGTGTGGTGACGACATCCGGAGCGGCCTTTTTGCAGAGAGATAGATTCACCCTAGAAGCCAATTTATGGTCCATATAGTTTCCTGCGGTCCCGCTATCGATATATGCCCTTGCTGCGTGTATATGTAATGGGAGTCTTGGATCAATGAGGACCATTGGTATGATTAGATGCGAGGTCTGAGTGTCCTTCTTCAAGCTCGGCAAGCGGACCTCTACGCTTGTTGGGCGTGGTCGTTTCCCGATTCAGGCTCTGTTTGATTTCTAACAGCTACTCCGGCTACTTTCTTGGATGGTTTAATAGGGCAATCCCTTAGAAAATGTCCTGAAGCCCCACAATAAAGGCACAATTGCATTTGTCGTCTTCTTTCTCTCTCTTTTTGCGTTAAGGGTCCCTTAACCCCCCGATCTGCATGGGTTCTGATGTGTCAGTTCCTTTGGAGGTAACATGTGGTTTGACCAGTACTCGATTCTCGAATTTAGCTCGATCAGCCTTTCGATTCTGAAGTCGGTGGTCTAACTGGACTGCTAAGTGTATATATTCTGTTCAATCCTGGGGTGGGTTCACCACTTGGGCCAAAACATCTTTGAGTTCACCCCGAAGCCCACAATGAAATAAAGTAATTCTTTTCTCCTCTGGCCAGCCGGTTTCCACCACTAACCTGTTGAAGGTTGCGATATATGTTAGCAGATCCTGAGTGCCTTGTCGTAGGGATAAAAGTTTGTTATCCAGGGCCTGACCCTGTGAATGTCTGGCAAATAGTTTTTTCATGCTCAATTGAAAACCTTGAAAATCCCGAAGAAGAGGGTCATTCTGGTTGACCAGCGGGATTGACCAATCTGCTGCGCTGCCACTACTTTGGCTTGGTCATTTGGGAAAGCTCCTGGTCTGCATAGAAAGTGCAAGCGGCACTGGTTCATGCACACGGCAAACCTTTTCGGGTCCCCAGCAAAACGTTTGGGTCAAGCTAAAGGAATGCTCCCTGGTAGAACCACTTGCACACGATTGCTCGAAGAGACAGGAGTTGGATTCCCTCTGAGTCCAGGTAGTGGTGTTTGGCCGGCTTGGCTTTGCAGCAGTTGTCTAGCAAGATCATCAGTGCGTTCCTATGACAAAATAAGTTCTCTCCTGAGGGCATTAGTCTCTTGGCATGCAGACTGCACCTCTGCCCTAAATTCCCCTAACAGTTGGGCTAGTTGATCGGTTTCGGTTTCAGAGGTTTCCATAACGCCCGGGTGGGTTTTTGTTGGTAGGCTTCGTGTTCTGTTATGCTCACCTGGCTCCCACAGGGGAGTTGGTCGAACACGGACTGCTGCGGCCTCCACCCACGTGATGCGTAGTGCAGTGATGACTGACTGGATCTGCCCTCCTAATCTTGTCTACTTGACCTGTAGAAATATTCTCCTTATATTCTTGAAGGATGAGCCCTCCATCCTGCGAAGCACGCAGGGGCGCGTTGATGACTAGTTACTTCACTGGCCTGAAGATATTGGAAGAGTTGTAGATGAAACCTGACTCCAAAAGGTCCTGGCGAAGAGCCGTAAGTATATAGTTCGTAAGAGTTCAAAATGTCTGGAATTCACTCCTGCCCAATTCCTCTTTTATCTTGCAACTTTGACCCAATAAGAAGATTGACTGCTGAAAGCGCTCCGGTAAAAGTCTGTGTTACCCAACACTGTCCGGTAAATAATGCCAAGGGTTAAACTTGCTGCTTTCTCCTTTTCTTACAGGTGCGGCATAAGAAGATGTGGCGTGCTGATGAATAATACCTCCGGTGGTAAAATCAGGTAAGCATATGGCGGCTAAAGAGATTGTCTCTGTCTGTTCTCTCTGCTCACCTTGTTGTTTCTTGTCCCCCTTAGGTGCCGGGATTCGGCGATGTAAAGATGGAGACAGCGCCGGATCGAAGAAATGCTGCGTGGAACGGTGAGTATGGCGCCGCGCTGCTGCTGCGATGCAACGCGTTTAAAACAAAGTCTTTCCTCTGGTTTGAAGATGCGATGAATCCGAAATCGGGTAAGAAATCAGGTAATACTCTTGTTCTAACGTTTGCTTCTTTCCTTCTTTCTAGGTGCTCCAGGTTCGAGGCAGGCTTGGCAGAAGGCTGGATGCTGCTGCTGGCACGGTGAACGTTACGCTGCTGGATGCAGAATAACGCGAAGCGTGTGCTGCTCTTCGGGCGTGGTTTAAATAGCCTCCAAAGTAGTCCCAGGTAGGTATTCCTCCCCGACCACAACCGAGTAACAAAATAGTCCCTAAGGTAAAGTAGTCCCTTCTAGGCCTCACATGGGTTTGGATTTTCTTACAGCATGGTCTGCATCAGGTAAATGTGCACCTATGAGCCTGGCGCCTATGGCGCCAGGACTGATGTCCCATATGAGCCTGGCACCATAGGTGCCAGGACTGAACCCAGGCAGCCCCTAGCAGGGTTTGCTAGGTTTTCTCAAGGCAACATGATGCCTGCTCCCGGGCTCATGGACGTGGTCTGGATGCCCGGGTGTAGGCATCATGGCAGTGAGCACTTCAATCCTGCTAGTGTGGCTGCAAGAGATCTTCAAGAGGGAGGTCATGTCACAGAAGAAGTGATTGATTGTGTGGGACCCACAGAAGGACCGTCCAGCCATCAATATGGAGTGCGGAAGCGGGACAAAGCAGCTAATTGCCCAGCTTGCAGCAGCCAGTCGGATGCACAAACTTTGATTCATGATGGTCATGAAATGCAAGGGGTTGCAGATGGCCACGAATCGATCATAAGCCATGACGGAAAGAAAGAGATATTCAGTTGTAACTACCAGCATGAACAAGTATATCTGAACCAGGCATTTAGTCAAAGAAACCTACATGCCCTCCTGAAAGAAGTGGGCCAGCATCTGTGGGAAGATGACGTGGTGTAGCTGATGTCGATGAAGGACAAATGTGTCAGGAAGAAATACATGGGGGTATGCAGCTGTGGATTGGAGCAAATGGTTGCCATGATAAGAAGGTTTCCTGCCAGAGTCATGAGGTAAATCACACACAATCCAACACATACAGGACCTTGCAAATTGGCGAGGTGAGAAAAACCCACAATCAGGAAGTCTTCTTGAGAGCTCCGATTCTTTGTTTCCATAGTAACAGGGCAGCAGCCATGCATGAATCTGAGGAAGACAATACAATACATGAATAAGTAGCATAAACATACGTGCCACTGAGAACTATGTGTGAGCTTATTATTATCAGAACGCTGCAATATGCTTCGAAAACAGCTAAACATATTTTGGTGAACATTTTGACCACAACAGTATTTTCTTTTCTTACTAATGTACAGCAATATGCATTAATTGTTTATCATTTTGAAGTGTTAATGCATGCCGTAGCAGGTTGACTCGTGCTTTATCTAGCCTAAGTGGATAGGTCTAAATGAAGAAATGCCTTCAACAAGGACTCAAGTCCATTACCACCCACTTCAGGTCACCACAGTAGCCATGATTCTGTAGCACACATGTGTGGATTGGTTGCTGACAGTGTTACACAAAAAGATGTCCTTTCAGGAGAAGAAAACAAACCAGAGACTGGACAACTGCGAATTTAAAAAAATGATCCACCAAAAAATAGGGCACTTTCTTCACTGGCTAAAGGGGAAGGAGGATAGCAATGGGTTGAGGTTCAATGGTGGCCCTTTTGATTTTGGTGATCAAGTTGGAGCTTTTTGGGGGAGTCAGTGGTAACGGGGTGGGGGTGGAAGGAATATGGGGGAGCAGGGGCCATCTATTTATGCCGCCTTCAGATAATGCTGAATGGTATCCTTCATCTCTGAATTCAACGTGCAATCCGAGTAAGCTGATTGGCTAATCAATCTGCTTAAATTTGAATTTACACTTGCAACAGTCCATATTAAATGAAGGGCCACGGCCACCCAATATTGAAATGTGCACGGTAGTGACCAGCCCATTTCCTGGGAACAGTGTTCAGGTATCTGAGGTCTTTTCCATGGATGCATTTCTGAATGAAGCGTGGGTTATAAAAGTGAAGAGGCTACTACAGAAATGCTTAACCTTAGAAAATATTGAATGTAAAATGGTGGATTGTAATGTATTATAGAGGAAAAGACTTTATAGGCAGGTCTGAAGAGTAACACATGGATTCTGTTCCATTACTCCAGATCGCAGGTCTGTCGTAGTATTAAAGACCTTTATTTTGCCAATCCACCACAGCATACATGCAAACATGAGAACATGGAGCACCTCATACAATGTCAAATCACAAGCATGTGTAATCACCCAAGTGGTGCTTATGGTGGTGTTCCAGTTAACACCAATGAAAGAAAATGTTAACAAAAAAAAATCAAATGATATTGACGATTACACCAATTGGTAATACGATCACAAGAGGTTGCAAGGCAGCTCAGTGGGTTACGTGTTTGACTCAACAATATTTGTGTGTTTTACCTTCAGAAGTTAGAATTCCAGCGGGACTGCTTCATCCCTTCATCCTTTACAAGTTGATGCATTCATTACCAAATTGGGTAATGTCATCTGTACTGGCACGCAATCCCAAGCATTCTTTTAAGAAATGTTTACTACAAAATGATGCTTGTTTTTCTCTCTCAGAAAGTGAGCTCTGCTAAACAGACCCCACTTTCCTATGATCCATTCAGAAAAAGTGAAGTACACGTGTTTTCTTGCCTGGACATGGTCCCCAGATGCACCAGCTTCTGCCATGAAGTTTGGCAGCCCTCTAGCCAGAGAGGAACATTTGCATTCCTGCAAATAGCCTACTGGAACCAAGATGAATTCCAGCAGCCATAGGCACTCATGATTCACACTATACATGCCAAAACCTATTTTCTACCTTTTTTTATATATTCAACTGGTTTCCTGTGACCGCTGCAGCTTTCAGAGCTTTTGTCTATTACAGTCTAGGGTAAAGACGTCCCGCTTCCACCGTAATGACTTTGGGTTTTACACCTTCGCAAGAGGGTATGGTTAAGCACACATGGAATCAGCAATTCCAACATTGCCCAGAGGAAATTAAAATGCATCTTGCAATATGGTCGTGCAAGGCTCACGTTGCCCCTGTTAAGCAATAATTTCAATGCTATTGTATACATTTCCCAGTGAAACCGCCATACAAGTGCCAGTGTTTCCTTGTACTGGGAAAGCATATATGTTATGCTATCTTATATTTGCATAGTGCCTCCTCCCATATGTAATGGCCTGAAAGTGCTGTAGGAATCATGGCCCTTCAGCATCCTGGTCTGTAAAGACGAGAGAGAGGAGCATCACAATGCATGCAACCGAAATTTTAGTTCAGATACTGGGGGTCATTTCGACCCTGGCAGTAGGGGGTTAACGGCACTAGTAAGGATGCCGTTGCCGTTACCCCCTACTGCCACATTCCGAGGTCCCTTAGCGGGTCCCACCAGGAACGGCTGGTCTGACTAGCCGTCCTTAGCGGGACACGTTAAGGGACCATGGAACTAATAACGGGCCGGCAATTTTCGGGCCCGTTATTAGCTCCTTCCCCATTCCCATTGAGCCCTATTGGGGCTCAAATGGGAATGGGGAATGGTTCTCTGAATGGGGAGGAATTACCCGGTAAGTCCCCATTTAGAGACACCGGATCCAGACCCGGGTTTGGAGGAAGCCATGGTGCTAACCGCACCATGGCTACCTCCAAACTCGGAATGACCCCCACTGTCACTCACAGGGTTGTCCAACTTTAGGCTTCGAGGGCCCGATCCATGTTGGGTTTTCAGGATACCCCTCATTAATATTCATGAGATAAATCTGTGTACAATGATTCTAAATGTATGCACATTTCTCCTTATGAATATTAATGAGGGGTATCCTAAAAACCATCAACAATTCCAGACCTCAAGTCCTGGAGTTGGACAACCATGCATGTAGAGGAAGCAGAACTGTTCAGTTTGGAGACATTCAAAGCTGAAGAGAGATATAGACCCTTCAGGATACGATACACACTATTTGACAGCCAGACCATATGTTTTTTTCATGAGCCTTAGATGTAAAGCTATGGGGTGCAGCGCTAAAAGAGGGAAGTAGCAAGAATGACAAGTGTATGAACCCCTAGGGCAATCTTGTACAGTCATGGGCTCTCTGCTATGCTTTACATGTAATGTACATGCATACGGTAGAGACTATGCCAGAGATGCATGCATTAGATATTGAGCAGATCTCTTAACCTGACGCTGCTGCCACACACATTACCTGAGAGCTCTTTCTGGTTCATGCTGCCGTATCCACTGTGGTCCTCAAATTTCAAGCAGCCCTTCCTCTGAACCTGAACCTAAAGTTAGTTCTTGCCTCCCATAACACTTAGCAGGTGGCGATGTCTGATTTTCCAAACACACCCTTTCCCTTATCTGAAAATCGTAGAAGCTTGCTTTGTTCCATTTGGGGTACAATGTATCTCTGTGATGCAGAGAGAGAGAGAGAGAGAGAGAGAGAGAGAGAGAGAGAGAGAGTGAGAGCGAGAGCGAGCAAAAGAGAGAGAGTGAGGACTTGACAGTATTAAAGTTATCAAGTGAAAGAAGCTGTCTGCAAAAGGAAGATGCAAGTGTCTGAAGAGGGACACAACTGTTGCCTGGTAATACTCTATCCTGCCACCTGAACTCAGTCCTTCATTAAAGTAAATCACCTCCCTTGACTGCTTAACCTGATACCTAACTCCCGGACACATTTCCACATCTGCATTGATTACTACATCTCAATACCATGTTTCTTGATCATCTCATGCACTTATTTGCACCCTTAAATTGCTGTTTCACGCAGATGGCTTTCTCTGCATGGCTTAATTCTATAGGTTCGCCCCAATATCCTCCCCATGCCCATGGCTCCATTGCTGCTGCTTCTTGTGTACTGCTGCCTGAGTGGAGCGCATTAGTCCTTGATTGACTGCTGCCCAAGGATACAGTTCTTTAGCTGCTGCTTCATAAACATAGCATGTTTGCTCAAATGTATTACTCCTTTAACAACTGATGCCCTACATGTGTTACACCCTGACTAATATGTCCTTCATATATGTAGATTCCCGGTTGCATGCACCCATCACACATGCTCACCATTTTAAAGTCCACCATACACTACATACATTAACTAATCACTCATACACTGTGCAGGTATTCACCTGCTAGTAGCCGCTCCACAGACCTAATGCATACCTTCTGAACTCTCACACCAGCTTGTGACAAATATCACTAAAAAAAAAACATCAGTCCATCTTCTATTAGAAGGTCAGGGTTCAAATAGTACAAATGGCCTCAGTACAACTATAGTTTCAGCAGATAGAGGACAGATTCTGCCAATCCTCACTCATCAGCACTTTAAGTTCCACATCTTGCCTTTCCCTCTCCTTCCATCAACGCCTCACACCTCTTACAAGGCGTAGCAGCAAGCCGCCTTTGAAATGACAGAAGTGGTGGTAAGCAAAATCACTATGCATGCAGACACTCACTGGCAAGCAAAAACACATTCAGTTACACTTCAGTGCATCGCATCGCAGGAGTAAGACCCAGCAGCAACATCACCCCCATCCTAAAGGACATGTAGTGGGCAAACCCTTCAGGCACGCATTCTGCTCAAGAGCACTTGGATCACCTACACAGCAGCCTCAAAAGCAACAGACTACTTGGCTGAAACACACCCCATCTGCAGAGGCCAGAACATCACTAGAAGCCACAACATCATCAGGCAGGACACAAAGAAGCGCAAGATGAATACACAGGACACATCAACCTGTAAATTATCAAACAAGATAAGACCTGTCCCCTCCATCCTCCACCTCAGGATGGACCTGAGACCCTGCTCTTCAAAGAACATCACATCACTTGCTGAACGTTGCACATGCTCCTACTTCTTCATCTCTGGTGTTTCTCCTGTCCCCTACTCCTTCTACCCATCCCTGTTCCTCTGATACCTAAAAACACAAGGGGGGTCCTGGGAGTCTCTCTGCCAGACAATAATCCCAGGTAATTGAGAGCCTTACCCAGATTCTTTAGCACACTATCTTTCACAGAGAAGAAATATCCTAAACATATCAGTCTTTTTTCTGCCCTGGGGCAGTCCAGCACCGAAATGTTAGGCAATTCTTCTCTGAACAAGAGTACCAACAGCAACCTCAGACACGTGTTTCGGTCTTGTTGGAACTCATCAGTAGGGTGGAGCTGTGCCTCTCTATGAATAGTGAGCAAGGGGTCCACATATGGATTCCCCTAGTGACTTAGAGTGAGACCCAAAGTTACTTAAATATGCAAAAACTTAACTCATCAGTAGGGTGGAGCTGTGCCTCTCTAAGAATAGTGAGCAAGGGGTCCACGTCTGGATTGCCCTAGTAATTTAGGGTGAGACCCAAAGTTACTTAATTATGCAAAAAAATGGGTGGTTCCTGGGAGTCTCTCTTAGAGAGGCACAGCTCCACCCTACTGATGAGGTCCAACCAGACCGAAACATGTGTCCTGGGATCCTGTTGGTACTCTTGTTCAGAAGAGAATTGCCTAGCATTTTAGTGCTGGACTGCCCTAGGGCAGGACAAAGACTGATATGTTTTGGATATGTCTTCTCTGTGAAAGATAGTGAGCTAAAGACTTTGGGTATGTAGATAAGGTCACAGAATGCATGTGTCAAGTCCATGGGACTACATCCAGCAGTGCCTCTTGTCTGTGGTCTTCACTTGTCTCTGGCATGGATGCTCTATACCTGGGACAGTGCAGGGTGAGTCACGGAAGAGTGCAAAGAGACTATGTTCAGCCCTCACCTGTGCTCCCTCTGTATATGCCAAGAATGTGAGTGCAAATGCATAAGCCGATGGCCCCAGATTTGAATAGCAGCTCTACTGCAGTATGTCTTGATCGTCTCCGCTCCTAGCCAGGTGAGAGCAGACATGTTCACAGGGCACACATCCTGAATGGGAACTGCTGCTGCAAACACATCATCTCTGCCTGTCTACCAGACTGATTAGCAAGAGAAGAGACTGACTGAGAGCAGAAAGGTGGCATACAGCTGTGCCACTCGTACCCCAGTCTCCTTAGTGAGAGGACTCACAGGCTCTGGCTTTAGCCCAACTGCAGGAAAAAATTTAAAAAAAGAATTAAAAAAAACGTTCGGGATGGGCACAAACAACGTGGATGACAAATGGGGCAGATGTGATACCCACCTTCACACAACTCTGGCCATGACATGCAGAAATGCTCCGTTTCTCAATATATGGCCCTCCGGATTTTTTGGACTACAACTACCGTGATCCTTCACCGCTGACTGTGCTGGCTGGAGATCATGCGAGTTGAAGTCCACCCGTCTGTGGATGGCCTACATGATGAGTAACCGTGCAGAGATGGATGAAACATGTACTTTCTTTATTGAAATTAATGCACGGTTACACTACGATGCGATTCTGGCAAGCATTGCCATCGCCCCAGGTACCTCTGGGCAACGGTTATATCGGTAAATAGTGCTTGAAGACTTTCTGAACTATTATACAATGTTTATAGAAATATGCACTTTACTGCAAAACCAGAAGGTACCCCTTGATCAGTGATAAGTTTAAATACATTGCATACAGTAGCAGTAATTGTCTTAAAGGAATCTCTTAGACTGATCATTTTGACCATGGACAATTTAAGCAAAATGACTTGAGCATCATAGCACCTTGAGCTATTATTGACTTCAAGCATTGTGTCTCTGTTGTGTGCAGTTCACTTTTGTGTAACAGCAGAAGAGCATTACAGATATCACATTTTGATACTCCTAATATGTTTTAGTTGTTTCCCAGCACCTTCCTTATATGTATCTACTTAATTGCATCCCTATGTTCACTGCACGGGTCACTCCCTCCATGATTACCAACTAATGGTGATCATTAACTGATGATAATGGCCACTGTTGGCAGCCTTCTCTGTTCATTTGCATTTTTCCTATTAAATGCTATTGTTTGATAGGTCTAGATTTCCTTTGAATATGAAGAGCTTCATCTACTGCAAGGCAGTTCCAGGGAGTCCTCTAGGGAGTCATCATCAGATTGAGGCACCATCAGAGAGGTGCTACAGTGCAGCAGGCTGGTCCTTAAAGCATCAAATATGGCCCCATTGCAAGAGAGGTTTTTGTTCCAGTTGCTACGTGCATCCATACACCTGTCCTATGAGTAAGAAGAAATATAATGAGTAACCTTAAGTGCAGCAGGCATTGCTGCCACAGTACTGCAGACCTCAGTTAGTGGCTGGTCCAACGACATGGGAATCCAAGTCCCACACTTTGCATGGGGGAGTCCGAGGTTGCAGACGTCCACATCCTCCACAGCCTCACGTCAGGTGTGGAGTAACAAACACGAAATATCAGTGCTAGACCTCGTCTGTCGTACATTTGTATTGCAATGCCAGGGAATGCAAACTAAAGGATGCATGGCTGTCCCGCCTTCTGCATCAGGCATCCTGTTCGATGGATCAACCTACCTTTGAGATTCAGGCAAAGATCCTGAAACGCAGAATCCTCAAACCGCCTTTGGGGAAGGAACTAGCTTCCAGACATGAAATAGTATTTAATGCTGGCATGTGTGGACGGCATTTATCCACGGCATACAGATCCAGTAGAGGGACACAAACATGGGAATCAAGCATGCAAAGTCGGTTGGCTACACACACTATGTAGAAGGAGAGCTGGCTATTGACTGTGGAGACGTACCGCTACTCTTATATGCACAAGACTGCTCCACATCAGCTCTTGGTCCTCTGGGACATGATCCCTGAGGTGGTGCTGGCAAATCTAGGCTCAGCATTTGCAGATGGCATGTGTTTTGTTTAACCAAAGTGCTCATTAAACGCTATAAAGATTTCTGTCTTGTTAAACAAGTTTCCAAAGTTGACCAACGAAAATAGATTGTTTGCTCAAGAGGGGATTAATCATTGAATACTGACTGGGTAATTATCTAACATAATTGCATTGGACACACTTTCCAGTATTAATGCAAAGCTTGGCAAGTGTCGATGATTGTTTTGTTTCTATAAACAGCTGGCTCCATCTGCAATCAGCCAAAATACACTAATAATATAAAAAATATTGTCAATATTAAAAATCAGTTTCCGTGAGCTTAGGTTAGAGGTTGGATGGATAAGGGCGCAGTCGGGTGCACACCGGTACTCTTGCTAAAATCAAGCATTGCCCATCTGCAGAGATATCAGTGGCTTCCTGCAGTAGCCCAGGCTCACTTTTTAGGAAAATGGCGCACACTGAGGCTTCCCTTGAGAGGTTATTGGGAGGCACAGTTCAAAAATAGCCACAGAATTCAGAAAATGGGAAAATGTGATCACTGAACATTCAAACATAACTTAGACCAAGATCATTCAAAAGCAATGTGGCAGCGATCGCACTCATGCAGTCAACGTGTTGAGGTGTGGACATGACCAACCTCAGTGGTCGATATTGTATTGTATTGTTTATTTATATAGCTCCTATAGAGAGGAAATTGTTTCAAAGTGCTCAAGGAGGGTGGGAACATGGGGAAAAAACAATCGCTCAGAGTCCTTGAAATTCTGAGATGATAATAGTCTGCACAGGCAGAGTTTGTGCATAAAATACATTTAACAGTTGAGACACAGCAAATAGGCCTGATGGTGATTCTGCAGTGTTACCAGTGAAATTAAGTGATGAAGACAAGAGTGAACAGAAAGATGATCTTCATGTACGTTGCATTTGGATCATGCAAGTGCATAGACGGTCCCAGGGAGGGGAGGTCTAAGTGTGAAAGTGGCAATCACACGTGACAAGGCAGCCATATAGACGTTGAAGAACCAGGGGGAGAGGTTAGATCCCTGGGGAAAGCCACAGGTTGAGAGAGCAACAGTCGAGAGAAAGGCTCCACCTGGGATTGGCCGGTCAGGGAGAAAAGAGATTACCCATGCCGGAGCCTGACCTGTGATTCCCAGGGTGTCACAGAGAGGTGCGATCAGGATGTTGTGGTTAACCGTGTCAAAGGCAGAGGAGAGGTCAAGGCGAATGGGGACAGAGGGAGTGTTAGCGTCAATATGTAAGAGCAGGTATTCACAGGTTTTCAGAAGAACAGGTTCTGTGCCTCTGGATGCTCTGAAGCCAGACTGATGGTCATGCAAGCAGCCAATAGATTCAGTGTGGAGGGTCAGCTGAGTGATAGCCAGCATCTCCAGGAGTTTGCCCAAGAAAGGAGTGATGGAGATAGGGCAGTAATTTGCTGGAATGGAGGGGTCAGCAGACGGTTTCTTGAGCAGAGGGTGCACATGGGAGTGATTAAGGGTATTTGGGAAAACTCCAGTGGAAATGGAGAGATTGCAGATGTTAGGCAGAATCATGTGCAGTACCGGTTGGCAACACTACACACAATTAAGACTACAAGTGTAAGTACAATTTGACCTTTGGTACAAGCCTGTACTACACAGTAAAGTGGTAGTGATGGCTGAGTAGCCAGGCTTATCTCAAGAGTAAAGTGAGCAGTACAAGAAATTACACAATTGACAACAATTACTATAGTTCAAATAAACACTGATTCAAGGTTTCTGAGTAAAAGAATATACATTTATTTACACCATCATTTATAAAAACAGTTCACTATCATTAAACAGCAGAACATTGGGTGTACTTGGTCTGTAAATTTAAAAAGACTAGTAAAGTCAATGGTAACTTTCCATGTTCTGGGAGACAGTAGTCAGTCCTAGAAAATGGAGTTTAAAGTGGGAAGTCTAAAAGACAACCTGTGTCACTGCACTAAAGGTGCTGGGTGACACACAGTAAAAAGATGATGCCTATGGAGTGGGTGAGACTCCATAGTCCATGAGTAAAAAAGTAAAACACACTGAAAATGAAAAGTTCAAAGCCCAAAAATATAGCAAAAGAGCTGGACTGCTCTAAGGTAGAGGGAATTTAGCACTTGTGTGAGAAATCTCCCTAACTGCTGGGGTGAGGGAGTCAATATTGTCCTTAATAATTTTTGAGGGTCAGGGGTCCACCTGTCTGGATGAAGCCTTCATAGACCAGCCTTGTCTGGTGACCTTATGAGGTGTGATGCATGAGAGAGAGGAGATGATAAGAGGAAAGGGGGCCAAGGGAGGTGCCAGTGTTGGTGTATACTGTGGAGTGTTAGAGAGGGAGGAAAGGATGGCTTGGTTTTTTTGTGAGGAAGTGTGCAGCCAGGGCATCACAAAGGTCCTGGGTGAGTGTGACAGAAGAAGAGGCTGCTGCAGAATTGGCCAGTTCCTTGCAAAGTTTGGCCGTGTTGTTTGATGCCGCAAAGATGCAGGCTTGAATAAAGACTCTTTTCTTGGAGCGGATGCAGAGTTGATATTGCCTTTGAAGGAGGCAGCAGGCCATTTTGTCAGATGGTCCGCCCGATGAGTTCCATTTCCATTCAGCTGCCCTACCTTTGCGTTTAAGTCATACCAAGAGTTGCACTTTTTGGAAGGCTTCAATCGGACCTTCATGGCAGGGGCAATAGTGTCAAGAGCATTGGAGATAGAGAGGTTGAGGTTAGTGAGGTCTGTGTCAGGGTATTCATACAACTGCCCTTTGTTGACCAACTGTGATGGTCTCACTCTTTTTTAAATGTTATTGTTTAAAGCAGAGACCTAGCTTGAGTGCATCGGAGCGCTATACAGAGTGTGGGCAGCCAGAATTGGGGCTGGCATCTTTTAAAAGTACTGCAGCACTGTGAGGTCTATGCATCGGTGTGTCTGCCCATTTCACTTAGTCCTTGTTCAGGTGTTGTTGAAAGAGCCATGTCTTGAGAGGTTTGCGAAATCGGAGAATTATGGGGACATCCCGAGGCGACACCGGGATCCAGAGGGTAGGTGCATGACAAGAGAAGGATTGTCTGTGGGTCCTCTCTTTGCAGGAGAGGTGTGATTCAAACCAGTTGGTTGATTTGCTGTGCGAGTAGTGGATGCCACCAGATATGTGGAGCTTAGCCGCGATGTACGTGGGCAACCTGTGAGTGCTTTGTAGATGTAGTATAGTTTGTACTTCTGGAACACTCACAAAGAGACAAAGGCCCTCATTATGCTGAATGTAGTCTTCTTTCTGGTCATCCTCCCTCGTTTCTTGGTAAATGGCCACCAGAGAGGGAGCATACGTGGGGCATTGCTGATATTGATTTGTTCTGTTTGACCACCATGGGTGCATATCAATCAATCATTCAATCAATCAATCAGTCAATCAATTGCGCAAACATATTTCCAGCTGTTGTTTCAGATTTAGCCTCTTTGTAATTTACAAATCAAATAAAAATGAAACAGAAAATGCAAGACAAATGTAGATGAACTCGTTATGTATATTTGGCAACAATCTTCTGATTGTCCCATTTGCGATCGTGTGCCAGTCATGTGTCCACAGGCTCACAAGCTCCCTGTTGGTATGGAAAACAACATTGCCAGATAAGCAGACTGGACAACAATACACTTTCTAATGACACTGGAATGCTGATAATTGTGCAGTCTCTATGGAGAGATCCTGCACCACCTAACACCTGTCACAGAATAAAAAAATAAAAATAAGCATTTATGAGCTCTTCAAATGGTTGTCAGAGGGGAGCGGTAGTGTGTCAGAAGGCATGCAGAAACTACACGAAGGAGCCCCAAAAGAATAACTTTCAAGAAGGGCTGCACATGTCTGAAATCTCTGATTTGTGAGTGTTTCAGATCAGCAAAGTAATCAGCCAAAAAAAAAATCCACTACAAACACCTTTAGAATTCCCACAATTATCTTGTTTTGTAACATCACGTAGCGTTAGGTTCTGAGCGTTAGGTGATATCTAGTTTGCTTTATAGTCCTCAAATATTACATATATTAATGTTTACTTCACTGGTAAAGAGACTCCCCTGGTCAGAGTATGAGGAAAGCAGAAAAAATACAGATGTGGTTGATCAATAAAGGGGCACTGTGCTCCCTCGTACAATTTTGGGCAAGAGGATATTCTATAATCTTTGTGAATAGGAAAGTAGTGGCTAATACAAATTTGTTACCACATGCAGAACAAATCATGGTTCAAATTAATTAAATCGGAAAATCGGATCAAGGCAATGGGAGAGAACCTGGTTTGTGGGAGAACTCGGCTGACATTTGAACTGCTGTGTAAGCAGACATTCTGAAATTGTGCACACAACAAACAGCCCTTCAAATATATCTTTTGGTGTTGACCCCTGTGTTGTCAATAATCAACCTCATGTAGGATCACCATCATCATTTTATATCTGAAATGAATAGGGCTGACCACATAATGGGAGTGTTTTAACATAATACTTCTATATAAGGTAGATACTTCCTACTGGTCTTAACCAGAATAGGGCTGTCCAACCAACAATCCCTCTCGAATTTGAAACATCATTTGACATTTAATTAACACTCCCACATTTTTTTAGAGCCTTCTTCTTTGCAGGAAGAATGTTTAGAATTCAAAAACATAAATTAATATATATAGTAAGGAAAATATATTGAGATGGGGGAAGTGTTCTGGTCTTGTTGATATAGACAATGTTTTCCAATGATTAGATCTTCTTTTTGAGCAGTAATTGAATCAATATCTGGAGCATCTTCCAAGAGTGGAAGATTGTAATAGAGCCGCTGCTTTTATTTGTCGTTCCATATCTACGAATTCCCTTGATCGAGCTTCAGTTTTGGCTAACTTATCTGTTAAAACATGTCCTTTTATGTCAGGACCTTCTATCTTTGTTTGACCTTTAATTTTCTACCATTACATTCTACAATACATGGAGGTAACCAAATCATCTATGGCTTGGAACAGCTTTCCATGTTTTAAGATTGTATTGTTAGCACACAGCATGCACCTAGCTTTCCTATGTTTCAAGTGTTCTACAATTTGATTCCGGTCTTAATCTTAATTGGTAATTATCTATATTTTACTGGAGTTAATCATTTACAGCTGATGGTGGCCCTGTATGTGGCCGGAAGATCTGATAACTGACTGTTCCCCAGACCAATTTTATAACAAGCTGAGGGGCTATATGTGTCATTCACCTATACATTTCTGGCACAAGCTACCAATTCCTTCATGCTATTTTCTTTGATATGGTAAGAACATCCATCCACATAAACTGTCATCATCCACTGGCAGGGGTTTCCATCATACACTTTTGGATCAGAAGCTAAATATGCCTCCACATAGTCAGTGGTTTTGAAAATCTTCATCTTATGAACAGTTATGATTGATTGATTGATGTGTTTATTAGATATACATATAGCAACAAGATTCGTATCACACATGACATGCAATTCATATACAAAAATAATTACACAGTATACATAAAATATCAGCAAGGGCACTCAAGACGTATTGAAGACATTTAAAAATTTCAACTAAATGCATATAAAAATGAACAATAAAATATATTAAGTTTGTCTCATTTCCTTGCATAAAAAACAACCATAGAGAGGGTATTTCATTCATGGTAATAGCGTTATTGTAGGCGTTAAAAAACTTAATTCACAGTGAGACAAGGGATTCAAATTCAGTAATCAGATGAAAGACTGTCTCATTCATCAAATGACCACATAAATGACAACATCTGTGTCGATAAGACAATTCATTACTCCACCACTTAGACGATAAAACCACTGTCACATTGAATTTGATTAGTAGATAGGTACGAAAAATATGCGGACTGGGGTAAGCAGTAATACATGTTGGAGGAGAAGTTCAAGATATTCTCTGTTTACAATAATCACGAGTAGAGGGCAAACTCCCAATAAGAGGCATATTTTCCATAAAAGCAATCATGCGTAATTTAGTCTTCAACCATTGCATGATATCCTCAGATAAGCATATGTTGCTACCCTCATATAGCCATTTTGTGTGAGTCAACTTTAAAAGACCAATTGTGCCTATTGGTATCATATCCTCAAGACCTAAAAAGGCCTTCATTTAAGGGACAATGATAGTTTCCATTAGCATAGTAAGTAGACATTCAAAAAGCAGTGCACATTGGGCTATAAATGCCTTCCAAATGCCCTTAACATTAAATTCAAGGTAGAAGTATTGAATGCTAACACATTGCGGGAGACGGAATATATTCCTTAGTAGTTTTGCTTCGAAAGTGATGATGCGTTTCTTAAATTTATGGCCCCAGATTGCTACTGCATAGGATAACATGGCCAGAATCTTAGTATTATAAATGGATAGAACAGCAGATGTGCAATAACCATTTTTGTGTCCAATAAATGCACTGAGTGCACTGACCGATTTAATGAATGTCCATTTCAGGTCAGCCCAATGTTGGTCCCATTTCATTTTATCATCAAAAACATGCCCAAGTATTTATAGGATGTTACTTGCTCGAGTGGTTGGGAAGATAGAGTCCATAGACATTGTTTTGGTCTACATTTCTGGATGAAGACCATGATTTTGCTTTTGGCGGTGTTATTTTAAGGCCATTCTCTGCCGAATATGTTACTAAAGCATTTAACATCAATTGCAAGCCTGCAGGCGTGTAATCTAAAAGTATGATATCGTCTGCATAAGCAAGCCAACCTATCATGACATTCTTTATTTTTATAGGATTAGTGGCTTGGATGGCAAATGTATCAAACATATTGGCTAAATATAAATTGAATAGAATGGCTGCAATCATACACCCCTGTTTTACTCCACAATGAGTGGATATAGGTTTGGAAAGTCTTCCTAATGCATTTAAGCGGGCACAAACAAATGTGTCTTCATGGAGAAGCATCAGCATACGGAGCAAACCAGGATGGATCCCCAGGCGTCTAGTTTCCGCCACAACCGATTTCCTACAGACCGTATTGAATGCGGCAGAAAAATCAATCAATGCACAATGTACATATAAATTACGGCGCTGCCAAGACTGTTCAATAGCAGAACTCAGTATCAGCAAATTATGTGAAGTGCTAGATTTATCCCTGAAGCCTATTTGGTTTGGAGGATCTTATGATCCAGGTATTCAACTCATGAAGGAGGACTTTGGTGAAGATTTTAGATTTAACAGGATGGAAAACTGCAGGAGGCATACCGTTCAGCGTGATATCCTGGACCTGTACACATTCTAGCATGGCTTCCTGCTATAGTGTTTAATCTGCGTCATTTTAAACCTTGATAAAATATCATCACACAATGAATCACTCAGCTGCAATATTTAGTATCGTACCAAAATGTCGCCCTCATTTGTGCGCCCCAACAGTCACTGCGACTTTGGAGGCACACAAATTGAGGGCGACATTTACTGCACCCAAGCAGAGCAGGGGTTGCGGGGGTGTCCCCCACTCTGCTTGGGCAGAGTGATGGGAGTCAGGGGTTGCGGGGTTGTCCACCGCTTACCATTTTGGAAAGTGGGGGACACGTGAGAAAAAAATAAAATAAAAGCACCTTGCAGTGTCAGCTCTAACCTACATTAGTGGGAAGAGCTGACGCTGCAGGTATCGCAGAGTGCGGGCGGCACACGCGGAAGTGTGCAGTCCTAAACGTAAGTGGAGTAGGGTGGTTGGGAGAAGTAATGCTGGCCAGGGAAGCGGGCAAAGTGATCAATATGATCACTGCATCGCAACTGACATCAGCATGTTTGGCCGTCGCAGTTACGGGCGGTGCAGTGCTCACATAGATCCCTATATTTCAATTATCATATACAATCTTTGCTGTATTTAATTATTTAATTTGCTGCTACCACCCTTACTGTAACAAAACTGTTCACGAGGCTCCCACCACCCCCACTCCCTGGGCCTTGACATTACTGGGGTGAAGAAGAGACTCTGGAGCACAACAGCAGACTGAGGCAGGTTTTTCAAAAATACAAGTTCTTTATTTTCTTCCAGGCAAGACACATCATACAGCAAGGACATCTAAGGAACTCTGCTAAAATCACTAGGCCCACCCACTCTTTTATACACTTTAGGGACGTGAGGTAATGGCCTGATCAAAAGTACAGCCCCTTTGCTGCCTGTGATTCATTGACTTATATGGCATGATCAATGTACAATCCCTCTTCCTACTTGTGATTCGTCGGCCTATCTTGACTTGGAAAAAGTCGAAACAGGTTTTTACTCGCTCATTCCCCCACCATTGTCCCCTGGATGAACTTTAAAAAAAAACTGTCCATTATGAGTTAGCACAAATTGACCATTTTGTCTGCTCAAGCAAGCATCCATTTTAGAGTGCATGACCTTGTCTTAAAAAAGGAATGGCCAACCAATTACAACATGCCTGACCATCCTGTTTTTACCTAAAACTTGGGACCTGCTCTGATTTGGATCTAAATTTTTTGATAAAAATATCATAACATGTACTACCTAATACATTCTCTACTATACATGACATTCTGACTCCATAAACATGGACCACCCTTTAAAAAGCTTATCTGTAAGGCACTACATTTCTGATTTCTATACCATTTAGAATCACTGATCACCCCAATAGTTTATCATTATTCGGTTTAAGGTAGAGGGGTCTATCTCCACTACATTCAGTTTGAGGGGAAGGGGGACTCATCCCTTTACAAAACTGTTCTCAACCTGCTGCAAACCTGTCTTTAATACACTTCATCTAATATTGTGGAATTCAATAAGTTCATTAAGATCATAGTCATTGCTTTTACATTAATAATAGCTTCTCCATTAAAGAAGGTTAGTCATTTTCTGATCTTTACTGGAAAAGTATATAATCTGATATTTCTAGGAATAAAAACGTCTTCTGTCCCTCGCACTTCAGCCGCATAAGGTAGCAATTGGGATGACCAAAAGGTTTGGTCGCTATCATTAAAACACATCAAGTGTCCCCCTACTCAATACCAGATTTTGTATTTCATAAAATCCAAGTTAATCACAAATCAATGAAATACAACCTCTTTCTGCTTAGCAATAAGTGTGTATTTAAGTTTGGGCATCTTCTCACCTTTCTGAAATTATCTAAGTAGTTTTAAACTGATAAAAGTTCTTTCTTGAATGACACAGACTTTTGAGACAGTTGGATTGTGCCCTCAATTCATTTATGAGCTTTGCTTTTCCTGTGTATAATAGTTGAACTGCTTGTTTTATCTTCTGAGTTAGCCACTGGTTGATGTAGACCCTTGCTTGAGGTTTGCCATCCAGACAATGTCCATATATTTCCATCAAAGGTGGAGAAGCCCTCAGTATTGTGTGTAAGATGTTTATTTAAAGGTTCTATGGAAGTCCCTTCAACATCATCTACCATGTTTAGGGATATGATAGTGATGGAAGGCTTTTAATTTTCACTTGATC
The DNA here is from genome assembly GCF_040938575.1 of Ambystoma mexicanum. Taxonomy (NCBI): domain Eukaryota; kingdom Metazoa; phylum Chordata; class Amphibia; order Caudata; family Ambystomatidae; genus Ambystoma; species Ambystoma mexicanum. The sequence continues at coordinate 100,692,201 of NC_090925.1, forward strand.
TGAATTCTTTTCAATAAGGTGACATTCACAATTCAAACGGACATGATTGGCTTATCTTTTTAGTTTGATTTAGTGGCAAGTTTGGGTCCAATCCACAAAGGTTGAACATTTTTGAAGAATACTGTTAGCAAGGAAGAAACATTGTCCCTGAGGAATCATCACTATGTACACATGGGTGAGTCAATGTCACCCTAATTGGAATTCCAATGTGCTAACTCAATCTACCAGAACCTCCTTTCAGTCACAGAAACAGAAAATGCAAAGACCGTATGCAAATCAGTCTTGGTCTCACTCCAAAACGTGCAGTCCAACCCAAGCATCTGGATCTCAGTCCTTCAGCATGACACCAAAAACAACCCTAGACATGTTTCGGTGTAAATGAGGTGTTGCTTGGGCTGTACGCCCAAAAGCTCATCACCCCTATCAGGGCCATCCTTCCTGTGATGGAGTGCCATTCAGCAAGGGTGTAAAAGCCCTATATTTTTTGATTTCTATTAAATAGTAACATTATGCGGGTAATTCCATCTATGAAAGGACAATCTGCTGTTCACATTCCCCTGTCCTAAACTCCATGCCGAAAGTGTGTTTTTTATCTGTGTCCTACTGCATCCGTATCCTGATTTGGAGCACCTGCTCTACCAGTGGCAACGAGGGAGTTCAAAGGTCACAGCTGCACATTTGACAGCTGCAGTGACATCCAAGTCTCTGCAGTGCAGGGACAGCATTTATGTTATGCACCCCTGTACCAAAAACATAATGATCATAAATAGCCCATGATGGTGGCAGGATAATCCCTAAAAATAAAGCTATGCCTGAGTTTAGGATTGTGCACTGTGAGTCAGCTTTGCGGTGTAAGTAGAAATGGTTAGCTGGGTGAAGACAAATGGCAGGACAGGAACCTGGAGACCCAAGCCTCTTCTTTGATATCTTTGCAAGGGGAGGTAACACCCTCCACCAAAGACAGCTGCACAGCAGGCAGCTGTCCTGAACCCGGGCATCAACAGAGCACACCAATTCAAACGGGGTAGCCTTACACCAGGGTGTTGCATCTCCAAAGGCTTTTGTTCTTAGTGAGAAGGGAAGCTGGCAGGATTAGAGTAGACAGGAGGACTCAGGTCAATGGAAGGAAACTTCCACCATCTTGTTTCTCTCGGTCTCTCTTTCCCTATCCTGTCCCCTCCACTTCCTCTGGAACAAAGCACTTTGGGTGTGACATCAGAAGGGCAAATTCCACTCAGTCTGAGAGCACGGATGGGACCACTAAGGCAGGCTATCGTTAGACCAATCGCCTGGGGGATTTCACTTTATAAGAAGGGGTCTCCAACTCTCTCCTGAATCATCTCAAGACCCACAGATTCACTCTGGGAGTACTCACTGGACTTTATTTGGGAAAGTTGTACTTTTCAAAGTCCTCAGCCTGAAAAGAAGGAGGAGCCATCCAAGGCAGAAGTAAGATCTGTCCCATACCCACTCAAAAGGCACATCGGAGTGACCTTCGCTGTGGACCAGGAGCTAGCACGCTGCACCAGAATCTCCTAGAGCTGGGGAAGTAGACCCTGAATGTAAGCATCCTGTCCGTGAGTCCTCCTGATTGGGCCCCACAGCAGGTAGGAGGGGGCTAGACCAGCCAAATATCTTTGTTCTACCACATCTAACAGATGGCTATGTGTTCATCACACCTGGAATGAGAGGGCAGAGATGCCAGTGCTGGTTTTGTGTTCCTCCACCAGTTCAAACTATTGCTTACATTTCAACCGAGCTCAAAGCTGCATCATGCCTTATCCAAGTATGTCACCTCCTAGTCTGAAACCAAGTGCTTAATGCTGGGACCCAATCTGAATCACTAGTGAGTCACACTCTGACTCTGACCATACAACCACATCTGCACCCAGTTAGCACTTGAAGGCCTCCTCATTGATCTGCATACTGATGGCCCAAACGTCACCACTTCGACGACCATCATCCGCCTACTCTAACCACTGGATCATTACTCATGGATCCCTCCCAGTGGCTTAAGCCCAACTTAGCTGGGCCCAACTGCTAAGCAATCCTGAGACCATCCCAACCTGCATCGTTGAGAATATCCCATTTGACCGCACAAGGCAACCACATTTGTCCCTACTCAACGCCCACTTGCTGCTTGGGCCTATATGATCCAATATGCCTGAACTGAGCTTCATCCGCTCGCATCCACATCCAACACCAGGTCTGACTCTGTCTTCCCACCAAGAACTGAATCCAGGTACTGTTGTCCCTGAACTGACCCCTCAGTCCACTTGGTCCCTAGAGACAGTTACATCACAATCACTCCTGTTTTCAACATTGGCATATCATTTTTTGTGGCTAGTAATTTACCTATCAACCATGGATCTATGCTGAGAGTGCTGCATTCCTCATTCTGTCGAATATCCTCTGTTCTTCCTTTGAGGTGTTTTTTTTTTACAGAGTTTTCTATTTGTGCTATTGCAGATGGTGTGTTTGGGCAAAGTATATATTTGTATAGAACCTTGTTTGGACTGGGACATGAGCTCCAGGATTAACTGTGAGCCCTGTTGTGGAAGGTTGCTCTGGAAGAGGTACCTTCAGAGCAGAGACTGTCAGGTTGGTGTTCGCGGTACTTCCTAGCACACAAGAAGGGAGGAGGTCTCCATCCCATTTTGGATCTCAGGGCCTTGTATATGTTGCTGAGGAAAGACAAATTCAGGATGGTGACATTGAGAGCAATTCTCCATCCTCTCGAATTGCTGGAATGGCTAGTTTCAATAGACCTGCAGGACACTTATTATCATGTGCTGATACATTGCAAACATAGGATGTTCCTGAGTTTCCTCATAGGCGACCAGCACTACAAGTTGAAGGTGCTTCTCTTTGGGTTGACCTCTGCTCCAAGGGTCTTCACCAAGATGTCTACATAGTCCCATAACTGGATGACTGGCTGATCTGAGGGAAGTTGGCAGAGCAGGTTTTCTCTCACCTAGAGGACACCTGCTTGCTACTGCTCAGACTGCACTTCTCCCTGAACTTGAGGAATTATCCTTTAATACTGATCCAGAGGCTCCAGTTACTCAAGGCAGTCCTAGACACCTGTGTAAGGAAAGCCTTCTCCCCTGAGGAGAGAGTCAGCAGCATCACACAGATGGTGAACTTGTTCTGGAACCACGCTGTCTTACTGGCAGCTTCCTTTATCTGCCTCTTAGGTCTCATGGCATCCTGTATTTTTCTAGTGCAAGATGCCAGAATGTGAATTAGATCTCTCCACTGGCTCCTACGAGGTCAGTGGTCCCAGGAAATTGGAACCCTCACAGATTCCTTTGAGGTGTCCAAGTCAATGGTCGATTGGTGGGCCAACAGCTGCAATCTACTTGCGGGGAAACCCTTCCGGCCATGTGGTCACAGATGCGTCTTTGAAGGGTTGGGGTGCTCACTGTGAGGAATTGCATGTGAACGGTTTTTGGTCAGCAATGGAACTCTGGTGGAACAGCAACAGGCTGGAGTTGCGAGCTACGTCTCTGACAGACTATACAGTGGCCATGCACTACCTGAACAAGCAGGGTGGTGTGTGCTCCCTCTCTGCACGGAGGCAATGCAGCTGTGGTTCTGGCTGTTAGAGAATCGGATCTTGGTCTTGGCAGTTTATATGGCGGGGACAGAGAACCGTTTGGTGGATGCTCTGAGCAGGCAGCGCAGGGTCTCACATGAGTGGGAAGTGTGCCATGAAGTCCTACAGTAGGTCTTCTCTCTCTGGGGCACCCCAGCAGTAGACCTGTTTGCCACAGAGTCCAACAGAAGGTACAGACAGTTTTGCTCCAAGGAATTTCCAGCAAAAGGTGTGCTAGAGGAGGCATTCCTGGTGGATTGGACCTTTTCTCTCCTCTACGTCTTCCCTCTGATTCCCATCAATCATTGGGTTCTCAGGTGGTTGAAAAGGTTTTGATCGACCATGAACTTGATCACCTTGTACTCTGACCTCTTGGATCTCACAATCTGCCGACCTCTCTGGTTGCCTCGTTGCCCGGATCTCCTGACCCAGTCAGAAGTTTGGGTACTCCATCTGAACCAGGAGTCCTTCCACCTACATGCATGGCTCTTGAGAGAATGAGGTATGATGTCTGGGACCTCTCTGAGGAGGTACTCATGGTGTTGCTGACTGCACGCAGACCATCTACCAGATCCCTGTATGTGTGAAGGTGTAGAAGGTTTGAGACGTGCTGTAGGCTATGCAAGATTGACCCAATTTCTTGCCCCACCAATACAGTGATGACTAGTGATGACTTTCCTTCTGTCACTGGCCTCTGCAGGCCTACAGGTTACCACAGTCAAGCGATATTTGGCAGCCTTGTCTGTATTCAAGAGGTCCCTGGATCAAGCTTCTTTCTTTATTATTCTGGTTATGGCCTGAAAGGCCTTATGAATAAGTTTCCACCAACTGCCTTTGTTGTCCCAAATCGGGATTTGAATCTGGTTTTGAACTTTTTGTTTGTGACTGTGGGTTAGTGTTCTTTGATATAGGTGATGTTTATAGACACCAACAGTGCAGCGCTAAAGAAACGGCAACCACTATAGAATGCAAAATATATACTGTGATCCTAATTTCACATTACATCTCTTGCTGCACATAGAGTTTGTGGAAGTGCAGTTGCAAAATACTGTGCTGTTATAGTTTCATTGTAGTTTCATTTTAGGAGCACAAAATAAGAGAACCCTGATATTTGGCTTTCTTTTTAAAGTTGTTGTTGACAAATGCTTCGGCTCTTTTTCTCATGATAAATATTTCAATGTGATAAATAAATTCAATGTGAAAATAGGATTAGGATTATATATTTCGCATTCAGAAGTGGTTGGTGTTTTTTTAGCACTATTCTTTTGGTGTCTATAAACATCACCTATATCACAGTACACTAACTCCCAGTCACACACTGCTGTGTATATTCCTTCTTTTGTATGCAGTAAAGTGTAATAATTATTTGTTTTTGAATAATTGTACTTTTAAAGTGTAATGATGAATTGTTCTGAATGATTGTCCATTTTTTATGACTCTGGTTTAGCCGATCTCTACGGCCATCTATGTACATTGTATTATGTTTTTCCTAAAATAAATGATTGACATGAGATCTTCTGGTCTTCACTCTCTGTCGAGCTGTATGCACTCGAAATAGAAAACAGCAGTTAACTCTAGTGTGTGAGTAATTCCTTTACTCTCTCAACTAAGGGAGGGGTAACCACTCTCCTATAGATAAATATATGTTAAAACTCTTCCACACCCGAGTGTGGTCCCGTGAAAACAAATAAACTATTGGAAGTACCCAACAGATAAACATGTTTACTGCAGTTCTACACAATTCTGGGTCCCATATACCATTAAAACATCATTTGGTGGCGAGAACCTGTTAAATTTACAATGTAACCTAAGCTGGACCCCCAGATTTTTCTCATTTGCATTGCAGTGTGCAAATGGAAACTGCAAAAGGCAGCGCACAAGCATATAGGATACATGTCCTGGGAACCACAGAGTGGAAGGTTCGCCTGTGCTTGATATCAAGAATGAGGAAGCCTGCAAAAGCATAATCATAATTGGATAACAAACCAACAATCTTACCAAAGAGCCAATAGTGAAATACTTGAACATATATAGAAACTATTCCTTGAAGGATTTGTACTGCTGGTAAAGAGCTAAAGAGATCCTGGAGGGATTTAACCAGTTGTAAACAGTGGAACCTCACACAGAAAGAAGAATGCCTTCTGTGTCTGCTGAATGCTGGCAAGGGGGAAAAAGGCAACTAAGGCTGAGAACGGTGCAACATGCCACTTAGGAATAAGAACAGATTTATGTTTGCCATGGCTGCGCAGGAGTCTGTTTGTGACTTCTGGGTCAATTTTTGCCCTGGTGCTTATAAAATGCAAAACTCCACTAGTTATGGTGCAATGGTTTTCTAATATGTCCCAGTATTTTTAGAAATAGGGAAAACTTTGCCCTCGTGCAGAGACCATGCAACTTTGCACTTGAATCATTAAAAAGTTTCTGTAATCTGACAGTGGTTTCCAGGGACAGAGGACTCTTCCGTGGATGTTCAGTTTAATGTCATCTAATTAACACTGAAGGAACAGAAAAAATGGGATTAAGATTGACAAAAAATTACAGAGGGGAAAGTGAGGTGCACCGTGGCTCCTCACATGTGAGTTTGAAGTAATCGGAGGAGAATAACTCAATTTAGTTGTGTTGAAGTGATCAGATAGAAAGGAGTGCCAAGGAGTGGGGGATACAAGAGGATAGGAGAAGAGAAGATTAAGAACCGTCTCGTAGTCCATTGTGTCAAATGCCGTGAACAAATCTAACATATAAAGGGACTCATTACGAGTTGGGCAGTATTCCGGCAGATTTACCAGCAGAATGCTGCACACTGTGTTACCGTTACCACCACTTGGTTCGGCAGACTTCTAGCCAGATTGCAAGTGGTGGTATGGAGGTGTTAGTCACCATTTATTGAGTCTGCAGGACTCCATAGGGATTTCGGCAGAATTACCTTCTGTGATAATTCCACCCATCTTTGCCGACTTTGGGCGGTATGGTGGAGGAATTACCACCAGCATTTTCCTGAAGTTTTATCCACCCAGAGCCAAAACCATAGATGGGTGGTGCAGTAATGTGGCGGAAATTCAGAGGTAACACTTTAACCATTGTATTACCGCCGATTTTAGCTGCACTCCCCAACTCGTAATGAAGAAGGGAAGCACCCATGGTTGGAGAAAGCAAAACGGGTTGGTTATGGATGCTCAGCTCTCAAGCATAGATGCCAGGATGGGACAGCTACAGGAAATTGCGGATTCATTTTAGCATGTTTTTATTGTTTTTATCATCAGGTACTTTTCAAGATTCACTTGATCATTATTGACATTCATAACCGAAAAATAGATCAACTATTAAAACCAAAACATGTGTTCTCAGAGACAAAAGATTCTTATCATTTACTATGTCCTATCAACTGTGTTTGTGCTTGGTGCAGGAGGTGTATGAGTCAACGCGCCTTAGAGCACTGGACAGTCTGGTAAGCGGGACTCCGTCAAGGTGTCAATATCGGCTGGAGTGTCCTGCATCCCTCGCCTCAGGGTGTATACTCGGAATTCTTCACAGTCGTGTCTGGGTCTTGTTTCTGTCAATTGGACTTCACAATAGTCCCTTTCAAGTTCCTGAAATCGATCCATGTCTTTGAGCCAGTCCTAGATATGTGGGGGTTCTTTGCAACAACTTCCGTTTCAATGCAACACTTATTCTAGCCAATAGCATCAATAATCTGGAAATGTATCTCTTTCACACTATCAAATCACAGCATACATCCAGACATGGAAGGTGTCACGGTCTGGACTATCAACACCACGCAGTATCTCCCCCACCCCTGCCCTGAATCTTGCCAATATTGTGCATCAACATGTCATGTGTAAAATATAAGCTGGGGCGGGTCCACACTTGGGACATTTGTCAGACTTATTCAGGTCAAACCTCTATTCTGACCAGGGTGTATTGCAGTTTGTGTATGAATCTATAATGAATTGTTGTGAGTCGGGCACTAAGTTAAATGTTTCTCATTAACCTGCATATTTGAGACCAGTGGTCCTCATCAAGTGGATTCCCCAGTTCATTGTTCCATTAAACAAAGCCTCATTAGGAGTTTGGCGGTAACCTGCTGGTAAGACTGAGATTGTTTGCATTGGGACCCCTGTTCACACTTTTCCACTCTCACTCTGGCTCTTGGCCCTGCACCCTTACCCACCTGTGAGCCAATAAACCACTGGGTCATTTTCAACTCCACTCTCTCCTTCTCCTCTCATATTTCGGACATCTCTAAAACGTCTAACTATCAGCTACTCCTACTCTGAGGCCCTGGTTCTCTCTAGGCTGGACTACTGCAACAGCCTCCTCCTCAACCTCCCTTCTTCTGCCTTGCGCCCTCCGCAACTCACCCAGAACAGAACCTCAAGACTTATACTTGGTTCAAGCCCAGGGACTGCATCTCTCTGGTGCTGAAATCCCTTCACTGTCTCCCCGTAGCTGCAAGGATCAAGTTCAAGACCCTTTGCATTGTTCACAAGGCTTTCTGGGGCCTGGGACCTACCTGCCTGCATCATTGTCTACCTAAATACTGTCCCTCATGAGCCCTCCGCTCATCTACCTCCAACCTTCTCCGAGTGAGCCGGTTCTCCAAGCAGAGATTTGTAGGGAGATCCTTATCCTCAGCAGGTGCCTCCCTCTGGAATAGCCTCTGTGCTGCCCTCCGTCTTGAACCGGATCTTCATGAATTCCAGAAACTCCTCAAGACCTTCTTCTTCTCCCTCCATGTACCCTGGTAAGCTAGTTTATGCCCTTTCCCTCTTTCTTCAGTTTTGTGGGGGCTCACCCACCCCTTCCGCTGCAGCCGTGGCGGCATCCCCACCGCTCTGCTCCACAGCGCCTTCTCCGCCCTCTTCTTCACTTGCCACTGTGTAGAGGGAGACATAGAACACAAGCATCAGGGTACTGTACAATGGTCCCCTAGACAGGAAGCAACAGCAGATGAGTGGCACTGTCATACATCACTTCCATCATGTCCCTCCACAACACATGGGTCAGTGCAGGCAAAACACATACAGTAACAGGCATGGGGCAGGCCATGGACATTGGCATACATGACCAAGGGCCTCATGATTCATACAATGTTGGTTTCAAACTCACATGCATCATGGGTCTTTCCATCACATGCACACACCTCACCGTAGTTCCATCCATCTGGCCTCGTGCACCACAGACGCAGTGGATACAAGGATGACTAGGCTGCATCAGTGAATCTGAACATTGTCACAGACATGTGTCATGCATCCATGGCGGTGACAAGTCACAGACACGCAGGTCAGACACACACACATGGACACCATACGTGTACATGGGACCAGCACCCATCCCTCACCCCCACCCATGTCCAGGAACAGAGACTGCCATGCTTCCATGTGTCCATTCCGCACAGAGCCCCCCATGTTGCAATAGAACACATCACCGTACTCACATGCCTGACCATGATGTCCCTGCACACACACATACGTACATGGCCTATGTCACACATACAGGCAGGTATCAGACAACCAGCACACTGCAACATGCCCTGTCTCACACAGCAATGCTTGGCCACTTACCGGCCAACTCCAGATGGGTCTGCCTCCGAAGGATCTGGGCGTGGAGCGCTGGGTCTACGCGTTCCAGGACCCTCATCTGGATGTCACTCAGGCGTGCCCGGCCCCCCTCCGCGAGGCGCCGGGCCTTATTGAGGGTCCTGGACCTCAAGTCCTCCCAGCGCTTCTTGATGTGCTTGATGTCGCGGGTTGCCACCCCCTCCGCGTTGATGGCAACCACTACATCGTCCCAGATCCTCTCCCGTCCTTCCTTGTTGGCGCGTGGTCTTCCGAAGAGGGCATCATAATGCCCCAGGACATGCTCCACCAGGACACCAACTTCCTTCTCACTGAAGCTGGTGGCCCTCTGCCTCTCTGGCTGGGGGTTGCCACTGGTCTCAGATGGTGCTTGCCCCGACATGGCGACCCCCGAGGCAGGCGTGGTTGGGCAACTGGGTCCTGGGGCTGGGCTGTGGAGCGATGGTATCCCAGTCGGGAGTCTACTGTTCCAGCAGGGGTGGACACAGCAACTGGACCCCTGCAGATGGCTGATGTGCAGGCACCAAATGGCAGGGCACGGTGGCAGCAGGCAGGCAGGCAGGCAGCAGCAGATGGCACGTGGGAGGCTGCTCGGGGCACTGGAGGGGCAGTGATTCGGCCTTCTGGGCAGGAGCGTGGTCTTCCGTGTGTATTCGCGTGGCCAGCTTGATACGGAGTGATTTGGCACGTGAAAAATCTGCACGTCAGCGTGTAATTCGAGGAAAGGCCCTTAGCGCGTAAGCGCGTCTGCACGCATACGCATTTTCATTGGACCAAAGGCCCTCAGCGCGTGAGCGCGTCTGTGACGTCACGTGCGAGGGTGTATCCCTCATTGCACGTGATGACAGAACACACGTGGATTTCAACCAATCGCGTGTGAAAGTTCACGGCACCCCGGAACACACGTACCCAGGCTAATCGCGTGTAGGATTTCTCGCGCACCCCTGTAATACACGTACCCAGGCCAATCGCGTGTAGAATTTCTCGCGCACCCCTGTAATACACGTACCCAGGCCAATCGCGTGTAGAATTTCTCGCGCACCCCTGTAATACACGTACCCAGGCCAATCGCGTGTAGAATTTCTCGCGCACCCCTGTAATACACGTACCCAGGCTAATCGCGTGTAGGATTTCTCGCGCACCCCTGTAATACACGTACCCAGCCCAATCGCGTGTACGCTCGCTCCCCTCCAATCACACGCGATGACACCCGAATACGGGAAACACGTGCATGGTAAAAGACGTGCACAGGCGTCAACGAGTCCGCCCACACGGAGGCGTCCCGCGGACAGCATAAAAGTGCGCGCAAACAACAAACGCGTATATACAGCGACGATGAATGCCCCATTTGTTGCTGCACTGATCGTGGGACACCGCAGGAGGAGGAGAATAGCCAGGGCACACATTTTTGCACCACGGACAAGCCTTTTTGGGATGCCTGACGACCAGGTCTACGGCAGGTATAGGTTTCCACCCCATATCATCCTAGACCTGGTCAGGGAGTGGGAAGATGACCTCACATCCCCCACCCTTTGCTCCCAAGCATTGAGCCCCTTGGAGAAGGTGCTCAATGTCTTGCATTTTTGGGCCACTGGGTCGTTTCAGCGGACCACTGCCATAGTGGGGGGGGTCTCACAGGCCACGCAGTCACGCTGCCTACACCAGGTACTGGCAATCATGACAGCGCACCCCTCAGTCCGCAGGCACATATACATGCCCAGAACACCCGCAGAAAGGCAGGCCGTTGTCCTGGATTTTTACAGGGTGGCACACTTCCCCAAAGTGCTCGGTGCCATAGATTGCACCCATGTGGCCCTACGTCCACCTAGGGCCACTGAGCACATCTACCGAAACCGCAAGCACTGGCATTCCATCAATGTATAGGTGGTATGCGATGCAAAGGGAATCATTACCTCTGTCTATGCAAACTACCCTGGCTCCACCCATGACAGTTTCATATACAGAATGTCCGCCCTGAGCCGGGCCCTGGAAGCTGGGCAGCATGGCGACACATGGCTCCTAGGTCAGTACAAATGCCCTTGCACATGCATGCAAGTCACACATAGACAAATATCCAAACCCTAATAATCTCAATTATTATCACCTCCCCAGGGGACAGTGCCTACCCTCTGAGCAAACACATGATGACGCCAATCCGGAACCCCACCACACCACCCCAGGTAAGATACAACACCGCCCATATTGCAACCAGGGGCATAGTGGAGCGCACATTCGGAGTGCTCAAGTCACGTTTCCGCTCCCTTGACCGCTCTGGTGGGCAACTACTCTATGCACCACCAGTAGTGTGCAGGATCATTGTGGCAGCATGTGTCCTGCACAATGTTGCAACACGGCAGGGCGTCCCGGTGGACATGGTGGTGCCCCCACATCCCCAACCACAGGCACAGGCGCTGCCCATGGGAGGGGACAGGGCACGTGGCGAGGAAGCCCGGACCCAGCTTGTGGCCACATTTTTCACCTAAACTCCCACCCCTGCGGAGTGCACACAGGCCTGGCACATACCAGGTGACAATCGATGATGACAAAGTGACAGTCAACTGTCACAACCCTACCACCCTGAGATAGTTGCCATGGAAGTGCCACATCGTCTGCATCCCTAGCTACTTAAACACAAGCTATCCTGTGCAACCAAAATGCACACATATGACATGTGAGATGACATGGGCCATACACAAGTATTCCAAGGCGCAATGAGGCAGGGGGGGGGAACAAGGGAACACAGAGAACGGTACTACTAGGCCAGGTGTCATTGAGATTGTGCAAGTGCAGGGGTAGGGGGAAGGGAAAAGTGCAAGGGGAAGGGTGGGGGGGAGTCCAGTACAGGGGAAGTAGGCCAAAAAAATAATACATAGGTCGCCTGGTGGCAACTGCAAAGGTAAGTGCAGACAAGTGCTGGGAAGGGAAGGCTGTAGGGATAGAGAGACAGTACTGCAGTGCAGGGGTTGCCAGGGTGGCAGTGCAAGTGGACAGTGGCTGGGCCAGGGACCGAGGTTGGTGAGAGTGTCCCAGTAGCAGCTCCTGTGCAGTTCCAGTGAAGAATTCTGCAAGGGAGAGGCAGAGAGTAAGCAGAAGCAAAGAGGAAGGTCTTGAGGTGCTTCCAGAACTGGAGATGGTTCCCCTCAAGTTCAAGTCAGGCAGGAAGTCTGTTCCAGGGGGAGGGCCCTGCTGCGGAGAGAAACCTACCCCCAGCTAGTTGCTCTGAGAAGCGGATGACCTGGACATGCAAGGTGTGCATCACACACACCTGCAAAACAGGCCATGGCCATCACTGTCATGTCAGTCAAACCCTCCCAAACATCAACATGACATGGCAAGCAATACCCATACACCGACGCAGTAACGATAAGGTACACATTGCCATGTCCTAAATGTACAGTGGCATTGGACAATGATGCCTGACCCGGAATCAGATGAAATGACAGACCAACAAAATGTCCCACCCAAAATAAGTTGTTTCCAAATGCAACAGTCTTAGACGTAACATCACAATGAATGCCTGTCTATTTGCACATTATGCATTGCAAAATCAACACTGCAGCTCATGTGTGCAGTGTCCCACTCCTGCATCACACTGCTCAGTGCACAGCACAGTGAACAGCCATTGCGTGTGATGCACACCCTGAGCATCACATCTAAGTGACAGACTACATCAAACATCAAATTAGGCATGTACTGGAACCATAATCGGTCACAGAATATGTGCTGCCGGGACACAGTGGGCACCAGAAGGCAAACAGTGTACACATGGATATGCAAGGGTGGGAGTACATGGAGTGCATCCGAGTGCAAGTGTGTGGTTCTGCAGGGACATACACTCCACATATGCATGTGCACTCAAGTGACCACCAGTGTTCCCTACACATCACATGTGAACATCCACCATGTGTACACCCCAGCATGTCAAACCACAACTATCCCCTCGCACCTGAAAGGAAAACACAACACATGAACAGGCATTGATCAGCAGAACACAACATGTACATAGGACAACAACATTACAATGTCAGAGTTCCCATCACACTGCAGGGCAATGCAACTATCAACAACAACCCCCCCTCCCGCGCAAATGACCATGGCCCACTGAACAACTGCACCTGGGTCATGGAGCCTCCAACCCTCATTTCCACCTGGCCACAGGATCACCTTTACCCTTTGTGTCCATCTCCCACCTTGTGTGTAAAAAGATGCCTGAACCCTCAGAATCCACACTCATTTCCAAAATCACAAAATCCAAGGCATGAAAACGAACCCAAACACCCTCCAGTAGATGACTTGACGTAGCAGTACCTCACAAACACCAAGTACTACCACAATGATGCAACAACCAAGGTAGCACAGCAGAACAATGTCACGACAGGATGTGAGACATGTGTGGTACATGACATAGGATGATGCATCATGAATGGATGTGTACTGTTACAGGTCCCCTGTACAGGCGCGGGAGTCTCATGAAACAACCACCCACACCATGTCCCGGGTGCCTGCAAGGTCAAACTCACACAGGCCCCTGAGATCATGGTGGGGAATGAGGTTCAGGGATATGCAGTCGGGACAGGTGTAGACACACTGGATGACTGGAATGAGTGGCAGGTGAGGGGAGGAGGAATGACACATGAAACTAGGGAATGCACGAATGTGTACAACCTGCATGAACACATACACAATCCAAACAAACTTGGACATCATTGTCATGGCCTTCTGTAGTCCAGGCTCAGGAGTGGTACGAACCAACCACCCCCTCTAGGGTTTTGGCGCCTGCAAGTTCGGGGCTTACACAGGCATCCGCAACCCCAGTGGGGAAAGAGGGTCAGGGAACGTTGCTTGGATAGGCACGGGAAGCAGGAACACCGGCTAGAGGGCACAGGTTTCATAATTGTATAGGATCACGGGTGATTAGGGAAAAAAACATACCAAATCGGACCACACATACATCCATGCATCAGTACACTCCACATCAAGCCTATGCAGGGCAGTTTGTAAGGAAAACAACAAGACACTTAGCTCTGGTTTTGAGTGCTGGCCTCCTGCCTGCGCACTCTCAGGGCCGGTTACAGGAGCACTGCAATGCTGCAAAGAGAGACACAGTCAACAACCTGTATGTGCCAATTACACTAAAACACAACACAAAACATGCCCCATAGCAACAAACTACTCTACAAACAGACAATCAGTGCTCGATGCTTCGTAACCATATATAACATCACCCCTGTGACGGGTCATGCACAGTCAATGCAGTAAGTCAGGTGCTGGTGGGTGCGTGGCAAATGGAACACCAATGTGTCACAATTCACACAACATGCAATGTTCCCTGGGTAAGCAGACAGACCCATATGGCAAGCCATGACTACAGAGCAAGTTGCGTACCACCATGACCAAAACAAAGTTGGCAGTGCATTTATCATGAAGTACGTGGAATAGACATGCACTGCACCCAAGTATGTCCCTTGCTGTATGTCCCTGTGAGCTGCCCCTTTCCATGTCTCGGAAGGCTACATGGTTGATACAAGTGCCTCAATGAACCTTGTTGTACCACAGGGTATGTGCCACTGCCCCTGCATGTGTCCCAGACAACCCTACTATCAACAGCCATCAGTCCACAAACACTGCATTGTGTGCTTCAACACCAATATTCGTCTAATCTCACCCTCAGTGCTGTGACTAAGCCCCATGTGCAAGTCGCCTGGTGCAAGCTTTGCTGTGTCGTGGCCCCCCTGTGCTGCTCACCTTGCCAGGAGTTCCTTGGAACATGTCAGCAGTTCTAGGATGTGGGTCTGCAATCACTGTGGCTCTGCTCGTGCACACATGTGCATGTGGGCACCAACAAACGGGTCAGGAATTCCGTCATCCAATGGGCCATGTCTGCTGGCAAAGGTGCTCTGGTGCCTCATCCCCCTGCAGAAAGTGCATGAAACAAATGATTAATGCATCAAAGTGATCTGTGTGTGTCTCATCAGGCATCTCATTACTTGACCATGTCAGAGAGTCACATCACAAATCACACCATCAGCCCGTCTTTGACTTCCAAAGTGTGGAACACTATCTACAGCATGAATTGCAACAGGCACGTGTACAGGAAAGATATGAGACATAATACACAATGCATAGCAATCAATGTCCACATTAATCATGACACACCCCATCTAGCAAAAGCTGAACAGTGGACAATTACACCCAAATCATCCCCACTAGGGGTGTCAACACAAGTCACAAAGCACCAGACATGCCACAGATATGACAGTCCAAAGCCCTTGTGTAAAATTCTGTAACACCGAACCATCCTTGCGAGCCCATGGATAAGGGAGGCAGGAGTGGCATATGTGAGTCAAGGAACCCAAGCAGCAAACACATACACAAGACAACCATGAAGAGCCCAGCTGGAACAGACAGTGGATGCCTTCAAAAACCACAAGGCACCGCACTGTCACATGAAAGCACAATAGACTACAAATTTTAAACTAACTCAACTATTAACTAATTACACTAACTATGGAAAACCTACATTACCTATTTAAACTAACTATCAAACAGAAACTTAACTAACTAAACTAAAAGAAAAATCAAAAATGGCCACATACGACCCAGGGGGGAGGGGAGGCACCCAGGAGGGGGGAGGTACAGGGTGCTGCTCAACATCCACATGCGATGATGCTGAGCCAAAAAAAAATACCTCCATGGGCTCAACGCCTGCACAGCACGACCTATGTGGGAGATAGTTGGTCGTCCGAGTCTGGCTCATCCTGGAAAGGAGGACGTGGCACAGTAGCCTGGCCACGCCTAGCCACAGCTTGCCCCTCGTCGGCAGCAAGTCTGCCGGACAGGTGAGCCTGGTTCTGTGTGGCGATGTTACATAGGTCTGCATGCAGAACCTCACGTGATACACGTGCTTCCTCTTGCAAGGTAGCACGTGTAACACGGAGTTCCTCCTGCAAGGCCTGGCTGGACAACCGCTGCACCTCCCGGCAAGCCTGTAGCTCAGCCGAGATGGTGCGCTCAAGCTGTGCAAACCTCTCCTCTGCCTGCTGCCTCTGGGACATCATAAGGACACCCAGAGTGGATCTGAGGGAGGCATACTCCTCACTCAGGGCATCCATGTGCGCCTCTGCGTGAGCAGCAATTGCTTGACGCAGAGACAACATTTCAGCCTGGCGTGCCCTGTCTGAGGCCGCCATGCCCAGCCTGAGCGAGCGGGCCGTGGACCGTGCCGCCTGCTGCTGGAGAAGCACCTGCCTAGCAGGGGGGAGCACAGATCGGGCCACACGCTCCATGCTGTCAGCGATGTTCTCCATTGCTGCCCCCTGCCGTTCGGAATTGGCAGTCATGTCTTGCTCCCACTCAGTATACAGCGGTTGCGCGCGGCGACCGCGTTGCCGGGCTTGACCCCTGCGGGACCCAAGGACCGGGGGTCCTCGCTGTGTTGGCACCGCCTGCGGCTGCACGACTACATGCCCCCGTCGACGTGATGTCCCAGGCATATCAGTGACTGGTGTGGAGGGTGACCCTGCGTCCCGATCCACCACGGGCGGAGGAACCAAGACTGTCTGATCCCTCAGTGCAGGTGTCGCAGACAGAGGAGTGTCCACATCAGAATCACTCACCCCTGACACATGGACTTGATGCTCATCCAACTCAACATGGACGTCAGAGTCGTCATCAAGGCTGGACTCATAGGCAGCCAGAGACAGGATGGACTGCAGCACTTGGGGGTTTTCGTGGCCTACCACCCCACGACCCCCACTAGTGCCGGGTTGATGTGGTCTTACCAACCCTGTGTCTGGCATGACAACACCATCCTCTGCATCCATTGCGTCATCACCTGAAAAATAGAGAGGAAAAGGTCACTACACATGTCAGAAGCACACAACACACACACACACACCGACAGCAAAGGCATCCGGCAGACATGTGACACACAACATATGACCTGGCATGCATGCTGGGTCTACTTTGATTAGCTACTGTGATCAGACCTGTTGAAAGGTGGCAGTTTGCATCGAAGTGGGTCTATGCAATGCTGAAAATGTGTACGCCACTCACTACCTACATGTACAAGCACTCCATGGTGTGTGCCAGGAAATGTGAAGGCAGTGCAATGTCAAATTCAGACATCACGTGCATTGTGTATTCAATGTGTACCATGTCTAGCAGCCAAGCACCCCTCCACCCCAGTACCAAAGCAGGGATGCCTAGCATGGTATCAAAAGGCTGCCCATACACCTGTGTATTGACAAGCAGTGTTGACTGGCATCAACAGCTTAATGTGATTCAAATTACAACACTGCAAATGATGCTGGGACAGTGGGCAGGACACATGATGGAAGATCCGGAGGCCGGCCACGTGTGAAGAAGACACGACAAGAGTTGGACAGAGTCATTGGCCATTGAACAGGCTGAGGCCTGTGAGCCACACAGATTGTCAGAGCCTAAATATGTGTGCAACACAGGACTGAGCCACAGTTGACATGGGGAGGCCGATAATATGGCAGGCAATGTATGTAAGCAAGGACTCATATTACAGTGATCATCCAGTCAAGGATACATAGGGGCATGCGTGCAATGCACATGGAGCATGAATGGGCACTCATGTCCCTGCGGGACATCTGACCCATGCACAGTACAAGTGGGATACCCTGCATCGAGTACTAAGGCTGTACCACACAGCATATGTCTGCAGTTTCTGAGCTGCAAGTTAGCATCTACACAGGACACATGAACAAGAAACTACACATTGGCAAGAATGTAGCAGACCAGTGCAAAGGTGGAACTGGGGTGCAGAGTGGCGGAGGAGGGGCAAGGGAGCATGCCCACATGGAGTCCCGCATGCAGGCAGAGGAGACATGCATGACGGTAGCATTGCATTACTTACACATCAGAACCATGTACACGTCACATGTAGCAGCAATCATGCACAACACATCCCACAAGTGAAACACACACGTCCTCAACAACTACGCATCAACACTCACTGGACTGGGCATCAAAGTCCAGCATCTCTCCCACACCTTCGACCAATTCTGGTGGTATGAACTCCGCAACGAGAGCCTCATGCGGAGTGAGTTCTTCCTCCTCTGGTGCAGGCCCACCGCCAGTCACCAGAGTCAAGTTGTAATTTGAGGCACGCTTAGCCTTAGTGCTGCGCTTGATGTCATTCCAGCGCTTTTTGCACTCCTGCGCCGTGCGCACCTCATGGCCGAATGAACTGATATGTTCCGCAACATGCTTCCAGTGGGTGTCACGTTGGGCAGCCGTAGTCTGACTATTGGCACCCACTAGCATGTCACGGCTGTGTCCCCGCATGTAGTCCACGAGGAAGTCCAGTTCCTGCTTACAGAAAGGCTTCTTCCTCGACGTGCAGGAGGTCGTGGCTGTGTGTGGGGTCCCAGCCTGTGCTGCAGGTGCAACCTTCCTCCTCTTGGACAGTGGCGCAGACCCTGGCTGGCTAATGCCGCCCTGACCAGTATGGCCAGTGGGTTCGGTGGATTGAGCCGAGGGAGTGGCAGGTGGAGGGATGACCAAAGGCCTGACTTGTGTCAGTGGCAGCTGGGTGCCCACTAATGGACCCTGCGCAGCAACATCAGCTGTGGCAGGGTCATTGACCGCAACGGTCCTGGTTGGCAGACTCACAACCGGGGTGCTGTTGGGTGCATCTGCCCCTGCACTTGCCAACACCCGGCTGTTCGGGGCAGCAGATGACATGACTGCCCCAGGGACACGTGTCTTGGTCTGAGCAGCCCGGCGTGCCCCTATGGTTCCCCCCTGGCCTGTTGGAGATCTACCAAGGGCTCTTCAAGTGCCAACGCAGCCTGCGCTGGCAGACCCTGAGCCTGGGTGGCGGTGTCCACAGCTGCACCTGCAGCTACCGCTGCCCTTGGGCCCGTGGCAGTCGATGGAACGGACTGCCGGGTCATACGGGTGCCAGTGCCAGATGCAGGAGCTGCATCCCCGGAACCACAGGGGGTGGTGGCATGGCTGCACCAACACATGGCACAACATTGTGCTCAAGTGGCGCACCCCTGCCTCTTCCCCCTCTGTGGCTGCCCTGGACACCCTGGAGTCCCCCTACTCCCTGGTCACCACAGCCACGTCCCCGACCACGCCCGCCACGAGGAATACGCCCAGCTGAGGCGCCCCTCACCTTTGGTGGCCTCCCAACCATGGCACAGATGTAATAGTGCTGGCACAGATGGAGTGGTGCCAATGGGAGGTGTACAGCACAATTGACCTGGGCAATTGGGGTGAAGGGGGTGGGAAGCAAGATGTTAACAGCCCCCCTGCACCTGCAAGGCTGTATGTGACCCCGGTGATGTGGTGACGGGTCACGCAACGCTCAGGCACCCCAAAACTGCAGTAAAACCGTGCACGCAACCCTGCAGCCTACGTGCGTGGATTTAACCTCCCGCAGTACGCGGTGGCACCCAGTAACACGAATAACGCGTACGTGTGGGACACGCAGGCTACGATGACATCGAAAATGGGTGCAATACACAGGGGCACCCGCAGTGGGAAAAGGAGCGTTTGCGACTCACCGTCTGACTAGCGCGATGCAGAAAAACACGCGTAGCCAATACCCCCGCCAAAAGAAGAGATACGTCCTTGAGAGCTGTGAAGTAGATGGCGCGCGAAACAACTGGAAGCAGCAACACACGTCGGTCTCCACGGAAGGCATGTACAGCGAACTGCTGGGCCCGCTCACCTTTAACCCGTGCTGAGGGAAACGCACGCGCGCGTCACGTCACATGTGGACGTGCAGTTTTTCACACGATTACGCGCATTACACGCGGACGTGCAGTTTTCCACACGCGATTAGCCTGGGTACGTGTGTTTCCGGGTGCGCGGGTAGTTCCACACGCGATTGGGCTGGGTACGTGTATTACAGGGGTGCGCGAGTAATTCTACACGCGATTGGCCTGGGTACGTGTATTACAGGGGTGCGCGAGAAATTCTACACGCGATTGGCCTGGGTACGTGTATTACAGGGGTGCGCGAGAAATTCTACACGCGATTGGCCTGGGTACGTGTATTACAGGGGTGCGCGAGAAATTCTACACGCGATTGGCCTGGGTACGTGTATTACAGGGGTGCGCGAGAAATTCTACACGCGATTGGCCTGGGTACGTGTATTACAGGGGTGCGCGAGAAATTCTACACGCGATTGGCCTGGGTACGTGTATTACAGGGGTGCGCGAGAAATCCTACACGCGATTAGCCTGGGTATGTGTGTTCCGGGGTGCCGTGAACTTTCACACGCGATTGGTTGAAATCCACGTGTGTTCTGTCATCACGTGCAATGAGGGATACACCCTCGCACGTGACGTCACAGACGCGCTCACGCGCTGAGGGCCTTTGGTCCAATGAAAATGCGTATGCGTGCAGACGCGCTTACGCGCTAAGGGCCTTTCCTCGAATTACACGCTGACGTGCAGATTTTTCACGTGCCAAATCACTCCGTATCAAGCTGGCCACGCGAATACACACGGAAGACCACGCTCCTGCCCAGAAGGCCGAATCACTGCCCCCCCAGTGCCCCGAGCAGCCTCCCACGTGCCATCTGCTGCTGCCTGCCTGCCTGCCTGCTGCCACCGTGCCCTGCCATTTGGTGCCTGCACATCAGCCATCTGCAGGGGTCCAGTTGCTGTGTCCACCCCTGCTGGAACAGTAGACTCCCGACTGGGATACCATCGCTCCACAGCCCAGCCCCAGGACCCAGTTGCCCACCCACACCTGCCTCGGGGGTCGCCATGTCGGGGCAAGCACCATCTGAGACCAGTGGCGACCCCCAGCCAGAGAGGCAGAGATCCACCAGCTTCAGTGAGAAGGAAGTTGGTGTCCTGGTGGAGCATGTCCTGGGGCATTATGATGCCCTCTTCGGAAGACCACGCGCCAACAAGGAAGGACGGGAGAGGATCTGGGACGATGTAGTGGTTGCCATCAACGCGGAGGGGGTGGCAACCCGCGACATCAAGCACATCAAGAAGCGCTGGGAGGACTTGAGGTCCAGGACCCTCAATAAGGCCCGGCGCCTCGCGGAGGGGGGCCGGGCACGCCTGAGTGACATCCAGATGAGGGTCCTGGAACGCGTAGACCCAGCGCTCCATGCCCAGATCCTTCGGAGGCAGACCCATCTGGAGTTGGCCGGTAAGTGGCCAAGCATTGCTGTGTGAGACAGGGCATGTTGCAGTGTGCTGGTTGTCTGATACCTGCCTGTATGTGTGACATAGGCCATGTACGTATGTGTGTGTGCAGGGACATCATGGTCAGGCATGTGAGTACAAGGATGTGTTCTATTGCAACATGGGGGGCTCTGTGCGGAATGGACACATGGAAGCATGGCAGTCTCTGTTCCTGGACATGGGTGGGGGTGAGGGATGGGTGCTGGTCCCATGTACACGTATGGTGTCCATGTGTGTGTGTCTGACCTGCGTGTCTGTGACTTGTCACCGCCATGGATGCATGACACATGTCTGTGACAATGTTCAGATTCACTGATGCAGCCTAGTCATCCTTGTATCCACTGCGTCTGTGGTGCACGAGGCCAGATGGATGGAACTACGGTGAGGTGTGTGCATGTGATGGAAAGACCCATGATGCATGTGAGTTTGAAACCAACATTGTATGAATCATGAGGCCCTTGGTCATGTATGCCAATGTCCATGGCCTGCCCCATGCCTGTTACTGTATGTGTTTTGCCTGCACTGACCCATGTGTTGTGGAGGGACATGATGGAAGTGATGTATGACAGTGCCACTCATCTGCTGTTGCTTCCTGTCTAGGGGACCATTGTACAGTACCCTGATGCTTGTGTTCTATGTCTCCCTCTACACAGTGGCAAGTGAAGAAGAGGGCGGAGAAGGCGCTGTGGAGCAGAGCGGCGGGGATGCCGCCACGGCTGCAGCGGAAGGGGTGGGTGAGCCCCCACAGGGGCTTGCACCGGCGGAAGACGGCGTGGAGACATCCAGGTTGGTGGTTTCCACAGAGGGGGAGGAGGCCGCTACTGAGCCACACATGGGGCCTGGTGGGGGCATCCCCGCTGGTGCAAGTGGTGCAGTCCAGGGCCAGGGGCAGGAGGCAGCACAGGTCGCCGTGGAGGTGCCTGTGCATGTCACTGTCCCTGACACTGTGACTGCACCACCATGCACCAGCAGGGATGCCCCATCCCAGGCCCGTCCGCAGGTAGGGGAGATGTCCATGTCATCTGACACTCCTCTACCTGCGGACGAGGGGACCCCTGGCCGTGTGGAGAGGGTCCTGATTGGTGTCGCGTTGCGCACGGCTGGCATTCGTGATGAGGTGCATGCTTCCCGGGAGGAGCATGCACATCATCACGAAGAGCACCGTGCGTACGTGAACCATTTGGGAGCCGCCATGGTCGGGGGTTTCCTACATATGTGTGGCCTTCTGGCGACCCTCTCCTCCTCTGTGGGGGCTATGCGCCAGTCGTGCTCCATGCCGTCTTCCGGCCCAGATGCCACCAGGGCCCCCTGTGGACCTGCCCCGACCAACGCAGCCAGCTCGGTGGGGACCCCATCCCTGCCACAGTCGGGAGTCGAAGGTCCAGCAGGGGTGGACACACCAGCAACTGTCCCCCTGCAGATGGAGGATGTGCCGGCATCATCTGGCAGGGCACGTGCGCGACGGCATCGGTGGATTCCATCAGCCTGGATGCTGTCGTGCTGGCAGAGGCAGTGGCGTCGGAGGCAGCAGCAGGCTCGACGTGGGAGGCATCATGGCTCGGGGCCATCAAGATCAGAGGGGCAGGCATCGGCCGGAGGGCAGGAGAACCCTGGGATGGCAGTGTCTTCCGTGTGGGAGCAGTTGGTCCAGCGGATAGGTGCGGAGCGGCAGCGGGCGGAAGAGGAGCGGCTCACCATGGTCAGGGCGGAGTTCTCCATGCGTCGGGCGTTGAGGCGGGCTGAGTGCCTCGAGGAAGCTCGCAGGGAGTTTGAGGTGGACACGGGGTTGTCCCTGCGAGACCTCGGGGCCAGGACAGAGTCCCGCCTCCGGGACATCGACATGGAGTTCGATGATGCACTGGCCGGCAACATCACAGAGTGAGCCGCAGGACTTGCCCGCTGCCATTGTATATAGTTCTTTAGTTAGTTAGTGTTAGGTTTCCTTTATTTTTTAAGTTTTTTTTGGACCGCTCGGACAATGGCCACTTTTCTGTATATATTTTTTTCATTAGTTAGTAGTAGTAGGATTTATTTATGGTGTTGGGCTCATGGACCCTGGGATCTTCTTGTACATAGTTTGATGTTTGGAAAACATTTGTTGGATTTATATTTCCGTTCACCATGAGGCAATGGTTTTTCCTTATTTTTTCCCCCCATTATTTTGCTTTGGACTACATTAGTTTTTGGATTCCTTTGTTTTTTGATTTTTTCTATTAGTTCTCGGACATGGACCATTAGTTTTGTCATCCCCATTGTTGTGTGTTTTTTTTCTTTACTTCATTTTCATCTTTAATACATATATTTATTACTTACATTTGTGGTATTTTCTCATTGGTTTCATGCATGTCATGATATGGGTTTTGACATTCACTTGCACCCATTGTGTATGTGTGTGTGACGGACATGTGTTCATTTACATACTTGCCATTGGGGTTGTATCATGTAATTGCATCTACTATGTGGGTGGATGCAATCCTTGGCTGGGTGTTTGTGCTGGGTATGCTGCCCATTACTGCCATGATTGCAATTTGTCAGGACCTGGGGGCAGGGGGACATGAGTGGGGGCCTGCTGGGGGGTGGGGGTGCAAGGGGACATGAGTGGGGGCCTGCTGGGGGGTGGGGGTGCAGGGGGACATGAGTGGGACATGGTTGGGGGCCTGCTGGCAGGTGCCCCACAGTGCTGGGGGGTGGGGGTGCAAGGGAACATGAGTGGGGGCCTGCTGGGGGTGGGGGTGCAAGGGGACATGGTTGGGGGCCTGCTGGCAGGTGCCCCACAGTGCTGGGGGTGGGGGTGCAAGGGGATATGGTTGGGGGCCTGCTGGCAGGTGCCCCACAGTGCTGGGGGGTGGGGGTGCAAGGGGACATGAGTGGGGGCCTGCTGGGGGGTGGGGGTGCAAGGGGACATGGTTGGGGGCCTGCTGGCAGGTGCCCCACAGTGCTGGGGGGTGGGGGGGTGGGGGTGCAAGGGGACATGAGTGGAGGCCTGCTGGGGGGTGGGGGTGCAGGGGGACATGAGTGGGACATGGTTGGGGGCCTGCTGGCAGGTGCCCCACAGTGCTGGGGGGTGTGGGTGCAGGGGGACATGAGTGGGGGCCTGCTGGGGGGTGGGGGTGCAGGGGGACATGAGTGGGGGCCTGCTGGGGGGTGGGGGTGCAGGGGGACATGAGTGGGGGCCTGCTGGGGGGTGGGGGTGCAGGGGGACATGAGTGGGACATGGTTGGGGGCCTGCTGGCAGGTGCCCCACTGTGCTGGGGGGTGGGGGTGCAGGGGGACATGAGTGGGACATGGTTGGGGGCCTGCTGGCAGGTGCCCCACAGTGCTGGGGGGTGGGGGTGCAGGGGGACATGAGTGGGACATGGTTGGGGGCCTGCTGGCAGGTGCCCCACAGTGCTGGGGGGTGGGGGTGCAGGGGGACATGAGTGGGACATGGTTGGGGGCCTGCTGGCAGGTGCCCCACAGTGCTGGGGGGTGGGGGTGCAAGGGGACATGAGTGGGGGCCTGCTGGCAGGTGCCCCACAGTGCTGGGGGGTGGGGGTGCAAGGGGACATGAGTGGGGGCCTGCTGGGGGGTGGGGGTGTAGGGGGACATGAGTGGGGGCCTGCTGGGGGGTGGGGGTGCAAGGGGATATGGTTGGTGGCCTGCTGGCAGGTGCCCCACAGTGCTGGGGGGTGGGGGTGCAGGGGGACATGAGTGGGGGCCTGCTGGGGGGTAGGGGTGCAGGGGGACATGAGTGGGGGCCTGCTGGGGGGTGGGGGTGCAAGGGGATATGGTTGGGGGCCTGCTGGCAGGTGCCCCACAGTGCTGGGGGGTGGGGGTGCAGGGGGACATGAGTGGGGGCCTGCTGGGGGGTGGGGGTGCAAGGGGATATGGTTGGGGGCCTGCTGGCAGGTGCCCCACAGTGCTGGGGGGTGGGGGTGCAAGGGGACATGAGTGGGGGCCTGCTGGGGGGTGGGGGTGCAGGGGGACATGAGTGGGACATGGTTGGGGGCCTGCTGGCAGGTGCCCCACAGTGCTGGGGGGTGGGGGTGCAAGGGGACATGAGTGGGGGCCTGCTGGGGGGTGGGGGTGCAAGGGGACATGGTTGGGGGCCTGCTGGCAGGTGCCCCACAGTGCTGGGGGGTCGGGGTGCAAGGGGATATGTTTGGGGGCCTGCTGGCAGGTGCCCCACAGTGCTGGGGGGTGGGGGTGCAAGGGGATATGGTTGGGGGCCTGCTGGCAGGTGCCCCACAGAGCTGGGGGGTGGGGGTGCAAGGGGACATGAGTGGGGGCCTGCTGGGGGGTGGGGGTGCAAGGGGACATGGTTGGGGGCCTGCTGGCAGGTGCCCCACAGTGCTGGGGGGTGGGGGTGCAAGGGGACATGAGTGGGGGCCTGCTGGGGGGTGGGGGTGCAGGGGGACATGAGTGGGACATGGTTGGGGGCCTGCTGGCAGGTGCCCCACAGTGCTGGGGGGTGGGGGTGCAAGGGGACATGAGTGGGGGCCTGCTGGGGGGTGGGGGTGCAAGGGGACATGGTTGGGGGCCTGCTGGCAGGTGCCCCACAGTGCTGGGGGGTGGGGGTGCAAGGGGATATGGTTGGGGGCCTGCTGGCAGGTGCCCCACAGTGCTGGGGGGTGGGGGTGCAAGGGGACATGAGTGGGGGCCTGCTGGGGGTTGGGGGTGCAAGGGGACATGGTTGGGGGCCTGCTGGCAGGTGCCCCACAGTGCTGGGGGGTGGGGGTGCAGGGGGACATGAGTGGGGGCCTGCTGGGGGGTGGGGGTGCAAGGGGACATGAGTGGGGGCCTGCTGGGGGTGGGGGTGCAAGGGGACATGTGGCTTGGCTGGGGGCATGCCCATGGTGGATGTGCTGCCTGCGGGACATGACCAGGGGTGCAGGGTAGTCCCCTGTGGTGTGGGCTGCCTGCAGAGGTCGTGGAGGGGGTAGAGGGGAGACCTGGGAGGACCCACACTGGCAATTCACCTCTTCAACTTCCCGCACACCCACGTAATACACTGCCCCACTCGCACAGGCCCAATCGCGTGTAGAATTTCTCGCGCACCCCTGAAATCCACGTACCCAGGCTAATCGCGTGTAGGATTTCTCGCGCACCCCTGTAATACACGTACCCAGGCCAATCGAGTGTAGAATTTCTTGCACACCCCTGAAATACACGCGCCCAGGCTATTCGCGTGTAGAATTTCTCGCGCACCCCTGAAATCCACGTACCCAGGCCAATCGCGTGTAGAATTTCTCGCGCACCCCTGAAATACACGTACCCTGCTGAAATCGCGTGTAGAATTTCTCGTGCACCCCTGAAATACACGCGCCCAGGCTATTCGCGTGTAGAATTTCTCGCGCACCCCTGAAATACACGTACCCTGCTGAAATCGCGTGTGGAACTTCACGCGCACCCCTGAAATACACTCGCCCAGGCTATTCGCGTGTGGAACTTCACGCGAACCCCTGAAATACACGTAGCACGCTCCCCCAGGCCCGATCGCGTGAAAAAGTTCACGCGAACCCCTGAAATACACGTAGCCCGCTCCCCCAGGCCCGATCGCGTGAGTGACTTCACGTGAACCCCTGGAATACACGTAGCCCGCTTGCCGTGCTGGTACAGGGTTAGCGCAGCCCTTTGCGCTGGATTGGGGATTTTGATGGCTTTTCCCTGCGCGGAAGGCGTTCTTGGGGGCGTAACTGGCGCTGCTGCAAGGTCGCTGCGCCACTATGCGCCACGGCTGGTTTTGGTGGCTGGAATCCATGAATACGCTGTGCGCGGAAATGGGTTTTGGCGCACGCGGCTGGCGCAGGGATTCGCACGCGCACACTGTGCGCCAGCCGCGTGCGCCACTTGTGCGCCGAATTCTATGAATTGGCCCCATTATGTCACAACACAGCGCGCCACAATTCAGAATATGAAACTGTGATTTAAAAGCAAAGAGCAAGATTGTAAATGTTGTAAAGTACATTTATTTGACATCAAATGTTTAGAGAATATTCAGCAATTTGCATTTCTCTTTGTTGTCGATCCGCAAAAGTTCATGTTGAGACACGCGATGTTCCTTTGCGGTACAGAGAGTGTTAGATCAGCTTACAACTCAGTGCGCCACAATTTGGAATATGAAACTGTGGTTTAAAAGTAAACAGCAGGATTGTACATTTGGTAAAGTACATTTATTTCACATGAAATGTTTAGTGAATATTCAGCGATTTGCTATTGTCTCTTCTGTCGATCAGCAAAAGTTTATTTGGAGCCATGCGTTGTTCCTTTGCGGTAGATAGGCTGTTGGTTTATGATAAAAGCAGTAAATGGTCTCTCTGATAATCGGAAGGTTGCTCCAACAACGAGCTATTAGAACACCGTATTGGTTGGTATGTTGTTTGTAGCCGCTAGTACTGCGTAAGGGCATATTGGTCCTTGGCGATTGTCCCATAAAATGGCGAGGGTCATGAAGTTGCAAGTTTGGACTTGCACCTGGCAGTTGAAGACCCCATCTGCTGGAGTCTGTAAATCGTGACATAGACAAAATGGGGCCACGTACCTGTTTTAAAAAACATAAATTAGTCTCACCAGCCGATCTTCATTAAAAATCATCATTTTTTTTATTAGGGCGTGAAACTATTTGCTATCGAAGATAGTGCAACAGAGTATGTTAATAATAAAATAATAATATTTTCCCATTCATATAGCGCTAAGAACTGTGAGGTATGTAAGCAGTGCTTATTATTAACCACGGTGTGTGGTGCTCATTTATCGACCACGGAAGGATGAACGGCTGAGTTTCGCCTTGCTGGGATTCGAACTTGCGTGAGCAAGCTGTGCACGGATGTCAAAGCGAGTGCTGTACTCGCTGTGCCACTTGACAGGCTACAGCTTGACCGCCTATAGACCGGTTAAATTATTTATATTAACCCACTCTGTGTCGTCTGCCTTTTTCAGAGCCCTCTAAACGACAGGGGATCAATTCGGCGGTGATAGTGCGCGGTAGAAAACATTATGCCACTTTCAACGAACAAGTTCAACTTCAGCGGTCTTTAATGCTACGCTATTGTAATTATATTTGGTATAAAGTAATCTAAAGGGTTACTTACAGTACAATTGCAATTTCCATTGTCTACGAGTGGTGCAGTCCCAAAATACAACTCTGCGTGTGCCAACGATCTTTCGCATAGTGATATAATATGTAAAAGTGGTTTCGTTTCAGAAATTTCATCTTTATCTTCTCTTACGTTTTAACAACACTCCTTCAAGAGAAGTCTTTCATTACAATCTCTGTCTGTCAAGGTCAAAGCACAATACAACCTTATAGTCTGCTTCCTGAGCCTCTCCGGGGCCCGAGAAAAAAATGGAAGCAGCTGACATTCACTGTGAACGAGCATAAATTCTTACTTTGCAATATTCTGTGTAAAGCCATCTGTAGAAGTTGGTTTTTGCACGCCATGTTTGTATATTGTTTGTGTGATATTAAAAAAAGTTTGTTTAAAGGACGTTATGGTTCTAAGTACAGCCGAAAGACCCCTGAAAATAGCAAGTTATGGTAAGCTATGAAAAATAACTCGCGCCAACACCATGCACTGCTAAGACTAACACCCAGGACATCAAAGATGACATCGCAAATGTCATTGAAGAAATCACTGATGACATCACATGTGTATGTACTTTTCATGGAATTTGTGTACTAGGGATTTTTATTATAATGTTCCGAAAAAAGTGTCAAGGATATTGCAATAAATATCATACCGTTATTAGTGCTTTGAACGATGCATTTATATCAATAAATAGCATTGTATTATGGGATTCTATGTAGTATAGTGAGCTACTAATGGAGAAAGATAGCATTGTGTGCAGAGTACAAGATAAAAGTATAATATTTGTAATGTTAATATGTAGAATAATGAAATGATAATTGTCCTGAAATGTTCGAAAATTCACAAAATGGGGGTGTTCTGAGGACGTTATTCGTATTGTGTGATTGCTTAGCTGTATGCAATGAGGGAATGGTACAGAGAGTAAAGTGGACGCCGTCCGCGGACACCGGGGCTGTTCGTGGACAGGGCGTGGTGAATCCGGGTTTTTCCAGGAAATCCAACATGGAAAGAAGACTGTACGGATCAGCCAATCAGATGTCGAGGTTGTGGATTTGTGTTGAAAGAGACTGTGTGTGGTGAAGATGGCAGAAGTGGAGCAAGTCAGGGTGTTGGTGCTCGGAGATATGTTTGTGCATGGTTTACAGCAGTACGCTGAATGCAGCCATGTTGCAAAGAACTTTGATGTGAAAGGAGTGGAGGTGGTGTGGAGCACTGTGCCTGATTGCAATGTACAGGGAATTGTACAAGTTTGTGCGGATATGGCCACGATGAACAGTCCGCATGTGGTAGTTTTGCACTATGGTGCTTTCCATTTGGGCAACGTCAGTGCCCCTACTTTGTTGGCTGATTTGGAACGCTTGGTTCAAGCCGTAATGAAGATCCTTCCAAATGCGAAAGTAATTTTTTCTGGATTACTACCTAGGGCAATATGGGACAATAGTTCAGTTTTTTGTCCTCAGCAAAACATTGCTAGGTGTGTCATCAACCGAGGCATGTGTGCCTTCATGCTTAGAGCTGGTATGTTCTTCTGTAACAATGAGAATATTGATGTCAGTAATGCTGTTAATTTTAAAGAAGATGGCATTTCTTTATCTTTTACTGGAAATGCCTTTCTATTTCGGAATGTAAGGGTTGCTTTGGAGAAGGTTATGTGAAGATTTTAGGAGTAAAGTAAGAAAAAAAAACAAAAAAAAATATAAAATAACAGGTGTCTGTCAAGCATCTGTAAAAAAAAATAAAAACAGCTCTTTTCAGAGCCAACTTCAAAGGGGAAATGGGGCACACTATTTAAATTTACATTCACCACGCTCAGATTTTTGATGTGTCTGCGGACATGGCGGTAGTCCGCGGACATGAAAATCACTACGAGGGGGTTAGTATGTTCTATGTTACATGTCAGGGATATTATGGTTAAGTTGTGCTACTAAAAACCTATGAAATTCAGTGAAAAAACTTTGTTAAAGGGACGTTATGGTTCCAAGTAAAACCGAAAAACCCTTGAAATTCGCCAGTTATGGTAACATAAGCAACCATAACTTGCGCCACCGTGCACTGCTAACACTAACACCCAGGACATCAAAGATGACATCACAAATGTCATTGATGACATAACTGATGACATCACATGGCTGGCTCTCCCTTTTTATCCTTTACTGACATATCAAAGCCACATAGTTTTCTACAGTAACAGTCAGGAAGTAAAAATTGAAAAGGTACTATATTTGTAGACTTGGGGTCCTGTCACATCATATGAAACATGTACATAGTGGAAGATACAGGCTTGAAAGAGAGCAATCCTTTCTGTGCATGAAGATAATCATTATGGTTATCAACTCTTTGTCATAGTTTTATTTTTATTTCTCTACCTTCCCTCTATATGCTCATATTTGTATACATTATACTCACTCTCCATAGAGTGAATGGGAAAAAAATTTTGCTCGTGTCTACAGCCCAAACCGCTGGACGGATTTCCACCAGATTTGGACCAGGAGCAGCGGCTTGGTCCCGAAAGCGTGCTTTTGCAAATTTGGTGAAAATTCGTCGAGTAGTTTTTTTTTAAAATGACCAAAAAGTAGGTAAAACAAAAATTAGTGATATCTGTGTTCGGTTTGCGGATACACTTCCCTGTTCGCTCCGCGGAAAGTGTCCTGATTGGCCAATCGTCTTGCGTGATGTTCGCGGACATGCAAAGTGTTCGCTGATTGGACGTCGTGGAGCGTGAAGCGCGTCAGATTTTTCGGTAGCGCCCGCCATATTGGATTCGCGGACGTCCCCGGACAGCGCGGTGAAACTTTGTTCAAAATGTGTATTTTGTAGAGTGTGTTGGTGTGTAGGAGTGTTTGGGGAGGGTGGGAGTGTGTGAGATAGGATGAAAGTTGTGTTTTTTATGTGTTAGACGTTCTTTTTGTGTTCGATTTGTTTGCGGACATCACGGGTGTTCTGACATTTTCTAAATAAACTGACTAGGGGGTGTTCTAAGGAGTCAATATGTGTCCGTTTTGTTCGCAAGCAAAGTGAAACTGTTCTAAGAACACTCGCAGTGTCCGGGGAGTGTTCGTAGGTGGTGTCCTGAGGACGCTGTCCGTATTGTTCTCTGTCAAGTTGAATGTGTTCTAAGAACACGCGCGGTGTCCTGAAATGTTCACAAATAAACAAAATGGGGGTGTTCTGAAGACGCTTCTAAGAACACTTGCGGTGTCCGGGGAGTGTTCGTAGGGGGTGTCCTGAGGACACTGTCCAAATTGTTCTCTGTTAAGTTGAGTCTGTCCTAAGAACACTTGCGGTGTCCTGAAATGTTCGCAAATAAACAAAATGGGGGTGTTCTGAAGACGCTTCTAAGAACACTCGCGGTGTCCGGGGAGTGTTCGTAGGGGGTGTCCTCAGGACGCTGTCCGTATTGTTCTCTGTCAAGTTGAATGTGTTCTAAGAACACGAGCGGTGTCCTGAAATGTTCACAAATAAACAAAATGGGGGTGTTCTGAAGACGCTTCTAAGAACACTTGCGGTGTCCGGGGAGTGTTCGTAGGGGGTGTCCTGAGGACACTGTCCAAATTGTTCTCTGTTAAGTTGAGTCTGTCCTAAGAACACTTGCGGTGTCCTGAAATGTTCGCAAATAAACAAAATGGGGGTGTTCTGAAGACGCTTCTAAGAACACTCGCGGTGTCCGGGGAGTGTTCGTAGGGGGTGTCCTCAGGACGCTGTCCGTATTGTTCTTTGTCAAGTTGAATGTGTCCTAAGAACACTCGCGGTGTCCTGAAATGTTCGCAAATAAACAAGATGGTGGTGTTCTGAAGACGCTTCTAAGAACACTCCCGGTGTCCGGGGAGTGTTCGTAGGGGGTGTCCTGAGGACGCTGTCCGTATTGTTCTTTGTCAAGTTGAATGTGTCCTAAGAACACTCGCGGTGTCCTGAAATGTTCGCAAATAAACAAGATGGGGGTGTTCTGAAGACGTTTTTGAGAACACTCCCGCTGTCCTAGAATGTTCGTAGGGGGTGCCCTGAGGACGCTGTCCGTATTGTTCTCTGTCAAGTTGAATGTGTCCTAAGAACACTCGCGGTGTCCTGAAATGTTCGCAAATAAACAAGATTGGGGTGTACTGAAGACGTTTTTGAGAACACTCTCGGTGTCCTGGAATGTTCGTAGGGGGTGTCCTTAGGACGCTGTCCGTATTGTTCGTTGTTAAGTTGAAAGTGTTCTAAGAACTATCGCGTTGTTCTGAAATGTTCATAGGGGGTGTCCTGAAAACGGTGTCCGTATTGTTCGCTGGCAAGTTCAAAGTATTCTAAGAACACTCACATTGTTCGCGGACATTAAAAGTTTCCCATAGATCATAGTTGAAATGTTTGACTCTATGGATGTGATATGCTGCGGTGGTTGTTGCCAGGGCATAGAGTCTTGGGTGCATGGCCATTGCACCCAAGACTCTATGCCCTGGCAACAACCACCACAGCATATCACATTCATATTTGTTTATAACTTTGGGTGAAAAACAAATGTATAAGGAACAAAGGTATTAGATACTATGGATGTGATGTGCTGCTATGGTTGTCCTTATTATTGTATACTTACTGTTTGGTCTAGTAATGGGAGTCCATGTTTTTCTTCTTCATTTCTGTGATAAAAGAAAATAGCATGTTAGTATTAGTATTTTGTACTGACTTATTACAATGTATAAGCAATATACTTTTATTTTTTTTCGAGCCTCATATTTAGTAGAGTACAAATCAGAGTACTGTGCAATTTGCTCAGTTTCTGTATTTGTTGCTAAAATCATTGGGTCTGTGGGAGAAAAAAAAATCCATGTAGGATTTAAAAAAAACCCTTTTACTGTTATGCTACAGTTTATTTGTTTGTTTGTTTTCAGTGTTCACTTGTTGTTTCTGGCTAATGCTTTATACTTTGCTTTGTTGTATTTTTTTTGGAACAGTAACAGATTCTTCATTTGTTTTGATATTATAAAATTTTGGAGCAGTTAGATACCAATTGGCATATTCTAACTGTCTATTTTTTTGATATATTTTAGTGGTTTTCATTTACCTATTTGGATATTGTTAAATTTTGGGACAGTTAGATACCAATTGGCATATTCTAACTGTGTATTTTTTGGTCTAATTTAGTGGTATTCATTTATCTGATTAGTTGTTGTAGAATCTTTGAGCAGTTAGATAGCTTTTGGAGTATTCTAACAGTTTATATTATTTTAACACACATTTATAATTTTGGGACAGTTAGTACCAATTGGCGTATTCTAACTGTGTATTTGTTGGTCTAATTTAGTGGTATTCATTTATCTGATTAGTTGTTGTAGAATCTTTGAGCAGTTAGATAGCTTTTGGAGTATTCTAACAGTTTATATTTTTATAATATAATAATATAATAGTATTCTAACAGTTTAAATTTACTTAAAGGTTTAAATACAGTTTATTTATCAAATTTTGGTTTTAAGAACATCAAATAAGCGTTTGTAAGATTTGCTGGTAATCACTGCTTTAGAGTAATGGTACTATAATTACATTCAAACCATCCACATTTCTTTTTTATGTATGCAGTGTAGTGCCCTGAATTGGTTGTGGCTCCTGCGTGGTAGATTATACCTATTGTTGTGAAGGTTTTCTTACCAAGTGATATTTGACCATGTGTGAATCCAGTCAGCTTGCAGTTGTTTTTGGTACCATCTGCATTGTAACGTAGAAGCATTAGTATTACGTATTTACTATGTGTTTGTATTACTAACGTGGAGCGATTATCTGAATTGCAGGTAGAGCATAATCTACCATGGTTTGCATTTTGTACAAGTTGCTGAAATGGAATGGATTCGCAATTTGGTATTGATATATATATGAAGCGATCATTGGGGATTTCTTCTTGTCTCACATTGTTGCAGAGAGTGCATGTATGTTTCCACATGTATGAAATCTGAAAGATTTCATTTATAGGTATGTTTTTGTTTTCCAGTACTTGTAGTAAGTACATTAGACATTCTTGTGAAACTTCCTGTGAGTTTATAGTGAATTTCACCATTCCAGCACAGTAGTCCAATTGTCGTCTTATTCCAAAAACACTACATGTGTTGTCAGGATTGTTTGCCGCATTTCTGTGAAGTACTAACATTTGCAAACACAATGGGTCTGTACTGTGTGAGTAAATGTTGTCAATAATTGGTGGTAATTGAAATAGAATATTCATTGCTACATTTGCATAGCAACTTACACCAACTATATTTGAGAATTTAAATGGTCCAGGTAGTTCTGTCTCTAACTGCTTTTTTCGGAGTTTGTCTTCCTTCTTTAAAGAAGTACCTGGTTTACTAACTCTAATTGATTCTTTTTTGTTTGTGGTACTTGATGAAGTATTAGTTTCTTTTACTCTCTTTGGAAGATTTGCAGTGACGTCCTGTTGCATTTCTGTTTGATTTAGTTTTCTTTTACAACGTTTTAGTTTTTGTGGAACAGAATATGTGTTTAGATGGGGAGTGTATAGTGAGCAAAGTCTATTATATTCTAAAATGCAAGGAATATCAGCGTTTACTTTACTTGCATCAAAGTTGATTAGAAATAGACCGTCAAGTGTACGTAGGCGTGATAGTGCTACGTAGCTCATGCCTTCTTTAAAGACTGTGTTACCAATATCTATCATTGCTTTGTCTAGGGTAAGACCTTGTGATTTATGAATTGTGACTGCGTATGCAAGAGTTAGAGAAAATTGTTCTCTGAGTACATACATATCTTTGAAGAGAAGGAATCTAGCTGTTGAGCGTCCTATCCGTTTTACTTCTGAAAGTTTGTCAAAGAGTATATTGACAAACTGAATTTTGTTGTCATGTGGGTATGTTTGAAAGCCAACAACTGTACCCAGTGCTCCATTAACTAGTCCTTGGTCCACGTCAAGGTTACGTTTAAGCATTACTCTGCAATTTAAGGATAATTTTAACATCTTTTCTAAGCCTGCTCTGTTTGAGATTGATTTTTCTAAATTATTTAGTCTTGTTGTGGCTTGGTCACACATGGGTAGTGTCATACCATGTACATCTAGTTTGTCTGTGGCGCTAATTTCCATTATTGGTTGCATTTCTTTACTTAGCATGATTTCATTGAATTTGAAACAGCTTGCAAGAGTTGGCATTAAGGCCATACAATTGACATTTTTGTGGGCTAATTGTTCCATAACATCTGTAGCACATGCATTATCGCCATAAAGTGCATTAATGTGCCGGGTTTTCAATGTTGCTTCTGCTTCTTTAGAAAGTATACCAACTCGCAAACTTTTTAAAATGTTGGCCTAAGTTAGATCTGCAGATTGGCGCATGTTTTCTGTTAATTGTCTGTATTGGAAATGTTGCCAAAGGTTGACATTTCCAATGCTGCCAACAGTTTTACGGCAGAGTTTGTGCCCTAATGTTTTAAAAATAGGTTCACCTTTTACTGGTGTTAATTGAAGCAGATCTTCAAAAACAATAATGTGTTTTCCTGCAAAGAGCTCTTCATAGTCTGTTTTGAGTACTTCTTGTAATCTGAGGTGAATCAAAGCTAACATCAGGTTGGAGACCATGCTCACTTCATCTATTAGTAACATTTTCATTTGTTTCAATACCCTGCGTAATTCCATTGCAGCTTCTGCAGAAAGTTTGTAATAGTCTAATTTGTTCTGGTGTTCTACTGGTAATAGTAGTAACCGGTGTAATGTAACACCACCTATGTTGTAGGCAGCTAAACCTGTGGGGGCAGTGACAACAGCTGACAGTTTGTTGTTTGTCAATTGTTGAAGGAACTTACTAATGATTTTGATTAGGAATGTTTTGCAAGAACCAGCTTCATCACTGACGTACAGTAGTATAGGTTTATAATTATGGCAGGAACATTCTTTATTTTCATGTTTTACACCATGTGCAATTTGTTTTGTTACTTCTTGAAAAATGCTACTTTGCTCATTGTTTAGTTTTGATTGTAGTATAGTTAAGTCTTCCTTATCTTCATACTGACACATGGTGTTTTCTACTTCTATCATAGCTAAGTCTGCCTCATTTGTTATTAGTGGTTCTCCCAGTGGTTCTTGGCTTCCTGTTACAGAAGGTTGACTACTGTCAGGAGTATCCTTATCTAGTTGAGCTTGGAGTTCTTCTTCATGTTGCTGTTCATTGTGCAACATTGTTTTGTACTGTGTAAAGTTTACATCAGTTATAGTGCTTTCATTTGCTTTGAAAGCATCCTCATATGAGTCATAGTTATCTAGTAATTATTCTTCTTTTCTCCATGGTTTGAAGAGTTGTAGCAGGGACATGTAATATACTTTTTTATGTTGAGGAGTCTTCAATGACAATTTGATATGATTAATTAAATTTGGTTTAGTGAGTTTAACTAAGCTGCCTTCACAGTCTGTCACTTTATATTTACCTTTTTTTTCATTGGGTTTCATATTATTTTTGTATGTGTAGTTTTGGGCTATTTGGTATAGACACATGTTTTCCAAAGTATTACTTCTGTTTGGGTAGTATGTGTCCTATAAATTGTTTTTTAAAATGTCTTGGCTGTTGGGATCATGTTTGGCTATTGTTTCTATATCTTCATATGATTTTAGAACTCTTTTTCTAGATTAAGCTGGACCAAGACTTAGCCATACTATATTTTCAGATTTACCATACAATGAAGTACCAGTTAAACGATCAGCTGCTTCATAAGATCCACATTCTCTATGGGTGAGCATTTTTATGCCCAAGCTGTATAATTTCTGATATACTGTTTTATCTGATGACAGGTCATTCCAGAGGTCTTGGAGCTCTGTCTTTTCTGCTTTAGTTAAGTATGCTGTGACATATCGTGCAACTGCAGTAGAATTGTATGCAATGTACTGCACATCTATGTTTGCATTCGATAAGTGGGCAATGATTGCATTATAATCTTTGATATATTTTTCTTCTTCTTTTCTTTTTATGTAATATGTATTTTTAGGTGACTTTCCTTTAACAGTATGTCTAACTGAAGACATAAGGTTGTTTACTTGAAATGTATTTGTAACTGGTCTAGGGAAACCAAATCGGCATTTGGTGTAGTATTTGCCTTTGTTTTTGTATTTGCGATGACAATATTTTCCACATTTGTGTCTTTGAAATTGTAAAATTTGTGCACAAAGATCACTATTTGTGGCTTCTGATGGAATTTGACAAGTGACATAATTTTCAATAAACTGTAAAACAGTGGCATCACTGTCTTGACCAAATTTAGGAGCATCTTTAATCCATAAAAGCATGTGGATATGTGGTGCTCCTCTGGCTTGGTATTCTTTTCTCCAAAAGAAGTGTTGCACTTCTCCAAGGGGAGGAACAGTTTTATTACAAATAAAATGTAGCATAGCAATGAAGCGATGGTGAACATATCTTGAAACATTAACAGGATCCAATGAACAAAGTTCTCCAGGTGTTAGAATATCTATGTTTGTTTTGTTTTTATTTGAATCATGTAAATCTTCCCATGCATATTCTGCACAACTTAATGTAACAAACCAAGTGGGTGGCCCAAGGTTTCTGATCATACAACGTACATCTCCATGACGTTGAAACCAGTTCTCTTTAGTACCACGCATATTTGCTAATAGATTTGTAATATTTGATTGTAAAACCTCATCCTTTTGTTGCACTTTCTCTAATAATTGTGTAGCTGTCATATTTTGAAAGTGTGATCCTGATTTTAATATGTGTGCAACTCCGTAACATAAAGTTGCTAGTTCACTTTCAAAGAGTAGATGGAATATGTATTCCACATTTTGTCTAAATCTGGGATCTTCAGAATACATCCGTAATGAGCTGTAGCTGATATTTGAATAGGTCTATCATCATACCTGCCTTCTTTGCCAGTTGGAAAGAGTAGAGGAAAAGCACATGCTTCTATACTTTTTTCCCATATACTGATTGGCGATCCTTTTGTTTGATGCATTTGGTAAGTTTCCAGTACATCTTGTACAGTGTCATTACAATGCAAAGGATGAATTGTCTACTAGTCTAAAGTATTTGATATTGTAGAAGGATCTAGTAGCTCAAATTGACCAGCTTCTTGTGTTTCTTGAATTATTTCAGTTGTATCTTTCAAGTTTTCTTCAATATTAATTTCTTTGTAATATTCATTATTCTCTTTAAGATATTGGAAGGCTTGTCTAACTTTATATAAATCTACCAGCTGTTGCCATATTTTTTTGTCTTTTGTAGGTACTCCATTTACTAATATAATTAAAGATTGCTGCATTGGACGTTGCACTCCTAGAGTATGCACATTTTCTTTTAGATTTAATGGTAAATAAACTACTTTTCCACGTTTGCTTTTTTTCAGAGGGAGGTAATTTTGCTGTTTTTGGTTGAAGGCGTATTATTGCTTGAAATGGGTGTACTGTTTAAATTATGATGCTCTCATATAAATTAAGTTGTTGTAGAGGTTTTGTTCATATTTGTTTTCTGCTAGAAGGTAGAGAGCTAATTCAAACCATTTAGAATCTTCATTGTCTTCTATTTTGTATGATAGGTCCACAGTTTTTGTGTTACTTTTATAAAAAATTCTACGGCAACATACACATACATGGTTTGGTACTTCCGCTGATGTACTTTTAAATTTTAGTATTTCTTTTTTGTATGTGTTTAGCAAAAGGTTGCCATGTGTAGAATTGTTGATAATTGGTTTAAAGCTATTTCATTCTGTAAATGGCTTTCACTTCCAAAATATTTTTTCTGGATATAGTGAATTTCTTCAAGTAGGTCTTTTGCTGTACCATGTAGAAGGATGTTATTTAACTTTGCTAGTGCTAAAGCAGGACTTTTAGCATAGTACAGTTTATAGACTAGATTTCTTATAGTTGAATGATGTGTTGATATCCTTTTGATATCATGGAAAGTGGTTTTGCAAGTAGGTCCTGTAATGCAGGCCAATGAATGTCCTTGTAGTCCTGTGTACTTGCGCACTGGACAGGTATCTATATTTTGCAGTACTTTAATTTTGATTTTGTCTTTGCTTTTTACATATTTAGTGAGGAATTGGTGTAAAGATTTGAAACATTGTTTGGGAATGTTACACATTGACGTGCATGGCCATTTGTACACTAGACGTTCTGATTCAGTTGATTGGAGGGGTAATTCTAAGTTTTCAGTGCATATTTTTGTAAGGAGTACTTCTTGTTCCATAATGGTATTATTCACTTTTTCATAACCTCGATCACTGCTATTTATGGCAATTGTATTGGTTTGCTTTTGTTTGTACGCTTCTTCATTAAAATATGGTTCTGTGCTTGTAGTGTGATTCCATTCACCTCTGCAGATACTTATGAAGTTCTTTCTGTTGACATTTCGCTTATTGAGAAGTCTTTTTTGTAATTTAGTTATTAGTTTTGTTAGTGGTTTCATTTTGTTTAACAGTAAAATAAATACATTTCTTTTGAGAAGAATTGCACTGTCCATCAATGCTTCTAAGATTAATTTCCTACGATAGGTTTTAAGCTTTGAACCTGATTTCTCTCCTGTTTTTATAAGATTTTGAAGGACTTTGTGACGGTATATTTTGGCTAAAATACTTTTCTTGGTATGCTTACTTTGCACTATATTAAAATTTGAAGAAGTAGTTTTATCTGTACTGATAGGTGATTTTCTGTTAATTGTTTTTTGGTTTGTTTTACATTTTGATAGAGGAAGCGAAGTTGTTGTACTTGAAACTTCTTGTGTTTCACTAAATGATTGTATTAGCTGTTTTGTTTCAACTTTTTTTACAAATTCTGCTAGAGATGGATGCTTATGTTGGACACCTTTATTTTCATTTGCTCTAATTTTGCGTTGCTTTCTACGGAGTTGTCTTTTGGTAGGCATTCTTTAGGGTCTGTTGAAAAAAATAAAGAAGATATGGGTTGGGGTGTTCTGGAATGTATGTGTGCTGTGAGCATGAGTGTTTGAGTAAGATGATAAAGATGTATGTAATGGTGTGTGATTGTGCATTGGGAACTAAAACTAGTAGGGGTAGGTATTCTTGAATTTATGTGTCACTAAACTGGGGTTCAGATGACAAAAAAAAAGTAAGCTAGTGGTGTGGAAAAGTACAAATAGTAAATGTAATGTATACAATTAAAACAATTGTGTGTTCTGTAATATGAAAATTGTAGTGGTTCAGTTGGCTAATTTATGTGTCCAAAAATAGAAATTTGTGGGCCATTCTCGTTGTAAATCGCTGTTTACGACATGGAAATTTTTGGACAAAATGGTACATAATCTCTATTTTAAGAAACCAAAATAGCTGGTATTAATGTTATAGTATATTTGATTAATAATATAAATAATAAGGTGATATTTTACTTACTTTTTTTTTAAATTAACAGGTAACTTCTTAGTTTTTCTTTCTTCTTCGAATTCGGCTGCTTCTTTTCAGGAAACTGGTCTTCACTGCAACTGTGAAAGCTTCAAATTAGTAACTTTGTTTGTATATAGCACTGTTTTTAATTTAGATATTGATTTTTTTAATTGAAATCCTCAGTGCCTTCTGTAAAACCATTAAACTAATTTATTTACATAAGATACATTGCATCAGTTCAGTGCATATGATATGTTCTTAATGAACAAATTGTATTGAAATAAAATATCTTTACTATGTCTTGTGAAATTTATAATATATTAGGGAATACCACTATTTCCGTAAGTAAACTGTTCTAGGTAATAGCACCTCAATGTCATGTCTAATTTAAAGTATTAGCTTACCATAACTGGCGAATTTCAAGGGTTTTTTAGTTTTACTTGGAACCATAACGTCCCTTTAACAAAGTTTTTTCACTGAATTTCATAGGTTTTTAGTAGGGCAACTTAACCATAACGTCCCTTTAACTAAGTTTTTTTCACTGATACATATATATATATATATATTGTTGTAATTAAATTTTGAACTAAATCACAAAATTAACACAAATAAAAAAAAAACCTATTTAGACCCCAAAGTTGGGTTCAGAGTGTGAAATAGGGAGAGAGGAGGTAGGAAATGAGATAGAGGCAGGAGGAAGAGGAGGAGGCAGAATAGTGATGCAGGAACGAAAAGGACTTAATTTGTAGAGGAATGTAGATGAAAGAAGTGGTCAGTCGTCCAGGATTGTATGCTCAGTATCAATGGGGTGAGAGTGGCATGGATAGATGAAGAAAAAGATGAACATTATTAAAAAAGCTGAGTATAATCTGCACAGAAATTAAGAGGCAGACACAAGGAAATAATAGTGGAGGCAGTAGGGCTGGTATACAGAGAAAAAAGCAGAAGACCGAGAACCAAACATTGGGGAAGTGTGTGCTGAAGAGGGAAGTGGGGTGAGATATGGCCAGCCCAAGATACTGAATATGAACAATTAGAAAGATAGATTTGAAACCATTGAAGAACAGAGCAGGTGAACCCGAGTGATGAAAGATAAGAGAGTAGATACAGAAAAAGAGGTCGACTATATCAAAAGCAGCTGACAAATCCAGAATGATTACGAGAGAGGAGGTTTTAGAATAGAGAGTAGCGAGTCACAAACAGAAAGTACAGCCATCTCTGTAGAATGGCAAGAATGGAAGCCTGAATGAAAGCAGGGAAAAGGGTAATTCAAAGTAATATTATTTGTAAGTAAACGATGCACTGCAAGAGCTGAAAAGATAGGGAAGAAGAGTGATGGGTCGGAAACTGGAAGAAGCAGAAGTTTCAAGTGAGGATCTTTTTAAGGATAGGGAGACTTGGGGTAGATTTTAAAAAAAGGAAGTAAGATAAGGAAGACGGAGTGGAAGGAAGAAGAGAGTACACTACCCAGAGCTGCACTGCCCTGGCTGCACTTACTCAGAGCATTGCTGCCCTGTTTTCCCCTCCCCTCTTCTTTGCTCTCCCCCCTTTTTTCTTGTTCTCGCAGGTGCAAAAACTGAATGACACAAGGCCCAGTAAGATTGTTTCTCTTGTCCTCCCTCTGTCTTCCCTCCTGTGCCTTGTAACAATTAGAAACACTTGCATACAGGCGCACTATAAATGACTTATCATATCCTATCATACAATTTAATAATTAGAGAATAGGGAAGAGGAACAGAGGGAGCAGAGGGAGGAGCAGAGGGAGGATGAGCCTTAGATACTATTATGGTAGTTTGAGGAAGGAATACAGACTGGAGGGAGGAGAAGGCATAGGAGAAGAAGACGGGACAGAGGAGGATAGGCAATGGCAGAGCGCAACAGAGCCATCTTAGTGGAGGAATACAAAGCCAAAACAGCAGCAGAAAGAGTTTAATTAAGAGCGGGATCAGAAGATGACATGAAGAAGATATGAGACAAGGTCTGAAAGAGTTGATGATGAGGATGGAAGAGTTGAGAAGAACAGAATGGCATTTGTGTTTTGCAGAAAGGAGAGCAATGTCGAATGTCGACTGAAGAGAGGACAAGACACTAGAATCAGGCGGGAAATGGGACTTCCATAACCAGTGTTCTGACCAGCGAGGCATAGATTGCAAGGAACACAGCTGCCGAATTATTCAAGGTTGAGGTAGTTTGTGGGTATGAATGAAGGAGGAGGCGGGGTAGAGAGAGTCCAGAGTCATAACTATGGAGGAGGAAAGAAAGTAAGCAGAAGTGTCAACAGAGAGTGTCATGATGCATACCCCCGGGCATCCAGACCACGTCCATCAGCCCCGGGAGCAGGCATCATGTCGCCTTGAGAAAACCCAGCAACCCCTGCTAGGGGCTGTCTGGCTTCAGTCCAGGCTCATAGGTGCACACTTACCTGAAGCGGACCATGCTGCAAGAAGATCCAAGCCCATGTGAAGCCTGGAAGGGACTACTTTACCTTAGGGACTATTTTGTTACTCAGGTGTGGTCGGGGAGGAATAACTACCTGGGACTACTTTGGAGGCTATTTAAACCACACCCGAAGAGCAGCACACGCTTCGCGTTATTCTGCATCCAGCAGCGCAACGCTCACCATGCCAGCAGCAGCATCCAGCCTTCTGCCACGCCCACCTCGAACCTGGAGCACCTAAAAAGAAGGAAAAAAGCAAAGGTTAGAACAAGAGTATTACGTGATTTCTTACCTGATTCCGAATTCATCGCATCTTCAAACCAGAGGAAAGACTTTGTTTTAAACGCGTTGCATCGCCAGCAGCAGCGCCGCGCCAAACTCACCGTTCCACGCAGCATCTCTTCGCTCTGGCGCTGTCTCCATCTTTACATCGCCGAATCCCGGCACCTAAGGGGGACAAAAAACAACAAGGTAAGCAGAGAGAACAGACAGAGACAATCTCTTTAGCCACCATATGCTTACCTGATTTTACCGCCGGAGGTATAATTCATCAGCACAAATTGCAAAAATAAGACAGCTTTGCCTTATTATGACTGGTGCTTCTCAGTTAGCCCCTAGAGAGGGCTGCAAAGTTTTCAATATATATGTTTATGTCCAATATTCTTATGAAAGTACAGACAGCAGTTCCATCCATGTAGTTTAGACCAGGAGTGTTTATTCACATTCCCGTTTGCAGGGTGAACACCCGGGGGTGGGGCGCGAGGCGTACGTGCTCCGACATTCTAGATCTAAGCGGCGAGCATTCTCTGACGCTTACCTGTGGTTCCAACGTTATTCAGCCTTCTTCCAAGAGACCTGCTCTCGCATGCCTCTTTGTTCTATTTAAGTGTTGTCATGGAGACGGAGGTGAGGCGCCGTGGTCCGACAGGAATGTAGGAGCACGTACGCCTCGCGCCCCACCCCCGGGTGTTCACCCTGCAAACGGGAATGTGAAATTGGCAGGCAGTAGAAAGCGCAGGTAGAAATGAATAAGAAGAATTAATGGTTCAGGGATCGTGATCGAGAAAAAGTTGAACAGAGGGAGAAGGAGAAGGAAGAGAAGAGGAGGGAAAAATAGAAAAGAATATAATATAATGATCAAACCTTTACATGACAAAGGCAGTGACAGAGGTTTTAGATAGTGGGGAAGAGAAAATAAGATCTAAGGAGTGCCAGAGGTGTGCAAAGGAGGGGGATTGGCGAGGGATGAAAAGAATCAGGAGTATGAGCCAGTGGAATGGAAGAGTGATTTGTGGAGGAATGAAGTTTGAAAGCATCATGAACAATTAAGGTAGTGTCAGATGGAACAAGAAAGGAAATACATTAGGAGAAAAGTCAAAGGGCTTCTTCATGAGTCTGGCGGTAACCCTTAAATGCGGTGGTTGTGCTATTACAGTCACATTTAAGGGTCCGCCAGACCATGGCCGTGGCGGATTTCCCCTCAGCTCTAAGCTGGGGGCAAATCCACGGCAAATGTGTCGATTATGGGCACTATTACCCCTGGCGGAAAATCCGCCGTCGGTAATAGCGAGAAATTTCCCCATTGGGCCCAGTGGGGAATGAGGAATTCCCGAATGGGCCCATTGGGGAATGGGCATTAACCGTTCCGCCAGACCTGTGATTCAGCG
Source organism: Ambystoma mexicanum (assembly GCF_040938575.1). NCBI lineage: Eukaryota > Metazoa > Chordata > Amphibia > Caudata > Ambystomatidae > Ambystoma > Ambystoma mexicanum. The sequence continues at coordinate 100,737,043 of NC_090925.1, forward strand.
TAAATAACATTTGGGGGTTTGGCAGTAGGGCTAATAGCACCGGCGGTAATACCAAAGTGTAGGGTCTGGTAAAGGAGGAGTGTTGGTACTTGAATGATGAGAACTAAGAGCAATTAGGAAGAGACAGAGAGGATACAAAAGAAGAGTGGTAGAGCATACGACAAGTCATGAAAAAAGATTAAAAACAGAACGATTTAAGAAAGACCGCTCTCTGACTGCGACACCCAGGGGTTGACAGGCACGGTGACACCCAGAAGAGAAGTTCTCAGGAGTGTCAGGTAAGTGTCTGTGGTGGTCATTATGAGTTTGGAGGTAGCCATGGCGCTATTAGCGCCATGGCTGCTTCCAAACCTGGGTCCGGTCTGACATAATGGGGACTTGCCGGGTCATTCCGACCTTGGTGGACCCGATAAGTCCCTATTCTATTGACCATTCCACATTCCCATTTGAGTCCCCATAGGGCTCAATGGGAATGGGGAAGGCACTAATTACGGGCATGCAAATAGCTGGCCCGTTATTAGCGCCCTGGTCCCTTAACGTGACCCACAAAGGATGTGTTGGTCAGACCGCATGTCCTTTGCGGGTCCCGCTAAGGGACCTCGGAATTGGGCGGTAAGGGTTTTCCGACACCGGCATCATTACCGGTAACCATTAACCCTTACTGCCCAACACGGAATGAGGCCCTGTGTGTGTGTGGTTGTGTGTGAGTGTGTGAAAATGAATGTATGAGAACGGGAAGGGTAGGGGCAAAACGAAAATTGTGTGTGTATGTGGTGGGTGTGGGGAGGTGGGGTAGTATGGAGGCAAGTGGTCTTCAGGGGGTGAAAGCCACACAAAATCGACCGAAAATAATCAGTCTGTTTTGTATGCAATCACAGCGCCCCCAATTTTCAGCGCATCTGCCCATAGGTGGGTTTGAGTCATGGGTAGGTACTGCTGAGGTACTGATGAATTGCCAACCTCCTACCAGTGTCAGGGATGCTGTGAGTCTAGTAGGACTGTTCAACAATTGCGGAAAACAACACAAATTAGAATTTGTGTTGTTTTCCGCAATTGTTGAACAGAATGTGGCTAGGTGGATGGGAGGAAGGGGGGGATTACTGGGGGGATTACTGATAGTTTCATCTTCTATCTGATGCCTAGTCTAGCCTCTGCCTGATTTTCCACTCACCTCCACAAAGGGCTGCTTTCTGAATATCAGTGGATGCAGCCAGACATTAAGAGAGAAGGGAAGCGGAACCAGTGTCATCACTTAGTTATGTTATTTTATGTTATTTTGCATTTATATAGCGCCTTATATACCATTGGTATGGTCTGAAGGCGCTGGTAGTTTGAACGCCCTTGGGAACTGAAGTTCAGATCAGTAGAGAGAGTAGCGAGAGTCTAAGGTGTGTGTGAGCACCGTGTATGTGTGCAGCTGGTGCGGTATTCGTGTAATAGCTGCTTCTTAGCGGTAGGTGTGGTGGTTGAGAGATCAGGAGTATGTGTTTGTTCTGGCAGGATTTATCCAGACCGAATGTGGCTGCGTTAGGCCTGAGGAGAATGCCTGGCTGCGTGGTGTGTAACCAGCAGTGTTTACAGTTATACCGAATGGCGTCATAGTATCTCTGTGTTCTAGTTGAGTGGTGGTGTAAGGAGAGAGTAAGTGTGGGGTGTGATATGATGAGTCATATGCTCTTTCAAAAGTTCTCTGCATTCCAAACCATACTATATACCTCACGCAATGCGCTCCAGTCGGTTCCAAGCATTCCTATCAACTCCATGCATCGCAGTCTGCTCCACACACTCCGGTCCGCTCGACGCACCCATGCACTCCTGTCCGCGCATGCACCCCTGTCTGCCCCATGCATGCACTTCCGTCTGCCCCATGCTCGCACTCCTGTCCACCACACGCATGCACTCCTTTCCGCCACATGCACTCCTGTCCGCCACACGCATTCAAATGCGCTCTATTTACTCTGCTCCGTTTCGTGTATTCTAAGTTGTTTTTAAGCGCTCCATCCACTTATTTCACCTGTACCATTCCGTGTATTCTAAGTAGTGACAGCAACCTGCCAGGCCAGCCTGGACATTCTCAAGCAGGATGATCTTGCTTGGGTCTTAGGCCTTTGCGCCTGGTCGCGAGCATGTTACATCTCCCAGCTCTATTGCAGGTACATTGGAGGCTCAGGGCCGGGACAGGAAGGCGGATGAGGGTTCATTTGCTGAGAATTACTGGAAGTGACATGAGCAGAGATGGCCAGAGTCAGTCAGTGGTTTTGAGCCAGGCACAATGCTTAATGCTATCATAAAACAATAAAATAATAATTTGGCATTTATATAGCACTACGAACCCTCAGGTATCTGAGGGCTGCTTATTATTACCCACGGTATGCGGTGCTCATTTAGCGACCTCGCAAGGATGAAAGGCTGAGTTTGACCCTGCCCGGATTCGAACCACCTCGCAAGGATGAAAGGCTGAGTTTGACCCTGCCGGGATTCTAACCTGTATTACCCACAGTGTGCGGTGCTCATTTATCGACCTCAGAAGGATGAAAGGCTGAGGGTGGCTCCGCTGGGATTCGAACAAGCATTGGCAAGCTCTGCATGAATGTCAAAGCGAGTGCTCTACTCGCTGTGCTACTTGACCAGGGTCCATCATCACATGGGACCAGCTGGAAGTATTGCACCTCTAGTGCTTGCACACTAGTGGGTGTGCATGAATTCATGGATTGTTTGTATCAATTGGTAATTGGCTCCACGAGGATGGGACCTCTTTGTTTCCCTCCATCACAATGGAAATAAGAAGGTAAAGCGCTCATGGTCAGTCATGAATGACCCTGTTCCATAGTAAACAAATGTGATCATTGCCAGCACTCATTATCACTTCCCTGAACTCAGCAGACATGTCCAGTAATATTACAAAAACACAGTCCCCTTTAAAATACCAAAATCTCTGGTATACGAATGCCCTAGAGATTCCAATTTTCCAAGTTAGTGTTCTTACAGAAAGCCCCCATCTTAGTTATTATTTCACTTGACAGGTATACTTGTGCAGCTGCGCACAGCCCTCCTCGCGGGATCTCTCCCCCCCTTGGAAGCATTCCAGTAACAAGTGTCAATATTCCTCCGGTGGATGGTACTGAGTGCACTGACCTGAGTTTCCCCTGTGTGACCCAACTTCATGATTGTGGGTGGCGCCCAGAGGCCTGGGTGCAGGAACTCTCCCAGGTCTTTCATTGTTGAAACAGAAGCCACTCTTTTCATGGCTTGTCTTCTGTGGCTGCAGAGTCTACGCGACAAGCCCAAGCTTCTCAGAGCGTCTCCTGGGACCCACCACCTGATGGGAGCTGAATTACAAATGTGCGCCTCTGAGCGAGGAAACTGACACGAATGCTCGTGAAGGTGACGTGCTGCATGCCTGTGCCTGCATTATATATGCCAGGCTTGATTCCATCAGACTTAGAGCAGGAGGGAGGCTTTCTGTTCTCTCCTGGACATACGATCACACTCTCTCACCGCCTACTGTGTCTGGTGGCAAGGGTCAGTTCCGGGCTTCAGCACTGTAGGATGCTGCTGACCGGAAGTGTGGCTTGAGCTCAGAGACGTGTGTCATTGGATTATAGGTGAGTTGCCCATATATGAGATGTGCAAAAATGCCTAGAAAGGGCAACAGTCTTTCCTTTTCACTTACACCCTCGTGTGTAGTTGACACTGATATAGATTGTAATGGCATAACACCTCCTGCAGGACTTTCTCTCTGTGTATTGCCCCGACTATTCTAAAACCACACATAGCACCAGTTTGACCCACTCCACATGCACAACATTTTCAAAACGGATTATTGCGATGTGAGCATCTTTGTTAACACATTCACTAAATGGGCCCCCACTTCTCCCTCGCCCACAACTCCCTCCTCTTCTTGATACGAAGTCAGGCATTGAAGCGATTATGAGGATGCAGGTGCCAAAAGGCTTCTTTTTTTAAATTTAATTTGATTTAGTTGATACTTTTCAAATATTTGCAACCAGTACACAACCAATACAAAAAACTAAAACAAATACAGAAACGAAAAATACAGAAGGGGCACTTTACATTTAAAATACATTTCCAATAATTTTTAAAACAATACCAAACACTCCAGATAAAAAAAAAAAGGAGAATAGAATAAAAAGACCTAGGCCAAGTCACACTCATCACAGGCCAGTAGAAACCAATAAGAGAAAGAAAAAGAAAAACCAGCACTCTTCAAAAGGATGGCTTTAACTTTAAATCTCCCAACAGCACAAGACTAGCAATTTATTCCTTCTAATATTTTGCCAGCCTGAGTATCGTGGTGTGTGCCATGAGCCCTTGGGAGAACCATTCTCAGATATCGCACTATTGCAATCTGTACTCTTTCTCTTGGGGTTGAGAACATGATTTGCCATTTACGCTCTCCCACGGTGTGAGTATGAAAAGTAATAATATTATGGAAGCATCTTTCTCGCACCAACATTAAGGAAGGACAGTCTACTAACAAATGTTGCAGAGTTTCTTTTTGTTGTACATCTATACAATATCTACATTAATTCTGGTCTGGAGTGATCAATTTGCGCCTAGACAATACATCACGCGTACCCCATAAATTAAATCTGAACCTTTGGTACGCGGACCGAATAACCGGTGAAGGGCATTTCACCAAATACGGTGCCATAACTCCATAAGGCTTAACGCCAAAAGCCCAGACATTAAAATCTTTATAGTGCATGCACTTAGATAGTGTCCCTGCCCAGTCAGTGAAATAGGTATTTGCTTTAGCGCGGTCTGGATTCTGAAGTAACAGCTCAAGAGTTACATTTGCATCCATCCTGTGGTTCAATACACACTTCAACCATTTCATTCGGTATGTGTTTCGTGATTTTAACAAGGCAGAGGCTAGAACTTCCAAGATTTTGCCACTATTTGCACCTAGCAGGCACTTGCGTAACAGGGCACATTGTCTCCAACTTGCCTGTGCATGCAGAGACACCAGCCCCAATTCGTATTGTATCATTGCGATCGGGGTCGCCTTAGGTAAGCCTAAGATCTCCTTCCAATACTTGGCCTCCAAAGCCTCCCATTGCCAAATTTTGGCCCTCATTACAACCCAGGCATTAAGGGTTTAACAGCGCCGTCGGCGCCGTTAACCCTTAACGCCTGATTACCATTTTAACGCCTGCTTTTAGCAGGCTCTAAAATGCAAGGCGCTAACCCGCCTTGGTGCTAATTACGGCACCGTAATTTATGGTCCCGTAATTAGCGCCTTCCCCACTCCCATTATGCCCTATGGGGCAAAAATAGGAATGGGGAAGGGGGAATGGGGATTTACCGCCCCACTCACCCACTTACCGCCTGGGTTGTAATGAGGGCCTTTGTCTAACTCCATGGTCTCAACACCATACAATAACATCGGGTCGACTTTCATTTTATAACAATCTACAGCATGTTTCAAAGAGAATTTTCCGAATTTTCTAATTAGCATTCTAGACTGGGAGATCAGTTGGAGTAATTTACTCTGAGCCATTGAACCCAGGTCTCCCTTAGATTGCCTGTTAGAAATTTCGATCCCAGATATTTGTACTCAGACACCTTTTCTTCTATCGACCATGAATGCAGAGCAAATAGCCTCCTGCTTCGCAACTTGGTACTACACGCAATTACTTGGGATTTACCAACATTGATAATCAATCTGTTTTCGTAGGCATAGTCCCCTAACCTTACTAACATACGCTGAAGACCTTGCAGCGTTTGTGACAGTTAGACAAGGTTGTCCGCGTATAACAGATACGGGATCTGCTGTGCCCCAAACCTGGGAGGATCACCATTACAATCTGTAAATTCATGTCCAAGATGTAATATGAAAAAATTAAATAAGAACGCAGCCAGCGCATAGCCCTGTTTCAGGCCACGTTGGGTTTCAATTTCCGGTGACAGCTTCCCTCTAGGCTAATGCGAACCCGCATCGATGTTTTAGAATGGAAAAAAATGATCAGGGACAGTAGAGAGGATGGACACTCATACGCTTTCAGTTTTTGAAACAGCAGAACACGATCAACAGAATCAAAAGCTGCTTTAAAATCAATAAATCCCATGTACTGGGGTTGCGATCTTTCTAGGTGCTGTGCCTTGATCAAATTAAAGAGCATTATATTGGGGATTGTTCCTAAGCCCTTTACCAACCCAGATTGCAATGGATCAACCAATTTTTTAAACCTCACCCATGCTTGTAGTTCCCTCAAGATTAAACGGCACTACAGTTTTCCTGGGACATCAAGCAACGAGATAGGCCTATAGCTACTGGGATCGAGTCTGTCCCCCTTTTTGTAGATGGGAATAGTAATTGCTTGCGTCCACAAGCTTTGCAGACTCTGGGTTACGTTTACTGCCCTAAAGATTTTATACAGAACCAACACCCATACCTGAGGGAAGGCTTCTTCTGGAAAGGCTTGCAAAGTGTGATGACCTATGGTCCATCCACTTTACCTTCTGCCTAGAATTGCACTACACAGTGTGTGTCTGTGCATGATGACACCTGACTGAGTGCACACTTGTTGTGCCGCTAATAGAGTTATTTTCCATTTACTTCAATGAATAAACACATGTCGACCACGTCCTATGCATCAGGTATAGTGTAAGACAGACTATTTTAATAGGGAATCTTATAGGGGCATAGATGGCATGCTGCATAATTGGGATGCATGACTTTTTCCATCAGAGCAGACTGCTTCTGAACTGGGTTTGGCTGTGTAACTGAGCGTGTTCACGTGCTCTGTGTGTTGTTTTGTAGTGACATTGTAGACAGCAAGTTTAAGTTACTGTATGAGAGATACAATCTGTCATCCCTCTGGGATTGCTATTTTTAGTACCATGCAAAGAAAAAATATAATAATACATGTGCTCTGTGTCACACAGGACACCTGGGCACAAGAAGGACGCCAAGATCAAGCATTGATATTTCAGTATGTTCTTTTCCATGGACCGACATAGAAGAAGTGACCAACTGACAATATTACCTGCCAGGGTGGTCTTCTCTCAAACAAACATCTTTCACATGTGGCAGGTAGTAAGGACGTGGGGCCCCTGCAGTGATTGACTAAGTCTATATAGTTCCTTGGTGATGTCCTCCCCTCCCCTCTACTGGCATTGAAGGTTTACAGGTGTGCCTTGCCCTCTTGCTTCATCCAGCTAGCCGTGTGCTTTCTGGAGTTCTGTACTCCAAGTCTGACTTTGGCACCAAATCCTAAAAGTGGAGGGGTAGAGTCAGGATCCCTAGGAAGAACTAGAGAAGAGTCCCTGGACTGGACTGAGTGCATCCTGACTTGCTCCCATTCACCTATCTGAGCTGATCATGACCTCACTGTAACCATGTAGTTCCTCTTACCAATATATGTCCCTGCCTTGGGCCAATGTGTCCTACTAGAAACGTCCTATTGCTGCTGTCTATGTCCTGACCTGCTTCACTCTCTTCTTCAGTCTTTGATCTTCTTCTATTTCCACCAACCACCTCGGAACCACTCCCTCTATCTGATTTCACTGGTTCGGTATCACTGCCGTTCCGTGGGGTGTCACCAACCCAACTTCCAATGTGTTGCCTCCTTGTCTTTGCCTCAATCCTCCACCACATCGGCTCAAAGTATGGATCCCCATGTTGTAAATTATTCCATATTCTTAATATTTACTAGCACCCCACCTCCTTATTCCCCTCTCTGCGCCGGCAGTTGCTAGATTATCCTCATACCCAGGACCCACTCTTGAAGCTCTGCCTCTACCTTCATCCTGTACATCCTTTCATATGGATCTCTTCTGCAACCCCCTCATCCTTCTGTTTACACCTCCCTCAATGTTATTGTCTTCAGCTGCTTTCCACTGTTACCTCCTCTCTAGCGTCTTCTGTTTTCCTAGCCTCTGCTTTGTCCGCTGCTCTCCTTTGAGTGGTGGTTGAGTGAGGGTTGGCTGCCTTCCCTGAGAAATCCATGGGCTGTTTTGGGCTCAGCATGATGGACCAAACTCATACTTAGCTTGGCCGCCAGTCTGGATTTTAGATTTGATGGACTGACCTTCTCTGAGGCTGGATATAGTGCCTGATGGCTGTTTTGTTTCAGGCGTGTAAGTACGAGTTGGAAGTACGAGTTGGAAAAATGCTGGTTAAGCTCCTTATTTTGTTTTATCCAGTGTTAAAATGGGGAGTCTGTGGGAGGGAGATTCACTCCCCGCCCCCAATCTCTGTCCTACTTCGGAATTCCAATGTTGTCTCTTCCCCCTCCTCCTGCACTTTTATTACCACATCTTCCCTTTGTTTCCTTTCCGCTCCTGCGATAACAACCTCCCCCTTATCCTTGTCCTGTTCATTCTCCAACTATGACATTGCTATGTCCTTGTCCTGTTCATTCTCCAACTATGACATTGCTATGACCTACTCGATTGCTCCTGCTGCCACCAGATTCTTCTGTTCAGTCTCCACATGTGTTGTTACCGCCACCTCCTGCAGTGACCAGCCCCTTCTGATGACACTCCTCCCTTGATGTTGCCAAGTTACCCTGATCCCCACTGCCCCTTCCTCGCCATCTACCACTTCTTCTACTGCTCTCCAGATTTCAGCTCCTGCTCGTGCCACCCTCACTCATCAATTGAGTTTGGCTGAAGTTGTGTATACTGCGCTGCCTTGTCCCCTAGGATGGGTCTTACTCTGAGAGTCTGCATCGCTGGGTGTTGATTGAGCGAAGACTGGGATCGGCCGAATTCACTGAGAACATGTGAGGCTGATTTGAGATGAGTGGACTGGATAAAGCCCTTCATCTGGCTTAGCCATCATCTTGAATTTAAAATGTGCTGGTCTGAATTTTGCAGAGGCTGCTTAAAATCGGCTGGTGGCCGGGGGCTTGCTAGCATGTGATTTATGGGTTGTGATGCTGGCTTTCCGTATTGTTTAATTCAGTGTTATCATAGTGAATTTAGGGAGCACAATTGCTTCCTTTCTTGCCTTTGAACACCGCAGTTGTCTCCATGTTCGGTCAGTTTCGGACTGCAGAACATTGTATTCATATTTATTTATTTATTTATTCACATTTGTAGAGCGCACAGCAGCCCGTAAGCAACATGGTGCTTGTTACATGCAGGATTAGCTTAGTTACATAACATGGCGACCATTTAGCAATTTGTTACATGAGCTGTTGCTAAGTTACATATCCATGTTCAGGTTTAGCACTTGTTACAGTGACAATAGTTACAGTGGAAGGTGGTGAGTTAGTTGAATAGAGAGGTTTTCAGATTCTTCAGAAAGGTGAGTAGCGAGGTTCCCGAGGCATAGTACCACAATCATTGTCTGGGTGTCCAGCAGACCTACAAAGTCCATTGTCTTGGTGTGCCAGACGAACTTGATAACGTCATTGACCGCATGGAAAGGTTGTCCCTTAAAGGGGAGGACGTCCTTTTCATTGTTGGAGTTTTGGGCTGGCTAGGTTGGCTCTCTCACTCAGGTAGGGTGCAATGTATCACGAGAGCCAATACCAGGGCTTAAGTCCCCAGGGCTAGTTTGCGCGGATTAATCAATTTGATGGGGGGAGGACTGAACCATTGTGTGTGCCTGTTGCTAAGATAATGTGACTGCTCTGCTTTATGCCTCCAGGATTCAACATCTACGGTTTCACGGCGGACCCAGCCCTTGATTCACTGCTCTCTTGCAATGAAACAAATGGAGCCATTAGTAGCTATTAAGTAAGTGCTATTCAAAATGGAAATGCCACTATGACTCTCCAAATATGGTGATTACCAAACCACGGTCCCTTCTTGTTCTTTAAATATTTTCTCCAGCTTTATAGTTGGAACATATAGAATTGTTCCTAAATATTAAATGATATTTAGCCATGATGTTGTTATGCACTTTTTCATGTACACAAATAGTACATTGCAAGCATTTGTTGCTCTTTTTTTTAATTTTTTTTTTTATAAATGAACATTGTTCGATATGATACTACAATCCACTGCTCCCGAACGGTAGGTGGTACATGTACTGAACTCAATAATAATCTAAAATGCATTTCCATCCATTCTGGCAGATGGTGGCGGCCAACCTGAAATGGTGAAGACTTTATTTGCTCTGGTCTCATAAATAGGTCACTGCTGGCACTTTCGTAGGCTATTGCAGCCATGATCTGGCACTCTCCTGGGCTATTGCAGCCATGAGCTTGCACTCTCCTGGGCTGCTGCAGCCATGATCTGGCACTCTTGTGGGCAATTGCAGCCATGATCTTGCACTCTCCTGGGCTATTGCAGCCATGATCTGGCACTCTCCTGGGCTATTGCAGCCATGATCTGGCACTCTCCTGGGCTAATGCAGCCATGAGCTTGCACTCTCCTGGGCTATTGCAGCCATGAGCTTGCTCTCTCCTGGGCTACTGCAGCCATGATCTGGCACTCTCGTAGGCTATTGCAGCCATGATCGGTCACTCTATTGGGCTATTGCAGCCACCCCGGGCAATTGCAGCCATGATCTCGAACTTTCCTGGGCTATTGCAGCCATGATCTGGTACTCTCCTGTGCTATTGCAGCCATGAGCTTGCACTCGCCTGGACTACTGCAGCCATGATCTGGCACTCACCTGGGCTATTGCAGTCATATTGCAGCCATAATCCGGCACTCACCTGGGCTATTACATCCATGATATGGCACTCTACTGCGCTATTGCAGCCATGATCAGGCACTCTACTTGCTATTGCAGCACCCTGGGCTATTGCAGCCATTATCTGGCACTCTCCTGGGCTATTACAGCCATGATCTGTCACTCTCCTGGGCTACTGCAGCCATGATCTGGCACTCTCCTGTGCTATTTCAGCCATGAGCTGGCACTGTCCTGGGCTATTGCAGCCATGATCTACCACTCTTCTGGCTATTGCAGTAATGCTCTGGCACTCTCCATGCCTATTCAAGCCTTGATCTGGCACTCTCCTGGGCTATTGCTGCCATGAGCTTGCACTCTCCTGGGCTGCTGCAGCCATGATCTGGCACTCTTGTGGGGGTATTGCAGCCATGATCGGGCACTCTACTGGGCTATTGCAGCCACCCTGGGCAATTGCAGCCATGATCTTGCACTCTCCTGGGCTATTGCAGCCATGATCTGGCACTCTCCTGGGCTATTGAAGCCATGATCTGGCACTCTCCTGGGCTAATGCAGCCATGAGCTTGCACTCTCCTGGGCTATTGCAGCCATGAGCTTGCTCTCTCCTGGGCTACTGCAGCCATGATCTGGCACTCCCGTAGGCTATTGCAGCCATGATTGGTCACTCTATTGGGCTATTGCAGCCACCCTGGGCAATTGCAGCCATGATCTGGAACTTTCCTGGGCTATTGCAGCCATGATCTGGTACTCTCCTGGGCTATTGCAGCCATGAGCTTATACTCGCCTGGACTACTGCAGCCATGATCTGGCACTCACCTGGGCTATTACATCCATGATATGGCACTCTACTGCGCTATTGCAGCCATGATCAGGCACTCTACTTGCTATTGCAGCACCCTGAGCTATTGCAGCCATTATCTGGCACTCTCCTGGGCTATTGCAGCCATGATCTGTCACTCTCCTGGGCAATTGCAGCCATGAACTGGCACTCTCCTGTGCTATTGCAGCCATGAGCTGGCACTCCCCTGGGCTATTGCAGCCATGATCTGTCACTCTCCTGGGCAATTGCAGCCATGAACTGGCACTCTACTGTGCTATTGCAGCCATGAGCTGGCACTCTCCTGGGCTATTGCAGCCATGATCTACCACTCTTCTGGCTATTGCAATAATGCTCAGGCCTCTCCATGCCTATCCAAGCCTTGATCGGGCGCTCTCCTGGGCTATAGCAGCCATGATATGGCCCTCTCCTGGGCTATTGCAGCCATGATCCCTCTGATTTCCTGGGTCGAATTCCCTTGCTACACAGCCCACTAACTAGTGCATTGTCAAAGGACCCCTTGTATTAGTGCTTACCTTATTGTTGTTTTAAGAAGGTATTATAAGATATCCACAACATTATATAAAAATACATGTAATCAATCAACAATAAATATTGTTTGATCACTGAAGAACATATACACACATAAACCTATTGATTAAGGACTGGGAGAAAAGCTCAGGGGCAACACAATCTTCTTGGATTCAAGCAACGCAGAGCAACACAGGCCTATTCCTGTGTTTAGTGTGTTATCAGAGATCCATTATTGAATAATGGGAACTTCTGCGAAATCATATTAAAGAGCAATGCAAAGCCATTTGTCTGTACTCAGTTTTCAATAGGGAAAACATTCAGACGCTTGTGTGAACACGTTGTGCTGTCCGGTGGCCTTTGACAATTCTAGCTCCATGATTTTTGATTCCTGTAAAAATAATAGTGTTGGAAAGGAAACACCGGTAGTATCCCAGAGAGGCCGGGGGACATCCAAGAGGACCTCCAGTATACAAGTTCATCCAATAATATCCCTGTATTCGAATAACTTGTTTTGGTTTTGCAAGTAACAGTACAGATTTCAGTAGGATAAACTGCATTTGAGTAAGAAATACACATATAACTAAGTGTCATGATGCCCGCTCCCGGGGAGCCGGTTCAAGCCCTGCGTCCCCGAAAGCGGACATCCAGTCCCCAAGGAAGGACCCAGCAACCCGATATAGGGGCCCTTTGGACAGTGTCTTGGCGCCTATGGCGCCAGGTTCATAAAAGACATCAGTCCTGGCGCCATAGGCGCCAGGCTCATTATGGAAGTGCTTGGGTGCACTTACCTGATGCAGAACATGCTGCAGGATCCCGGCCTCCTTGAGGCCTGAAAGGAACTAATTTACCTGTGGGACTAATTTACCATCCGGGCGTGGTCAGGGAAAGATACATACCTGATTAGAGGAAGGATACATACCTGGAACTTCTTCCAAGGCTATTTAAACCCCACCCGAACAGCCACACGTGCGTTGCGTTGTTCTGCATCTAGCAGCTGGACGCTCACCGTGTCTGCTCCTGCATCCTGACTTCTGCCATGCCTGCCAGCATCCTGGATCACCTGCAAAGAAAGAGAAGAAGAGAACAGAAGAAGGAAAAGTCCTTACCTGCTAAAGCCGCATCCCAGAGACATCTCGCCGACAATCCTGAAAAGGAAGACTTTTATTTAAAAGCTCATTGCGTCGATCGCTGCAGCGCCGCATTCCACTCACCTTTACAGGGCGCCTCCATGTTCAGCAGCGATCACCCGGATTTGCAGTCACGCCCCAGCGCCTAGGGAGAAAAAGACCAGAACAAAAGGTGAGAGAGAGAAGGGAATAAGGAAAGCTAAATCTCCATGTTAAGACTTACCTGTTGATTCATTCCCTCTTCATTTTGGGTCCGCGCCGCATCCTGGCATTTCCGGACCCTGGCCCCTAAGGGAAAAAAGAGACATCAGCGTTAATGAGCGAATGAAATGACATTACCAAAAAACACTCATTAAATACTTACCTGTTTTCTACAAGGATTTCAACCTCTCATATCGGGTCGGTGCCTGTTCCCCGGCATTCCGTACCCCGGCCCCTATGGGGAAAAAGACACTAGCATTAGTACATTAATGCATGGACACAAGGGGAACCTCTTATCAAAAAACTTACCTGGAAGCCAAGCAAGTTTGGTTCTCACCAATCCGAAAATCCAGTGAAGTAACTGGATACCAACAACCCCTGCATCAGAAGCAGGATGGAGAGCTCGTCCTTCCAGACCCTAAGGTGAGACGCTATGAGGAATCACAGAAGGGTTTCGAGGAGGGTGAGAGGGGAAAGTGGGAGGCTGATTGCATTACCCCGCAGACAGTTAATCCCCTATTTTCACCTACAGAAGGATACTTCTGCGAGCCAGACAAGCCAGATTTGGGGGCCCGGTCCAGTCCGTCTTCCGAACCCTGCGCATCACCTTAGAAGAGGTCACAGCAGCGCAAACCAGGCCAGCGCCTCCGTGGGAGTCAGGTGAGCGTTACACTAAGGGGGCATCAAACTTCAGGCATAATTCATCTTTAGACACCAATATATAGTAAAAATCTTTGGAATGCTGACATGTAATGGAACCAAAGCTGCATATAAAGAGTGGGTTATGGGCCACCGTCTAACATGCTGTGTTGGTGTCATTCTGTCCTTGCATTACTTGATATAAAAAATCTAATGTGGCTTTGAACCCTATTTAACTTGCCTACTTACATTTTGCAAAAGATCTCTTTTAAACAAATGTACATTGAACATTTGACTGCTAGCCACATGTATATAGGAAAGTATGAGGAGTCAGGAATGAAAATCGGACACACATGGTTCATAGTTTTGGTCAAAGACTTTTATTGAAATAAAAAGGGTTTGGGAAAATGCCTCTCTGTCTCTGTACTACAGGAGTTTCCCTACCTAAAACCAAAACCAAGAATCTGCCAGTGATCAGAATGTCCAAAACAAAACATCATGTGTCCAAATTTCTATTCTGACCCTCATATTCTGACAATGCAATTCTGAATTGGAAAAGGAAATGTCTTTGGCATTCACTGATGTAAAACATGTTCAAAAATAAAATGTGTAACTCCAACACAAATAGTTCCAAAGGATAGAGTTTCTTGTTCCAGAAGGTGTTTCCCTGGATTTCTCATCACTCTGGTTTCCCTTCAGTATTATCAGTCTCTTGAGCATCAACATGACTGATGCACAAAACAACTTGACTTTTGGACTTTGTCATATTAGGATGCCTGGTGTACTCTCCTGCCAGGTTTCTCTTCACCTTTAATATATTTCCTCTCTCTTTTCCTGATGTGCTCTGATCAGGATTTCTTGACTACATTTTGGTTTACACTTTTTTCATTGTAATGCCTGATATGCTTTCCTGTCAAGGCATTCTCATGAAGACATATGTTCACAATTAGCATCCACCTGGAATAATCTCCTGCCAGTGACTTTCTTTTATGAACATTCTTGCAATTTGTTTCTGGCTGGTATACTATCCTGCCAGGGATTTCCTACATAGGGTTTTCTTAATCCTGCCAAGTCGTTTGTTACATTTGAACTTTCCTGTACCTCCAAGCACACCTTCAAATCGCCTGGTATACTCTCCTGCCAGGTCTTTCTTATGTGGACTTTGTAAACATTTCCAATACTGACACTCTCTTATATCAGATTGTTCTGGTATTGTATCTGCGTGCTTTACTATTGGTTTACTATTGCGCCCAGACTTTTTTCACTTCTGTATTGCATACACTCACACGGTTGTAAGTCTCTTGTTCTGATTACTTTTTCCCTGAATGTTCACTTGCACATATTATTTCAGGGGCTGTTTTGTTCAGTGTTTGATATTTCTGCCAATAAGCCCTTGTGTACCTGCTTCCCTTCCATGGCCCCAACGGTTCTTCATGCATGGTAGGCCGGTAGCAAGATTTCAGTGTCCAACTCACAGCTTCTGTTTCGCGACTTCTCTGCTCTTCACAGCTCCTGTAGTGCTCCTTAGCATCGTCCAGAGCTCTGGTAAGGTGGGAGCAACCTCTGAACACGTGAAAACATCCATAAGTCTTCTCTTGTTGTCTGGCTTCTGGCATCCATGCAGTGTGTCCATCATCTCAGTCTGCTTCCCTTCTCCTTCTTGCCGAGTCGGTCGGAACCACAAAACCCCTTCTCAGTCTCTTGCTTGCTTCAGAGAGATGCAGTTTTTTTCCAGCAAGCAGCTCTGCTTGGTCTGCTGCTTCAGCTGTTTACATTTCCCTGCTGTTGGAAAGCGCTCATAACAACTACATCGTGACTTGTGCTCTTGGCCTTGGGTGATATGTGTTAATTGATCCCTCTTCCTCTTCCCAGTATTCTCGTGCTTATGGGAATGGAAGTCCATTCTTGATGACATGCACATTTAGCTCTTCTTAGTGGTTTTCAGAGGCAATTCGTTGTTTGATGGTATGTATACAGATATGGTGAAAAGGTTTGCAACTCTCTTTCTAGGTGTATGAGGGTAGGTGTGACAATATGCCATCAGGTATGGGTGGGATATCCTCAGGAAAAAATGCAGGATGCCATGCCTAATCCGATGATGCTATGTCACTTCCTCAGGAGGTCGTATCCCTCATGTGATCCTCCCTGCTATAGCTGCCCCTAGGGTCAGCATCAGGTAGCGGCTGCCGTCCCCTGGCCACATGAGTGAAGATCACCACCGGGAAAAGAGTGATGACACCATCAGATTCACGACATAAGTGACAACTGGAAAGAATATGTACGTACAACAGCACAAAATCCTATGATCGTTTTCCAAACTTAATATAAAGGTACCTGATGGACGCACTACAAAAGATAGTAGGAAGACAACAATAAACACAACACCAAAAAAGAGATTTCACAAAACATATACTATGTATGAGTAGATATCAGTGTACCTTTTTCCATGTGTCCACAGTCCTATGTATAGTTTGCTTTTTTCAACATGTTAGTCAGAATCCAATAGCCATATCATCCAATTGCAACCGTACTATGTGTATTTTGCACATTTTCCAGCATCTCTAACAACTTTCAACACCCTGCAAGTAGTCTGTCTTCCTAAAGTGAGGTGAAACTATCCCATTAACATATGAATTGTCTGCACCATGTAATTATCACAGACATGCTCAATTTGCCTAATACCTCCCTTTGTCTAAATTCTCTACAACAGACTCTGGCTTTCCAGGTTAATGGCAGAATGACCCCATAGTGTGGTTTTATGTTATATAATTATATTATTCCTATTAATGTGTGTATGTATTATTCATTTGTAAAGAGACTACACTGACAGCACTTGCTTCATGATGCTTCTTGGTTCCAAAAGAAAATATATCTGCTAACTCCAAAGGAAAGGGGGAGTAAAAATAGAAAAACATACAAACAAGAAAATCATCATTATAAGATCATCAGAGAGTCCAGAAGTAGCCATACATGCCAACCATTCCGATCTAAATACGGTCACACGTCAGGCATTGATAGATACATTGGACAGACAAAGGAATTGAGTTAACAAAGGGTTTTATTGGCAAGTGGGCACATGCATGGCCAAAATAAACAAACCGTGTCTTCATTAAAATAAAGGTTGTGAGTATGGTTCTTTTCCTCGGTGGGGCAGTGCTCTGGGGAGACATATTCAAAGAAAATGTCTCTTGTGGAGTTAAAGCATTACATCAAGAGTTCTGCCATTACTCCATATGTTCAGGGCCTGGATATCCCCAAGTAAATCCCCACATTGCTTGCGATCTCACAATTCTGGATTTTGAGGGGAGCCTGACTCAATTATTCACAGTTCTTGGGGTCTTTTCTCTTGAGTTCTCAGTCTTGGGTTCAAAGTCCCCAACACCATGTTTCCCATAGATGTCTGGGTATTACCTCTCTGAGTTTTAGCACCATAATCAGAGCTTGTAGGTGGATTACAGAAGTGGGGTCATGAGATGCATGCATGCCTTCTAGGATGGATTTGAGCCAGTGAATGACAGGTGGCTGCCTCAATGCTGGGACAGGTTTTTTAATAGGTTCCTTTAACGAAGGCATGGTATCAAAGTGTAAGACAGATAGAAGTGATTATAGTTCAGGGGTGTTTATTTAACTTTTAAATGAGTAGGTTAATGCCTATCTGAACCTAAACCTAAAATGGGAGCAAGCTACGACTATCGAATAATAATAACACAGTCCTAGTGCTGTTTTGTCAAAATAAAAAGGGGCTATGCTAATAAACATATTGCCAATCCTTACTTCTAAATACAAATAGTGTGGGAAACAATGGGCCTTATTACGATTCCGGTGGTAGCCATGCTGGTAACACCAGCAGGCTGCCGCCAGACCCGTAGGGATTTACCAGCTCCGGACTTGCTAGACCTACTGGGACATTACAGCCACAGTGGTCCAGTAATTCTGGAGCTGGCTTTCCGTTACTCCCCATTCCTGGGAATGGGGGCCATGGAAACACTGGCAGCATGCAGTAATGGTGCCTGTGTTTCCATGTCCATCTGCGGCCGGTGGCGTTATGCCCGCCAGGTCAGACCTGGCGGGTGTAACACCAAATGGCCACAGAATTCGTAGTTAGCCAGTCCGGAAAACGGTGCCGGTACAGTTTTACCGGCACTGTTAAATCCAGACCGGCTAACGTGTAATGATGCCCAATGTTATGCAAAAGAAAAGTGTTCAAGAAATGATAGGTCAGGATAATTGAGCCGTTGGCTTCCCTTCCTCATATGTTCAGCATGGGACAAGGCAGCACATTTGAGCTTCGCACACACTCTGGCTTCTCTAGCACGAGGATGCAGTTTATCAAAATGTTCTCAATTGGCCTCTCTCGATTGGGCTTGGAACACTTTATTGCATTTTCCAATTTGTTCCTTTTGTATCAAAAATGCGCTGGGTTTTGCTTGACCCATTGCAGGACCTCTTCGATTCATAAACTCTTTCACTTTATAACTCTTTAACTTTCATTTCTGCCACTTGTCGGCTGGATACTTTACAGAGACCTTCCATTGAGCATGCACAACCTTCTCTGGGGAGGTTCAAACTGGATTATTTTGGAAGCAGTGGTAACACCCTCATCAAATGTAACCAATTGGTGATCTCTTCTTAAGGAGAACTGATAGACATTGTCCAGGAGAAATATACCCAAAAGTATAACTTATAGATAATGAGGGGGACATGGAGGAAGTGACTTGGCTAAATTTAGCAAACAGGAGAGCTGGTTTTGAGTGTGTTGTCAAGACTTGCTGTTAATATTGAGGACGCACAAGCCTCAATGAACTCGATTTAATCCTCAAAGAACCAAAAATAAAATCACTGCATCACACCTCAACGTGCAAATCTCTGAAGATTGCATTTTCTAAAGACGTCTGGTGTTATTCAATTGTGACCAAGATTGCAGCAGGACAGGTCCTTGAGGTGGCAGCTGCCCAAGCAATACATTGAGTGTGCACACTCTTGATTGTGCTCTTTAACTGATGTTCTAGAACACTTAGGAAAACTGATGCTCACAGACACTTAGGAACGTTTGCTCTGCCCCTGCCTGCTTTTAATCCAAATGCGTTTTTGTCTTGATGAATTATGGCTCATGAATATGAGTTCAGAGGGGAGCACTTGGGCTCTTCATTTCAGGCATGTTGTGAAGTGGAAAAATAGCGATGAAAGTAGGTCCCGTAGACATAGTAGTAATGACAAAACAAACACTAAAAAACATATAACATATCAGGAAATAAGCGAGAGAATGGCTAACGAATGACAGGCCCTCACATCCTGAGGGATGGCATTCCAAACAGTTAGTGCTGCATAGACAAAGAACCCCTGGATGACCATATTCAAATTGGCCCTAGGCACCTGAAGAAAGGCCAATTTCTTCGAACTCGGCACCCTCCGTATAGGCAGTCAATAGAGTGTACCGGATAGGTATCCAGTACTATTGCCATTGGTGCATTTGTGTGTAATACACAAGAGGAGAAAGGTAATTCTACTGGCAATAGGTAGCCAATGCACGGCTCTCCTAACCTCAGAGAAATGATCTTTCCTACGTAATCCTTCTACAGCCCTCACCACATTGTTTTGTATGACCACTAACCATAGGATTTCTCCTTTGCTCAAGAGGCAAGGAGAATCATCTTCTATCCTGTAGATAGGAGGATGGGGAGGATACCAAGACACTCACATGTGCCCTCCTGCTGAGTTTTTGATCTAGAACTATCCCCAAGCTTTGAAGCAAGGTTTTATTTGCAATGCTCCAACTGAATAATGTAACATTGTCACACTGATAATGCCTTTATTGTAGAAGAGGCGGTAACTGTTTCTATATAGTTGGCCTCATTTAAAGATAGGCAGATTGTGGGAAAAATGTGAGCACAGTATTTAACAGGCATTTTATGGAATTTCATCCTGTTTTAATTGGTGGAGAAAGTTGGTTATAATTGTGGTAATATCTATTCTGCATTTATTAATCATTCATCTTAAATCTATAACATTCAATTTCACATTGTATTTGTATTTAAAAATAATTACAAGTGCTGTGGCTGAAATTAGAAATGGATTCATAGTTTTTTCTGTGTGTATTTTATTGAATTGTAAAATTTGCTGCGGAATTTTGTGGTGTGAGCCAGATTTCTGAAAATGACTTCATCGTGGAGGCTCTTGCAGTAGTGATATTCCTTATATGTGTCTATTTGTTTTCAGCTCCGCTTAAAATCGAAGCATTGCTGTGTCAGTGAAAAAATGGAACCAGAAAATGTGTCATCCTTGGAAGAATTCCTTGTCCTGGGATTTTCAGATATTCCACAGCTCAAAGCTCCACTCTTTGTTTCTTTTTTACTGCTTTACCTGGCGACTTTGGTAGGAAACCTCCTTATTATGTCAACGGTGTACTCTACTTCACAACTGCACACACCCATGTACTTCTTCCTCACACATTTGTCCTTCACTGACATCAGTTACACCACGCTTATTTTTCCAAATATGCTGGCCCACTTCTTTCAAGCAGGCACACTATTTTCTCTCAAGGAATGCCTCATGCAGATATATTATTTAGGGTTCATGACAGCCACAGAGTTTCTTCTTCTGACGGTCATGGCTTATGATCGCTACGTGGCCATCTGCAATCCCTTGCGGTACATGGCCATCATGAATCAAAGTGTGTGCATCTGACTGGCCACAGGCACATGGATAGTTGGTGCCATGAACCCTATATTACACACTGTACTCCTGTTCAGACTCTCCTTCTGTGCATCCCACACAATCAATCACTTCTTCTGTGATGTGACATCTCTCATGAAGCTTTCCTGTAGCAGCACTCCTGCGATTGAGACACTAACCTAAATCATCGGCACTTTGTTGGTTATGATGTCATTTGTTCTAATTGCCACCTCTTATATCTACATCATCTCGTCCATCTTGAAAATCCGGTCTACTGCCGGGAGCCACAAGGCCTTCTCCACATGTGCCTCTCACCTCACTGTGGTTATTTTGTTCAACGGATCCCTGTGCTCTAATTATGTGCGCCCCACATCAACATATTCAATGAAAGAAAGCAAAATCTTCTCTTTGGTGAATATTGCCATTACTCCTCTGTGCAATCCCTTAATATACACTCTCAAAAACAGCTATTGAAAGAAAACTGCAACAGCAGAGAGTATAGCAGCAAACTCCTGCTCAAGGCCAGAGAGGAAAGCTCAGGGGCAACGCGCTCACCTTGCAAGACAATGCGGAGCAACACAGGTTCGATCCCTGTGTCCGCGGATTTTATTAAGTGCGTTATAAATACCCAATTATTATTACTTACACAAGGTTTGTAATGTTTTTTAAAAATAACCAAACTTCCTCTCCTGTGGTAGCTTGATTTCCAAACTTTACTGTGAATAATACATGCACACTGTTTTATTTCTCTGAAGCTGCCTGCAATGTCATATAAAGAGAGAAGTTCCTCCCGAAGTGTATTTATTTCTTTTTATTCTTGGTTCTACTCTATGTTTTCATTATTAGCTGACTTCTGCTGCACAGTAAAATCAACTCTGCAAAAATGAAGAAAACTGAGCACGAAGAACTGAAAATCATTATTACACAGATCAAATTGAATATATCAAACATAACCTAAGTTAATATTTAATAAAATAATCTTAAACTAATTAAAAACAATAAGATGCCATCTAATGGCTGTGATTAGTATGGACTAGTGCAGACGCGGATGGCTGAGTAGAGTGGATCTGGTGCTTGGCCGCATGCACACAGAGCCATTTTGAAGTATACTTCCAAGGCTGGAAGTAGATACATGCTAACAATCAGGTGATGGGTCCATTTGGAAAGTGATATGTTGGGTTTCTTGCTACAGCTAAATAAAAAAGAAAACAAAAACACAATTTTAAATAAAGCACATATATTTGCACAAAATAACTTTGCAATAGTAAATAAAAGCAGTTATAGCTTTTGGCGGGAGGACATAAACAACATGTGTGTTCAAGGGGAGGGGTACAGTATAAAAAGTTTGATTACCACTGCTCCAGAGCATCCTTTCACGCCTAGCATATTTTTCACCTAGAAACCAATATAAACCCCTTAACTGCCATGGGCCCCCCCCCCAGTGCTAAGGACTGCTTTGGTAATTTTGGTATGTCGCCATTCAATGACTTGTAACTTGTTTGTTACTAAGCCAAATTTGGCCCCTTTTTTCCCACATGTAGGCAGTCATAACGCTACCAAGGAATCCTAGTTTGCTGTAGGGGGTGAGAGAAAATAACCAAAAAGTGAGAAAATGTTGGGGTTTATCAGAAAATGTCAATAAAATGATGTACAAATAACTTTTTTTTTTCCTTGTAAGTTCTAGGAACAAATGGTGTGCTGGTCTGAATTGAACCTTCCACTGCATTCTAAAGATTGTATCTCCCAATAGTGGTTAATAAGGGAACAAAGTACACTTTATTCACAGTGGTACTGATCATAGAACAGCCAGCAAACAGCCAGCCAGCACACAGCGATCGACTTTTTTTTTTAAATTTCTTTATTTTTTTATTTTTTATTTTCAATTTTGTGTATTCTTGATAGAGTTTGACTTCAAGGAAACATTGAATATGGAACTTTTGATGAATCTTTTTCTTTCTGTTTTATTTTCTTTCCACTGTATAATGCACGGATCATAATTGGTATGTAATCTTTTGATTTTGATATTGTTGACCACATTTTACAAATATTGTTTACCATGTGTTAACACTCATTTGGATTGTACAGCAGCATAATTGGGGCTCCGCCGTGACAAAGGAGTAAATAAACTCTGAAATGCATTGGCCATAAAAGCCTCTTATGCAATTGAATTTAATTCGGCCTTTAATGCAGAAAATAAATGTTGAATACAGTGTGTTACTTACCGTACTTACTATTTGAAGAAGTGTTTGTATTCTTTTTCTATTGAATCTGCAACGTTACATTTGATGACCCAGAGCCATACTTTTTTTAAAAGCTTTAAAAACTTCTTGTGTAACCCAAATTTGGGAACAGCCTTGTGGGTGACTGATTGGATAATTGATACTCATCTACCCATTTGTCTTTCTGCCGTATTTTGGATTCAGGTGCCTCTGTACCCTTATTCAGTCAGCTCCTGTAAATCTTGGTTTTACTTCAGCAAGTAATTATCTGAAAAACCTAACAAATTGCAACTTAAACGAACGTGGTGCCCACCTAATGACATAGCCCTTTCCTCCTTTGAGACACACTCAGGGGGCGGCACACGCATATTAGTTACTAAAGCATACTTCCCCACAGAACATGTTGTTCGGAGATATTGAAGGTTCGTCCCACTCTCTGCAAGGAGAGCAAAGAGTTGATTAAGAAATGGGAAGCAATTCTAAAACAAATGCTCCCTTGATCCTATTTTACTTACGATTCAAGAAATATCAAAAAACCTGATCACATTGAATGCGGAAATAACAGAGGTTGAGAAAGAACTGGTAGAGACCTTAGGACTAGAAGATTACGATCAGGTTCTGGTGGATATTAACACCAAACTTGAGTTATATAAGAATGAATTGTAACAAAAGAAAATTAAAAAAATCAAAAGGGATACATATGATTACATCAATGAGGAGGTGTACTCATGGATGGACAAGTATGGACCTGAGAAGTCGAAAAGACCAACTAGGAACAACTCAGAAAATACAATGAGTTCAGATTCTGAACCTGGTCAAGATACCACAAACTTACCAGAGAGGCTACCTGCTCCAACAACGAGCAGCACAGCAGGTACAGCCACAAGTACAGCCAGTACATTGTCTTTTTTAGGATCCAGAAGAAGAGAACAAGGAGAGGGAGGAGGAAGTCAAAGGCAAGGTCTATTTACTGAGGAAAACTTAGTCATCAATATCTCAGACAGACCATTGACCATAGCAGAAGAGCGGACCCTGCAAAAAGGGTTACGTTTTGTACCTACATATGGGACTACACTCTTTGAAAGCAAGATTGAAATCTACAAATTCATAAGAAAATTAAAATCCAGAGTGTTCTTTGATAAATTAGATACAACTGGTCATCTATGCTCACAAGATAAAGAAACTGAATTTGTTGAATTCAGAGCAAAAAGCCACTTCACACCTCCAATGACGGCACCATCAGTGGACATTTTCCAGAGAAAAGTTATCAAGGACCTTGAGAAAATCAGTTATAAATGACCTAAACACAAAAATTTAAAACCACATGAGATGCAGCTCATCAAAAATGTATATAGTTCTAAGGACATAACCATAAGACCGGCAGACAAGGGTGGTGCCCTGGTTATTATGGACACCACGAACTATGAAAGAGAGTGCAGTAGAGAATTGGAAGTCACCAACATATAAACTCTTTTGGACAGAGACCCCACGGTCTCTATATTAAATACAAACTTGAAGAACTACTCAAGAAAGCTGAAGACCTTGGCTGGATCAACAAACGTACATTCAAATGTTTACTGAATCTCCACCCGAGGATTCCTAATTTCTATACTTTGCCCAAGATACATAAAGATCTTCATTATCCACCTGGCAGACCTATTGTAGCAGGGATGATCAGCATTCTACAGCCTCTGGGGAAATACATTGACTTCTTCCTACAACCTCTAATACAATGGACACCCACTTACATTTGTGATACCACACATTATTTGCAAATCCTTCAGTCAACCACCTTCAATTGCGACCACTTATTGTTCACAGTTGATGTTAAGAGCCTTTATATCTCGATTACCCATGATTTAGGGACAGAAACCATTGAGTGGATGCTCCTACAAGAACCAGAAATGGGGGCTCGCAAAGAGTTTATACTAGCATTGCTACAGTTCATTTCGGAAAATTCATGTTTCCAATAAAAAGATCAATTTTTTCTGTAAACATCTGGAACATCCATGGGGGCAATCATGGCTCATTTCTATGCAAACTGCTTCATGTTCAAATTCGAAACGGATCATGTTCTATCTCAATTCAACATTAAAAACAGCATAAACTTGTGGACCCATTTTATTGATGACATTTTTGGAATTTGGTCTGGCACAGAGACTGAGCTAATGAGTTTCTTTGGTTAACTTAATAAGAAACGATGCACGCATCCCGTTCACTTATGAAACATCTAGAACTGAGATCCACTTTTTCGACGGTAAAATACAGAAAGAAATTGACAACTACAGCACCACTTTATTCTGTAAAGAGACAGATAGGAATAGCTTATTACATCGCTTGAGCTTCCACCAACCCAGCCTCACCCAGAACCTTCCGTACAGTCAACTCTTACGTGTTAAACGTGTAGTTAGTGACCAAACAGAGTATGTGCATGAACAAGCAGAAATGTGCAAAACATTTTTTGCACAAGGTTACTCTGACAGTGATGTGGAAGCTGCCAAAATGAGGGTGGACCAAACTGATTGGGAAACATTGTTGATGTAAACCACAGAGAAAAATAAAACTAATCCATTGGTGTACGTCTCAAAATTCTCTTTGCAAAGCTACAAGATCAAAAACATTATCAAAAGAAATTGGGAAATTTTGACTTGCGATACAAGGGTACAACATTTGTTTAAAGAACCGCACATTTTCGCATACCAGAGAAGCCGGGATCTCAGGGATGAACTGGTCTCTACTAAACCGCCTCTAAAAGAACCCATTACACAATGCACAGGGACCTTTCCATGCCTACATTGCACGAATAAGGTCTTTGTAACAAAGAGCAACTCTGTCAATCACCCACGCACAGGGGAGAAGATCAAGCTTCACAGCTATGGAACCTGTGATAGCAGCCACATCATTTACGCTATAAAATGTCCTTGTGGATTATATTATGTGGGCACATCTAAACAAGCAGCTAAGATCCGATGGAATGAACACAGCTCCTGCATTAGGAATTCCAATATGAATTTGTCAGTGGCACGCCATTGGGCAGAAAAAAGACACAACCTGAACCAGATCAGGTTTCAGATACTGCTCTTCCAGGTGGTTGGGACGTGAGGCGCCGCGCTTGCCCTTCCACCATGCGGGGCCTCTGTGGCACCTTCCTTAGTTGACATGTGTCATCATATACGCTTAACATGATTGTTTATCATTTTGGCTCGTAACTTCAATAGGTACTGTTGATGTTGTGATTACCTATGTCAGTTAGGATTAATATAACATGTGTAGTCATTATTCATGCACATATTTATAGATTGGTATCTTTATTGTTAAGATCATGTGAATGAGTGTTACATTTGAGATCACTTTTATTGTATTTCAGCATTATGGCACACTTTCTCCCAATTTCAGCTGTAGCCTTTGAGTGGATTACCTGTCTACCAATGATGAGTAGCTCACTTTCCACTGAATGTTGTATGAGTACTTTGACACATGCACGTCGACACGTCCCGATCAGCTGTTCCAGCTGGTTGGGATGTGAGACGATGCGCTTGCCCATCCATCCTGGGGGACCTCCGTGGCGCCTTCCTCGGTTAACATGTGTCGGCATATACGCATAACCTGGTTTTTTATCATTCTGGCCCGTAACGTCCAGCTGTGGTGCACTATATTCCTAATATCACCTTTCATGTATAAGTATTTTTCATTTTGCTCTGATCTAGTATTTAGTTTACTGGATTTAGCTCACTATGGAGTCTGTAAACTCCGAACGTGTTTAACATAATATTGCATTATTAGTTTAGATCCAGTTCTTAAACATCAGGAACTATACAATTTAAGTGGGAACCAATCACGCTTTACGCTGCTTAGCACACCCTCGGGTGCGCTTGACGCCGCCAACGTATTACTATGGCAATGGCACATCCAATTAGACAAAGGCATATCAAACTCAGATAATTTGGTCACTTGCTTCATTTTCCTTCAAGTCTCCATTCCCTTAATTCATTTTAATCTATTAGCTGCTTCATTACAGCACCAGTTACAATTTAGTTCCCGCTTACCAGGAACACCAACATCTACATTGAACCAATCACACTGGATGCTGTCGGGCACACCCTTTTAGTGCGCAACAACGCTAGTGGATCACCATGGCAACGGTATATATGGAATAGACCGCGCCACAGTGGGTAACACGCATAGCATGCATTACATGCAGGTAAAACGGTTTGGGAGTTTTCCTTTGCACAACGAACGTCCTGTTAACTTAATGGCAGATCACTATGATCTAATTTCCTTTGATTTTAGTAGTGTGGACAATCGGGCGGGTTACCTAACTAACGCGTGTCACAGCACGTCGCACACTTCGGATATACCGAAGGTAAGCATTGAACCTTCCATTGCATTCTGAAGATTGTATCTCCCAATAGTGGCTATTAAGGGTACAATGTACACTTTATTCACAGTGGTACTGAACATAGAACGGCTAGCACACAGATATTGAGGTAAAGCGTGACTCTTTAAAATGTCTTTATTTTTATTTTTTCAATTTTTTGGATTCTTGATAGAGTTTGACTTCAAGGGAACATTGAATATGGAACTTATGATGCGTCTTTTTCTTTCTGTTTTATTTTCTTTCCACTTTATGATGCATGGATCATAATTGGTATGTAATCTTTTTATTTTGATATTGTTGACCACATTTTACAAATACTGTTTACCATGTGTTATCATTTGGATTGTACAGCAGCATAATTGAGGATCAGCCCTGACGAAGGAGTAAATAAACTCCGAAACGCATTGGCCATAAAAGCCCCTCATGCAATTGAATTTAATTTGGCCTTTGATGCAGAACATAAACGTTGAAAACAGTGGGTTACTTACCAAACTTACTATTTGAAGAAGTGTTCATATTCTTTTTGTATTGAATCTGCAACGTTACATTTCATGACCCATGCCATACTTTTTTTAAAAGCTTTAAAAACTTCTTGTGTAACCCGAATTTGGGAACATCCTTGTGAGTGACTGACTGGATAGATGATACTCATCTACCCTTTTGTCTTTCTGTTGCTGTGCTGAATTTCCCATTTCCCAGGTTTTCAAGAACAGGTTGAGTGGAAACCACAAAAACATATTTTGATATGTTTACCAACCATTTTGTGAGAGGTTAGCGATGTTGTCCTTTTTTTCCAATAGGACATGCATGGACAGAATGGAAGAAAAGGGTAGGACAGAACGACCCAGCATGTATTACCCACAATCCCTGACAAAGGCCGAAATTTGGAGAAAATAACACACTTTTCAGACATTTCCATCACCCACCCACTGAAACATGCCCCCAACAACACATGTACTACCTTCCTGTGTTCCTACTGGTGTCCCAAAAAAAATGGTACCTCACATGTGTGGGTGCACCTACCTGGGAGCAAAGGGAAAAGGCTAAACCACTGGCAACCCCCAAAGACAAATTACAGATTTGGGCTTAGGGTGTCGAAGCCAATGAGAAAAACAGGGAACCCCATGCATTTCTGAAAGAAAAAACACCCATGGGAATCCACAGAGGTCTGACTAGCCTGAACCGCCACAGAATTTATTACCCACAATCCAAGGCAAATTCTGAAATTTGGCAAACAAAAATACATTTCAGACATGTCCCTCCGCCTACCCACCAAAACACACAGCCAACAACACATGTTCTACCATCCTGTGTTCCCACAGGTATCCCGATGAAAATTGTACCTCATATGTGTGGGTGCACCTACCTTGGCGCAAAGCGAAAAGGTTAAACCACTGGTAACCCCAAGTCTTTCGGCTGAGGAGATTTTGAGAAATGTTGCTCTTGTGGACAACCTGCACATTTGGGCCCAGGGTGTTGAAGTCACCAAGGAAAATAGAGAAGCCCATACATTTCCAAAAAGAAGACACTTGTGGGAATCCACAGAGGTCCAACTTGCGCAAATCGCCCCAGAATTTATTAACCACAATCCACGGCAAAATCTGAAATTTGGTGAAAAAAACACACTTTTCAGACATTTCCCTCCACCCATCCACCGAAACACACCACCTACAACACATATCCTACCATCCTGCATTCCCACAGGTATTCCCACAAAAATGGTACCTCACATGTGTGGGTGCACCTAACTGAGCACAAAGGGAAAAGGCTAAACCACTGGAAACCCCGAAAA
This sequence comes from Ambystoma mexicanum, assembly GCF_040938575.1. NCBI lineage: Eukaryota > Metazoa > Chordata > Amphibia > Caudata > Ambystomatidae > Ambystoma > Ambystoma mexicanum. Next base: position 100,766,037 of record NC_090925.1, read on the forward strand.
GGTTTGGGGAGACAACCTGTAGATTTGGGCATAATGTGTTGAAGCTGCCGATGAAAACAGGTAACCCCATGCATTTATGAAAAGACAACACCCGTGGGAATCCACAGAGGTTCGACTTTCGCAAATTGGGCCAGAATGTATCACCCACAATCCCCGACAAAGTCTGAAATTTGGTGAAAAAAAAACACACTTTTCAAACATTTCCCTCCTCCAATCAACCAAAGCATGCTGCCAACTTCACATGTCTCTGCTTTCAGAAGTAGTTGGTCAGACAAAAAGTTGCATGTCGGTTTACCAATCCATTTGTCTGTGGATGGTGAGCAGTTGAGAGCTTGTAAGTTACTCCACAGTTCTTCCACATGACCCGCATGTAGTGGGACATAAAATTGGATCCCCTGTCAGAGATAACTTCCTTAGGAAAACATACCCTGGTAAAAATACCAAGTAGGGACTTAACAACAGCCTGAGTTATAACAGTTCTCATAGGTATGGCTTCAGGATACCTAGTAACATGGTCTACTAAAGCCAGGAAAAATCTGTTCCCTGAAGAGGTTGGAGGGTCTAAGAGACCAACAATGTCAATTCAATTCCTACCCTCTCAAAAGGGACTCACAACACTGGAAGAGGCACCAAAGGTGCCACATTATTGCCTCTACTCTTGCCAGAGTTTTGGCAAGTGTGGCAGCTCCTACAGAACTTATCTACTTCAGACCCCGACTTAGGCCAGTAGAAATACAGAGAGAGCCTTTTTCTGGTCTTCTTGAAACTCAAGTGACCAGCCAAAGATATATCATGGGCTACTGTAGGAACTGGAATCTACTTTCTAGAGGCACTACAAGTCTTCTGTAGTCCCCTGGGCTAGACTTAGGTGGTTCACTGTAGAAGAGGCCATCTTCCCAGTACAACCTATGCTTCCCTGGCTCTTGTCCATCCAGCTGGGAAGCTGCCTGTTGGAAAAGACCTTCAAGAGTAGGACACTCTCTTTGACCTTTGCTGAAGTCTGCCCTACAGGGTCCATCTTCTGCCAGTAAAGACTGAAGCTCAGGATGGTCTGCAGGATCCAAAACTCCAACAGGGGCAAACTACTCTTAAAGCTCTGATGCCTCAGCAGCTGAGTCAACCACTACAGGTTGTTCATCACATTCAGCCTCAGCTGATGGAGGAGTTTCAGGTGTGACTTTGGGCAGTCCCTTAGGGGATGTCCTTATAGGTAGCACAGGAGTGCTGGCTGGTTTCTTCCTGGAGGTTTTAGGTTTCCCCTTTTCCTCCTTCTTCTTTGAAATTGCAGTCAGTAAGTCCTGTGGACTGGGGGTTATAGTTTCCTCTATAATCTCCCCTTGAGAGCGCCTTAAGGTACTCTCCCTAGCCTTCATAGTCTGCTCTTGTTTCCTTTTGCTGGGAGGCCTGGGGGTGCCTGATAAAACTCCAAGAGTTTTTAAGTCATTCCCCAACAGGACTCTCCTAGGTACTTCACTCTGCACACTTGCAGGTATCTTGAGTTGACAATCATGTCATTGCATTGGATGCGAGCTGGTAATTGTGGAAGCATTTGAACAGGGCCTCCAGCAAGCTTAGTGAGGTTTTTGGGTGCCTTAGCTACATCCTCCACCTTGAAAAAAGATTCATCAACTACAGTAATGCTGGCCCCAGTGTCTCTGATGGCAGGCATCTCTTGACAATTCACAAGAACACTGTCTTTGTAATACTCTTTAGTATTGCCTGGAATAGAATTGTAGACATCTAAGTTCTGCTGTTCCCACAGACCATGGGACACTAAAGAAACACTGGCTGAGACTTTCATGTGCTACTCAGCCAGTAAGTGAATGTTTCCACTTGCCATTGGTACTTCTTCCTCCGGGGAGAAGGCTGTGGAGACAGTGTGGATCCCTGAGGGTTTACCCTTACATCTGGGACCCCCTTTCACATGGTCAGTTGACCCACAAGCATAACATTTTCCTAATGTTTTTATGAATGGTTATTTGGTCTGAACTCCCTCTGGTTTAGCACCGGCAGGTGCACTAGCCTGATTTGGTTTCCCTTGGGGCTTACCCTTGTTATGTTTGTGGCCCTCTTTTGGAGTGGAGGTATTGGAATTGTCTTTGTTATCGTTATTGTGCTGCTTTCCATCATCCTTTTTCTGAGTTGCCCCAGAATCCTTGTGAGTGCCCTGTTGGCAACCCCCAAGTCAGCAGCCTTTACTAACTTCTTGCGATCAATTTCCTTAAAGTCAGCCAAGTGCTGTCTCAGCTCAGGAAAGCATGAATCCATAGACTCCAACATAAACAGATGTATCATACCTTCATAAGTGTTAACTCTGTAACCCTTAGCCCACCCATCTAGGTTTTTCAAACATTCACACACCCAGGTAGCCTAAGGGGAACCATCATGCTTTGAGGGTCCTGAGCCTCTTAGGATTCAGGAAAGGAGTTTTTCCAAACCTAGCTATCAAAGCTAGTTTCACACTTCCATACTCCATTCTATCTACTTTTCCCATCTCCATTACAACATCAGATCCAACTTGGGGTAGCTTAGAAAAAAGCCAAGGAATCAGCTGATTCCCTGTAATGTTCTGAATCCCATGGTTATATTCAAAAGTAGCCAACCATTCCAAAATATCAAGCTTAACCTCAAGCATACTTACTGCATCTTTGGGCATGCAAGGCCTCTTAGTACTGCAAGACCTAGAATACTCTGGCGGAGAACCATTCTCAAGAGACAACTTTTTCATTTAAAGTTCATGAGTCAACTCCATTTCTCTGAGCTTAAGTTCGTGATGCTTACTTTCAGTTTGGGCTTGGGTTCTCTTGAATTCTAAATCCAGTCTCATCCTTTCAAGAGAGACAAATTCAGGTCTTAGTGCTGGGCCTGATGGGGTCCCTGTGGTTAAAGGTTGAGGCCTATGAGCAGGTAAAGGTAAAACAGTTCCTACATCTTGAGACTCTTCTCCCATTTGAGGTGGACTCTGAAACCTCATCTTCCTCATTATTTTCCACTTTTTCTGTAGGAGTAGGTATATCACACCCACTTCTCAGACTTTGATATTCCAACAGCTTTTCTATCAATTCTACCATGTTGCCTTATCCAGTGAGGTTCCTAGCTTTACACATTTCTCTCAATTGATCAACTGTTAAAGTGACTAGGGTCTCCTGTCTGTAGCTATCCATATCAGGCATTATAAACAATTTCTTCTCTAGTGGTGTTTAGCCCTGTGAAGGTTATTTGAACAAAGGTCAGAGCAGCACTCTAAGTGTAACAACTATACATTATCCACACCAGTGTTAGGCAGAATCACATGCGGTACACTTTGGGAAAACTACACACAATTAAGACTGCAGGTGTAAGTACAATTTCACCTTTGGTACAAGCCCGTACTACACAGTTATGTGGTTTGCAGTGGCTGAGCAGCCAGACGTATCTCAAGAGGAAAATGAGCAGTACAGGAGGTTACACAAAGGACTAGCAATCACAGTGGTTCAAAAATACACTTACTCAAGGTTTCTTGGTAAAAGAATATACATTTATTTACACAGTCATTTGGAGAACATTCCACAAAGAAGTAGCTCAATATCAAAATCTAATACACTACAATACACCACTAATCAGTTACTGAACAAGTTCAGCTCCCCTGAAGTGGGAGCAAAATGGCACTTCAGTTACTTTAAAAAGGGGCAAAAAGACAAGGTTAAGAAGAATTAAAGCACAATGACTTTCATAGGCAGGGCAAAGGATTTCAGTTCACTACAACCAACAATTCAATTCTATAGGCTTGGGCCAAAGTCAATGGTTCAGAGTCTTGTGTAGGATAGCGCAGTTCTGAAAGTAAACAATTAAATAGTTGCCACTGTTTTTAGAAGTAGTTGGTCAGAAGAAAATGTATATGTCGGTTTAGGGAAGGACAAGCCTCCAAAGTTCGGAAAGTTTCACAAACTTTCAACATGGCAGAAAGGATTTCTTGACCGCATTTGCACAGTACCTTTTAAATGAAGACAAGCTGTAGCTGAAGAAGTTCTTCCTGGCAGTTCAAGCAGATCTCGCTTTTCCTGAGCTTCAGTTGTGCGGACAATATGTAGGCTGTCGGGAGGTTCCTGCACTGCCCAGGGAAGAGACCACAATCTTGGCAAAACATCGGTTTAAGGTGTGAGTGCCTTAATGTCCACAAACTGGTATCCTTCCCACTGGCCATCCGGTTTTCAAAAAGCACTCTGAAGAAAATTCGACCAGTATAGGGACGGTGTCCAGGTGGCTTGCGAGTTGGTTGTTCCCACCAAACTCAAAGGAAGAAGTTTTCCTTGAAGGGCTTCTCTGTCGATGGAGTTTTAGGCAATTCGGACCTGCATCAGGGCTTCGCCGTTGGACCAGGAGTTGCAGCAGTCATCTTCCTTCAGCTCATCTTCGGTTCTCTCGTTCCAGTGGTTGACTCTGCTTTCCAAGTCCCAGATACCTGATTTTAAACAGTTTTCCCCCATTCATTCCAGCCTGGCTGTCACTCATCCAGCAGTGTGGCTGTCCCTGCCAGACAGCCAGCCAGCTAATCACAGCAGTGTGCATTCAGGTCTCCTAGGAGACTAAGCAGAGGGACTTTCAGGCATCTCCATCACATCCTGTCCACCCCAGACACTCAGGTCCCAGAGGAGGGCTTTAGCACTGAAGCCCCCCAAAGGCCAATGAACAAAGGGACCAAACCTGGTTTGGCACGCAGAGACAAACACTAGAAGGACCTTTCCTAAAAGAAACGGCAAAAAAAGTTGACCAGAGTCTGTTTTTAAAGACAGGTCTTGGGTGCCACCTTGAAAAACATGGCTGACCCAATTTTTTGCTACCGGTGTTCGCGGTCTGGAAAACACATGGTAGTTCATTCTAAAACCACTGCCACCAGCCATTTTGAAAGGAAAGCGTAACATTTGACTGTTACATGAGTGTTTAGACTCAGGGGATGCTAGGTAACCCCTCCAGCAAACTATAGGAAAATATAGTGTGCTGGGTCTGTAAATTTAAAAAGACTAGTAAAGTCAATTTAACATTACATGCTCTGGGAGACAGTAGTCAGTCCCAGAGAAGGTATTTAAACCTTGGGAAGTCTTAAAGACATCCCTGTGCCACTGCACTGAAGGGGCTATGTGACACACAAGAAAAAGATGATGCCTGTTTAAAACTCCATATCAAAAGAACACAAAAGTAAAACATACATCAAAATACATGAAAGAGTGGGGAAAAAAAGGGTCACCCTCTTTCCAGGTAAATATTTATAATCCTAGAAATCCAGCAAAGTTGCTGGGGGTCTCAACATCTAAGGGAAATTAGCACATGCTTGAGAATTCTCCCTAACACTGCAACACCACATGTCCTACCTTCCCGCATTCCCACAGTTGTCCTGACAAAAATGGTACCTCATATGTGTGGGTGCATTTACGAGGGCACAAAGTGAAAAGGCTAAACCACTCGTAATCCCAAGTCTTTCGTCAGTGCAGACTTTGCAGAATTTTGCTCTTCTTGACAACCTACAGATTTTGGCCTGGGATGTTGCAGTCACCAAAGGAAACAGGGAAACCCATGCATTTTCTAAAGGAAGACATACGTGGGAATCCACAGAGGTCTTACTTGGGCATATCGCCCCAGAATGTATTACCCACAATCACTGACAAAGTCCAAAACTTAGCAAAAAAACCCACAATTTTCATACATTTTCCTCCGCCAACCCATCAAAACACGCTGCCAACTTCACATGTCCTACCATCCTGCCTTCAAACAGATTTTCCAACACCAACAGTATCTCATATTTGTGGGTACACCTACCTGAGCACAAAGGGAAAAGGCTAAACCACTGGTAACCCCAAAAGGGCTTGGGGAGACAACCTACATATTTGGGCCTAGGGTGTCGAAGCCATCAAGGAAAACAGGAGCCCCATGCCTTTCCAAAAAGAAGTCACCCGTGGAAATCCACAGAGGTCTTGCTTTCGTGGATCGCCCCCAAATCTATTACCCACAATCCCCAGAAAAAAAAGGTATTTGGCAAAAAAAAAAAAGTTCACATATTTCCTATGCCTAGCCACCGAAACACGCCAACAACACATTTCCTACCTTTCTGCGTTCCCACAATTGTCCTGACAAAAACGGTACCTCACATGTGTGGGTGTACCTACCTGGGCGCAAAGGGAAAAGGCTAACCCACTGGTAACCCCAAGCCTTTCGGTAGAGCAGATTTTGCTCGTGTGGACAACCTACAGATTTGGGCCTAGGGTGTCAAAGCCACTGAGGAAAACACAGAATGCCATGCATTTATGAAAAGAAGACACACGTGGGAATCCACAGAGGTCTGACTTGCGTGAATCGCCCCAGAATGTATTACCCAAAGTCCCAGACAAAGTCGGAAATTTTGTGAAAAAAAAAACAATTTTTAGAAATTTCCATCTGCCCACACACAGAAACACGCTGCCAACAACACATGTCCTACCTTCCCGCGTTCCCACAAGTGTCCCAATGAAATAGTTACCTCACATGCTGTGGGTGCACCTACCTGAGCACAAATGGAACAGGATAACTCACTGGTAACCCCAAGCCTTTCAGCAGAGCGGATTTTGCTCGTGTGGACAACCTACAGATTTTGCATGCATTTCCAAAAAGAGGACACTGATGGGAATCAACAGACGTGTGACCTGCGTGAATTGCCCCAGAATGTATTACCCCAATTACCTCATGTTAGTCCCAAATATGAGGCTACTGCAAAGAAATGAAGACACACCAGTCACGAGGAGCAAATATATAAATACTTTACTAATGCTTGAGCGGTCTCGATTTTGCAATGCATGTAAACTGGTTTAGGAAAAGTGATAAAAGTATGGTGTGAGTTGAAACATTTTATACAGATTCGAATATCATGGAGGATTCGGGCCAGCTCATCACATGCTGAGGCCTCATGACCTATAGACCTACAGACGTGGGCATTTCACCATGGCTACATGTGTTAGAGTACTCAACGTCATTTCGCTGACAATTTACTGTCTGGTAAGCAGCATCGAGTGGGATGTAGGAGCATTTTTGTTCTTAACGCAAGGTAACATTCCTTGTGCTTCTTTATGTTATTCCAGTCTAAAAGGTCAGTCTTCAGTTCCACTCAATAGTTCAGCTTCACTTAAACAACACGTACTGTGAAAGGTGCTTCGCTTTAATAGTCTGGAAGCATTTATAATTAGCGGCGAAGAAGGCAAGGAAGCCCAGAAGACAGAAAGGCACCAAATGTACTGATTAGCTATGTTTGTGTCAGTGCTTCAAGGTTCTTGGTTACAGAAAGACACTGTGCTCAGCAGTTTCTACATTCCTGTGCAGGGGCACGTCTAGGGAAGCTTCCGAAGCAAAAAGACCTTCGAATGACTTTACCGCGTTTGTAATGAAAACTCAGAAATGAGAGCAAAGTGGCAAAGATGGTGTTTTCAGGAAACCATGATGGCGTGATTCAATGTGTGTGTTTAGGCCGACGCTCTGAATATGAAATATACATGCTTTTACAAACTCTCCTTTTGGCCTAAGCCAACACATTACTGCTATCATAAGATCAAGCATCATCAACATCAGAACAACCAGAGTCATCACTGTCAGTTATATTGATAGCCATAAAGTATTTGATCGCAACATCCTGCATGATCAGAGCGTTGTCACATCAACAGGTGGATGAGGGCCAGGTCGTAGTTTCATTAGGGTTTTAGAACAGATGTCACCTAGTGCAGACCCTAATATGAGCAGACATTGTATACAACAACAAAACAAAACTATTCCAAACATAATAGCGAGGGTTGAGAAGATCTTCCAGCCCCAAGTTCTCAGTAAATTGCAGGCCCATTTCTTAAATCCCCTGTCCCTTTCAGGGACGTGAACCTCAGTACTTAATATGTGTAACCTTTTGATTGCTTGGAACACTTTGGGGGGAGGAGTCAGGTGCGTAAACACAACACACGGACCCGACTATTTTGCATACACCACCACGCTCAGCTAACATGACATCTAAAACCATTCTGTTCTGAAGAGCTACCAACCTAATTGCTTTTTATTCAACAGTCATGTTAAATAGTATGTCAGCAGTTTCGCTGATGGTGTTCACTAATATTCTAGCCAGTTTTATAATGTCTTGTGAGTTAAGGACTTGTCCCCAAAAAGGAATCATGGCTTTTGCCACATCACCCAATATCTGGAGAGGAACACAATCAAAGTAAATGGGTCCCCCGATGTATAAAGGTCTATTTTTGTTCACCAAAACTGCAGTTTTTACACATTTATTGTATGTGCCCATATACCGGGAACCTTTTTTCCTCAACCAAAAAGGGACCATATCTGGGTCATGAATAATAGTTTAGCATGGAGGGATTGCTTCCCTGATCCCTTCTGGTGACATTCTAAATGAGATCAGGGACTGATAGGGTATAGTATACTTATTTACTTTTCTAGTGGAGGCAGTATTGGTAGCTTTTATTTGCAAAGGCAGAACAACCCAGAGGCAGCAAGACCCATCAGTCAAATTCATTAATGTTCATTCCATCAAAATTTCCAGTGATACTATCATTCCACTTCCCAAAGAATCGTGCTCTAAAGGATGCATGGCAAGAGGTAGAGAGTGGAAGTGGATAGATGTACATCCTAGACCTTTCTCACCGTGTTGCAGTAGGTGAGCACATACCCAAAAGTTTGTTTTGTTGAGTATTGCATGTGTGCCATTCATAATTTGTATGAGTGTGTTATTGTGATGACCTTCTCAGTGCTTCAGATAAAGCAGATGAAGAGTGTGAGAATGCACATAGAGAGGAGACAAGGTAGGGCCAACAGTAGGCAGTAGTACACTGAGCAGATGTGAATATTCCAGGTACCATAATACATTTATTAATGTGACCATGACACAAGCTGTAATAGTTATCACTACAAATTTCTCCTTTCTAGATCAAAGCCTGTTAGATATTTGTATTCCAGTGGCAAAGTTGTCCATGTCCTCATTTCTATGTGCCCCAAAGAAAGTCATAGTTTTCAGTGTCCGTTAAGAAGCCTCACTGAAGCAGGCTCTATAAGTTCATCCATTGGTGGCACTTCACCACATGGCCGATCTTGCTTGTAGTCTTCTTCTTGCCCTGCCCCCGTCTTTAGGGGGATTGAAGGGAAGGGAAAGTCATTGATTTTTTGTGGGTGCAGTATACAATCTACACTTTCCTAATCTAACAAAATGTCAATCCCTAACTATTTCCATCATCAAAGATTATACCTTGCACTTCCAAGTATGGTGTGGTTTGGGAACAAAGCAACAGGGTCTGATGAAAGTGCAGGAAGTGAAGGATCCTCAAGTTGTTTGGAACCACAATCTTGCTCCGGATTAGAATGCTGGGTGCCCCCACGGTACATCCTTGCAATCAGGATCATCAACCCCCTCCTTAACCTGTGCGTTATGGTAAAGGCAAGGGAACTCGTTTCAAATGCGCTCCATGAATCCAATTGTGTTTTCCTTCAACTTGGACAGCTGTTTGTGTAGCCAGGAGTACATGATATGGTCCTTTCCAATGAGCTGCAAGGCAAGACTGCCTTTGAAGTTCTTTAAAAGGACAAAGTCCCCAGGTTAAATGCAATGATCAGGTCCTTCATATTTCTCAGGCAAAGCAGCTGAAACCTGTTGGTGGATCAAACACAGGTTTTGAGTCAATTGGTCACAGTAATCAGTTAATAATGAGTATTCTACTTCGCATAATTTATTAGGTCTAGGTGCATTACATATATTAGCTTGTCTCCCCACGACGATCTCATAGAGAGAAAGTTCCATTCTCGACTGAGCTGCGGTCCTCATAGCCAACAGAGATAATGGTAAGGCGTCCGGCCATTTCAGGTTACTATGTGCACATATCTTCACTAATTTATTCTTAAGGATGCCATTATGGCATTCCACCAAACCGGCACTCTGTGGATCCCTCGCTGAATGAAATTGCTTATCTATTTGTAGCGCCTCGCATATCTGTAGCCTGATAGCCCCTATAAAATATGGTCCATTATCTGGCCAAATTACTCTGGGTAATCCAAATCTGGGAAAATATTCTCTTAGCATTACTTTTGCAGTGGATATGGCTGTGTTATCTTTCAACAGGAAGGCTTCAACCCATTTACTAAATGTACAGATCACCACTAATACATATTTGTAGTTTTGGCATTGTTCCATCTCGATGAAGTCAAAGTGAATAACTTAAAATGGTACAGAAGGAGGATCAAAACTACCTCTGGGTGCTGGTGTACCCTTTCCAATGTTATGTTGTAGGCAAATCATACAGTTCTGTACTAGTAATTCTGCAATCTTTGAAATGGTCTCAATGAACCATACAGTGTCCATGTTTTTACAAATACTTTTCACACTAACATGTGCTGTTCCATGTGCCTCAGTGACTAATGCTGTCACATATGCATTAGGAAGCATCCCTCTTTGTTCATCCCGGTCAACCCAACATCCTTCCTAATTGAATACTGCAGGTACTAAAGCCCAATACTCAATCTCTACCTTTATGGCTTCAGCCTGACTATCTTTCACACAGCTAACACCCTCCGCCACCATTCCCGATTCAGCAACCCATTTAGCAGAATCTAACACATACATCTGTGAATGTTGGTCAATGGCAGTTTGTTTAGCCATCTTGTCTGCAAAGGTATTTCCTCTTCCTATGTTGTCAGTCACTCTCTGTTTACTGCGCATTTCTTTATAGCTCATTGTCTAGGCAGGGCTAATGCTGACAATAATTGCACTATCAAGGGACCATGCTGGATTTTCGTAGCATGCCATATTAAACATCCCCTCTGGGCCCATAAGCGTCTGAAGTTTTGAGCGACTTCAAAGGCATACTGACTATCAGTATATATATTGGCACTAAGCCCCTGGGATATCTCACAAGCTCTAGTCAAAACAACAATCTCTGCAGCCTGGGTGGAGTTGTATGGAATGATTTTGCTTTCGATAATATTGTCTAATGTATAAGCAACAGTAGAATTGCCATCAGGTATCTTAAAACAAGAGCCATTACAAAGCAGCTCTCCATCTTGCGATGTCAGTGGTGTATCGAACAAATCAATGCTGCCCGTTGTATACTGTTCAGTAACGTACAGGCAGTCATGGGATGCATCATTAGTGCATTCCTCATTCAGAGGAGGCAGTAGTTCAGCGGAATTCATAGAACAGCATCTCTTCATTTTGATATGAAGGGCAAAAAGAAGCAATTCATACCTAGTTAGTCTGGCAGATGTGAGATGCTGTGTCTTTGCTCAATTTAATAGAACATCCATGGCGTGGGGTACCATCACAGTTAAGAAGTGACCCAAAACCATACCCTCACATTGTTTCACTGAGGCAGCGGCAGCAGATACAGCCCTAAGACATTTCAGCAAAGCACATGCAACAGCGTCTAACGTGGAGGAAAAATAACTGCATGGTCAATTCCTTCCCCCATGGTCCTGTGTCAAAACAGCCAAGGCACATCCATCCTACTCATGCACAAATAAAATAAACTCCTTTCTGTAATTTGGTGTGCCCAGAACCAGCGCTGAACATAACACGGTTTTGAGCAGATCAAAAGCTTCCTGACACTCTGTGTCCCATTGTAGTGGAAATGCTACATCCTTCCTTGCTTGTTAATGCCATCATTGGCATAATCAAAAGCGAAACATTTGAAATCCATTGCCTACAATACCAAGTCATACCGATAAAGGCTCTAACTTCTTTCTGCATATTTGGAACAGTCATGCCAGAGATGCTTTGTATATGTTCATGTGCATGCCGTCTATCCTCCTTCAACAGGAGACAGCCTAAATAGGAGACCTCATGTTGACAATATTGGAATTTTTTCAAGGATGCTTTATGGCCATGCTCAGCTAAATGCTTTAATAATAGCACAGTTCCCTCCTTGCAAGCGCTTTTGGGATCTGTAGCAATAAGCAGATCATCAATGTTCTGTATTAATGTGCATGTGGGAGGCAATTCAAGCATATCAAGTTCCTTTTTAAGGGCTCTGCTGTAAATGCTAGGACTCTCAGTGTATCATTGTGGTATACGTGTGAAAGTGAAAGAGCGTCCTCCCAAGGAAATATACCTACTGTTCAGGCATATAAGTATGCTAAAAATGCGTTCTTCAAGTCTATCACTGAAAAATGTGTAGCCGTGGCAGGAATCATAGTTAAAATGGTAGTGATGTCAGGGACAATGGAAAATAGTGGTGCTACTACCTTGTTGATTTCACAGAGATCAATAACAAAATGATAGGGTAAAGCATTATCACCATTCTTATAAACAGGCAGAACCAGGCTATTAAATGTGCTACCAGAAATCTGTTCAATCACTCCTTGATGCATTATATTGGAAACAATCCTCTTAAGGGCTTGTTCGCCTTCAATAGATATTTTATATTGCGGAATGCGTGGCAGTGTGACACCAGATTTTAATACTATTCATACAGGTTCAAAATTCACTCGGTGAAGGCAAAGTCATAAATTGTGAAATGGAATTCAGCTGGGGTGAAATGGTCAAATTCACTCAGTCTGGCGAGAAGTAAATCAGTGCATTCAATTTCTTTAACAAATGTAATCCCAGTAGATTCTCACCACAAATTGTAGTCAGTAAAAATGGACATGTATCTGTGAATGGACCCAAAGCTATTGGTATCGGTTGAGAAACCGGGCTTACTACTGGTGTACCAGAGAACCCTACGTAAACATTATTCTGCCCTGAGAGTTGGATATCTGGAACCCATAGATGGTCAACAGAGCACTTCTGTGCTCCTGTGTCTACTAGAAAAGCATGCTCTCTACTCCCCACTTTCATTTATAAGTAGGATCCTTTTCAACGGCAATAGGAATAGGTTCCAGATCCTGCTTTCGGGCTGTCCTAACAAAACAAAATGTCAGCAGACGTAAAATCCTTGGTGAAATAGGAATACAAATTAGTGTCAAAAGTATTCGTATTACCAGTATTTGCTGGTGGCTTCCCTGATTCCCTGCATTCTTATCCTGCAGCTGATTTTGTGATTCTAGGCAAACTGATTTCTGTTTAGTCCGGGCATTCCATTGCATGCTCTCGATCTCCTACCAATCGTTCGATTCTATGTTCTCTGCTGGAGGGTCGGACATTGTGCCCTCCAGTGACTCTCTTGCCTACAGTATGTGCATTGATTCATATGTATGGTGCCACTTTGCGGTATGAACTGGCCTCGTGGTTGTGCATTCCCAACTCATGATCCCCTTGCAATGTGCCACAAAAAACTCTAGTTTTCAAATCTAACTTTTTCTTTTCGACTTTCTCATTATTTCACCTATTCTCATAATATTGAGCCATATCTCGGTAATCAGATTGTAATCTAGTAATCTAGCTTGCCATGCACTTTCGGACGCAGTGATCTGTGACTGAATGTCCGGCAATGTTAGGGAGAATTCTCACGAATGTGCTAATTTCCCTTAACTTTTGAGACCCCCAGCAACTTTGCTGGATTTCTAGGATTTTAATTTTTACTTGGAAAGTGTGTGAGCTTTCTTTCCCACTTGTTCATGTATTTTGATGTGCGTTTTATGTTTGTGTTCTTTGGATATGGAGTTTTAAAATAAACTCCATATGCATCATCTTTGTCTTGTGTATCACACAGCCCCTTCAGTGCAGTGGCACAGGGATGTCTTTCAGACTTCCCAAGGCTTAAATACCTTCTCTGGGACTGACTACTGTCTCCTAGGGCATTTAAAGTTAAATTGACTTTGATAGTCTTCATAGACCCAGCACAAACTATCTTCCTATAGAGTGCTGGAGGGGTTGCCTAGCATCCCCTGTGCTAAACACTCATGCAACAGTCACTTGTTACCCTTTCCTCTTGAAATGGCTGGTGGCAGTGGTTTAAAATAAACTACCATGATTTTTCCTGACTGCAAACACCGGTAGCTAAAAATCGGGTCAGCCATGTTTTTCAATATGGCGCCAAAGTCCCCTCTGTAAAAACAGACATCTTTTTTTGCTGTTTCTTTTAGGAAAGGTCCTTCTAGTGTTTGTCTCTGCGTGCCAAACCAGGTTTGCCCCCCATCCAAATGGATGGGGGGCAGCATCTCATGTACCCCTCCTTAGGGACAGAAATCAATCTGACCCCAGGGAGGGCTACATGAGTTGCCCCCATCCACTTAGGGTAGAGGGGAGAGGGCTACCTCCCTTGCAAATGTTCCTGGTGGATAATGGACCCCACCCTCACCCACCACCACCCAAAACTGTGTTTTCTTTTTTTTTTTGGCCCCTTCCCTGGGGACAGATGATTGCCCATCTGCCCCCAGAGTATTTGGCTCCATGGTTTGGTGGTTGGCGGGAGGGAGCTGCTTACATAGTAAGCAGCCCCTCATCCCCCACTTCAGAAACAGATCCCTGGTGATCTAGTGGGCATTGCTGGGCATGGATTGAGCACTCTGCAACAGATCCACGCTTAGCAATGCTTCAGTTGAAAAGGGGAGAGTCTCCTCTTTCCAACGACACCTCTCTCGATCTGAATGGCACAATAGTGCCGCAAATCGAGGGGGAGAAATGTAGAGACCTGTTAGACAGAAACCTGTGCAGTTCCCTTTGGGACCACTGCAAAAGATTTAAGACTACAGGTGTTTGGCAGTAAACCCACTTGGTAGCAGTCTGTACCACCCAGATTTACCTGGTAGCTGTGGCTGAGCAGTCAGACTTCCCTCAAGAAGAGTTAGGCAGTATACAGAGCATACATAATAGGTACAGAGGCACAGTAGTACAAGCAAACACTGACCAGAGCTAGGTGTAAAAGTATATATTTATTTATTTAAAAGACACACTCGTAAATTACACTAGCACAAAAAAGGTAAGTAAGTCAAAACACAGTCACTATTACTTATATGTACATCCCTAGTTATTTGTTGGACAAGTCTAAATTAACACCACTTATTTCCAAACAGAGGTGAGCGCTTAACGTTAGATGGCACTCCAACAAGTTAGTTAAAAAGGGAGGGAAAAGGTAAAAGTAATGAAAACAGCAAGGCAAAACACTTTTCAGAGATCCACAGTGAGTTTAGAAAGGCAGTCTTTTGAGGAGCAAGGAAGTTCGGTTGCCAGGCCCACTCTAGGGAAAAGCCAGGCGAAAAGATGCCCAAGATCACACAATGTCACAAGTCTTTACAGGTGAGTAGAAAAGGTTTTACCAAGTTTAGAAAAGTTTAGTTAGGGTGTCCCAGGCTTACCCAGGGTCGAGAGCCGAGGGCTAAATCTACCCCGTACAATCGGTGGCAAGGGAAGCCGGGCGGGAACACGGTACCTTTAAAATGGAAAGGATCCTCCAGCGGTGGCAGTTGTACCTGGTAGTGGGTGCAAGTTGCGGCGTCGTCCAGAGGAGGAGAATATCTCGTCGTGGAGGAAAGCTGAAGGTCGTTGCACTACCAGGGAAGAAACCAGCCGTGGAATTTTTCCGGTTAAAAGGATATTACCCGTCTTTCGCGGTTGAGGTAAAAAGTGGTATCCCGGTTGCCGGGGTGCTTGGCAGAAGCAAGGCGGCCACGAGATGCTTCAGGGCGGCGAAAAGAAGGCAGAAACTGGTTGTCCCCACCAGTCAAGGGAAGAAGACTCTCCAGGCGGGAGATCTCCTCTGTCGTTGGGAAAAGTGGTGAGACGGTTCCGCAGGGCTCCACCGGTGGTGTCGTCTTGGCAGGTCGGCTCGGCTTCTCCCTTTTCGGCTTCTTAGGTCCTGTGGCGACTTCTGAAGAACCAGTCCCAAAAACCCTGCTTTTATGCAGCAAACCCCCATTCATACAGCCTAGCTGTCACTCAAACATGCTAAGTGGTGAGCGGGGTGGCTCACCACTTGGGCCAATCACACCAGAGTGCGACATGAGTTGGCAAGGCAACTCAGTCCAGGGTTCCTAAACCCCCTCCCGCACCCCCTGTGGTACCCAGACAGAATGGCACCACTGTGGAGGGCTTCTGTGCAGAAGCCCGCCAAAAGTGGAACAAAGGCTCGACTCGGGTTCAGGGTTACTGAAGTGAACCTGGACGCCATTTTGGCGGTGAGTTCTGGCAAAAAATCCCAACCGGTGAATTTATATTAAATAAATAAACCGGCGGTATCTTTAACATTGCACCAAAAAGTGGTGCATTAAAATGAATGGGAAATCCCATTGGGAAATATTCCGGTGGAATATTTCCGTGGCATCCACTGCCACCAGCCAGAAACTCGGCGAGGGGGGACGGGACAGAACCCCCTCGACATCAGGGACAATCTAATTGCCCCTACCAGTACTTCCACAGTATGATGGTTTGTACTGGTTAAGTTCCTAAGTTAAGACTAGTAAAGTCAATGGTGACTTTACAGACCAAGGGAGACAGTAGTCAGTCCCAGGGTGTGGAGTCTATGTTTGGGGGTCTCTATGACACCCCTGTGTTACTGCACTGAGGGTGCTGTGTAACACACATTCAAAAACCGATGATAGCCTATAGGGAAAAAATACCCCATAGCCCATAAGCGCATAGCAAGTCACAGAAACACTCTCAAGTCATGTCCAAGAGTGAGGGTAAAAGAGTCTCACTCTTGGCAGGAGAAAAAATAAACCCCCAAAAATCCAGCAAAGCTGCTGGGGGACTCACTAGGTTAGGAAATTCAGCCTAAACAGAGAATTCTCCCTAACAAGACCCACCTTTCATTTTCACTGCGGCAGCCATTTCGAATGCCGTGGTGAAAATTACTTTCAGTTTCATGTCTGTGTGCATTTTGTTAAACCGTAATCATATAGTGCCTCCTTATTATGAATATTGGCCTCAACCCATTCGTGTTACACAGAAAACTGCGTTCGCAAGGTTCCAATTTTGGGTTAACTTCACCGGCATTTTAAGATTCATCCGCCATTTTGATTTCAACTCATGTTCCATGTTCTAAAATGGTGGACTGTGTTTTCGATTTGCAGTCGAGCCGAACAACCTTTGAGTTTTGTTGGTGCACACTGCGAGGTGTTGGGAGCCAGATAGCTATCTGTTTTGCTTTGTAAACTGTACAGTAATAACAACAGTAATACTTGTATCTTTTCAGTCTGTGATTGGTGTATTTCTATTGTGGAACTAGGCCTCATATTTCTTTGGTGTTTCAGATGGCGCCCGAATAGGGACCCTCAAGATTGGTGCCACCTCGTTGAAGAGAAGACGCAGCCATCAGACTGGGAACGGACGGTGAGAAACAGCGGGACCCTTTGTAGGAGACATGAGACCTCAACAGTACTGCACAATCCGATCCCTGAACGGTGAGCACGCGGTTCGAGGAGGCATCTTGATGAGGGTCCACATATCGAGGAGGGCAGTTTTGCCAAAATCAACAACCACAAGGGTCCTTTGTCCTTTGCAATCCGATCAGGCCTCCTCAGTCCTTTGTCATCAGATGAGTCGTGCCCCGATTCCTAAGTATCCTGATATTTGGTTGCAGTTTTGTCCTCATGAGCACAAACAACACCAGATAACACCAGTGATCTGACATGCCTGAGAAATTGTCTGCCTGTTTCAGGGGTTTATTTCACATAGACAGACAATCTTTGGAATTTAGCCGACTGGCGCCACAGGAAGGGGTGCTGGCATGTATTATGTACTGTAGGTATGGAATTGGTAGTATAGTATTCAACGATATGCGGCACAGACAAACTAGGCATGCTTCCGAATTTCAGGGGCCAGTCAATTCAATAGTAGTTTTGAGGGCACCCTTTTAGAGTATTTAGAATCTATATTGTTAAAGAAAAAAGCTAGACCTGCAGCATTTGAAGTAATTGGAAAAAAATTGGAAAAAAGAAGCTATGCAGCAGCTTAAGAGTAAAGAGAACCATGCACATCGTCATATGTCTAATTCAGAAAAGGAATTATTGTATGATCTACAGAAACAGTCAGTCTGTTAGAAACATGGATAGGGCTTTCCAACTTTTCATGTTTCAGATGAACTAATTGATAAACTTTTAAATGAACGTAGGACTGGTGCCACAGCACCACCTCCTTATGTACATCTTCCTGCTGTTTTTCCTCTTTCCACTGTTGCACTTCCTCCCGTAGCGGTCCCTGTTCTTCCCTTTGTTCCTCCGCTGCCAGCTGTTGCTCCTCTTCCTATTGATGCTTCTCCTTCTGTATCTCCACCTTTACCGAGTATTACTATTCCTGTGATTCCATCTTTGTTGCCAGCAGTAGGGTCTCCACTACCTGTTGTTCAGGATTTGTCTACTCTCTCTTTCCCAAGCTGTTCTGCTCTGCATGTAGCAAATGAAGGGGCGGGTGCTGAATAAAAAGTATTGACTCGTAGTACAGTTTCCAAAGATAAGAAGAACAAATTGTATGCATGGGCTAAGAAATGTATAGAGAAAGGTGAAAAATCAGCTGTTTTAGCTACACCACTTGATCTAGAAAGTGTTCGCAAACAGAATGTTTTTATTGAGGTGATAGGAAAACATTTGGCTGTGATGTGGAATAATTTGACGGACACGGATGTCCCACAAGGGTTGAGGGATTTGAATGTTTTGGCTTATTCAAGGGACACCGTGGAGAAAGTAAATGAGCATGTCAAGAGGGTTTTTGAGTTTAGGAGGGAGTTAGAACAGTTGCAGAATGATGAAATAGATGGTGATAGATTGGATGCTTTGTATGTGCAGAAACGGTTCCTTCCTCCTTGTAACTCAACGAGTGAAGAGATGCGAATTTGCACAAGGGATGCGCTTAGATGGATTACGGATGTGTCAATATCTCCCATAGAAGTATATGATACATTTAGTCAGTACACTCTAGAAATGCAGAAGGAAGTGTTACAGGTAATGGTAGAATACCTGCAGGATGAGTGTATGAAGAAAAAGATTTGTTGTCCAGCAGATTTGATGATTATTTATAAGAGAGCATTTGCACCCGATACTGCTTCGACTACTTTAGCGCTCGATCTAGCCCTATTGCTTAACACACGTTCAGAGTTGCCTACTTCTCAGTTGCCTATGAGAGAGGTTCCTCCGACATTTTTTCCTAAAGTTGAGATTCCAGCTAATGTTGCAACAGGCGCAGCAGCACTACTATTGAAGCTCACTATGTATCACAATTTGTTCATGTCCCGTTCTCCAGACAGTAAGTGACCACTATCAGGCAGTCGATTCCAGACATTAGGAAAAATCCAACAGGGTTTTATAAAGAAATAGAATCTGTCTTGCATTCGTCAATTTTCACCCGGGGTGATATAGACTTGTTGTTCCCGTAATCCTATCTGCTGATTTATGGAAACAGATTAAGACTGTAGATGATCAAGCGGAATTGGGTGACACGTGGGTCAACTTGGTGCGGTTAGACGGAGAAAGGAAAGCTGGTGAGAGACCATCGCAGGTGATACTGACATTGCCAGATAGAATAGTAAAAAAATTAAAGACTCTGGTCCCCAAGAGAAGAATTGTTTGGGACAAACTCAGTTCTTGTCCCAAGGGAAATCTGAAGGTGCTACCAAATTCTTTAATCGGTTCAAACAAGTATTTTCAGATTTTAGTGGACAGGATTTAAGTACCAAGTCAGGGAAAAGGTTGTTTGTGGATACATTTATGTGTGGATTGTTGCCTGATATCCAATCACAAATCATGACTTCCGAAAGTGCTGTGAAAGCTAAATCACAGTCTGAAGTATTGCATATGGCTCTGTATTACAACAATAGAGTCAATAATGAAAAAGAGAGGATGGAAAAGAAAAAGGGAGACTTGAAAACAAATGTATTGTTGCAGCAGATAGAGGAACCAGAGGTGGGAGTACACAGTTTAGAGGCCAGTTTGCTCCTCAAAGTGATACACAGTTGGATCTTGTACACATGAACAACTGTGCTTGTTGCAGTCATGAGGGTTATTGGCGAGTCCAATGCCCTATCCTTCAGCAGAGATCGAATAACACATATGGAATCATGGGAAAACATTCCTGAGGCCACCCTGGGGGTTGGGCATCCTGGTAGAAGCCAATTCGCTCAAAATCCACAGTCATTCTTGCAAAATAATCAGCAACCTAGCGTAGATAGTAGAAATATTTTTGATAAATCTTCAACTGCCTATCTTTTTGAGGATCTTGTCTTTGATGATATATTGTTTGGTTAGGACAGCCCAAAGCAGGGTCTGGAACCAGTGCCTATTCCCATCGGTGAGATGAAAGTGGGGAATAGGAAGCATCTATTTTTGATAGATACAGGAGCACAGAAGTGTTCCATTGATCACTCACGGGTTCCAGATATTCCACTGTCAGGGCAGAATAACATTTCTGTAGGGTTTTCTGGCACGCCAGTGGTTAGTCCGGTTTCTCAGCTGGTACCGATTTCATTGGGGCCATTCACGGATCACTGTCCATTTCTTCTAACAACTAATTGTGGTGAGAATTTGTTGGGGTTGAATCTGTGGAAGGAATTAAATGTGGTAATTCATTGTTTTTCAGATGGAGAACGTTTGAGGATTTCACCCCAGCAATCTTCTGCCTCACAATTTTTGACTAGACATTTACCGTCTAAATTTAGTTCTGGCATGTTTATGGGAGGTTCATGACAATGATGTTGGCATTTTGCAAATTGAACCTGTTAACATTGTTTTGAAGCCAGGAGCTAAGTTGCCACCTATTCCACTCCACAATATAAGAGTTCAGTTAATGGTGAGCAAGCTCTAAAAAGCATAGTTTCTGATTTTGTTCATCGTGGAATAATTGAGGAGATTGCAGTAAGTGTGTGCAATAGCCCGATTTTACCGGTGTATTAGAAAGGGGATAATGTGATTCCTTTCCATTTTATTATTGCTTTGTGTGCTATCAATAAGATGGTTGCTCCACAATTCCCAATTGTGACCACAATATTAACGATGATTCCAGCTTCTGCTAAACATTTCAGTGTGGTTGATCTTAAGAATGCCTTCTTTAGTAGTCCCGTACATGTGGATAGTAGATATTTGTTCTCGTTCACCCTAGAGGGACGCTCGTTTATATTCACTTGTGTGCCACAAGGGTACACAGAGAGTCTGAATATTTACAGTAAAGCGTTGAAAGAGCAACTTGATAAACTTGAGTTGCCTGCCAATTGTACATTATTGCAGTACATTGATGATTTTCTTTTAGCTGCAGACTCAGAAGTTGCTTGCAAAACGGGTACCTTTTTGTTGCTTATTCATCTAGCAGAACATGGGCATAAAGCTTCATTGAAAAAGTTTCAGTATTGTCAACAGGAGGTCGCCTATCTAGGCTATCTCCTGTCAAAGGAGGGAAGATGACTGACACGTGAACAGATAAAAAGCATCTCTAGCATGGCTGGCCCAAATACACAGAAAGAGGTCAGAGCCTTGATAGGAATGGCTTCTTACTGTAGACAGTGGATCCCTAATTTTTCACTAGTGATCAAACAAATGTTGTCATTGACAAAGAATGGGCATTTCTTTGCTATTACCGTGGAACTTGGAACACCAGAACGCTTTTGATCTGCTCAAGGCTGCACTGTGTTCAGCACCAGTTTTGGGCACACCAAATTATGGCAACGCCTTTGTGTTATATGTGCATGAATGTGTGCTTTGGCTGTTTTAATGCAAGAACATTGAGGAAGACTAGACTGTGCGGTTATTTTTCCTCCACACTTCCTGTTGCATGCACTTTGCCGAGATATTTGAGAGTTGTCGCTGCTGCTGCTTCCATAGAACAATGTGAGGGTATGATTTTAGGTCCCTCTTTAACCGTGATGGTACCCCACTCCGTAGACATTCTATTAAACAGAACGCAAACGCAACACCTTACTTCCACGCGATTAACAAGATCCAAACTTGTTATTTGCTCCGCATGTCCAAATTAAGAGGTGTTGTGTTTTGAATCTGGCTGAATTATTGCCTCTTCCGCAAGACATAGCTTACAGTGACAGCATGTCACATAACTGCCCCTATACTACAGAGCAAGAAACCAAAGGCAGAATTGCTTAAATGATACACCATTGAAAGAACCAAAAGGGGAGCTGTTTTTCGATGGCTCCTGCTTCAAACCTCCAGATGGTACTCCGTGCAGGCCGCAGAGATTATCGCATTGACTCGAGCTTATGAACTTTCCAAAGGGTTTAGAGTAAATATATTTACAGGTAGCCAGTATGCTTTTGGGGTGGTTCACAACTTCAGTAGACTATGGGCAGAACTGGTTTTCTTGACCTCACACGAAACTGAAATCCAACATGGTACCTTGATAGTTCATCCACTCTCAGCACTTGCACTTCCTACTCAACTAGAAATCATGATGTGCGCCGCACATTAGAAAGTGACAGACGATGTAGGGAGAAGAAACGCTTTTGCTGACAGGATAGCTAAACAGACTACCATTAATTTATGTTCAGAAATGTATATAACAAAAGATGTCTGTACAGTAGATGAAGGAACTGATTCGATAAAAAATATTCAAGCTGGTGCCATTCCAGAAGAACTTAAGCACTGGACTGAGGGTTTAGCAAGTTTGAATGAGGAAGGTTGCTGGGTAGAAAATGCAAGGTAAATATGGATGCTACCCGATGCTTATTTCACCGCTATGTTTATGATGGCTCATGGTCCTACCCATATATGTGCTAGAAAAATCTGTAAAATACTAGAACCTGTTTGGGTAATTGTAAATATCTCAAAGACTGCCAAGCGTTTGGTCCAAAACTGTATGGTATGCTTACATCATAATATAGGGAAGTGTGCAGCGACACCGAGGGTTAGTTTTCGGACTCCCTCTGTGCCCTTCGAGGTAAAACATTTCGACTTCATCAAAATGGAGCGCTGCTACAATTATAAGTATGTTCTGGTAGTTATTTGTGCCTTTGCCAAGTGGGTTAAAGCCTTCCCTGTGAAATATGCCACAGCAATGACAATGGCGAAAACCATGTTTAAGGAATATTTTCCTAGATTTGGTTTGCTGAGAGTCATTTGGTCGTTTTTGGTGTATTTCTTTTGTGGTACCAAGCCTCGATATTTCTTTGGTCTTTCAATTACGCATGCCAACGTGAAACTGAAGGTAATACAACCCCCGGGCCGTGATGGGGAACTTCATCCTCATATAGCCCGGGAGTTGGATTACAGTTTTGTGCGATCCCTGCTTTTTAGGTGTAATTTTGGGCAATGTCATTCACACACATGTTTTTTAAAGTAGTACTTCTTTTTGGGTAGTATGTTTCAATTCCATTTTTTTGTAAATGTCCTGGCTGTTGCTATCATTTGTGGCTATGGTTTCCATTGCTTGTTAGGATTTTAATACTCTTTTTAGGGATGCATATGAACTAAGGTTCAGCCAGACAATGTGTTCAGAATTGCCATATGAGGCTGTACCTGTTAAATGGTAGGAAGCATTCATAGCACACGCATTTTATATGGGAGAGCATTATTATTTATAAGGTGTAACATGTTTGTGACAGTGTTGTCAGACAATATGGCATCCCAGAGGTCTTTAAGAGCTGTATCTGCTTTTATATATGCTGCAGGAATTTCATCTTTTGAGAATGACAAAAGAATTTTTTGTGTGTCGATGGAGTTCATTTTACAGATGTCTGAAATGCAATTCTTCTTTACAGTGTTAGAACTGCATTGAAAAAGTTCATGTAAGAAAATATAGAGTGTACAGGACAAATGTAAATGAATGCAAAAAAGGGAAAAAAAGGTGTTTGTTAACAAACCCCACAAAATGTTTCTTTTCAGAACCACCACTAAAGAAGAAATAACTGAAATTGAATTAACACTCCCAAACACCTTGTTGATTGACTGCGATGTCTGCGAATTCTGCAGTAGTCCACAGGCAGCATGTGCCACATACGGGTCTACCATAATAAAGGAAAATCATGGAGAAAAGTGAGGGATACATCCATTTTTCTAGAAGTGCACACATGAAGTTCTTCTAGCTTACAAAAATGCCATATTTTTGGTCCAATCTGATTTCCTACACAATCAAATTGACTTGTCCCTAAATAACCTGCCAACTCAACTATAAAAACCTTGATGAATCTCCACTATTTTTCCCAATCATTAAAACTTTCAATGCAGCTAGCAAATCAATTTAGTAACTTTTTACAGGCAGGATATATAAGTTCTACATAACTGTCCAATCCAACAAAAACTCCTGTACTGCAGTGAAACCTCTTAGTAGACCTGCATCTAAACACTCTCCTGTTTACTGAACAAGTTTAAACCCTTATTCCAGAGTTGACCTAGTAAAAGCCTAAAGCTATGACCAAAACTATTTCACATCTGGTTTATTTATCCATGATCCAGGGGACACTCCCTTCGTAGCTTAAATCTACCATCATCACATTCCTGATCATGGAAAGTTTACTCGATCCAACAGAAATGGGCAAGTAACCTCCTGTAGCTGCATTACCATGGATTTCTAGGATTCTCGAGAAAGTGGTACAAACACAATGCTCGTTTATGGAGATCCTAACTCAATTTCTTATTCTTTTCAGTCAGGTTTAAGGCCCGAGCATGGGACAGAATCTGCTCTGGTATGGGATGGTCTTCTATACCACTTCAACTAGGGCAACTATTCCTTGGTGCTCATGTTGGATTTGTCCACCACTTTCAATACAGTGGACTAGTTGATTCTTTGCTTATCACTGTCAGAGATTATTGGGGTCTCCAGCACCACCATGGAAGGGTTTCACATTTTTTGTCCGGGAGAATACAAATAGTGAACACAGGTCAATTCTCAACCCCATGCGTGGCTACCTCTGGTGTTCCATAGTGTTCCTCCCAGCTACCCCTCTTCTTTAGAATGTATCTTTTGCATTTGATGTCTCACATTTGGAAATACAGTATTGGATTCCACACTTATGCTGACAACACCCAATTATTCCTGAACTTTTCTGTCCCCAGGAGAATTTTGAACATCTTCAGCTCTGGTTTGCAGAGGTTAAAATTTGGTTGGTTAACAACAATCACCAAGTCAACCCTTCTGCCCCAATGCAAAACCTGTTTTCTCATTGAGGGGCCTGTGCTTGATTTATTTTTAAAATATGTGTATTAAAAATACTTCTTAAATATTTTAGACACATATGTCCCACATCACCAACAAAATATAATCCAATAGCAAGGAAGATCGATACTGTAGAATTCACCGAATCCAATTTCACCTACTCAGAAATCTTGTATTTTTTCGAATTGGGTAAGTACGTACATTTTAAAACATAGATGGGGTGGGCTATGGGGATATGATAAGATAGGGATAAGGTAGGGTGTGTGGGAGGGAGCGCTGGGATCCCCCACATCATGAAAAGAAAATTAGAAGAAATAAAATCTAAGATTTCTCTTTTATGTGAAGTGGATTCAGTGAAATCACAGACATTAAAGGAAGCATACCTATAACATTAAATGAATTCAATGGATAAAGTGTAATTGTGACATTTCAGTCATTTCTATTTTTTAACATTATAATATTATATTCCTAATGGTATTACATAAATATTCACTGAAAAATACTGCAGCAAAGGTGCAGTTAAGTTAAGCAGATTTGATGCAACAAAACCCTTGAAATTCAGGGGATGTGGAAGTCATGAGGAGCTTAACTCGGCACATTCCAGCTGATGGCTGCCTGTAATGTCATGTTGTATGTCATTATGAATCCCTTCTCTTATAATATGTATGTGCTCATGGACTTTACATCTGATAAGCTTAACTGCAGCTTAACTAATGGTTTTTCAGTGAATTTCAAGGGTTTTGTCATACCATCACTTGTCAGGCCACTAGCAAGGGCCGAAGGCCTGCCCACTGTGTATTTTGAAACAGTTCCGGCCGACTGGCTATGGCCTTTGCCCATAGTGTCCACTGCCTTTGGAAGGGTACCCTGTTCATTTCCCCTCCATCTAACTGCTCATTTACCTTTAAACATGTCTCACAAGATAGTGTCTGATTTTTACTGAGCAAGCTTAAACCCCCCATTCCAGGGTTCATCTAGTAAGAGCTTGGAGCTATGACCACATCTATTTCACATCTGGTTTATTTATCCATTATCCAGGGGACACTCCCTTCAGAGCTTAAATCTGCCATCATCACATTCCTGATCATGGAAAGTTTACTTTATCCTACATAAATGAGCAATTAACATCCTGTAGCTGAGTTACCATGGATTGCTAGGCTTCTCAAGAAGATAGTACAAACACAGTGATCGTTTTTGGAGATCATAACTAAACATTGTTATTCTTTTCAATCAGGTTTTAAGCCTAAGCATGGGACAGAATCTGCTCTGGTATGGGATGATCATCTATACCACGGCAACCAGGGCTCTCTTTCCTTGATGGTCATGTTGGATTTGTCCACTGCATTCAACACAGTGGACCATTTAATTCTGTGCTCATAGCTGTCAGATATTATTGTGGTCGCCATCACCACCATGGAATGGTTTAAAATGTTCAGTCCGGGGGAATACAAATGGTGAACACTGGTCAAATTGCCTCAACCACCTCTGTGGCTACCTCTGGTGTTCCATAGTGTTCCTTGATGTGACCCCTCTTCTTTAACATGTATAGTTTGCCTTTGATAACTCATATTTGGAAATCCAATAGCAGATTCCACACTTATCCTGACAACACCCATTTATTTGTGAAAGTTTCTGTCCCCAGGAGACTTTTGAACATCTTCAGCTCTGGTTGGCAGAGGTTAAGATTTGTTTTGCTAACAACAATCTTCAAGTCAACCCCTTACAAAATTGAATGCTCCTAGGACTGAAATATCTATAAAATGATCTGTCACATCACCCTTCACGCCTTCGTTGTTTGGCCTTCTAAACATCTTTGCCAAGAACCTTAAAAACCTTGAGGCTATCTGGGTGCCTGAATTGAGGCTGACTACACAAATCAATAATAATAATAATTTGGCATTTATATAGCGCTACAAACCCTCAGGTATCTGAGCGCTGCTTATTATTACCCACGGTGTGTAGTGCTCATTTATCGACCTTGGAAGGATGAAAGGCTGAGTTTGGCCCAGCCGGGATTCGAACCTTTGTTAGCAGACTCTGCACCAATGTCAAAGCGAGCGCTCTACTCACTGTGCCACTCGACCGGCCAATAAATTAGTAAAAACTTTATTTTTCTGCCTCTCATTACTGCAGCATAGTCTTCCTTATCTCCCTGATTCACCCCATTACATAGTGAATGGTGTATTGCTAAACTCCTGCATTAACTGTATGTTCAAACCCCCCAAATTACTTTCTGCAATGAATTCAGATTGCTCAAAATGCAGCTGTTCACCTTATTTTCCATATACTTATATTATCCTCCACATCTGATTGCCGATGATCTTTGAATTGGTTGCCTGTCTGTCATCATATCATATCCATGATACTTTGTTTGGTTTTTAATTGTATCCACACTCTGTCACCACAATACTTAGAGGACAAAAGCACACCATATCAGCCATTATGCTCTGTCATCCACACAGCAGTTACTCTTAACAATTGCTCCTTCCCACTGTACCACCAGAGAAGATCAGCAATTCTATGTTAATTGACTTCTGGAACAATCTTCTGATGCACCTATGATCTAGGACTTAAAATGATCTGTTCCTCCTTTGTCATATCATTCTCTAAAGCTATATCCTCTGCAATTCCTCTAATATTAGTTATGTTATATGTGCCCAGATGCAATGATGTCTGTCTGGTACCCATATTTGTTGTAGTCAAATGGGACTCCATGGAATGGGGATTAACAACCGTTGCAGGCACTCATAACCCAGTGGTAATTCAGCCGGACTGAGTGTTGTAACAGAATTACCATTTGCCGATATCCTGACAGATTTACCGCCAGGATACCGGCAAAGTCATAATGTGGCCCAGTGCATGGTAGATTCCCACGCAAGGTGCAGCTCTCTTATTTTGGTATGCTCACTGACTCGACACAAATTTATGTGGGATTAAAACAGGGGTGCATTTTGGCCTCTATGCTGTTCAATCGTTATCTTGCTGATGTTTTTCTGAGCTGTTTTTGGAAAATGTACATCCCCTAGATTAGGCAAGACTCACTTACAGTGGCTTAGTTACACATATAACTTTATTCTTACGGATTGTACACCCAGGGGACTCCAATTACAATTTAACATTTTAGATTAATAAAATGGCTTATGCATCAACACATCAAACACTAAGGTTATGACCTTTCCCTAGGGACAAAGCAGAACTGGTCACAAATACACATGAAGACTTGTCCAAAATATAATTGATATAGCATATTAATTTGATTATTTGGGTGTTAATATTGATTGGAAATTAAAATGGAAATCCCAATTAGGTACATTTTACATTATTTTTTTTAAAGCAACTTGGAGTGGTTAGAATTTTCACTGCGGAATATGGTGGTTATTCCTTCAATTCGATTATTCAAGTGTATAAAGCAAACATTCTACCTGTGATGCTATATGGTGCAGAAGTGTAGGACTCTAACCACTGTATTATACTTAAAAAGTTAGAAAGCTTTTGCTTAAGAACGTTGACTAACCTCCCTAGTAGCCTTCCTATCAATTACATGTATGCAGAATTAGGTATTTCCAGCGTAAACTGCAAATAGATATCTCATCGGATGAATCTTTTTTGGAAGCTTGGGTATTTTGCCCTAATCACTCTTCTGACTTTGGTCTTGAGTTCATCTACTATTAATTTTTGTGGCCATAATGGTACTTATTTGAACCGCTTGATTATTGAGGCCATTAGTTGGTGCCAGCATCTCTTAATTGGTTCTTCCAGCATAGGCTACGATCCATTTACACTCCTAATCAAAAGAGGTTGTTTTTCGTCTGACCATGAACACATTCTGGGTAATTTAGTCAACAAATCATTGTGTGGGGATCATTTTAATTATTTCCCAAATAGAAGGATAACTCCTTGCTACTTGCATGAATTTCCCAACAATTTGCTGGCATGTGAATGCATGCGGATTAAGTTTTATTTGGTTTAGACACTGGACATATGTAGGCTCTGGCTCCTATATTGTGTAATCAGTTAAAAATCTGTTGATTGTGAAAGCCTAACTATCATTCACGGGAGACGTGTCCTAGCATACGGCAATCCAGTGGTACACGCTGCCTCTAATTAATTTACTTGGGAGATCTTTATGATAGGCAATGATGAAAATCTTTTACTAAACCTTTTTTTTAAATGCACTGGGCCTCATTACGAGTTTGGAGGTAGCCATGCCCTTGATAAGGTCATGGCTAACCCCAAACCCGCGTCCGGGTCCCTCAAAAGGGGATTTACAGGGCCATTCCGACCTTGGAAGGCCTGGTAAATCCCTTTCGCGGGACACGTACCCGGTACGTGCCCTTTCCCATTTGAGCCCCCAATGGGAATGGAGAGGAAGGCAACAACGGCCCCATTCATAACCGGGCCGTTTCTGCCATCCGGTAATGCTCGCGGTTGCCGCTCTGCACGCCTGGTCTGACCAGGCATTCCAGAGCGGCGCCCATGAGCATACTTGGAATGTTGCGGCGAGGTAACAACGGCACCAGTAACACTACCAGCGCTGTTGTTGTCTTACCTAAACACTCCAAATGAGGCCCGCTGTATATATTTTATCTTGTTGATTTAACTGTGTGAATGTATTATTATATAGTCCTCTGTATGTTGCTGGATTCTTGTATACATACTACATTAATAGTGAATAAACAATGGCTGGTTGAGTAGATTATCAATATTTAATAGGTTTGGTTTTGGCGTCCACCCGCCCCAAACTCTAACTATAACCCACACCATACTTGACCGCATACGCTGGCTGAGAACAAGTGCCAGATGTTCAATAGCAAGTTGATGACTGCAATGTCTTTACATTACTCAAAGAGGGTGGATTATAATAGTGCTGGGGTGACAGTGAATTTTGCTGTAGAACAAGCCTAATTAGAAGCTACTGGAGGTATTGGCATAGTTAACCTAATGCCAAATTGACCTACTCCAATTTGACTCCATCTTTTTGGTCGAATTTGGTAGGTCAAATGGTATATTGGTAGGATTGTCAGGGCGCACTGAGGCTCTCCCCCCACATTAAGGAGGTTGCAGAGGGTCTCCCTCTGCAGTATGTAAAATAAAATCAAAACATATTTGGTCGAATCAGCAGTCATCGATTTTTTTTAGGTCAAACAAGCCATATCCATTACTGGATAATCGGAAGACCTGTAAAAATGCTCACAGAAATAGAATGACATTGACAGGAAGGAGATCCCGAGGTGAATGATTGAACAATATTACAGAGAGGAAGCACACAATGTGGCTGCTTAGGGCTCTTTCTCAAACATTATCTGATACCAGATAAAACAAGTGTAGCTTGCTGCAAGTCTGCTAAGGGCTGTCTGTCAGACACTAGTTGATCCTGAGATCAGAACCTGGTAGGAGGTAGAGAAAGAAGGAGAACATTTAGGGCACATTAGTGCTGAAAGTCTTTGCAAGTTGGAAACTATGGACTGATGGGTAAGAATAACACTGCCTGACAATGACCCTATGTTTCATATTAATACTTGAATGCAAAAGAGATTAAATACTTACAGGTTTGGGAGCCTAACATCACGTCAAGTGTCATAGGGGTGTGGCCATTGGGCATAGGGCATGACTATCCGTGTAAAAGAGATAAAACAACACTTCACTGTCAGAGAAGTATGAAGCAAACTGGGAGGTAAATCCCTGAGATTTAGGAGTTAAGATGCAAGCTGTGATATGTAAATGAGACTGTGAGATTGGACTAAACATCAAGCAGTGGATTATGGTTTAGGACTGTTGATGAGGGTGTTCAGTAACTTTGAATATGTCCTTAAAAAACTGTGATAGCCTACCTGACACAGGACTCGCAACAGTTGTAATATTGTCTGACACAAGATTCAGCTTCTGCCCCAATGCAAAAATATATGTATTAAAAATTGTTCTTAAATGCATTTTAGACACATATGTCCCACATCACCAACAGAATATTATGAAATAGCAAGGAAGAACAATACCGTAGATTTCACCGAATCCACTTTCTCAGAAATCTTCAAATGTTTTTTCTTTCGAATTGGTTAGGTAAGTAGGTACATTTTAAAACATAGATGGGATGGGGTTGTTAGTCTGAAAAGAAAAATCCCTAACCATCGCCTTGCCCCCCCCCCGGGCAAGCATGCTCCGGTCTCAGACAATCTTTGACAACCCCCTAGGTGGTTATGGATCACTATACACCCCCCAGGCTGCATTAGTATCTCAGGCCCTATGTGCACTGTGTTACTCCTAGATAACTTCTACATCAGAATAACATAAGACACAACACAAAAATAACACATGAAGCGATTCAATTATAACAACGAAATACATTTATTTATGATAACACAGAATGCAAAGCATAACAATGCAGGCAATCCTAATGCTATTTCTAATTTGCACTTTTTATACTTCTGGTGCAAAGCAAATCTACCATGCAATATTTATAAGCCTTACAGGTTTCTAATGCAAGCCTGTGCTGCAAGTGTGTGGTTCTAATGCAGTCTAATGCAAGCACTCCTTCATGCAAAATCAATCCATACCAATCCATACCAATCCTTCCCACTCTCACTCTACACAATCCCTGTCTGGTTTCCCCTTCTCCCCTTATGTGAGTGTATGTTCCAATCAATCAGTCAGTCCATACAAAGCCATACTTCCCATTTGCATGTGTTTTCAGCTCTGTCTTTGCCAGCATGACTCTGCAATCAGCCAGTCAGTGGCAGGCCTCAATTCTGGTAACTGCCAACTGCCAAGCTCTCTCTCTGCCATCTCCAGCCAACTCTCTGCAACTCTCCCGAACTCCCCGTCAGCAACCAACTCCTACCAGAAAACACCAGGAACTCTAACGGGCTCACGTCTCCACCTTGGTTATACTCTACACAATGACGCAGCCATCCCTATTGTTACTTGCATTCTATAAGCTTAAGAATGTCTCTCCCTTCGTGTCAGCATTAACAATGCCTGCCAGACTGTGTTATGTGTTCCTGTCTCATGTACTTTCACGGCATGTCCTGTGTCAAAGAGTGTCAAAGTAACATTGGAACATCGTATCTTCTCTCATGGCCATCAGTGTCTGGTGCGAAACACACCATCTATTCCCTATATTTCTGCATTACTCCACTGTTGGCTCTCTCTGCATTACAAAATGCTGTTTTAGGCCCCCTTTTCAATGCAACTCCTCTGTGTGAAAAGGCTTCCCTCTCTCCTCTCTCTACCCACTCCATGTCGCGCTACCCATGGCAAATTAACATTATAATGTTACATTTCTAATGGTATTATATAAATATTCACTAAACAAATTGTAGTTAAGGTGCAGTTAAGTTACATGGCATTAACTGCCTGATTCATGAAATTATTTGCGCCGAAAACTGGGATTTGTACGCCATTCTGGCCGCAAATCCCTGTTCGTAAAATGGGGATTTGCGGGCAGAATGGCGCACACATCCCTGTTTTCAGCACAAATAATTCCATGAATCAGGCTCTAAATCTGCTCAGCTTAACTGAACCTTAAATAATGTTTTTTTCAGTGAGCCTTCAGCCGTGTCCTTTGTACATTTCCCCACAATATGTCTGTCTCTTTCGCCATGGACAGTGGCCACGGCATTTGGCCGTGTCCAGTGTGCATGTTCCCCCAATATGTTTCTTTTGGACCCACTAGGTGGGCCTTCAGCAGTGGCCATTATACATGTCTTCGGGGCCAGTTGTCGAAGTGGGCGGGAGTGGGCAGGAGTGGCTGGGTGCTCCTCTATGTTTCTTTGTAAGTTTTACTGTTCCAATACTTTTATTTTAAAAATAAACTTTTCCGGAATGGTTTTGTTATTAAAATAAAAGTGTGGGAAGAAGTTGAAATGTGCACTTCAGTGCACTCCACTGAACATGACCGTAAACAACAGTTGTGTTTTTTTGGGATTTGGATTGCATTTGGGAGTGGCACAGCGATAGGGTTTGTGGGGGGCTGGGGCCAGCAGGGAACACTTCCACTACTTCTTTTTGTACACTTTGACCACTGTTTGGGCCCACTAGCCGGTCCCTTTGACCCCAGTCAGTGAGCATAGCTTTTGGCTGTGTCCACTTTCCAAATTGCACCATTTGGTTTCTTAATGTAACCCAATAGCCATATCCTTCAGCCACACCCATTAGACCCCACATCACGGTCACTATAAATTTGCACTTGTTTGTATTAATCGCATTTTGCTAACTCTATCGTTTTATAAAAAATATTTTTCCCATAAACATGCACATATAATGTACTAAACATAACAGCGGGTAACCGCAAAAAGCAAAATCCAAAAGTCTCCACTACTCCCCAAGACATTAACCAAATTCCCCTCCTCTCGCCATGCTCTCCTCACTCCCCTCAATACCTTTTTCTCTCCATAGCCCTCTCCTTGTTACCCAACACTTATTGTTTTGTGAAATGCACTTTCATTCCTGATCACTTTTTCTATTATAAATGCGGTTATCTCACTGAATAGCTGCGATTATGCAAAAACGTTCATGCTCTGAACTTTGGCACCAGGTCCCTCCCGCATCTCCCCAATTTCACATGGCATCCTCTCTCCCCGTCCCCAAATTAAAGCCTGATGCCATTGCATTATTTTTCCTCCTAGAAGTGCAATGTTTCCACTTTTTGTTTTCGGCTAGGCTCAGTTTCTCCCGTTATAACATCAGTTATCTCTTCCATCAAACGAAAACAAAGGGTGTTTTTTCATTTCTGAAAGCATCTCTCCAGCAAAGCACCATGGAAGATATAGCTATAATTTTGGCAGAAGGGGGCACACCCTCCTCCGTCAAATATTTTAACACCTACGGGATGGAATAACCCCAGACCCTTCTCAGAAATTGAGTCAATGCTCAAGTTGTTTAATACCCTGGACCAATTCCATCCATTGGTTTTCTGCAGTGCGCTGTGCACTGTGCAGCAATGTTGACTTTTTCTTTATGGTGAAATGCATGGAGAGAAGGCTGAAAAACATTGCTTTCTTAATAACTTTTTCATGTTCTAACAGATCTTTCCCAAAATGTCCAGTGCGAGAGTTAGGGGGGAGTGTATGTGTAGGGTAGGGAGCAATGGATCACAGTTTTTGTTTGCAAAACTTCAGCCTGATCCTTCATTGCAAGTCAAAGGTTGTTAGCAAATCAGTCTTGATACTCAACCTAACTATAGTGCGGCAACTGCGGGACTATAAACTATTGGTAAATGTCATGGTAAACATTCTATCCAATTGGGGAAACACACCACACATTGTAATTAATTGATAATGGATGGTGAGGTAGATACATTTTAATCCAAGCTAAACAGATACCATTATACAATTCTGAGGCAAGCAATACCACATTTAAGACATTAAGCATATCATTCCTTGAATGAGTCCCAAATTGACTAAAAGTCGTCTAGCAATTGTTTATTGATATAAGACACCTTCTCTCTAGGCGATAGTGTTATTATACTTTGTATCCAGTCCTCAATTTGTGGTTTTTCAATACTTCACCATTTCCTTAATATTTGCTTTTTTGCTACTATCAGCGCTTTATGTGTCCACATCCTACTCTCAGTAGAGAGATTTAGATTTACCGGCCTAAGAAGGCCTAATATGCAAAACAACAAGGAAAACAACGTTTTTATTTGAATAATTATCTCCATTCGATAAAGAACTTCATCCCAATCTCAGCTGATCTTATCACAATTCCATGACATATGTACATTTGTGCCAACTTCTTTCTGGCATAACCAACATACATATGCTGATTGCATTTTTCAATTCTTCATTTTCCACAGTGACCAATATGAACAGTGACTGATTCTCTGTTTAGTGTAGTGTTAATCCATGTCCAATTTAAACGTTGTCATAGTTTTCAAATCTTTATCCTGTTCCGATCTGAGATTGTCTTTCCTGTTTCAATTTCCCATTTTACCCACTCTGGTCATCCTGCAATGGATATGGAGTCTGAGCACCACTAAATCATTGATGCCGGAAGAGAGCTTTTTTGCGATAAGGAGTACAAGTTAGGAGGGTCATGGATGCTTGTGTATAATGTAAATATGATGGAGGTAATTATTCCCAGTAGGAGATGCTTTTAGATTGCTTCTGAATAATACATAATTTGTATCTGAAGCGTATAAAGTCAAAGTATAATAACGAGGTCTCATCTAAGTTTCTAGCAGGTTGCCATGACCACCAATTCAGTAGCTTCTTATGAGATGCAATTGTGGATTCAGCCATGAACAGGGCTCTTTAGACTAAAGGTATCAAATGTATTTTCCATTCATAACCTGATTTGCATATTTACATTCCATTCCATTAACACATGGCATATTGTCGGCAGAGTATCTTTAATCTGAAGATGCTTGTTCATAAATAGTAGACAATCCAAAGGAGGCATAGAGATTGACAGGCCGATTCATGGAATAATTAGCGCGGCGCAAGTGGGCAAAAACGTGCGAATCGCAGTGGAATAGCGAAAATCGCAGTGCAAGTGCGAAAATCGCACGAAAAGCAGCGCACGTCGATTCATGGAAGGTATCAAATGTATTTTCCATTCATAACCTGATTTGCATATTTGCATTCCATTCCATTAACACATGGCATATTGGAGGCAGAGTATCTTTAATCTGAAGATGCTTGTTCATAAATAGTAGACAATCCAAAGGAGGCATAGAGATTGACAGGCCGATTCATGGAATAATTAGCGCGGCGCAAGTGGGCAAAAACGTGCGAATCGCAGTGGAATAGCGAAAATCGCAGTGCAAGTGCGAAAATCGCACGAAAAGCAGCGCACGTCGATTCATGGAAGGTATCAAATGTATTTTCCATTCATAACCTGATTTGCATATTTGCATTCCATTCCATTAACACATGGCATATTGGAGGCAGAGTATCTTTAATCTGAAGATGCTTGTTCATAAATAGTAGACAATCCAAAGGAGGCATAGAGATTGACAGGCCGATTCATGGAATAATTAGCGCGGCGCAAGTGGGCAAAAACGTGCGAATCGCAGTGGAATAGCGAAAATCGCAGTGCAAGTGCGAAAATCGCACGACAAGCAGTGCACGTCGATTCATGGAAGTCCGTGCACGAGAAAACCAGCGGATGTGCGATAAAAAAGTGCGCCGCGCACGTTGGCGCACAGGCCATCTAACAGCGTGCGCCAGGTCACAGCGAAAATCGCACAGGCCACAGCGAAATTCGCACATAGCGCGGCGCACGCAACAAAAGTAGGCGGAACACGGGCGTAACACTCGGAATGGGGAACAACTTGCAAAAACGTGGGCGTCACGGGGGAAGTACAGGGCACAAGTGCGCGGAACGCCCACACGCTCGCCTACAACACGTATTCATGGAATAGAATAGGGCAAAAAAGCGCACGCTCAAACCAGCGCACAGGCACAAACACGACCGCCACAAGAAAGCAGGCGGTAGCGTCTCTGCGGCTGTAAGAAATGTGCGCCAAAAGGTGTGCCAACAAATAGCACCTATATACTGCCATGATGAATGTCCTATACTGTGGCCCTCCAGGACAAATGATGTGCAAAGGGGTACGCACAAACACGGACACCCGCTGACAAACAATACGTGGGCGTGTATTCCGGGGTGCGCGGGAAGTCTCACACGCGATTTCAGCAGGGTACATGTATTACAGGGGTTCGCGTGAAGTTTTTCACGCAATCGGGCCTGGGGGAGCGGGCTACGTGTATTACAGGGCTTCGCGTGAAGTTCCTCACGCGATCGGGCCTGGGGGAGCGGGCTACGTGTATTACAGGGGTTCGCGTGAAGTTTTTCACGCGATCGGGCCTGAGGGAGCGGGCTACGTGTATTACAGGGTTTCGCGTGAAGTTTTTCACGCGATCGGGCCTGGGGGAGCGGGCTACGTGTATTTCAGGGGTTCGCGTGAAGTTTTTCACGCGATTAGCCAGGGTACGTGTATTTCAGGGGTGCGCGGGAAGTTCCACACGCGAATAGCCTGGGCGCGTGTATTTCAGGGGTGCGTGGGAAGTTCCACACGCGAATAGCCTGGGCGCGTGTATTTCAGGGGTGCGCGGGAAGTTCCACACGCGAATAGCCTGGGCGCGTGTATTTCAGGGGTGCGCGGGAAGTTCCACACGCAAATAGCCTGGGCGCGTGTATTTCAGGGGTGCGCGGGAAGTTCCACACGCGAATAGCCTGGGCGCGTGTATTTCAGGGGTGCGTGGGAAGTTCCACACGCGAATAGCCTGGGCGCGTGTATTTCAGGGGTGCGTGGGAAGTTCCACACGCGAATAGCCTGGGCGCGTGTATTTCAGGGGTTCGCGTGAAGTTATTCACGCGATCGTGCCTGGGGGAGCGGGGTACCACTCACCGTCTGCCTTGCGTGTAGAAGAACGCGTAGCCAACACCCGCTGTGAAGTAATAGCGTGTGAACCCCAACGGATGGAAAACACACGCACCGCACGAAAAGCACGTACAGAACATAAAGGCACGCGGGATCACCAAGCCCTGCCAGGGCAACGCCCATGCGCAAAACGTCACGGACGCGCTTACGCTGTAAGGACCTTTGGTCCAATGAAATCGCGTACGGGCAACGCCCGTGCGCAAAACGTCACAGACGCGCTTACGCTGTAAGGGCCTTTGGTCCAATGATATTGCGTACGCGTGCTGACGTGCTTATGCGCTAAGGGCCTTTCCTCGATTTTCACGCTGACGTGCAGGATTTTCACGTGCCAAATCACTCCGTATCAAGCTGGCCACGCGAAAACACACGGAAGACCACGCTCCTGCCCAGAAGGCCGAATTACTGCCCCCCAGTGCCCCGAGCAGCCTCCCACGTGCCATCTGCTGCTGCCTGCCTGCCTGCTGCCACCGTGCCCTGCCATTTGGTGCCTGCACATCAGCCATCTGCAGGTGTCCAGTTGCTGTGTCCACCCCTGCTGGAAAAGAAGACTCCCGACTCGGATAACATCGCTCCACAGCCCAGCCCCAGGACCCAGTTGCCCACCCACTCCTGCCCCTGGGTTTGCCATGTCGGGCACATCAAAATCTGGCACCAGTGGCAACCCCCAGCCAGAGGGGCAGAGGCGCACCAGCTTCACTGCCACCGAAGTTGGTGTCCTGGTGGAGCAAGTCCTGGGGCAGTATGATGCCCTCTTCGGATCGTCCCGCGCCAACAAGGAAGGACGGGACAGGATCTGGGCCGACTGTGTGGTTGCCATCATCGCGGAGGGTGTGGCAACCCGCACCATCCAGAAGGTCAAGAAGCGTTGGGAAGACTTGAGGTCCAGGACCCTCATGAAGGCCCGGCGCCTCGTGGAGGGGGGCCGGGGCCGCATGAGTTCCATCCAGTTGAGGGTCCTGGAACGCGCACACCCAGCGCTCCACGCCCAGGTCCTTGAGAGGGAGACCCATCTGGAGTTGAGCGGTAAGTGATTTGCATATTTGCATTCCATTCCATTAACACATGGCATATTGGAGGCAGAGTATCTTTAATCTGAAGATGCTTGTTCATAAATAGTAGACAATCCAAAGGAGGCATAGAGATTGACAGGCCGATTCATGGAATAATTAGCGCGGCGCAAGTGGGCAAAAACGTGCGAATCGCAGTGGAATAGCGAAAATCGCAGTGCAAGTGCGAAAATCGCACGAAAAGCAGCGCACGTCGATTCATGGAAGGTATCAAATGTATTTTCCATTCATAACCTGATTTGCATATTTGCATTCCATTCCATTAACACATGGCATATTGGAGGCAGAGTATCTTTAATCTGAAGATGCTTGTTCATAAATAGTAGACAATCCAAAGGAGGCATAGAGATTGACAGGCCGATTCATGGAATAATTAGCGCGGCGCAAGTGGGCAAAAACGTGCGAATCGCAGTGGAATAGCGAAAATCGCAGTGCAAGTGCGAAAATCGCACGACAAGCAGTGCACGTCGATTCATGGAAGTCCGTGCACGAGAAAACCAGCGGATGTGCGATAAAAAAGTGCGCCGCGCACGTTGGCGCACAGGCCATCTAACAGCGTGCGCCAGGTCACAGCGAAAATCGCACAGGCCACAGCGAAATTCGCACATAGCGCGGCGCACGCAACAAAAGTAGGCGGAACACGGGCGTAACACTCGGAATGGGGAACAACTTGCAAAAACGTGGGCGTCACGGGGGAAGTACAGGGCACAAGTGCGCGGAACGCCCACACGCTCGCCTACAACACGTATTCATGGAATAGAATAGGGCAAAAAAGCGCACGCTCAAACCAGCGCACAGGCACAAACACGACCGCCACAAGAAAGTAGGCGGTAGCGTCTCTGCGGCTGTAAGAAATGTGCGCCAAAAGGTGTGCCAACAAATAGCACCTATATACTGCCATGATGAATGTCCTATACTGTGGCCCTCCAGGACAAATGATGTGCAAAGGGGTACGCACAAACACGGACACCCGCTGACAAACAATACGTGGGCGTGTATTCCGGGGTGCGCGGGAAGTCTCACACGCGATTTCAGCAGGGTACATGTATTACAGGGGTTCGCGTGAAGTTTTTCACGCAATCGGGCCTGGGGGAGCGGGCTACGTGTATTACAGGGCTTCGCGTGAAGTTCCTCACGCGATCGGGCCTGGGGGAGCGGGCTACGTGTATTACAGGGGTTCGCGTGAAGTTTTTCACGCGATCGGGCCTGAGGGAGCGGGCTACGTGTATTACAGGGTTTCGCGTGAAGTTTTTCACGCGATCGGGCCTGGGGGAGCGGGCTACGTGTATTTCAGGGGTTCGCGTGAAGTTTTTCACGCGATTAGCCAGGGTACGTGTATTTCAGGGGTGCGCGGGAAGTTCCACACGCGAATAGCCTGGGCGCGTGTATTTCAGGGGTGCGTGGGAAGTTCCACACGCGAATAGCCTGGGCGCGTGTATTTCAGGGGTGCGCGGGAAGTTCCACACGCGAATAGCCTGGGCGCGTGTATTTCAGGGGTGCGCGGGAAGTTCCACACGCAAATAGCCTGGGCGCGTGTATTTCAGGGGTGCGCGGGAAGTTCCACACGCGAATAGCCTGGGCGCGTGTATTTCAGGGGTGCGTGGGAAGTTCCACACGCGAATAGCCTGGGCGCGTGTATTTCAGGGGTGCGTGGGAAGTTCCACACGCGAATAGCCTGGGCGCGTGTATTTCAGGGGTTCGCGTGAAGTTATTCACGCGATCGTGCCTGGGGGAGCGGGGTACCA
Organism: Ambystoma mexicanum; assembly: GCF_040938575.1. Taxonomy (NCBI): domain Eukaryota; kingdom Metazoa; phylum Chordata; class Amphibia; order Caudata; family Ambystomatidae; genus Ambystoma; species Ambystoma mexicanum. The sequence goes on from NC_090925.1 coordinate 100,806,171, forward strand.
CTCACCGTCTGCCTTGCGTGTAGAAGAACGCGTAGCCAACACCCGCTGTGAAGTAATAGCGTGTGAACCCCAACGGATGGAAAACACACGCACCGCACGAAAAGCACGTACAGAACATAAAGGCACGCGGGATCACCAAGCCCTGCCAGGGCAACGCCCATGCGCAAAACGTCACGGACGCGCTTACGCTGTAAGGACCTTTGGTCCAATGAAATCGCGTACGGGCAACGCCCGTGCGCAAAACGTCACAGACGCGCTTACGCTGTAAGGGCCTTTGGTCCAATGATATTGCGTACGCGTGCTGACGTGCTTATGCGCTAAGGGCCTTTCCTCGATTTTCACGCTGACGTGCAGGATTTTCACGTGCCAAATCACTCCGTATCAAGCTGGCCACGCGAAAACACACGGAAGACCACGCTCCTGCCCAGAAGGCCGAATTACTGCCCCCCAGTGCCCCGAGCAGCCTCCCACGTGCCATCTGCTGCTGCCTGCCTGCCTGCTGCCACCGTGCCCTGCCATTTGGTGCCTGCACATCAGCCATCTGCAGGTGTCCAGTTGCTGTGTCCACCCCTGCTGGAAAAGAAGACTCCCGACTCGGATAACATCGCTCCACAGCCCAGCCCCAGGACCCAGTTGCCCACCCACTCCTGCCCCTGGGGTTGCCATGTCGGGCACATCAAAATCTGGCACCAGTGGCAACCCCCAGCCAGAGGGGCAGAGGCGCACCAGCTTCACTGCCACCGAAGTTGGTGTCCTGGTGGAGCAAGTCCTGGGGCAGTATGATGCCCTCTTCGGATCGTCCCGCGCCAACAAGGAAGGACGGGACAGGATCTGGGCCGACTGTGTGGTTGCCATCATCGCGGAGGGTGTGGCAACCCGCACCATCCAGAAGGTCAAGAAGCGTTGGGAAGACTTGAGGTCCAGGACCCTCATGAAGGCCCGGCGCCTCGTGGAGGGGGGCCGGGGCCGCATGAGTTCCATCCAGTTGAGGGTCCTGGAACGCGCACACCCAGCGCTCCACGCCCAGGTCCTTGAGAGGGAGACCCATCTGGAGTTGAGCGGTAAGTGGCCAAGCATTGCTGTGTGAGGCAGGGCATGTTGCAGTGTGCTGGTTGTCTGATACTTGCCTGCATGTGTGACATAGGCCATGTACGCATGTATGTGTGCAGGGACATCATGGGAATGCATGTGCGACCTGTAATGTGTGAACCACACGGTTGTTGCATGTGTTTGAATGCGACATGGGGAGCCCTGTGCAGATTGCACACATGAGAGCATGGCAGTCTCTGTTCCTGGACATGGGTGGGGGCAAGGGATGGGTGCTGATGCCAGATACATATGTGGTATCCATGTCTGTGTGCGTGACCTGCGTGTCTGTGACTTGTGAGTGCCATGGATGCATGACACATGTCTGTGGCAATGTACAGATTCACTGATGCAGCCTAGTCATCCTTGTATGCACTGTGATTGGGGTGTACGGGGCCAGATGGATGCGACTGAGGTGAAGTGTGTGCATGTGATAGGCATGAACCATGATGCATGTGAGTCCCATTACATTGTATGATTCGAGAGTCCATTGGACATGCATTGAAATGTCCATGGCACGCACCATGACTGTCACTGTGTGTGTTTTGCCTGGACTGACACATGTGTTGTGGTGTGACATGATGGAAGTGTACTTTGACAGTGGCACTCATCTGCTATTGCTTCCTGTCTAGGGGACCATTGTACAGTACCCTGATGCTTGTGTTCTATGTCTACCTCTACGCAGCGGCTAGTGAAGGAGAGGGCGGAGACGGCGCTGTGGAGCAAGGCGGTGGGGATGCCCCAACGGCTGCAGCGGAAGGGGTGGGTGAGCCCCCACAGGGGCCTGCTACAGCGGTAGACGGCGAGGAGCCATCCAGGTTGGTGGTTTCCACAGAGGAGGAGGAGGCCGCCACTGAGGCGCACATGGGGCCTGGTGGGGGCATCCCTGCTGGTGCAAGTGGTGCAGTCCAGGGGCAGGGGCAGGAGGCAGCACAGGTCACCGTGGAGCGGCCTGTGCATGTCGCTGTCCCTGAACCTGTGGGTGCACCACCTTGCACCAGCAGGGATGCCCCGTCCCAGGCCCGTCCGCAGGTAGAGGGGATGTCCATGTCATCTGACTCCCCTCCACCTGCGGACGAGGGGACCCCTGGCCGTGTGGAGAAGGTCCTGATTGGGGTCGCGATGTGCACGGCTGTGATTCGTGATGCCGTGCGTGCTTCCCAGGAGGAGCACGCACGTCATCACAAAGAGCACCGTGCCGACGTGGCCCAATTGGGATCGGCCATGTTCGGGGGTTTCCTGCATGTGTCGGCCCATCTGGCGGCCCTCTCCTCCTCTGTGGAGACTATACGCCAGTCGTTCTCCTTGCCGTCTTCCGGCCCAGATGCCACCAGGGCCCCCTGTGGACCTGCCCTGACCAATGCAGCCAGCTCGGTGGGGATCTCATCCCTGCCACAGTCGGGAGTCAGAGGTCCAGCAGGGGTGGACAACACAGCAACTGGACCCCAGCAGATGGAGGATGTGACGGCATCATCGGGCAGGGCACGTGCACGACGGCGTTGGTGGTTTCCATCATCCTGGATGCCGTCGTGCTGGCAGAGACAGTGGCGTCGGAGGCAGCAGCAGGCTCGACGTGGGAGGCATCATGGCTCGGGGCCATCAAGATCAGAGGGGCAGGCATCGGCCGGAGGGCAGGAGAACCCTGGGATGGTAGTGTCTTCCGTGTGGGAGCAGTTGGTCCAGTGGATAGGTGCGGAGCGGCAGCGGGCGGAAGAGGAGCGGCTCACCATGGTCAGGGCGGAGTTCTCCATGCGTCGGGCGTTGAGGCGGGCTGAGTGCCTCGAGGAAGCTCGCAGGGAGTTTGAGGTGAACATGGGGTTATCCCTGCGAGACCTCGGGGCCAGGACAGAGTCCCGCCTCCAGGACATCGACATGGAGTTCGATGATGCCCTGGCCGGCAACATCACAGAGTGAGCCGCAGGACTTGCCCGCTGCCATTGTATATAGTTATATAGTTAGTGGTAGGTTTCCTTTAAATTTTTTTTTTATTTGGTTGCGATTGGACAATGCGCCACTTTTTTGTATATAGTTCAGTTTTTAGTTAGTTGACATAGTTAGGTTTCATTTGGTTGGGCTCATGGACCCGGGATTGTCTTGTAAATAGTTATTCTATGGATTTTTTGATTTCTTGGATTTTTTTCATGGACATTCATCTTCTTTTTGTTGTTTTGCTTTGTGGTTTTTCTAATTTCATTTCCATTCAGGTTGATTTTCAATACATTTTTATTTTCATCCTTCAATGTGTCGTATCATCTCATTGCTTTCATGCATGTCATGTTGGGTGTTTCACTTGCAGCCATTGTGTGTGACAGACATGTGTTCATTTGCATTATTTACATTGGGTGTGTAACATGTAATTGCCTTTGATATGTGGGTGGATGTGATAGTTGGTTGGGCCTTTTGGCAGGGGCGGATGGCCATTACGGACATGATTGTGGATTGTTGGGACCCAGGTGCAGGGGGGCATGGATGGGACATGGGCGGGGGCCTGCTGGCAGGTGCCCCACAGTGCTGGGGGGTGGGGGTGGTGGGGGACATGAGTTGGACATGGGCGAGGGCCTGCTGGCAGGTGCCCCACAGTGCTGGGGGGTGGGGGTGGTGGGGGACATGAGTTGGACATGGGTGGGGGCCTGCTGGCAGGTGCCCCACAGTGCTGGGGGGTGGGGGTGGTGGGAGACATGAGTGGGGGCCTGGTGGAGAGTGCCCCTGGATGCTGGGGGGTGGGGGTGGTGGGAGACATGAGTGGGGGCCTGGTGGAGGGTGCCCCTGCACTGCTGGGGGGTGGGGGTGGTAGGAGACATGGGTGGGGGCCTGGTGGAGGCTGCCCCTGCACTGCTGGGGGGTGGGGGTGCAGGGGGACATGAGCAGGAGTGCAGGGTAGTCCCCTGTTTTGTGGGCTGCCTGCAGGGGCCGTTGAGGGTGTACAGGGAACACCTGTGAGGACCCACCCAGCCTAATCGCGTGTAAAACCGCCCGTGCACCCCTGAAATACACGCGCCCAGGCTATTCGCGTGTGGAACTTCCTGCGCACCCCTGAAATACACGCGCCCCAGCTATTCGCGTGTGGAACTTCCCGCGCACCCCTGAAATACACGTACCCTGCTGAAATTGCGTGTAAAACTTCCCGCGCACCCCTGAAATACACACGCCCCGGCTATTCACGTGTGGAACTTCCCGCGCACCCCTGAAATACACGCGCCCCAGCTATTCGCGTGTGGAACTTCCCGCGCACCCCTGAAATACACGTACCCTGCTGAAATCGCGTGTAAAACTTCCCGCGCACCCCTGAAATACACGCGCCCCGGCTATTCGCGTGTGGAACTTCCCGCGCACCCCTGAAATACACGTAGCACGCTGGGAGACATGAGTGGGGGCCTGGTGGAGGGTGCCCCTGGATGGTGGGGGGTGGGGGTGGTGGGAGACATGAGTGGGGGCCTGGTGGAGGGTGCCCCTGGATGGTGGGGGGTGGGGGTGGTGGGAGACATGGGTGGGGGCCTGTTGGAGGCTGCCCCTGCACTGCTGGGGGGTGGGGGTGCAGGGGGACATGAGCAGGTGTGCAGGGTAGTCCCCTGTTTTGTGGGCTGCCTGCAGGGGCCATCGAGGGTGTACAGGGAACACCTGTGAGGACCCACCCAGCCTAATCGCGTGTAAAACTTCCTGCGCACCCCTGAAATACACGCGCCCAGGCTATTCGCGTGTGGAACTTCCCGCGCACCCCTGAAATACACGCGCCCCAGCTATTCGTGTGTGGAACTTCCCGCGCACCCCTGAAATACACGTACCCTGCTGAAATCGCGTGTAAAACTTTCCGCGAACCCTTAAATACACGCACCCAGGCTATTCGCGTGTGGAACTTCCCGCGCACCCCTGAAATACACGTACCCTGGCTAATCGCGTGTATAACTTCACGCGTACCCCTGATATGCACGTTACCCGCTTTGCGTTCCTTGTTTGGCAGCCCTGTAAACTGGTCCAGGGTTAGCGCAGCCCTTTGCGATGATTTAGCAATTTTGATGGCTTTTCCTTGCGCGAGGGCGTTCTTGGGAGCGTTACTGGAGCTGCTGCAGGGTCGCTGCGATACTCTGCGCCACGGCTGGTTTGGGAGCCTAAAATCCATGAATACGCTGTGCGCGGAAATCGGTTTTAGCGCACGTGCCCGGCGCAGACAATCGCACGCGGACACTCTGCGCCAGCCGCTTGCGACACTTTTCTGCGAAATTCTATGAATTACCCTGAGAGTCTCCTTCTATATTCACCCAGGCAGATTTATTTCCGGAGATTACATTAATTAATTAATTCAGTGATGAAGCGCTTGCAGAGTGAAAGCAGCATGACATTTTCTTATGATGGGGAAGCCACATCCTCCTTCTTCCACTGGTCAAAGAAGAATTGACATTGATATCAAGGTTGAGATCCACTGCCCTACAGGAAATCATTAAATATTGTTTGTATTTCTTTAAGTCGATTATTAAGAAGAGGCAGCAGCAGCTGACTAACCAAATAAAGGAGCTTGGGTTTTCAATTAATTTGAATTGTTCACATTTTCCCCATAGAGTCATATTCATTTTAGACCATCTCTTACACTCAGAGATTATTTCCCTCACCTTGATACAAATGTGTTGTTCTCCAAGAAATGACACTTGGATTCTTAGGTACTGAAATCCCCCTTTGTCCCAATAGAATTCATGGTCATGAAAATAGCTTCAAAGCGTGATAATGAGACTTCGGCTTTAGCTATGCTCACCTTTAAAGTTTGATATTTTGACACATCTAGACCAAATGCCCATCGGTTTATTGAAATAACTTTCTGGATTTGGAGAAGAAGTAACACATTCGGCCTCATTATGATTTATCTGGTATCCTGGTGGTAATAGGGCCAAGGTACTGGCAAACGAAATTACCGTTACTGTCACTTTGTCCAACAGAATTACTGCCAGATTACAAGTGGCAGTAAGGGCGGTAAATCCCCATTCCATAGGGAATTGCCACTATTACCAGCACTGATAATACCTATTCCGGAAACACCAGCTATGTTTTGCCAGTAGGGTGGCAGAATTTCCTCCAGGTTTTAGTTGGAGGTAATTCCGTCCACCCCACTGGCAAACTTGTGCTTTGCCAGTGTGGAAACATGCCGGTATATGGAAATACTGTCATGTTATTTCCACACCAACACAGTTAGAATGAGACCCATTGTCTGCACATAATAGCATTGTTGAAGTATATTCATCACCCTGAATACCCTTCACACCATTATTAAATCTAATTGCTGTTGGCAAAGAATTGATGCAGATGTTAAAAATGAGAGGTGGCATCCCTGACTGGTTCAATGTTGAAACTCAAAAACAGAAGAGTACTGCCATTTACCAGAATATGTGCCTTTACACTACTGTATTGCGTGAACAAAGTAGAAATATGTAGGTCCAAAATGTGAAGCAAATGTTTTCCGCATCTTTGATGACTGCAACTTGAATAACGATGATTAGCTCCCTCCTATTATCATGACTATATGATCCATTGATATATCCTTCTTTAAGTGTTATTCACAGTACTAAAAGGCTTAATCGAGTAGCAAACACAATTGCCAATATTCTGACATCCACATTCAAAAGGGATATAAGCTAAAATGTGCCTGACTCATATGTTTTTTTGCCTGGCTTGGGGTCCAGTGTGATTAATGCTAGTTGCACTGATTGTGGTAGTGTATCTCTTCTAATAATCTAAACATAGACATCGGGCAGAGTTGGGCTTAAGATTTCATGAAATGTATTTTACAATACTAGTGGGAATCTGTCAGAACCTGGACTTTTACTATTGTGCATATTCATCATTGTGCTTAATACTTCATCGCTAGAAATCGGGGACTCTAATTAGTTTCTGCAACTTCATCACACAGGCCTAAAAGGGTTTAGCCCTTCCAAGAAATCTGACTTATCTTCTTCAGTTCCTGAATCATCTGATGTGTATACCATTTCATATTGTTCCCTAAAAGAATTAGATCTCTTCATTTTAGTTAGAACCTCCCTATTCTCTTGAATGTTGAATTTTGCATGTCTATTGTCTTCTATTTTTTGTAGTCCATTACCCTATAAAGGTCCTTCCCTCTCCCTGAATTCGCAAATTAACCTGTCTGTCTGGTATAAATTATGTGTGTTCTGTCTTTTCAGTGAGCCAGTAAACATTTTGTTTTTGCCTAGCACTCGGCTAAGCTTGTCTCTCATTATCTGATGGTTCCTTGGTATTATGTTCCACTGCTTGTTTCAGTGAATTTACACATTTTTCCTCTTCAATTACCGGCATTTTCATATTTTTAAATGCAGGGATAAGTGCAATGTATAACCTAAAATCTTCCCTGTAATGATTGATATAATGCATCCCAAAAACCAAAGATGACCCTCTGTTATCGTGCATATATTGTGTTATTTCATCGCCAAGAAATTCCGTAATGCAACACTGGAAATTAAGGATGTATTAAGTCTCCATCTCTTGTCAGTTTTCCTCCCTGCCAGTGAACGACCTAGAACCAAAGCAATATATGTGTGATCAGAAATTAGTAAATTCCCTATATCTGGCATCAGAATATTTGATAATAACCTTTTGGAGATTGAGTAGAAAAATATGCATAATGAAGAACAATGTTTTCACCATATCTTCAATTCATTTAGCACTCTCTATTTTGCCTGATGTGAACTACCTGGCCATCTATCACTATTGCTATCTATCGCAAGATCAAAGTTGTCCCCTTAAATAATTATTTCTCCTTGTAGTGAATCTAATACTTCTTCGTTCATCAAATACAAATTACACTGATCTCTATTTGGGGCATAAATATTCATAAATATAAGTGGTGTTCTCTCTAATATAATTTCTGCGGCTAAATATCTACCTTACATATCCACTGCTTTCTTCCCCCACACTATGCGCATGTTATGCTTGAACAGTATAAGCATACCTCTTGATTTCTGATGATAACAACTCGAGAATTATCTAGTGCATTTCCCATGTGTTATGTTTTTAGTGTTTTGTTCTATAAGATGTCTTTCTTACATAAAAGCAATATCAGGATTCATCTGATTTATATGTGTTAGTCTGTTTTCCCTTTCACTATGTTATTAATACCCTTAAAGTTGAAGGATAAAAACTTCAGTTTGGGTTATAATTACTAATCAATTCTATCATGTCTTAACAGTACTGATAAATTGGCAGAATTAACACCCATAATTCCACCAGTTCCGGAATTCCGCCAAACATCCCCAATGGAGTCCTGTGGACACCAGAAAATGGGGATTTACACCTACGACCACCACTTGTAATCCTGTGGTAAATCCCCATGTCCAAGTGTTGATAACTGTAAATCCGTGTGGTGGTATTTCAGAGGATTTACCTCTGAAATACCTCTAAACATGAAAAGAGGCCCTATAGTATTGAATGTCCACCTCTCTAGCTGTTTGTTTAACCTCATTACATGTCTTCCTATGGTTGTCTCACAAAATTCTTTGCATTTCCATAGCTCTCCTGATAATCATTTCCTTAACTGGGATATGTCACTATAATTGCACTGGCAGGCTGAGTAGGGGCTGGTTTTAGAGCCAAACCCTGTGTGCCCGCTCAATTTCCAACAATTTTCAAGGAGGAAGACCCACACGTTGTGGAAAGAATTTCTGCAGAAACTCAATTGGCCTTCCCTTGTCCATTTCTTCTGGAAACCCAGTCATGCTAATATTAGGTCTCCTATGATAATTCTCTTGCTCAATAATCATTTTGTTAGTTGAGTCAGGTTGCACGGTAAATGAGCCATCTTTCTCCTCCAGTACACATACCATATCATCCTCACCTCAAGGTGCTCTGTTCTTTGTTTTACCATATCATTATCATTTCCATTGTTGCCTGTCTATTGTTTCCAATTGATATAGCTACCCCTGTCATTATCTCCATCAAATCATTAGAATGCCCTTCTGTGCTGGCCTTAGGTGTTCTGCCTCATCCCTGATCATTTTGCTTGGCTGTATCCCACCAATAGGAGCGCCTGTAGTTTTTTCAGGTTCTCTTACTATTCTGGCTGCTTGATCTACTTCTTGTTTCCCCATCACTGATATGCATAAAGAGAAACAAACTGCATGTCTCAACTCTCTCCATGGTGTAGACCTAGATGGCAATCTGTTGGTACCGCTGGCACTGCCTCTGTGTTGACGGGCCTACTGGCCCTCCTACTTTTATGTTAAAGAAAGATTGCTAAATGACTAAACAATGATGGCCTGAAATAAATCAGTTTGGTTTTGGTACTATAACTGTGTTTTCACAATAGTAATTGCCTTGGCATCTGCTAACTTATAAGTATAGGAAGCTGCATTCCTGTGTATACATTTATCATATTCTGTGTGTCCGTCTGTATGATTGCATATGTGTGTGTGAGTGCAAATCTATGTTTGCAGTTAGCTTAACTGTGAAGTTCTATGGGGGTCATTACCATTTTGTTGGTCTGGAAAAATTGCTGGTAAAACTGCTGGTAATTCCAGCACCTGTAATTATACCGAATCGTCAACACACAAGTTTGCCGCTGGGGGCACTGATTTACCTCCAGCCAAGAGGTGGAGGCAAATCAGGCCCCAAACCAGCAAATACATGATAGAATTACTGGCACCAGTACTGCCAGTGCTGGTAATTCAGGCAATGGGTATTTACTGGCATTACTGGCCCTTAGAATATCCCAGTACTATTGGGATATCAGGGGCTGGTAATGGTAGTGGGAGTTAGCTGGCATCTCCCCAGAATTGCAGGTGCGATACTGGCAAACTTGTAATACGGGCCTATGTTTTATGAGGGACGCTTTATTGTGAACTGTGCTAAGCACTCATTTATTGTTACACTAGGATATTTATGCAGTATGCGGGAAAGGATGGAGATAGTCCAGTGAATTAACGGCTTTCCAGCTTTCCATTAGTAATTTGGTTCATCATGTGTCACTTGACAGTAAATCATATTTGTGAAAAACAGAAATGAGGTGATCGGAAATTTGGTCTCCTGGGTACATTGTTGAAAGTGAAAAAGGTCACTGTTTTTGTATCTGGCCTTGTGGACAGATTTTAGGAGGCCACCCTAGTTCTGGTGAACAGGGAAATTCTGAGGGGTTAGCAAAAGCCCAATCAAGGTAGCAGAGGAGAGCAGTCAAAGCTATTCTCAGGACAGTGTGACTGGGGTCAGGAGTCCACAATGAGTTCACACAGTGAAGTACACAATAGTCTATTTTGACAGTTAGGTACAAAAATACAATATTTGTGTCAGGCCTTAATACACACTAGGAAAATGAATCAAGCAGGTGATAATATTGCACAACACTCAATAATAAACATATAACCAGTCACCATAGGTTATTTTGAATGCATTCAATAACTTAATCAACAAAGGAAACAAAGGAAAGTAAGTGACGTAGTACGATCGAACCAAGTCACAACAGATGTGCCCTTACTTCAGAAGTACAATACCTGTGAAGAGTGGGGCCTTGTGCCCAAAAGTCACAAAGCTTCTCATTAGAAAAGGTTCTTAAGTAGGTATGGTTCTTGTGTTGGTGAATATTACAAGGAAGATAAGCAGCAAAGTTACTGGTAAGTACAATTATATGTCTATCTTTCAGGTACATCTGCTTTTTAGAATGGAATAACCAAAGTTTATTCTAAGGTATATTCTAAGGAGAACATGGGGTGGAGGGGGCAAATGCTATCCGTTTACTAAGCCCCCTGACTCCAATTTTCCAAGATGACTAGGTGGGTTGACTGGAGGTCGCTGGAGGTAGGTTTTCACAGTGTTGGTTTCAATGTGAGGTGCCCAGGAGCTGCGGGTCAAGGGTTCTACCGTTTGGGTTCAGGAGCAGAGTGCATCCCTTGCTGATGGAGAAATGCATGCAGCACGGATGGAGACCTTTTCAGGATACTTCGCCAGATGGGGGAAGGCAAGATCCAGCGACGGACACTGCATAGGTACGACGGCAGGCATCCTTCCAGTTGTGGTTGAAGACCTTCCAGAGCAGGATCCATTGAAGCTGGAGACTGAAATTCGGCAGGAAGCTGACTTACACCACAAACTGGCAACCAACAGAATGGCAATGCTTCTGGCGAGGTAGCCCATTGGCAAGCTGGTCAGTCTGCCGGGTGTTCCAGGGACAGGTACACTTCCGAAAGGCTCAGGATGGTTGGATACTTGAGTAAGTATTCGGTCTTGTTGGTCCCACTAGTCCAAGGGTTGAAGCACCGCACATGGCCTTCAGGAGTCATCCATGGATCATCAGTTGGCTGTTCTTCTACACAGGATACTTGTCTCCATTGCTGATCCCAAGACATTTTGCAGGAGTCCTCTAAAATCCTGGCTAGATGCAAGTCCAAGCCCACCAATGGTAAGAATCTGCACCATTAAAACAGCCAGCATTAGTCCAATCAGGGACCACTGCGGGTCTCATTCATGTCCCAAATACAGACCCTATGGCACCACGTATGTGGAGTGCATCAAGACAGTCCCACCCACTTTTTTAGACACACACAAATTTGTCAATATCTCGCAAAAGCAGCAGCTTTCCCAGGCATGTGCATGACCGTACATAGGATTTCCTGACCTGGCAAAGAACAAGCGAAAATCTTGTTGCACAGACATTTTAGGGGACCAGCCACATCCAGTAGCCACAAACAGTAAATGCAAACGTGCACAGTAAAAAGGATGTGAAAATAGTAAAAATGCAACAGCTGCCACCAGCTTGTCTTTAGGCACATATAAAAGCAACATAAAACTCCATGGGAGACATTACGAGTTTGGAAGTAGCCATGGTTCTAATAGCACCATGGCTGCCTCCAAACCCGTGTCCGTGGTGTCGAAATGGGGACTTACCGGGACATTCCGACCCTTGCGGACCCGGTAAGTCCCCATTCCGAAAACCATTCCCCATTCCCATTCGAGCCCCCATAGGGCTCAATGGGAATGGGGAAGGAGCTAATAACGGCCCGCAAATAGCGGGCCCGTTATTAGTTCCCTGGTCCCTTAACGGGTCCCACTAATGGCGGCTGGTAAAACCAGCCGGCCCTAGTGGGAGCCGCTAAGGGACCTCGGAATGCAGCGGTAGGGGGTTAACGGCACTGGCATCCTTATAGGTGCCGTTAAACCCTTACCACCGCACTCGGAATGAGGCCCCATGTGTATAAAGCGTTTGTGATAGGTGATACATAAGTATCCCCATTGCACTGCATTGTAAGATGCTGTGTGCATAGTAAAAAGTAAAAAAATAAAAGACAAAAAGGGAAACATGGTTCCCCAGTACTGATAGTCTGAAGGACAGATCAGTCTCCCCATAACAAATTAGCATAATCCAAGGAGAGTGAAGCTGAATGATTCACTTCCCTGCATAAAGTCAGGACAGGGTGAAAAACAAAATCAACATATGTGGGGTCCATAGAACTATGGAGGGGACGTTGCCAAATGAGAAATCTTTACTAACACTCGCCCCACTCACCTAAATACTAGGAGCAGGGTGATTTAATCTATCCCTGGATCGTTTTCCTGTTGCAGTCAGCTATACATCCCGAACAGCCCATTATCATTGCTAAGGTTTGCAGCTGGCCAATGCTCGAAGCCTTGAAGGCTTATGGGCCACCTGAGCAATTTAGGATTCCCTTCCTTCATATTAATTAGCCACTTTAAGGTCTTATGGTATGTCTGCACAGTGAAGTGAGTCCAAAAGAGGTAGGGTCTCAGTGTCCGAATGGCCAACACAATCGAAACACACTATATTCTACAATGCCCCCCCTGTGCTCTCACCCCAAAGTCTGGTGACTAATATAACCCATAGTATATTCCCTGTTTTTATTTTATCATCTTACTGAGAAAGGACAGCACCAATTCCAGTGTCAGAGGCATCATACTGCACAATAACATGTCTCAGGTGATCAGGTGCCCTGTGAACAGGGTTCTGACAAAGGGAATCATTTAGGCCTTGAACTGGCTTCTCACACTCCTCAGACAAATAAACTTTCTTAGGTTTCTTAGGAGTTGTTAGGACAGTCAATCGCAGGCGCAGCATGGTTCTATAGTCTGCCATGACATTTCTGTATTCATATTGAGGTCTATAAAAGCTCTCACCTGGGTTCAGATTGTGAGGTTGCCCTGGCTTTTACAGCCTGTACTTTGCTGGAAAGAGGCTAAATCTTTCCCCACCAACTTCATGCCCAAGCTAGGATACTGAACCTTTACCAATCTGGTAATTGGTAGCCTTTATCATCAGGTGGGCCTGCTGAAGAGCCTGCAACACAGTCCCAAAATGCCTCACGTATTCTTCCCAAGTAGGGCTGAAAACCGTTGTATTATCCAGATATGCCATGTGGAATTCATTTAACCCATCCAGAACATGATTGACCAAACTTTGAAAAGTGGCAGGCATATTCTTTAAGAACAGGGCATTACCCTGAACTGGTAAAGTCCCTCCTGCTGTCTTCTCCTTGGCATCATCTGTCAGTGATATTTGCCAATACCCTGCAGTAAGGTCAAAGGTTGTAAGGTTATAAGGTGCTTGGCAGCACCTAGCTCTTCCACGAACTTATCAGTTTGTGGAAAGGGGTGAGCATCAGTTTTGGTGGATTCCTTTAGAGCCTGTATTTCATACAAAATCCCACATCAGTTGGTCTGACATTTGATACCAGAACCACACGACTGGACCAAGGACAACTGGAGGACTCTGTCTCTCCCAGATCCAACATTTTGTTGACCTCAGACTTAATGTGGGATCTCACTTTGTGTGACATCCTGTAACCTTTTTTTGTGGGCACATTGACTCCGGTATCTATGTCATGCTTGCACCAAGATACCAATCCTAGAGTGATTGAAAACAAGGGGGGAAACTGCCTAAGCAAAATATTCAATACACCTTGGTGCTGTGGAGTTAGTTGAGGGGGCAATTTGACACCCTCAATGGAGTCATTTGAAGGGCCACCTTGGAACAGTTCAGTGGGAGGTTCTGATTCCTCCTCTTTCCTATCTTTAGCCAGATGTAGGGCTCCCATTTCAACCCTAGGGATGAAAGCCTTAAACGTATTCACATGAAACACTTTGGGACCCTGACCATGTCTTCAAAGGTCCATGCTAGGGAGAATGTTCATTTCTGTGCCAATTCCCTTTAACCTTAGAGACCCGCAGCTCTTTTGGACTTTTTAAAAAACATGTTTACACCTGAGTGAGTGGGACCTTTTTTCTCACTCAGTCATGTGTTTTCCCCACTATGATTTTCTATGTGCCTTACTGTTTTATGGAGTCTGATAAACTCCATAGGCATCTGCTTTTGCATTGTGACACAGAGCACCTTTTGTGCAGTGCTACTGAGCCGTCCTTTGGACTTCTCTTAATGTTTAACTACATTTTCTTGGGTGAACTACTGTTAACTTTATGGGTCCAGCACAAACCACCACATGTGGCGTGCTGAGGGGTTACATAGTCATTCCTTTAACCCATTCCTCATGTAACATTTTGTTACACAAACTCACTTGAATCGCGGGTGGCAGTGGTTTCCTTTTTTACTACCTAGTGGCATGTGTCTGCAGGCTGATACCTCAGCTGCATTGTTGCACCAAGGGTGACCAGTATCCCAAAATAGCCCCTCTCTTCTTTTTTCGCCATTTCTTGTTAGTTCATTTCTTCTGGACTTTGTTTGCATCAGGTTTGAGTCCTTTGTGTATTTTGCCTTTGGCAGCCTTCTGCCCTAAATCCTGCCCAGGCTCCAGTGTGTCTGGAAAGGCAGGAAGTGAGGGAGGGTCCTGAAACATATCTACCCTTTGTCTCTAGGTGTGCCTGAGGTAAACCAGTTCCAATTTGCCGGCTGGCTGTCCTGGAGGACAGCCACCCTGTGGTGTGATTGACAGACTAGAGCTGTGAATCAATGGGTACTTGCATAAAAAGTGAGTTTATTGGGACTAAGAGCAGAGTCGACCACTGGAGGACAACCTGCAAAGCAGAAGATGAGAGAAGATGCCAGCAGCACTCTCCCGGTGAAGTCCTGCAGCTGTGGTGACCCCATTTTTGAATCAACAGGGAAGATCCATAAAGGACGACTTCCTCCTTTAGGCTGGTGCGACCAACTATCCCCGAGACAATCTCTATTTTGACGCAACTTACTTGCTGCAACTTTCCACGGCTGCAGAAGGCAAATATCTGGGGTACCTCGACCACTTGTGAGTGCATTGCCTTACGAAGTCCGAATTCAGACAGATCTTTGTGGGCATCCAGAGGACCCTATAGAAGCATGTAATCTGCATCCAGGTCCCCTCAACAGAGCCCCGGACCGAGGGATCAAAGAAATCCTAACCAGATATTTTCATTCTTCGTTGGCGCTGAGAAAAAGGTGGCAAAACCACAAAGAGCCGCTGAATTGATGGACATCCATTGCTCCCAAGTCCCTCTCTCGAGTACTGCCACAAGAGCCCACCAGACGTCCTCCCTTTCATCACCACAACCAAGGACCAGGAACAAGGTTCTAATGCATTGCATAGTGAAGGCAACAAGCTGGTACAACTTCTTAATTTCAAAGGTACTGTGGGGCTTGGGATGCTCTATCCTTTTGCTATTTGGGGTGCTTCCCCACTTTGGGAGTGCAATATAACCCGGCACTAAATTGACCTCACCTTACCTGCATTGGCCTTACAGCTTGTGCTTTCCAAAGGTGACTCCTCTTGAGTTTCCGTGGTTTTCCTTTTGAACAGTGACTATTTAAGAACATATTTCTAAAGAAGAAGAGCAGCAGAACTTTGACTTTGGCTGTCCTGGCTCCTGAAAGGCTTCCTTCTGAACCTATTGGCTTTTGGCAGTGTGTGTTCCCTTACAGGTTTTACATTTTGAACACTTCAATGCTAGGATAATAGACGACCTGCATCCCTTTGGGAGAATCTAACTGGGTTGCTGGAACATGTGTAACATATGAATGAATTACTCACCTGATTTATTGTAGAATCCTACCTAGAGATTGATGTTACAGCTAATTACTGCTTTTTAAAGAATGCCTTAAATATATTTGTGTATAAATAAATAAAAATGTATTATATTACTTTAAGTGTGTAAGTGTTTAATTGGATAATTGTATTTACTGGTTTCATTGTACAGCTCTACAGATCACATTACCCCTCTTAAGATAAGCCTGGTTGCTCAGTAACTCTACCAACTTGTGTAGTACAGGCCTATATTAAAGAGTGGGTTTCCTAATACCAAGAGACAAGTCGTGTGTAGTCCCACAGCAGTTGGGCTACACACGTTCTAACCTAGCACTGGTGGCAGGCAGTGGGATTGGTATAGAGTGTTTGCATTGACTATTGGTTGTATGTGTGCCCAAATAAACCATCTACAAGGCTAGCTCCACCAAAAAGAAAAGTAATCGTGTAACAGAAAATAATGCAAGGAATGGATAATTTTAATGAACAGTCCCTTACTGCACTTACAATGGAACACTGGACTAAGTTTAAAGGGTATAACAGAGTTGATTGAAAAGTTGTAAAATCACCAAAACACTTGGAGTAGGCCCACAACCCCTACTCCCAACCTTGATATGGAAATTGATGAAACTGATAGTTTAGAGCGTATCTCCAATATGCCAAATGGGTCAGAAGGTAAGGAGGATTCTCAAGGAGTGAGCAATTCCCCTCTTCAGCCTGTCCCTGTAATTCAAAAAGCTCCTATCACGACCCCTGTTGGTCACAATATGAGCCAAGAATATCTACCTCTTGAAACAATGAGACAAACTAGAATTCAAGAAACTTGCAGTACAATCTGAAAACAAAGAGAGAAGGCTCAGAGAAAGGGAAATGCAGCATGAGTATGATATGAAAAAGATGTCAGTTGAATGTCACATGCTCCTCTTGGTCTAGTAGTCCCAAGAAACCTCCTTTTCCAAAAGAGGCCATAAGTATGTACAATCTGGAACTTAATGTGTTGGATTTGTTAAGTACATTTGAATTCACTTATGGTTTGCAGAATAGTGGTGGGAATGATTTGGTTGCATGGATCATGTCTAGGCTTCCCCAGAATGGTTGTGATGCTATTATGGAATTGAATGATACAGACAGGAAATATCATGAACTAGTCAACAGTCACTTGTGGCCAGATTTGGGAAGAGTGCTTATAAATACCTTAAATGGATTAGAGACAATGAAAAGAAAGATGGTACCCCTTGGGCTATATGGGTTATGAATCCCTGAAAGTCTTAGATGGTTGGTGTTAGGCAGAATTACATGCAGTACCCTTTGGGAACACTACACACAATTAAGACTACAGGTATAAGCACAATCTCACCTTTGGTACAAGCCTGTACTACCCAGTTATGTGGTATCAGTGGCTGAGCAGCCAGACTTATCTCAAGAGGGATGTGAGCAGTAAAAGATGTTACACAAAGGACTTGCAATCACAGTAGTTCAAACAAACACTTACTCAAGGTTTCTTGGTAAAGGAATAAACATTTATTTACACATTTAGTTAGAAAACATTCCACTAGTAATAAGCAGCTCAATATCACGCACCTATACACTACAATACTAAACCAATACGTTTCTGAACAAGTTAGGCTCACCTGTAGTGGGAGCAAAATGGCACTTCAGTAACTTTCGAAAGAGGTACAAAGACAAAGGTTATAAGAATCAAAACACAGTTACTTTCATAGGCAGGACAAATAGTTTCAGTTCACTACAAGAGGCAATTCAATTCAATAGGCCTGGGTCAAAGTCAATGGTTCAGTGTCTTGGATAGGATAGCACAGTTCTGGTAGTAAACGGTTAAGTCTTTGCCAATGTTCTTGGAAGTAGTTTGCAAGAAGAAGAGTTATATGTCAGATTAGGAGCGAACAAGACTCCAAAGTTGGGAAAGCTTCACAAACGTTCACCGCGGCAAAGATGATTTCTCTACCGCATTTACACAGTACCTTATGGATGAAGAAAAGCTGTAGCTGAGGCAGTTGTTCCTGGCAGTTCCTGCATATCTCGCTGTTCCTGCGCCACAGTCATGGGGACAAGAGGGAGGACATCAGGAGGTTCCTGCACCGCACAGGGAAGAAGCCACAAGCTTGGCAAAACATCGGTTTAAGGTGTGAGTGCCTTAAAGTCTACAATATGGTGTCCTTCTCACTGGCTATCCATTTTTCAACAGCACTCTGATGAAAATTCAACCAGTATGGAGATGGTTTCCAGGTGGCTTGCAAGTGTGTTGTTCCCACCAGCTCAAGGGAAGAAGTCATCAATGAAGGGCTTCTCTGTTGAGGGAGTTTCAGGCAATTCGGACCTGCAGCAGGGCTTCACCGGGCAAACCAATGGTCCAGGAGTTGCAGCAGTCGTCTTCCTCCAGCTCGTCTTTGGTACTTTCGTTCCAGTGGTCGACACTGCCTTCCAAGTCCCAGAGACCTACTTTTAAACAGTTTTCTCCCATTCATTCCAGCCTATCTGTCACTCACCCAGCAGGATGGCTGTCCTTGCCGGACAGTCAGCCAATCACGAAGAGTGCATTCAGGTCTCCTAGGAGACTAAGCACAAGGAGTTTCGGGCTTTCGGGCTCCTCCCTCACATCCTGTCCACCCCAGACACTCAGGTGCCAGAGGAGGGCTTCAGCACTGAAGCCCGCCAAAGGCCATCAAACAAAGGGACCAAACCTGGTTTGGCATGCAGAGAAAAACACTAGAAGGACCTTTCCAAAATGAAATGGTGAAAAAAGTCGATCAGAACCTGTTTTTGCAGAGGCGGCTCAGACGCCATCTTGAAAAACATGGCTCCAATGGATTTTAGCTACCGGAGCGTTTAAACGGGTCACGGTCGGGAGAATGATGGTAATACCACTGCCACCGGCCATTCTAAGAGGAAATGGTAGTTTTTGAGGGCTACATGAGTTTTTTAGGCATAGTGAATACCAGGTATTCCTTCCAACACTCTGCTGTAAGGCAGTGTGTGCTGGGTCTAGCAATTTAAAAAGACTAGTAAAGTCAATTTAAATTTACATTCACTGGGATACAGTAGTCAGTCCCAGAGAAGGTATTTAAACCTTGAGAAGTCTGAAAGACATCCCTGTGCCACTGCACTAAGGGTGCTGTGTTCACACAAGAAAAAGATGATGCCTATGAAGTTGTCTAAAACTCCATATCCAAAGAACACAAAAGTAAAACACACATCAAAATACATGAAAGAGTGGGAAAAAAAGGCTCACACTCTTTCCAGATGAAAATTAAAGTCCTAGAAATCCAGCAAAGTTGCTGGGGGTCTCAAAAGGTAAGGGAAATTAGCACATGTCTGAGAATTCTCCCTAACAGTTGGGTTGAGGGTTACAAAGTAAAACTCCTTTGAAGGAATGAGGAATTTGTTTTTACTATAGAATATTTGTGATGCCTGCTCTACTGAACTGAGACAGCACCTGGCTGATGCTAAGGAACTTGATCCCAAGAGACTACCTCAAGCTGCTGACTTATGGGTAGCCAACAGGGCCACTCAGAAGGATTCTGGGGCAACTCAGAAAAAGGATGAAGGGAAAAGGCACAGCAAATATAGTTAAGAACATTCTAATTGTCCACCACCTTAAAAGGGCCACACACACAATAAGGATACATTTCATGGGAAGCCTTATGGGGCTAGTGAAACCTCTGGGGCCAAACCAGAAGTCCCCCATTCCAGAAAAGCTTTGGTAAATGTGTGGTGTGTGGGTCTAGTGACCATGTGAAAGGGGATCCCAGATGTAAGGGTAAACCTTCAGGTGTTGAAACTGTCTCCTTAGCCTTCACTCCATAGAAGGAAGCTCCAACGACAGGTGCTCACTTTCACCTACTAGCTGATGACCCCCTTGGAGTTCAAGCTAGTGTTTCTTTAGTGTCCTTGGGTCTATGGGAACAACAGAATATAGATGTGTATAACACATTACTTGACAACACAAAAGAATATTATAAGTGAAAGTCTACTTGTAAATGGCCAGGAGACTGCTGCCATCAGAGACACTGAACCAGCATTACAGTGGATGATGACAGCTTCCTCAAACCTGAGGCTGTAGCTAAGGCACCCAAAAGCCCCACTAAACTTGCTGGAGGCCCTATAAAAATGGTACCTATTTTGCCAGCCGCCATCCATTACAATAACATGACTGTACAAATTCCTGTTAGTGTGCAAACTGAAGTACCTGGGAGAGTTATTTTGGGGAATGACTTGAAAACTCTTGAAGTAGTCTCCAGTACCCCCAGGCCTCCCAGAGAAAAGAACCAGGAGCTGACAAGATTGGTCAGAGAGGCAACGTGAGGAGACTCTCAGTTTGAGGTCATGGAGGAATCCAGTACCTCAAACCAGCAGACATGCCAACCTCCCACTTCTAGAATGAGTAAATATACCAAGGAGAAATCCAGATTCTCTGGAAAGAAAAAGGGTCTCAAACCCAAACCTGCTCTGAAGACAAGGACTTCCCCGAGAGGACAGTCCCAGATCACCCCACAGTTGACACTTAGTGGGTGGACGAACCAACTCCTGAAAACCAAGCTACTGGTGAAACAGAACTGGAGGATATCTTTCCCTGCTTGGAAGAGCCGGATCCTAGAGACCATCCTTAGCTGCAGACTTTGCTTGCAGAAAGGTGGCCCTCAACGGCAGATTTCAGCAGAGGACAGAGAGAGTGTTCCTCTCTAGAAGGTCTGAGACAATAGACAGCTTCCCATCCAGAAGCGCAAGAGCCAGGGAAGCATAGACTATACTCGGAGGATGGACTCCTCTACCGTGACCCTACAGAATCTACTCCAGGGGACATCAGGCAAATGGTAGTACCCCAGGAGGTGAAATTTAAGCTACTGCAACTAGCACATGAGATACCTCTGGCTGGTCACTTGAGCTCCAAGGAGAACAAAGAGAGGCGTTTGCTGTGCTTTTACTGGCCCAAGATGGGTGCAGATGTTGACAAACAATGTAGAAGCTGCCACACCTTCCAGACCTCTGGCAAAAGTGGATCGAAGAATGTGGCACCTTTGATGCCCCTCGCAGTGCTGAGAGTTTCTTTTGAGAGGGTGGGGATTGACATTGATTGTACCCTAGACCCTCCTACTTCTTCAGACAATTGATTTATATTGGTTGTGGTAGACCATGCTACCAGATACCCGGAGGCTATGCCTTTGCAAACTGTCACTGCTCAAGCAGTGTCTAAGACTCTGCTTGGTATTTTCTACCAGGGTTAGGTTTTCTAAGAAGTTATCTCTGACAGGGTATCTAATTTTAAGTCCAACTAAATGCAGACCATGTGGAGTAACTGACACGTTCTCAACTGCCTACCACCCTCAAAAACACAGATTGGTAGAGAGGTTTAATAGAACAGTGAAGAGCATGATAGATGAAAGAACCCCTGAGAAGAAAGTGGGTCCTTCTATTGCCATTCCTTGTATTTGCTTACAGAGAGGTGCCTCAAGCTGGAGTGGGTTTCAGCCCATTTGAGCTCCTCTACAGTCATAAGAGTCAGAGGCCCCTTGGCCCTGATTAAAGAGGGTTTGGCGAGAACTCCATCCCTAAAGCCAGTCCTTGTCACTGACTATGCGCTAGGCCTCCGGAGGAGGCTGATACATTTGATGGCAGAAGCAACAAAATACCTGGAATCTGGTCAGGCTCTGGTGAAACATTGGCATAACCAGAAGGCCAACATGGTGGAGTTCACCTCAGACCAGTTAGTATGGGTTATGGTTCCTACAAGGCCTTACATGACAAATGGATAAGACCCTTTAACGTTGTAGGCAAACTTGAAGGGGTGAATTATTTAATGGACTTGGGCAACCCCAAATAGGCCCCTAGGGTCTTTCACACTAACGATCTGAAGGCCTATGCCTCCAAACCAGAACTGGGAGCTTTGCTTCTAGCCTCTGATCAAGAGGAGGAGGCAAGTGAGCCTCTCCCTGATCTCCTCAGGAACACCCTTCAGATGAGACAATTGAAGGAGTCAAACTCTCTTCAGATCTGACTCTGCAGCAACAGGAGGAGCGCAAAGATCTGTTAAGTCAGTTTGCCTCCCTTTTTTCTCTGATTCCAGGCTTGACCCCTTGGGGCCAGCATGATATTTTCACTGGTGACAGTCTCCCTGCTAAAAGCAGGTGTACAAAATGTCTGATCATGACAGAACTCATATAAAGGTGCAGGTTAACAAGATGCTTGGCCTGAGGGTTATAGAGCCATCTACAAGTCCATGGGCTCGTCCAGTTATACCAGTTCGAAAACCACAAACCAAGGAATTGAGATTTTGTGTGGACTATCAAGCCAGAAGACAGATGTCCATCGTTTACCAAGGACAGATTAGCTTGTGGACAAACTTGGATCTGCCAAGTTCATCAGCACACTTGACTTAACCTCATGCTATTGGCAAATAGCACTGACAGACGATGCCAAGGAAAAAACTGCATTTTCCACCCCAGGAGGCTCATACCCATTTAGGGTTATGCCTTTTGGACTAAAGAATGCACCTTCTACATTTCAAAGGATGTTGAACCAGGTCTGAATGGTGTGAGGACTTCTGAATGGCATACTTGGATGACATAGCAATGTTCAGCCCAACATGGGTAGACCATCTTCATCACCTTGGATATGTATTGCTGGCTCTTGAACAGCCCCATATGTCCATAAAGTCAAGGGAATGTCAAAGTTGTCAGAGCAAAGTGGTCCACCTTGGACATGAGGTAGGAGGTGGTGAGATTAGGCACTTGCCTAGCAAAGTACAAGCTGTACAGGACTGGGCCACACCCACCACTCAACACCAAGTAAGAGCCTTTCCATGCCTCATTGGGTACTATAGAAATTTCATTGAGAACTTTGATATGATAGGTTATTTATAACGTGCTTAATACCCAGACGTTTCAAAGCGCGGACCTAGGGATCGAACCTGTGGTGCTCCGTGTCATCTTACATCCAAGGTGAGCACGTTGCCCCTGAGCTATCCTCCCGAGACAATAGGACCATAGCTTCCCCCGGGAATGTCATCTCCTCTCCGAAAATTCCTAAGAAAATCAGATGGAAATGAGGAATCTGCCAATGCATTTTCAGGGCTGAAACAAGCCCTCTGTAAAGCTCCAGTCTTAAGAGCTCCTGATTACAACCAATCATTTATAATACAAACAGATGCTTCTAATACAGGTGCAGTCTTAAGTCAACTCGATGAACACGGCAGAGAACACTGTATTTGCTTCATCAGTGGGAAACTGTGAAAAAAGGTGGGCAACTATAGAGCATGAGTGTTTTGCCATTGTGTGGTCTTTGAAGAAGTTTAGGCCATACTTGTATGGTTCTACTTTCCTTATTAAACCAGACCACCAACCTTTGAGATGGTTAATGCAACAAGGAGGAGAATCCTAAATTACTTAGATGGTCTATCAGCCTCCAAGCATTTGATTTTACCATTGAACATAGGTCAGGATGCAATCACCAATATGCTGATGGTCTCAAGTATGAACGAGTGGAACAAGAGATTCATCCAGGAGTGGATTACATCCTCGTGTCCCTTAGTCTGGGGGAGACAAGTGTTACGGAGAATGTGTATTTCTGTGCCAATTCCCTTTAACCTTAGAGACCCCCAGCTCCTTTTCTTGACTCAAGGTTTTTTAATTTTTACTCATGTGTGAGTGAGACCTTGTTCTCACTCACTCATGTGTTTTCCTGGCTATGATGTTCTATGTTACTTTTTTATGAGTATAGTAAACTCCATATGCATCTGCTTTTGCATTGTGACACACAGCACCTTTTGTGCAGCGCCACTGAGCAGTCCCTTGGACTTCTCTTAATTTATAACTACATTTTCTTGGATCAACTACTGTTCCCAAGAAAAGTAAGATGATCCCTGTCTTACTTGCCTTAACTTTATGGGTCCAGTGGAGTGCTGGGGAGTACATAGAAATTCCTTAAACCCTTGCCTCATGTAACATTTTGTTACACTAACTGACTTGAATGGCTGGTGGCAGTGGTTTCTTCTTTTACTACCTACTGACATGTATCTGCAGGCTGATACCTCACCTGCAGTGCCGCACCCAAGGGTGACAAACCCAAAAATAGCCACAGTCTTCTTTTTTTGCCATTTCTTGTTAGTGAGTATCTTCTGGGCTTTTAGTCTGTTGTTTGCATCAGGTTTGGCGGACTTCAACCCTAAAGCCTGCCCAGGCTCCAGTGTGTCTGAAAAGGCAGGAAGTGAGGTAGGTTCCCGAAACATCCCTGTCCTTTGTCTCTCTGTGTGCATGAGCTCCAATTAGCCGGCTGGTTGTCCTGGAAGACACCCACCCTGCTGTGTTATTGACAGCCTAGGGTTGTGAATGAATGGGAACTTGCATAAAAAGCAAGGTTTTTGGGACTAAGAGCAAAGTCGAACACTGGAGGGGAATGTGCATAACAGCAGATGAGAGAAGCTGCCAGCAGCACCCTCCTGGACCGCAAAGTGCCCAGTGAATCCCTACAGCTGTGCTGACCCAGTATTTGAATTAACAGGGAATACCCGTAAAGGATGACTTTCTCCCTTAGGCTGGTGCAACCAACTATCCTTCAGACAAGCTCTATTTTGACACATCCCCCGACTTGCTTCGACTTTCCAAGGCTGCAAAAGTCCAATACCCGAGGTACCTCAACCACTTGTGAGTGCATTATCTTTTAAAGTCTGAATCCGGCCAGATCTTTGTAGGCTTCCAGAGGACGCAACAGAAGCAAGAAATCTGTGTCCAGAGTCCCCTCACCAGAGTCCAGGACCGAGGGACCAAGGAAATCCTAACCAGAGCTTTCGGTTCTTTTTTGGCTCTGAGAAAAAGGTACCAAAGCCACAATGAGCTGCTGAATTGACAGAAATGCATTGGTGCTGAGTCCCTTGCTCAAGTGTTGCTGCAGGAGACTGATAGACGTCATCCCTTTCACCACCATGAACAAGGACCAGGAACAAGGGTCTACTATATTGCAACGTGAAGGCAACTAGTTGGAACAACTTCCTAATTTCAGTGGCGCTTGCAGTGCTTTATCCTTTTGCCATTAGGTATGCTTCCTATCTTTGGGAGTGCGATTTAACACTACACAAAGTTGACCTCAATTTACCTGCATTGGCCTTACAGCTTGTTCTTTCCAAAGGTGACTCCATTTGAGTTGCTGTGATAATGATTATGATGATAGGTTATTTATAACGCATTTAATACCCAAAGGTTACTAAACGGTGACCTGGGGATTGAACCTGTGTTGCTCCATGTTGTCTTGCATGCAAGGCGATTATGTTGCCCCAGACCTATCCTCCCGAGACATCCTGTAATTTCCCTTTTGAACACTGACTATTCTAAAGAAGAAGAGCATCAGAACTTTGACTTTGCCCATTGACATTGGCTGTCCTGGCTCCCTAAAGGTCTCCTTCTGAATTTATTGACTTTGGCAATGTTTGTTTCCTTACAGGTTTTAAATGTTGAACACTTTAATGCTCGATAATAGACTGTCTGCATCCCTTTGGAAGAATCTAACTGTTCTTATAACCTATCATTCTGTTCTGATCTAACCCTAACCTTTCCTTCCTTAAAAACTCAATATTGCAAATGTGATACTTTATAAATGCTATACTGACCTCAACTGATGTCACCTCTGGGTGTTGGAATATGTGTAACATATGAATGAATTACTCACCTGCTTTATTGTTCACTTTTTGAATTGAATCCTACCTCGAGATTAATGTTACAGCTAATTACTTCTTTTTAAAGGAAGCTTTAAATATCTTTGTGTATAAATACATACATGATTTATTAAATAACTTTAAGTGTGTAAGTGGTTAATTGGATACTTGTATTTATTGGTTTCATTGTAAAGCTCTACAGCTCAAATTACCAATCTTGCGATAAGCCTGGCTGCTCAGTCACACTACCAACTTGTGTAGAACAGGCCTATAATAAAAGGTGGGTTACCTAATACCAAGAGATAGGTCTTGTGTAGTCCCACGGCAGTTGAACTACACAACTGCTAACTAACAGTCCACCAAATTGTTTATATCAGCCAGTCTTTCTACAATGCAGTAAGGACCTGACCATTTGTCCTCCAAAGCTCTAGCTCTGATATACTTCATAATCAGGAATGCTTGGCCTGGGAACAATGCACTAGTGAAGCTTCCTGGTCATACTGGTCATACCAATGTTTGACCAGTACTTGTCCAGCCTTGAACTTGTTCTTGGCCTGAGCCATCAGCAGGGTTGTTCTCTTTCTCAAGCCCAGCACATAATCCACTATGTTGGTAGTGACAGGAGTATTGGACATCTCCCATCCTTACTTGACTGTGGAATGGGGTCCCCGATAGGATGCCCAAACAAAAGTTCGAAGGGCTAAATCCAACCACTTCTTGATGTACCTCTCAGTAGGCAAACAGTAAGCATGGCTTCAGAAGAGCACACTTTATTTCTCCTCTGGGGCTCATCAAGAGATCCAATCATTCTTTGAGAGTTCTGTTAAATCTAACCCATTGGTCTGTGGATGGCATGCAGATTACAATGTATATGACAGACCACACTCCTTCCACATGGCCTGCATATAATTAGACATGAAGTCGCTGCCTCTGTCAGACACAATTTCTTTAGAGAAGCCAGCCCTATTAAAAATGCCCAGTAATGCCCTAGCAACTGACTTGGCATCACAGTCTTAAGTGAGATGGCTTTAGGATATCTTGTTGCATGATCAATGACCACAAGGATAGACCTACTGCCAAAGGATGTAGGAGGGCCAAGAGGACCAACAACGTCAATCCCTATTGTGAGGGGTCAGCAAAGAGAGACAGACACAAAAAGATACCTTTCTAAATATTAGTCATTTTATTAACATAAAAAAGGGGTATGGATAAAGGCCTAACTTTCCTTATCCTAACATAAATGTCATTTGCCATGAAATCAAAACTACAGCTAAAACAGGATGACCTTGTATCTAAAAAAGTTCAACAACTCAAACAAATAACTTCAATAGAAATACTTCTTGTATCCAGGGTTGACTCCCTTTCCCTGCATTGCTTCAGATAAGATATTCACAATGTTCTTGAAACAGGACTAGTCTCTGAAAGCCACTACACATGTCTTTTCCATTTAATACTTTCCCCACAATGGCAAAACAAATGTTCTTTTTATCATGCATGTTCAGAAAAAGCAAGGAAACTTCTTTACTACTTTTAGAATGGCAAAGCAAATGTCTTTTTCAGAGCAATGATTCAATTATGGCAAAAGGTTGGCCTTTTCAAAGTTGCTGGTTTACAAAAAGGTCAATTGAAACATGAGCTTAGTATGACCCAGTCTCTTCTTAGAACACCAACTCAAAATAAGTTTCCTGGTACACATTGCTGCCAGGTACATTCTCAACTTCAACTGAGAAACTCTTCATATCCTAGTTTACTCTCCTGCCAGGAATATCTCCCTTTTGGTTGACTTAGATCTCATGGTGTACCCCCTTTCCCAGGTATCTCCTTAAAAAAGGTTTCCCTGCCAGATACCCTAAGCAGGCTTCTCTGCAAAATTAACTCTCCTCTTATATATTCAAACAGTTGCATCTCTTCAGTGGCACAACCCTTTTTTGACTTAAAGTCTCTTGCTCTTGACAATGCTTGTTCCAGGTCTCCCCCAACTGACATCTCATGTTAGGAGAATTATACAAATGTTGCCTTTTTTTCTCTTAGAATCATGTTTGTCTCTTGGCAATGTTGGTACCAAGTTTCTCCCACCTGACCTCTTAAGTCAGGAGAATTGTACCATATTTGCCCCTTTTGTTTTTTAGGCAATGTCTTTTGGCTTTAAAAATGCTGGTCACAGTTTTTCTCCCAACTGACATTTCATGTCAGGAGAATTCGTCTTTTCTGTTCAATGATATTTGGTTGGTAATCAAAAGTACTTTCATAATGCTGTTTAGCATATTTGCACGTACCGAGGCACCATTCAATATCAGGCAGAGTCACCGGTTCAACATACAGCAGCTGGGATGTGCTCACGAGGAGCCAGCTTCCCGGTGTGGACAGAGTCTCAGTCTCTGCGTCAGCTCTCCTAGCTTCCGCTGACAAGACCCATGCAAACTTGCAGGGCCGCGTCTCTCACAGTCCCTTGCACATTGTCTGCTCTCTCTCCCAGAGTGCTCCTCCAGTCCTAAGTGATGCCAAACTGCTTCAGCCGGGTGTCTCTCATTGTCTCCAACGTCCTCTGCAGGACTTCCTCTGCCACCGGTCACAATTCCCCCCCTTGCGCAATCTGTAGCCTTCTTTCTCTCTCTTTCTTCATTTATTATGTTCTCCCTGTCGTCTCCTTTTCCACAGATGATTAAGGAATTTAAATGTCCTGCGCAATTCACTCGGCTGAAAACAACTAGACTGCACATTGGTTTTAAAGTCACATTTCCTCCATATGAACTCCTTGTGCCTCCCCCTCTTCCCAGTACGTAGGACTTTCTTGCACTTGGAGTCACCATAAGTTACAAATGATTTTGGATCACATTGTTGAACAATTGTGTTTGAAATAAAATTATTCAAATTATCAGATGTTTCATATATTCAATGTTTATCATGCACATATGGAGATTGAATAGGGTTATATATAAAAGTGTTTTTCAGAGTTTTACAATCAAATGGTTTTGAGTAATGGCGGCAAGCCATCAAGAACTCTTGAATTAAGGGACTTTCTTCACAACAAATAGAATTGTACCACTTCTCTCCCTGTGGAGTCACCACTCTCCCCTGGCAGCCATCTCTTCGCATGTGAGCCACCCTCAGAATATGGTTCTATGTTATTTCGCCGCAGTATTTTTCATCGTGGGTTTTTTCACCGCCGTTTTTTTTCTTGAAAAACTCGTTTTCCCCCCCTTTCTTTTTTATTTTTATTCCCTTAAACCCACAACCATATATTTAATTTTTTAACCCCCCAAAAAAAAAAAACCTGTGATGGAAAATACCACGGTGAAATACCCAGAAAATCACCCCCAGAGTCAGGTAGCGGCTGACTTCTGGCCACATGGAGGAGACTTTAAGCTGGGGATCAGTGATGAATCCATTGAATTCATCACACTACCCTCTCAGATGGTCTACCCACTATTGGTTGTGGTGCAAATGGAGTCTGGATTTTTGGACCACGTTTGTTAGAAATCTGACAAGTAGCACAACTCCTGCAGCGATTTCCTACCTGTGCCCCCATATTAGGTCAGTAGAGGTGCATTCTGAGCCTCTCCATAATCTACTTGATGCCTAAATGGCCTGTAAGGGGGTCCTCATGAGCCAATTGCAGGAGTTAAGGTCTCACCTGAAAGGGAACCACAACCTTGTATTGTCTCCTTCAGAGGACTCTTAGGGTTCACTGCACAAGAGTTCACCTTCCCAATAAATCATGTGATTCCAGGGGCTTCACCCTCCAACTGGGAGCAGGCCTGGCTCCTTAGGCCTCAACGTGATGGACACTAACAATGTCAATTGCTACACTCTTCCCTTGAGGGACCCCCTTCTGCAAGTAAACTCTGCAGTTCAATGTGATCATGGGGGGTTCAGTATTTGAGGCAGCCAATTTTCCTCATCAGGTTCAGGGGCTTGGCCAACTACCACCACTTCAGTGAAAGTTAGTAGGTCGGGTGTTAGCAGATGGGTGAAGATAATGTATACCTCTTTTTGAACATTACACCTGCTGAGCATATTATTGTTTGGTCAGGTGAACAACGTACACATGAATCCATGTAGTAATCAATGGAGGATTATGTGTTCTTGCTAATTTTGCAAAGCAAACTATTTTCATAAACTGAAAATCATGAGTTGATGTCTGTAACATAATGAATGTTTCATTACTTTGTGGGACTGTATCATCAGTAAAGGGAAATTGTTACATTTGATGTGTCCGAAACTGGGCAAACCTCCAAAGACAATACCATGGTAGCATACAGGTACTGTAGTAATTTCCTGCTACAGAAAGAGCTCGGAATCTTGGAGAGCAGAGAAGAGGGCATAGGAGATCCAGGCACTCTTTAGTCTGTGTGTGCAGTTTGTTGGTGCAAGACCGGTATACCAGAGGCCTGGGGATTGTTCTCTCTCTCGAGGGCCCAACAACCCTCTCCCCAGAAAAACTGTGGACTCAGCCAAGGGCAAGTTAAACTGTAATTTATTACAAAAAACCAACAGGGATCACACAGGACAATCTCAATTCTCCAATAATTCTCCACTCCCCAAGTCACACTCCACAGTTTTGACCTCAAATGGTGTCATCATGTAGGCCCTCCCCCAAAAACCTATCCCCCTACTGGTTGGGTGCTTAGAGTGGTATCACCTATGGCTAGCCAATATAGAGCTTATTCTACTGGCCCTCGCATGTCACGTGGATGACCTGCCCCGACCCCAAGAAACTATCTATTTCATTGTTGCAGGGTCATAGACTTACCATTAGCCCTTGCCCTCTGCCATCCAACCCTGGATTACTATCTCTTGATTGGTCAGATCTGATCTCCCCAGGCCTGGCACCCAACTCCGTTCTCAGCCCTCTGTGCACCTCTTCAAGGTGATGTGAAACGACTATGTGTGCCAATTGTATCTGGTAGTAACATCACCTTTGCCTATGAGAGTGCCTCCCTGTTGAAACATTTGTTTCACTTCTCATCTTCTGGGTTATTGAGAACAGGTTGTCTTGCCACCATGTGTGAACACCCATTGTCTAGTTCAACTGCATCACGTGGTTGTGGACCACACAATCGAGCTCTCTGTGTCTGCATACATGAGGATTATATTCTGTTTTCCTGCAGCTTGCCCCTTGTCATTTGAACTTGGAATGTGCCTGTTTATCTCTGGCCTTCGCTGTGAGCTCGGTCTTCACTTCCTGCAGCCTGAGCCTGCTTCCCTTGTCTGGTGACTTGTAGCTTGAGGCCATCTGTAATTTTCCTTAGACTTATGACGTGATTTCTACCAGCTTATATTATACTTGGTTTCCTATAGGTTAGTCGTACATGGTCCTACCAGGTTCCATATATACTCCTGTAGTCTCATAGAGTTAATCGCCATAATTATATTTTTGGTTTTATTGGTCGAATACATTTTGTCCCCATAGATAGGTTATAGTATCCACTACTTTCAGCTCCTGATACTCAAGTCTCCACGTGAAGACATTCTCTTTCTTCCTTGTCCCTAAGGCAGATTGCATAACGAGGGTCTTCAACTTATCAGCATTGATTTTCATTCTATGTGTATCAAGTTAAGCCTTGAATTCCGCTATTCGGCACTGGAGTCGATTACCGTTAAGTTGATGTAAACAATGTCGTCCATGTAGAGAATCCAGGGGAGATCAGACCCTT
The DNA here is from genome assembly GCF_040938575.1 of Ambystoma mexicanum. Lineage (NCBI taxonomy): Eukaryota > Metazoa > Chordata > Amphibia > Caudata > Ambystomatidae > Ambystoma > Ambystoma mexicanum. The sequence goes on from NC_090925.1 coordinate 100,837,514, forward strand.
AGAGCTTTGGTGGAAAAGCTTTTATACCCGCCAGGTACAGGATGAACAGAAAGGGAGTAAGCGCACAGCCCTGTTTGATGCCTTTTGTTAGGCATAGGTGTTCTCTGCTAACTGCGTCAAAAGCATGCTCGAGGTCCATGAATCCCAGGTAGATATTTCGTTTTGTTTCGAGGGCTCTCAGTTTTAGGAGATTTAGTAGAAAATGACTCAACAAAGTTCCCACTCCACTCATGAAAGCCGTCTGGCGTTTATCCAGGATTTCTGCCTTAATGGCCCAGTTTTTCAAGTCTCGCAGTAAGATTGAGCTGAATATCTTACCAATTGAATCTAAAAGCGCAATAGGCCTGTAGATCCTAAGATTAGTCCGGTCGTCTTTCTTAAAAATAGGAACTATCAGGGCTTCTTTCCAGGATTGCGGGATAATTCTGGATTTAAAGATCTGCTGGAACAAGGGCAAGATGAAGTCCACCCATGTCTCCCCATTTTCTTTCAGCATGTAATTTGAGTGCCGTCTGGGCCAGCCACTCTTGAGGAACTCAGGTGTTTCATTCGGTACAGTATGTCATCTCTGTCTATCTTTATCGACCATGGAGATTGCCTGGTCTTTTTGCTGGGTGGGTTGGTATTTCTCCCCCTCCAAATAGAGCCGTGAATTGCTTCACCCAATCTTCTTTTGAGACTTGGTTGGTAGTTAAAGCCATCTGAAAGTCTTTGCCCTTATTTTTAATTTCCCATAGGGATCTAGAATTAGCAGTACTTATTGCCGCTAAAATATGTTCTACATCAGCCTAGGCTCTCCAGATCTTTGAGGATTTTAGCCAATGTTTGTAGCGTTGTTTATATTGTTTCTTCTTCGCCTCACTTTTTGGCGAATTTGTTTGAGATAGGCTTCTTAGCTCAGCACGCAATTCTCGTCTCCTTATAACCAATTCTTTATTGTAGGCATGTTTTCTTTCCACTGCCAAAGAATTGTTTGAATCTCTCTTAATTTCATAATCCTTCAGCAACCATTTGGATTCCACTGAATTCCCGGAATTTTTTATATGGTCCTCTAGTTGAGACCTGAGTTTTGGGATAGCAGATGCTTTGATTCTAAGTCTGTTGGTGCCCCACAATAATTCAATTGGGCACACATACTGCTGCTTTGTGGCCTTGGATTTCCAGCGGAATTCCAGTTCCATTAACGCATGGTCACTGGTGAGCTGTTTTTTTAACAGTAAATAGCTCAATCCACTTAAGTGTGTTTCTTCCTACAAAGCAATAGTCCAGACAAGCGCTACCTCGATTACCAAACCAGGTATCCACACCTGGGATATCACCCTGTGTCTGCCCATTTAGAATGTCCATGTCTCTAATGGACATTTCCATTGCCCATCTGTTTTCCCATGGTTCCAAGAGTATTCTTTGCTTCGGGTGTCTCCTTTTATCGAGGAGATTCACATTCAGGTCTCCTCAAACTAGGGTCAATTGATTTGGATAGTCTAGCATAGACTCATCAATACCTTACATGATGTCTGAGTGATATGTTTCTGATTCACAATCTTGGCTACTAAGGTAGGTGTTGATAAGGAGCATTCTGGTCTCCATGCTCCCTCTATTTTTAACCAGTTTCCATATCTGAGTGAATAGATTGGGTGTCTGATATGTCAATACCTGTAGTTCGCTGTCATCTTTGATTAAAATCAAAAGCCCCGCTCGGGTCGTCCCAGAGGTCGTTTCAATGTGAGGTTGATGTACATTTGGTAACCCTGGCATACCGGACTTGTTATCACCCATGATTCCTGCAGGCAGATCATTTCAAAGTCGCTCAGGAAGTTACATTCCCCAGAGTAGAGATGACTAAAACCCCTGGTGTTCCAAGAGGCCAGAAGGGATCATACCTCAGGACCTTTCTTCTGGCTCTATTGCTTCTTTTTTTCCACTGAGTGTCTGTCTCTACTGAGGTCTTTTCTTCACGGGCCTCTTTAGAGGGGTTTGCTCTTGGATAGTTCCCTTTGGAGTTTGAGTTGTCAACCGTAAACCTTAGCTTAGTCATAGGGTTGTTGACTGTTTTCTGGCGGTCATCTCACAGAGGGTGTTTACCAGATCTGGAATTGCTGGATCGTTCCGTGCGTGGAGATCGGTTAGGGTGCAGATTAGATGGAAGCCTTGTCCTTGAGTTTGATGTATTGGCCCTCCTTACTTGGGATTTATCGGTGGACCTGGTGGGTGGGGAACAAGAATGGTCCTTGTCCCGGCCTCTACCCTCATCTGGCTCCAGTTTTGTAAACCTGAAGCCAAGGTCCCCCAGCTTGTCCCTTGTTTTCATCACCTTATCTCTTATTTTCTGTGATCTAAAATGGATTGTGATAAGGTCTAGTCTACGCTCTTCTGCAAATTCAATGATCGCAATATCATCAGGTTCTCGGGTCCCAGAGACCATCACCTGGTTAAGCAAAGTTAATGTGTTTTTCCTATTTAGGAGGATCTTTTTCTGATCTTTTGTAGATCTTTCCAGTTTCACCTGAAAAGTGTTCACAATGTTTTGCCTCCTGTCATCGAACCGGGTTGGTCGATCATCGGGCACTGTTCGAGTTCTCATGGGTTCCTTCTCTTTCAGCCTCTCTTTGTTGATAGTTGGTGTATTATCAGACTTCCCTTCATGACATATTTGGTGTCTACGAAGCTCCGGGCATCTCAGGAGATCCTGGTATTTTGTATATGAGTCATCTTGGACTTTTGTAGACGAGGAGCTCTCGACTTTCATCCGGTTTGCTCTTCTTTCTGGATGAGATTGATGTTTAGTTCGCAATAATCTTTTATCCTCACTTTGCTGGAGGAGATTGTTTAATTTTCCCACCTTAGATGTCAGCCTTCTACCACTGCCTAGAGTCTTCTGGGCAGGCCTGTGTTTCTCTTCCTTTTCCGATGTGTATTTCACCTCGGTCGTTGTCTCCTTGGGGTCCTCCTGATTCGAATATCTATCTATTACTTGCCAGTCCGTCAAACTGATTTTCGCCCAAGATTCTTCGTCCTGATAGATTTTGATTATTTCAATCAGTTCGCTTAGGGAGCCCGATGAGTCCAGGTCCACTACTGAACCTTCATCCTTGCGGTTACAAGACTGTTCTTCAGGAGTGGCACTTGATTTTTGATTGAATTTTATTTCTCATCTTGATTTTTTTGCTAGTGGTTGCCTTTCGTCCCAGAGAACCATAGACCCCTTTCATCCAATTTCGCAGCACATGCGTGTTTTCCTTTCCTTAAATCAGCCAGGCCTTTACCCAGTATCATTGGCCCCCTGCTCTTTTTAGGGGGAATCTTCATTGTTGAAGATTTGGGTAGGGGATTCTCTTGATGGTTTGCTGATGGGTTAATATATCTGGAGGCCTTAGCCTCTGTAGATGTCCTGATCCACTTATGATTCTCCAGAATAGCCTCCATGAGTAGTTGTTTATCGTTCGACTCCTGCCTGGCCAAATCGCACAGTCGATTTTGCCACTTGCAAGAGTTATCTGATTCCTTTTCGTTTCGAGCATCCAATTTTTTCACAAAGCTCATCAGTTCATGGACCTGGTCCTTAATGTCTAGATTGGATGGTTGGACCTAGTTCAGTGAGTCATTGATATTCTCGTATAATTTCAGGAATGGAGCAATCGCGATGTTGAGTGCTGCCATCACCACATTCTGGGTGTGGATAAAGTCATCCATCCTTCCTTTACTACAAATATCGCTGATTTTTGTCAAGGAGGACTCGTCAGTCACCAGAGAGGTTACAACTTTAACACCATTCGACACTGATTGGTTCAGTAGTTCTTCCGATTTTTTCACTAGAACCTCTGGTTGTATTGACTCATGGGCATCTAGAGTCAAAGGGTCGAGGCTCGCGGGTGAGCCCTTGTCCAGGGCCGCGATTTTGTCCATGATGAACGACAGACTTCCCCTTTTCTCCGACATAATTCTCTCCATAAGATTCAAGATATCTTGAATCAGTTTGTTGGCCAGAGGGGCATTAGATGGAAGAGGTGTTCCTAACCCGAGAGACCCCCCTCAACGAAACAGGAGATAGGGGTGCCTTCACTGGCGAAGTTGGAGACAACCGGTGGAATATCAGATTCATTTTGGCAGAGTACCTCTGAAAAGTCATGATAGATCATTGTAAGATCCAGCGAGTTTTCTCAGACATCATCCTCACCTTCAGGGGGGCTTGTTATTTCCCGGGTCTTCATCACACTTACTTATCACATCAGGGCCACCTAGATCCAGTCGAGCATTCAGAATTCTGAGTTCTCATGGGTTCCTTCTCTTTCAGCCTCTCTTTGTTGATAGTTGGTGTATTATCAGACTTCCCTTCATGACATCTTTGGTGTCTACGAAGCTCCGGGCATCTGAGGAGATCCTGGTATTTTGTATATGAGTCATCTTGGACTTTTGTAGACGAGGAGCTCTCGACTTTCATCCGGTTTGCTCTTCTTTCTGGATGAGATTGATGTTTAGTTTGCAATAATCTTTTATCCTCACTTTGCTGGAGGAGATTGTTTAATTTTCCCACCTTAGATGGCAGCCTTCTACCACTGCCTAGAGTCTTCTGGGCAGGCCTTTGTTTCTCTTCCTTTTCCGATGTGTATTTCACCTCGGTCGTTGTCTCCTTGGGGTCCTCCTGATTCAAATATCTATCTATTACTTGCCAGTCCGTCAAACTGATGTTCGCCCAAGATTCTTCGTCCTGATTGATTTTGATTATTTCAATCAGTTCGCTTAGGGAGCCCGATGAGTCCAGGTCCACTACTGAACCTTCATCCTTGCGGTTACAAGACTGTTCTTCAGGCGTGGCACTTGATTTTTGATTGAATTTTATTTCTCATCTTGATTTTTTTGCTAGTGGTTGCCTTTCGTCCCAGAGAACCATAGACCCCTTTCATCCAATTTCGCAGCACATGCGTGTTTTCCTTTCCTTAAATCAGCCAGGCCTTTACCCAGTATCATTGGCCCCCTGCTCTTTTTAGGGGGAATCTTCATTGTTGAAGATTTGGGTAGGGGATTTTCTTGATGGTTTGCTGATGGGTTAATATATCTGGAGGCCTTAACCTCTGTAGATGTCCTGATCCACTTATGATTCTCCAGAATAGCCTCCATGAGTAGTTGTTTATCGTTCGACTCCTGCCTGGCCAAATCGCACAGTCGATTTTGCCACTTGCAAGAGTTATCTGATTCCTTTTCGTTTCGAGCATCCAATTTTTACACAAAGCTCATCAGTTCATGGACCTGGTCCTTAATGTATAGATTGGATGATTGGACCTAGTTGAGTGAGTCATTGATATTCTCGTATAATTTCAGGAATGGAGCAATCGCGATGTTGACTGCTGCCATCACCACATTCTGGGTGTGGATAAAGTCATCCATCCTTCCTTTACTACAAATATCGCTGATTTTTGTCAAGGAGGACTCGTCAGTCACCAGAGAGGTTACAACTTTAACACCATTCGACACTGATTGGTTCAGTAGTTCTTCTGATTTTTTCACTAGAACCTCTGTTTGTATTGACTCATGGGCATCTAGAGTCAAAGGGTCGAGGCTCGCGGGTGAGCCCTTGTCCAGGGCCGCGATTTTGTCCATGATGAACGACAGACTTCCCCTTTTCTCCGACATAATTCTCCCCATAAGATTCAAGATATCTTGAATCAGTTTGTTGGCCAGAGGGGCATTAGATGGAAGAGGTGTTCCTAACCCGAGAGACCCCCCTCAACGAAACAGGAGATAGGGGTGCCTTCACTGGCGAAGTTGGAGACAACCGGTGGAATATCAGATTCATTTTGGCAGAGTACCTCTGAAAATTCATGATAGATCATTGTAAGATCCAGCGAGTTTTCTCAGACATCATCCTCACCTTCAGGGGGGCTTGTTATTTCCCGGGTCTTCATCACACTTACTTATCACATCAGGGCCACCTAGATCCAGTTGAGCATTCAGAATTAACTGACCAGGTACCAACGGTCCTCCCCCCAAAATTGGGAGAATCGGGATTGACATATCTACCGATTCGGCTTGTTTAGCAGGGTCTTCCAGTTCTTCTGGAGGCTTTGGGTCCTGGGTGATTGCGATTTGGATTTTACAAGGTGGCAATTTGGAAGGATGTAAGTCAATAGTGGCAGTTAGATCAGATACCTCGTTAGGTCTAGATTTTTCCAAAAGTGATCTCGCCACGCTTTAGTCTTCCTGGTTGTTATTTTGCTGTTCCCCCAACCTTCGAGGAGAGACAATGGCATTGTTCAAAGGGTTCCACTTTGCATCCAGTATAATTTCTGGGAGAGGTGGCTGATTCGCCTCGCCAGAGATGTCTAATATGGCGATGGCAGGGTCAGTTGCCGAGATGGTATGCTCAGTTAAGTTCGACCCCTCTTCTAGATTTAGAGACAGTCCAGGAGCCCAATTTGGGGGTGCCCCCCTTGGCCGGACTTCTTCCATGTCCTTAGGGGTGTCTAGCAAGATTGGGTCTCCCAGTATAGTCAAGGGCCCCTCCATCCCTACCTTTTCTAATGATTTGTTAGAAAATGGCAGGCGAGATTGCTTCAGAGATGAGGGAGCTTTAAGATTTAGGGCCTCATCACGACCTCGGCGGTAACGGTAACGCTATTAGCGCAGGGGCTATTAGCACGACCGCCATAGCCCCCGGCGCTAATAGTGCGGGATCACGACTTGGGCGGACTTGGAAGTCCCCATTCCCCATTGAGCCCATTCGGGAATGCCCCATTCCCCATTGGGCTCAATGGGGAATTTTCGTGCTCTTACCGCTGGCGGATTTCCCGCCGGCGGTAATAGCGCGAATTTTTGGTGGAATTTCCCCCCAGCTGAGAGCTGGGCGAAATCCGCCGAAGCCCTGATTCGGCGGACCCTTAAATCCGCCAGTAATAGCGCTACCGCCAGATTTAAGGGTTACCGCCGAGGTCGTGATGAGGCCCTTAGTCTGGTAACAGGCGACTTCCTAGTGGAAGGGCGGGACAAGAGGCAAGGCGCTGCTTTATATGTTGCTGGTCTTGATCCTGGCATCAGTCTTGACGACGGCTGCCGAATTGCAAATTTTGTGCTGGGTTATTCTCGTAGTGCAGCTCCTCTTAATGAAAAGGTAGGTAGGGTATGGAGTAGCTCTATCAATCACCTGCGCCGGCGCCCCCGGCAACACCGACCACACCACTTGCGCACCACTTCCACTGACGCGGTAGTGGGTGCTTTTGAGTTTTGGTCAGGTCGGGTCACCACGGGCTCCTCCTCCTTTCCCTTAAAGGAGACTCCTCACCACACAAATCCAGGAATGTCTTTCTTTTTGCAGCACGTGAAATGAAGAGGCAGCAGCAAAGGGGTCCAGTACCGACACTGACAACACCACTTGCGCACCACTTCCGCCATAAGCATCTGCAAGCTTGCTTAGGATCTCTTGTTGCCTTGCGTTTTAGAGTTACTGCACTAATGAGGAACATAATGAAAAGCTTTTGACAGTATGTATGTGTATCGGTCCTCTATCTACAGAATTGTGTAAGCATGTTCTTCATGTATACAAGTGTGTGTTATTGTAATGCTGTCCAGGGCTGCAAGTGTTCTTCAAGACTAACGCTGCTATGTCGTGGTGTCACTAGTGATGCTGGGCCAGTGTTTTCCTGACATTTAATCGCCAAGTCTACTATAGTGTTTGCATCTACGATCACCGTGAAGCTCCCTGTATCTGAAAGGATAACGATTGGATAAGGTTAGAATGGCTGTCTGAGTGGATACCTCTCTGCATACGTGCCAGTCATTGTTGCACTTAGGGATTGTCCAAATAATGAGTGACTTTGAGTGTTCTTGGCGCTTCGGACTGTCATATTCATTGGGGTGAGATCATTCTTGGGATCCTCTCTTCAGGTTCCTCAGCCCTTCTAGTCTCAGGCGCCCCTTGCAGGAGGATAGTTCTGCCCTTTGTGCCCTTTGTGCTGTTCTGAACTATGACTGCCGCTGGAGCCTGGCCTGCACTGGGGGAACAGGACATTATTCCCTGGCAAACACAGCTACCCAAGCAAGGGGGGCAGGCATGAGGTAAGAGAGCCAAGCATTCTAGAAAAAAAGATTGAAGATATAAACGGAGGGATGCTTAGATGAGGGACGCTGAACCATCGTTTGTCCCGCTTGAATACATTGAACATTGTTGCTGCTGGATTTAATATACATTCCCTGTAGGCACTACATCTCCCAAATACCCTTGTGGCTGGTGCAGTGACTGTGGGGTAACTTCTGCTCTTTGAACCGCCCCTGGGATGTATAAAAACGGCATTCTTGGAAGTGTTTCTTACTTCAGTACTCAGTACTTTAGTACCTGGTGGTTGCTCTTGTGACCAACAGTATGTGGTGTTTGGTCTCTTTCTGGTGGATTGGAGTGATCTGCTGTGGTCTGCGGCAGGCCGGATGAAGAGTGTCTTCTGTCTTATGCATGCACTTTGGAAAGTGCTACGCCGTAGAAAACTGTGACAATGCAAGTGGTGACAGACGCTTCTAGAAATCACTTTAAGGGATCTCTCATAGTGAATAAAGCAAGAGCTTTGCTAAAGTTTCCCATGTGTCCCCCTAAGAAAACGCCTGCTTCTATAAACGCGAATGGTATACGCCACTATTCATGTGAACAAAATGTGCATTTAAAGGACATGGGGGCAGCAGGCATAAGGCCAATTGATATTAATAAACCCTGGCCCGTGGCTCCTGCCTGTCGGTTTGCTCGGCTGATTTAATTTGAGGACATTTCTGATGATACTTTGAGAGATGTTACAACCCAAGTAGAAGTGGAACATTCGGAAGACACTCACACTGTTGATGACTTAGTCCCTTTGGTGATCCTTTTGGGAATCTTCTGGGCCCAAATGACCAGGATCTTAGCCCTGGCTACCAACGTTCACAAGGGAATGGGATTACAGCTATGGGGCAGGCTCATATAGTTGGTGATTGTCTGCCCCCAACTATTGATCTAAGCAATCGAACATCGAGGGAGCTGGCTGTCCCTATGTGTGGGGGGATGGGAATAATTCTGTGACCTTTACCTCAGAACACGCAATTCCAAATACCCTGGAAACTCACCAATTGATGTGTGGTGCCAGAAACAGTGAAATGTTAATAGTCCTGAGTGAGTCAAGAGGTGAGAGAACCTCATTAGCCCAAGAGAGGAACTGTTGGCTTCACTGATACTTTACCCTGACTCCCCCTATCCACTTCATCTTCTTCTGTGTCTTTTATCCATCCGACCCAAAGACACTTTGTTGGCATTTCAAACCCTCCTCCTCCTTCCACTGTTTGAACTTCAACAGCTATGAACACGTCTTTGTTAACATTAACAAAACTATATTACATGTGTAGCTAAAAGATTGTGAAGCAAACTGAATTAATAGTGGCAAAGTTGACAGTGTTTGAAATAAAGGATTTCTACTTGGCCTGAAGCAATACATGGCGGCTCTCTGCCAGCTCAAACATCTACACTTCAGATTGCTGAGGTACCACATATAGGGGTTTATATGACCTTGCATGATAAAGAGCATGTAACCAGAGAGAGGGTGGGTCAGATACGAAGAGAGGTGGGTGTCCAGACGACACCAGAGTCCCATTCAGTGGCAGAACCAAATTCTGTCCCTCTGGAATGCCTTCAATCCATTTTTTGAGATTTGTGATACGACTAAAGAAGGGTGTAAAGTGGTAAATCAGCAACAAAAATCTAAGAATCAAAAGGGAGTGGGTCTGTTTCTAGAAAATTCCTTAGACATGTGGCTTCTCCCCTTCTACAAAAAATTGTGGTTCGTCCTCGGAAAGGCCAGATATGAAGACATAAAAGGAAACAAACCTCTACAAAGGAGCAGACCATTAGTGTGGAAAATCACTTGTATGATGAGGATTTGGCTCAAGCTGGAGAAGAAACATGCATTCTGATGGATACAGATCTGTTGAAATATACCACATATTTGGGAAATTCTAGCTGTGAGGCTCTCCCCAGCAATTTGTTGCCTCTCTTTGTTTTATTTCAAGATCCCTTGACGATGAATCACCTGGGCCCCCAAAGATGGGATCAGGAGGGATCAGGAGGCTTTGCCATTCTTGTCTCAGATTAGGGGGTCCGATCAGGGAATCCTCTCGTTTGTATTGGTCACTGTAGAACAGAGAAGCTTGAGAGCATCTAAAGTGCCATCTAACTTCCTGGAGCCGCATGATGTATCTACTTAAAAACTGATATGTGAACCACACTTCAATGGGATGTGAACAACACAAGTATTTACGTTATAGAATCCAGATCAATTCAGATCTGTGAACCGTATGAGCAACAACATCCTGAACATTTTTCATTGGACAGCTCACTAATCAGGGGCACTGAGGGCATAATCAGCCATATTCCTTGACAAAGACCGCAACGGTCGAAACACATGTTGCCAAGGGCAAGAGGACTACATTGGTTCACTGATATGCTTGACACCCAGAATAAATTTAGCAACTAGCTGCAAACAGTATTTTGTTGAATTAAATTATTACTGTGGCCAGCGCATTGATTTAAGCACACTCTTAGTACTTTTGTAACCCCTGAAAGGTAGTTGTCTTTAGCTTGAAAAAAAAGCTAAAGCTTTAGCTTGGGTAAAAAATCATGGTCCCCTGACATTGAACAGAGCAAACATTATGAGATTGTTTAGACAAATCCCTAAGCTGTCTTTCATTGATTTAAAAGATATAAATCAGATTGAATATGTAAGTGATACTGTGCTAGATAGATAGAGTATTCTTGCATATTCCTTCTAGATTGATAAAACAGGTCATTATGGAAATGGGGATTCAGTTTTCGCCATTGGGTTTTGTAATTTTTGAGGTCTCTGATTGGGAGAAAGACCAGGTGAGATTTCCCCTTTGTACTGATCTAGATGGTCCTGATGGGCCCATCCAGACAGCCTCTCTAAGGGTGACCTGTTATAAGGGGACTCTAGGATCTAGACATGTCCAGCTCCTCTGTCTAAATGAGGAAGGACAAATTGAAGAAGGAGGAGAGGATTGCTCCTGGCATTTCAGAGGCATTATTGGCAATGCATGGAGAAAACCAGCCTCATGGGGCCTATGGGCCTATGAAGATCCAAATAGGTAGCTGGAACACATGTTTCAACATCTTCTTCAAGTGCAGGGCAAACCGTTAGGCCTTTCGGACATTTTTTGCCTGCAAGAACCATGGCTATTATCCACCCCAATCTTATATGGGTATTTGTTGTTTGTATTGGAAGCCCAGAGCGATATCCAAAGAAACCTTATACCAAATGCATTGACTTTGCTTGATATCTGTGCGCTAGATTCACAGAATGCCTGTGTTATTATCGTGGGAGATCTGAATATTTCCTGCTTTAGGGAGTCTAGTGGTAATAATCAGATAATAATCAGATAATAACAAAGCTGTGGCTGGACTTAATGAGGAATAGGTGTTAGTTGATGGTCAATGGTACACTCCCTGGGGAAGTCCCTCAGTGCTGGCTTGGTCTAAGGAGCTGTCTTCCTGCATGATGTGAGATGTATTTGTCTCTAGGGAGTTGAATGGTTGGATCTAGGATCTAGTGGTTATCATGCAGACAAAGGGGGTCATTACGAGGTAGGCGGCAAGGGGTTAATGGCACCAGTAAAGGTGATGGATCCGTCAATCACTTTCCGCCCTATTACGAGGTCTCCTCGCGGGACTCAATAAGGACGTCTGGTAAAACCAGGCATCCTTAGTGGGTACCGCGAGGAGACCAGCATGCTAACAACAGTCCCGTTATTATCGGGCCCGTTTTTAGCATGCTCTCCATTCCCATTGAGCCCTATGGGGGCTCGAATGGGAATGGGAATGTTCAGGGTCTGGGTTTCTTGAATGAGGAATTACCCGGCCCTCCAAGGTTGGAATGGCCCGGTAATTCCTCATTCAAGGAACCCAGACCTGGTACCCGCTAAGGGCTAATAGCAGCATGGTTATCTCCTACCGTGTAATGACCCCAACAGAGTGATGCACTTCCTAGGAACCTGGACTTCATGACTATTGTCCTCATCCCTGTCAATGGGGTAAACCCTACCCTATTGATCACACCCCTAAACCTTTGCCTTCACCTCCTTCTCCATCCCACCTTGACTCCCATGCCTACAGTCTGTGTTTGCACCGTGCCTTCACCCACTGCTAGCATGATCTAATATAGCTGTGCTTTGAATCTAGCTGCATTTTTTTTTACTATAGCTGTGCTTTGAATCTAGCTGCATTTGTTTTACTATAGCTGTGCTTTGAATCTAGCTGCATGTTTTAAATATAGCTGTGCCTTGAATCTAGCTGCATTTTTTTTTACTATAGCTGTGCTTTGAATCTAGCTGCATTTTTTTTACTATAGCTGTGCTTTGAATCTAGCTGCATTTTATTTTACTATAGCTGTGCTTTGAATCTAGCTGCATGTTTTGAATATAGCTGTGTCTTGAACCTAGCTGCATTTTTTGCTGTGCCCTTTGGGTTGTATTGCATGCTTTTCACCCACCTTGATTAGCCCAGTGAATATAGTATGTTACACTACCCTGCTGTTACCAATCTGATTCTCCCCCCTACTCCACCCCTCGCTCTATCTCACCAACTGCACTTTTGTTTCTCATATCTCCTCAAAACTGCCTATTTATCACCACATGATCTGATGTAGCCACCTTGCAAAATGAGGCCAGACTTTCCCACGTCATGTACCTGGACTTTACCTTTGTAACTGCATGCCTGATTTAGCACCTTGCGACATGAGGCAGGCTTTTCCATATCACATACCTGGACTTTGCATTTGTAACTGCATGCCTGATGTAGCCACCTTGGAACATGAGGCAGGCTTTCTCACTTCATGAGTGGACTTTCCGTTTGTAACTCCATGCCTAGATGTAGCCGCCTTGCAACATGAGATCAGGCTCTCCTAGTTCATGTACCTGAACTTTTACCTTTGCAACTGCATGCCTGATGTAGCTTCCTTGCAACAGGAGGTCAGGCTGTTCCACTGCACACTGGATCAGTAATGCAAGTTGTAATTGTTATAACCATATTCTTAAGCTTAAAGCGTCCAGATGCCTCAGGGTTCAGTCTAAAATAAATAAATACAAAATACTGTTGCAATGCAAGCACATCTTTTATTCAATTTTCTCAGTTTGTTTTTTTCTTCGTCCGGCCTTCCGAAATTAAATCTAGGTGTATATATTGCAGTGCTAAAGTTGAATCTAGGTGGTCTACATCTGTTTAGACCCATTGAGGTCACTACGCCAAAGTGAGATCTGGGTGAGTTCAATGCTGTGCCATAGTTGATTTCTAGACAGTTTCCACCACAGTGCAAAGGCAAATGGATTGCTTCCCATTGCTCTACCAAAGTTTACAATGGGCAACTTTCATTACTGTGCCAAGATTGTACCTGAATGTCTCCCGAGTGCTGTGCCAAAGTTGAATGTAGCTTTCACTCAACTCAAGCGCTGGTCCAACTCCACCCCTGACCGTTCCCACTTCAGCAAACCCTCTTGCACACACCTGAGCCCCTCCAGAGCCCCACAATTTGCACTGGCCATACTCCACAAAGACCGTCAGTGACACACTGCTCCACCTTTCTCTTCCAAATGACACACCCTGCCTACTCTCACCAGCTTTCCCCACCCACTCCGAACCTGGTCTTATCCCTTTCCACCTCCCATCAAAAACACCCTTCCCAGATCAATATCCCTCTAAACCTCCCTCCTCCTGATCTTTCCACCATGCACCCTGATACCCTGGTTCCCCCCTCTGCTTCCCACATGCTATCACACCCAATGCCGACCATACAGCAGAACTCCCTACATACTCACCTCACCCCTTCCATCACCCACAGCTTCCTTCTCGTGAACGGCCACCATGCTACGAGTGAAATTTTGGCACCTCTCTGTGTGACTCCCTCTTAACCACGCTGATCCAGCACCTCACGCTTACTCTGTTAGGAGATATCAACATCTGGTTTGAACTCACTCTCTCTTCCTCTCCCCCTCCTCCCTCTACTCCCTGCTCTTCCTCTGCCCTTCTTCGGACACCTCTCCTTCCTCCTTCTCTGCCTTTCCCCTGTTCTCCACAGACAAGGGTTCTAGACAAGTCTGATCTATGAAAGTCTTGTCAAAACAGGTTCACCCCTGTTCCGCCAAAATCATCAAGGACCATATTGACACCCTGGCTCCTGCTCTGGCTGACTTCTGCAACCACTCCTTTACCACTGGAGTCTTCCCTTTCCCCTGAAGCGCTCCCGTGTGTACCCTCTTCTTAAGAAACCCTCTGTCGACCCATCCTGCCCGGCTAACTAATCTCCATCACTCCTTTCCTGGGTGAATTCCTGGAAAAGCTGGCCATCTCCCAGCTTAATCCTGACTTGGAATCTGTTGGTTGTCTCCATGTGCATCAGTCTGGCTTCAAAGCTGCCAGAAGCATGGAAACTGCTCAAATGAACATCCATGAATACTTGCTCTCCAACCTTGATTTCAACCCCCCCTGTGTCCTCATCTTACTGGATCTCTCTTCTGTCTTTAACATGGTCAGCCATGCCATCCTGCTCAACCGTCTTCGTGATAACCTGGGTATCATCGATCAGCTGTTCAACCAATACATGGCACTTCTTGCCCACCGCATTTCCGCTCTCTGCCCCAACTTTCATTGCTATGCAGATGACACCAAGTTGCAGGCTCCCTTCAGCCACCTCACCTCCTTCTCTCATCTATAACTGTCTGTCTGCTATACAAGAGTGGTGTGCCACCAATGATCTCTGCCTTAATACCAGTAAGACTGAGATTCTCCTCATTGCACACCCGCTCCCTCCTTTCCTGTCACTCTCTGGCTGGCCTCTTGTGGCCCTCTTCCTGCTCCCACCTGTGAGGCTAAAAACCTCGGGGTCATGTTCGACTCCACACTCTCCTTCTCTCCTCACATCTCTGACGTCTCTAAGAAGTGATACTACCAGCTGCACCTCCTCAGAGGTATTCTTCCTCTCATCTCCTTCACCCAGAAGCTCCTTGTCTCCAGAGTTCTGGTTCTCTCTAGGCTGGACTACTGCAACAGCCTCTTTCTAAATCTGCCTGCCTCTACTCTCCACGCTCTGCACCTCATCCAAAACAGGACTGCAAGACTTGTCCTTGGCCTCAAGCCCAGCGATCCTATCTCCCCAGGACTGAAATCTCTGCACTGGCTCCCAGTGGCTGCAAGGATTAAGTTCCATACCCTCTGTATTGTCCAAAAGGCCTTCTGGGGCCTGGGGCCTCAATACCTTCAACTCTCTCTTCCTAAATATCTTCCTTCTCAAGCTCTTTGCTCATCCGCCTCCAACTCCCTCAGGGTCAGTCGCTTCTCCAAGCAACAAGTTGGTTGTTGATCTCTTTCTTCAGCTGGCGCCTCTCACTGGAACAGCCTCCCTGCCTCTCTGAAAATTGAGGAGAACCATCTCTGGTTCCGGAAGAACCTCAAGACATTCCTCTTTGCTTTTGCTTTCTCTCCTTTTCTCCCCTGGTGAACTCCTGGCTGAAACTGAAACTGCACTGGTCACCTGGTTCTCTGTTCTTGGGCCCTGGTCCCCTCCCCACCAGTTGCACACCTGCACTGTCCCCTTGGTAACGTGAGCACTCTGCTGTGGTTTCTGTATCCTTACAGCCACCTGCCAGCACTTGACACCTGTAATCTGTACTTCTGTTCTTATTTATTGTTTTTATGTATTTACTGTTTATCCTATGTACTGCACTTTCCCTCTCTCTTCCCCCACGCACTTTTCCTCTTCCTCCAACCCCTGCACTTGCACAATCTCAAGAAACTTGGCCAAGTAAGATCGCTGTCTCTGTCTTCCCTATGCTCCCCTCCCTTGCCTTGTCGCGCCTTGAAACACTTGTGTATAGGCGTGTTATAAATGCCATATCATATCATATCATATTATATCATGTTCCTGCCAACCCCATGACTCGCTCACTCACCGACAATCTGGAAACTCTCAGCCTAACACAACAGATTTCCCTCCCGACCCACATTGCAGGACACACCATAGATGTGCACAACAGCTAAAATCTCCCCGCTCCCATCTCACCCCCTCTTCTGGACTGACCAACACGCTATACCTTTCTCACTTCAACACCACTCCCCTTCCCCTGCTCTTCTTGCAAACATCCCCTCAACCACCCTGGCCAATCTCCCGCTATGGAATAAAATCATCATCAACCCAGACCTGGCCAATTACCTACTTCTTACACTACCAGATCTCTCTTGCAAGGAAGGACACCCCTCCATCGTCCCCTTTGACCAATAGCTCTCTGAAGGTATGACCCCCTCACACCAACCCGTCGCCCCTCCCAATGGTCAAACCCACACCAAAAGTGGTACAACCCTGCCCTTAAAGCTCTCAAAACCCTCAAGCATCGCCTAGAGCGAGCCTGGAGGACCAACCCTACCCCACAAAACAAAATGACCCTCGCAAGACTGAACAGGGCTTATTTGTAAGAATTTACAAAAGCAATAAAAAACACTATAAAAAAAGAATTTCCAGTGCCAAAACTCCATGCAGGGAATTCCACAACATCCTATGGGAATTCAACTGTCTTAGTTGCCTAGCCTCCCTCCCCTAACACACAAGATCTCTGCGATTAACTTTCGGACCACTTTCATAATGTTGCACTTGAAAGACATTGTACAATCAACACAAAACAAGCTTGGATTCTTCTTCAACATCCTCCCCTCTCTCTAACCCAAAGCTTTCCTCCCTACCAACTGTCTCCTCATTCACACCTCTCTCCCAGGCTGATTTCTACAACCTGCTAGTGCTTAGCCAACCCTCAAGCTCACATGGAAACCCTTGCCCACCACCGCTTCTAAAAAAAGATCCTTACCTCCACCTGTGCTGGCAGCATAGACTGCTCCATTAGAAATAAATGCCTCTCATCTGGCGCCTTCCCAAAGGCCTTGAAAACGTTGCATGTGAAACCGCTATGCTCCTCCTATCCCCAAAGAGTCTCTGCAATTCTGGCCATCATCATCTCAGGATTAGACTACGCCAACTCCCTCTATTTCAGCATCTTCGCCAGAGTTCCTTCAACTAAGTTGTTCTCTTCAACTAATCCAAAAGGCAGGAGCCACAATGCTATTTGTCTTTTTGCCCAGAGAACACATAACGCAGCGCTCCGAATATTGTACTGGCTCCTGTTAGCCTAAGAGCAACCTTTGAAGCTATGTTCATCACACACCGAGCCCTCCATAATACAGGACCTGCGTTCCTTCAGAACAAAATCATCCACTACCAACCCCCTAGAAAACTCAGCTCTCCTCCTCTCCTCCTCGCTATTCCCCCATAGCACTCCACCAGAGTTGGTAGCTTGGCTTTCTCTATCCTTTCTCCCACCTGGTACACTCTTCCTATGCACTTCTGCTGCACCAAAAACTACCTTTCCTTCAAAAAACTCCTAAAAACCTGCCTATTTGCTGCATTATCCTGAAATGCCTCCCACATTTCCAATTCCCAATCCAAAATTAGAAACACTCAGCACCAGGCAGTGCTGGCTGCATTTGCAGAAACCCCGCCTTCTCAGCACCAGGCAGCGCTGGCCGCTTCTGCGGCAGCCCATACCACACACACTGCCATATACCAACCATGACCCGGGTTTCTGACAGGCACCACTAGCCGAATGACAACACTTGGCATGTATGGGAAAACAGGCAAATTGCTCTCTCAGTAGTAGAGTCATAGTGGTGTGGCAGAATCACCTCCATCCCAAACAGTTGGGGATTCACTGTGGGGAATCTTCATAGGACGTGGGCCATGACCCATGATCCTCCTGTTGCAAATAGTTGGAGCATAGACTGTCGCGGTCGCTAACAGTTTCATTGCAGTCTCAAGAATCAACAGAATAAGCCATTTTCCTGAGCTAAACAACAAACCACCACCGAATAATTCTAGGTATGTATAACGCACCACCCCAGTGGGCAATGTCTGCAGATATGGCTACCCGCACAAATCAGAATACAGCAAAGACTATGACAAAATGTGGTCCTTCTGTTCACACAATTCTCCACATATGTACACCAGACTACTCCTCAACACCTCTGACATCAGAATGCAGCGTATACCTATAGCAAATTCGGACATGCTGAACACATAGCAAGTCTTCAGCACTCACACCATCTCCGGACTCCTCTCTGCACCCATACACATGCCTGACCTCATGGGTTGCTCTCTACCAGAGCCTGGACAGCACGGCTAAGCCGTATTTTCACAAACACATACACACACCCTAAACGTACTCCTTGACCTCCTACAATCTGGACTTCGGTCCTCCAAGGACGTTCCCACTAACAGCGCATTGAGACTATAATAATGGTAAAAGGCGCTATATAATTGACAAGTACAATACAATACAATACAATATGAGAGAAGTGTCATCACTAGAGCAAGATTTTATTGTCTCCCCCTTAGATCTGTGATGGCTGTATGGTCAGAGAGGACAACTGAAAAACATTCTTATTGTGTCAGGCACCAGAGGAGGATTTAATGTATTTTATGTTCTTTTGTCTAGCCTACTCAAAAACAAGAACATTGAAACACATTCTAAGGGACGCAAGCTTTTCTCAATGCCGCCCGGCTTTACTGTATAAATTGTGTGCGCAGACACACCTCAGATTGGCTGGCATCCTGTACCTTAGACAAGCTACGAACAGGAGGTTGCATCTACTTGCACTTTAAAATAGGTGTACTTGTTTTTTATGGAATGATGAGTTTTGTAATGTTGCGCTGTTTTATGAATTTTATGTCCGAAATAAACATATACTTGACTTGAATAAAACACCAAAGAAAAAAAAAATACTAGGTTACAGCCAAAGTTTCCTTATACATGGTAACACAGGAATGTAAAGGCCAGCTGGAGGTGATTAGAACATGCTGCTTACTCCAAATGTAAGTGAAGCCATTCTCACTTTGATGATGTATGCTTAACTGACAACTGACAAAATTGCTATTTATTTCACATGACACATTTGTTTGAGGGATGCAGAACAGTCATTACAATTGTTGCTACAAAATCCTTGATATACAGATGGAATATACCTTTTGCCATCCCCCATTTTACACTTTCTTTACATACATTTAACGAAGACACAAGACAGTGAATAACCTTAAAAAATCAAATTATTAAGAGAGAACTCTGCATAAAGATTGCCTAGGGAAATCATTTATGATAATAGTAGGTTAGGTTACTTTTTAATTTAACTTCAGAAACGTCTTACTGGATGAATGACATGCACAACTTTTAATGAGCATGTAACTGTTAATTGCTAAAGTTTTGCAGGTGTGCACCTGGCTGCATCTTCTACATCTAAAACTGGTATGCACTCCCTGGGGGAGCCAGCTGATGTAGAGCTGTCTATATAAAGAGACACGTGAAGAAGGTGCAGGGTGCAAGAGGTTCTCCATACTGGAGCCGAACTTCAGTTTTCATCTTGCATTTATTTCAAGAATAGACCCGGTGGGTCTCCACTTTTAGTATAGTTCCACTCCTCTTCTTGAGCAGCATGCCATTGCCAGCGCGCCATCACTGAGGTCATCCTAAGGTGGCTGTTCTTTGTACAGCAGTTTTTGGTTACAGATTGGGACATCCTTCCAGGAGTCTGATTTTGGGAAGAGTTCAAGCTCCTCAGCTTGTAACTAACCTCATTGTTTTCAGTCTATTACGGTAAGCAGAATGATCTATGTGCACAGTACATAAGGTGAATGCCATTCCCTTTACTTTCTGAAATGTTTGTAGAAATGCTGGGTCTGATGGCAATGATGAAGTTCCATTCATATCAGTCTGCTCTTAGGAATACTACTACACAGCCGGTCAGTATTTTTTATTTTGAGTCATGCATGTCATGCACTTATTAAGATTGTAAATATGAACTGGGTGCTGTAATGATGAAGTGGTAAATCTGCTCCTTTGTAGTAATCTTTCTATTTAAATGTGAATTTAGAACACGATAGGTGCCAGCATCAGTAATAGTGACTGTAGTATTTTGCAGAATGAATTAGGCAGGGTATAAAGGACTCAATCCAGACTCAGTATGGTTGATGTTGGAGAGAGCGAGCCCCACCTAGCACAACAGTGGGATGTCTAAACAAACTAAGGCTAACATGTCGAAATATATATATACATACCTGTACAGTCATGTAGGGAATGTTTGAGTACATTGTGAGGCACAGGAGTGCCCTTTTCTGAAGAGGTCTACGTTTGCAGAATTGTACATATCTTGACTAAAACCTGGGAAGGAACTCACTTTTAAATGTGTCCACAAGTCTTCTTTATAATAATTCAGTACATTATAACACATCTCCCCATCACCCACAGACCTGCCAATGAAAGTGTGTTTGTAAGTGTGTTTCATGTTCTTGGTAATATCATTTTAAATGTCTACATTTTTACAATGTTACCAATGGCTTCATTGAATCTCAAGGCAGCAGAGTGAAGGTTGGAAAGCCAGACGTGAGAGACAGAGGGCCTGTGTTAATTAGTGAGTTAATGAGGGGTGAGAAGGGAGGTACAGAGTCCTGCTTGCTGGCTGCCGGCGTGCAGACAGGGAGAGGGTAAGTGGTGTTGTGCTCATGATGGGAGAAAAGTGACGACTGAATATTATTTCACCGCAGTTCAGTGGATGTACAAAATCCATCTGTCAGCAAATAGATCCTGTAGAAAATGTTAGCAAATGGGCAAGTGGAATTTCCACAAGGACCTGCTGCCTTCAAGTAAAGTCCTGAGGAAGGAAAGCTGATTTCCAACAGGGGTGGCACATCTGAAGGATTTCATGACAGGTCTGAGTAGCTTGGCAGTTTATCAGGCAGCATAAATCCACTTGATGTCTAAGTCTACCAAAAGTGTGTGCCCCTCTACTAATAACATATAGGGTGAAGCCAAATAACCTGCTCTATTGAATGGTGCCCGCTCACGAGGTGCTGCACGAGGTGCTGTTATTGCATTCTAACTTCCTGTGCCATCAGGGCCATCTTAAGGAATTATGGGGCCCAGGTCACAGATGCCTTTGGGTCCCCCACCTCTTCAAACCAAACAAATAAAGGGATCCAGAATATCTGGTCGTGTATCCCCCCCATGTGATCACCACCCACAGATTGACATGATGCCCCCAGCAATCAGAATATGTGTGGTTACTCTATCCAGTCCCCTTACCCTCTTCAATCTTGTTGGAATTAGAATAAAACACATGTTGTATTGGAAAGGCAACATCAGATGTCAACTATGAGGGTACAGGACATATTTGACAAATTTTAACAACCATTGGTAAAGTTAACAATTGTGTGTATGCATGAGACAGGTATTTGCCAGGCACTGCCATAATAGTCCCCCCTTGCCATGAGAAGGCAACAGCTGGAAAATGGTGTGTGTCCCAGGAATATCATACCCGTGCATGGAAAAGAAATGGCTATCTATTAACTATACACAAGTTAAAACAGGTGTCTTTGCCAATGCTTGTTTTTAATAGCCCTTCAGTCCAAGGGCATGCATATTGCTCAAAAACCAAGTGGTTGAAGGCACACAAGGTAAAGAGATGTTTATATCAAAGGTTGCACATTTACATCTGAAATTAAGTCATTAACTGTCAGTTTGATATCACACCTTGATATAGCTAGCTCAAAGAAATCCTAAGAGGATGTGTTTTGGGCATGGAGCGACAAGTAGTGGGTGGTGGCAATGGCCATCGGGATTAGCATGGTCAAGGGCAGTCAATGGGTGAGTAAATAACAATACAGCACTCACAGGCTGTGTATTCCTCCTCCCATCACATCCCCCTTCTTGCTGGTCTCCAGTGCAATAGTTCCACCTTATACGTGGTGTTAATGCATCATGTAAAAGCAACGACTAAAAATAGCAGTCACGAGGATTGTGTCGATTTTGATGCACACACAGCTCAGTAGCCATATGAAACGGTACACATGTCTTAGCGTAGACACAGGACTCATATTAAGAGAATTTAAGTGTTAACGCATGTAGACAGATTTGAAGCAAGGGAAAGGTGCATGCACCATTGCATGCACCATTGCATAGAAGAGATAGTGGATATAAATTAGAAGCAACCAGAAAGGTACATTTATGCTAACATAGACCGAGATTAGAAGGGAACTATGGTTTTCAAGCAATATTGATATCAGTCAGCGAAGAATCAAATGTTCAATATATCAAGGCCACTGTTATTATATGTAAAGCAACACTACAACTAGTTAAACCATGAATGAGACTTATTTGAAGAGCATATGCTGAGAACTTAATCACTTGTAGGGAATGAAAACCTGAAAATCTAGGAGAATGGCAATGTTGACAAGATATGCACCTCACAATTAAATTCATTTCTCAGGATCGCAGTCATTGGTTATGAGGTGAAGGTGGGATGTGAGCCAATCCACAATTTCTGAACTTGACACATTGTTTCCTGGTTCTTATTATAGAGCAGGGCACAATTATTTGTGAATGTTTTACTTTCATTAACACAAAAATACACTGTTCTGTACAACTGACTTGGAAAGTACGCAAATCACATAATAAACAAACCCAACAATGTATAAAAACAAAACTTATCGAAGCATGCTATGCAAAAGGTGAATGATTCCTGCTTCATCAATCATCATGGTGCATATACAAGTACCAGAATATCAATCAGTGAGAGTTTGAAATATTTAATATGTGGCTTTCTATTGGATTTTAAAGCTTTAAATATACCCAACACTCAGGCATGTTGACGTGCAGAAGTACCTTTGAAATTGTATATAAATGCAACCCTTTCCTTGTGCTAAATAAGCACGCCTGAAAATATTCTCGCCAGGGGCTGGCGACATTTGGTTTGCTCTCTTCTGTATATGGCCCCTTCACTCAAATGGCCTACATAAAAAGAAAGATCAGGCAAAGGGCTAAACAATGGCACAAGTATTTGAGAATGCAAGCCTTCTCACAGAAGGGAGCAGATTACTAAACATTGAAATACGTTGATTTGTCCACAATGACCATGACCGAATCACATTCCCCAATTAACACTTTATGCTCTTTATTCGGTTGATTGCTAGTGTTTACAATCCTCTTGTTGAGGAATTAAGCTCTAGACCTCCATCCTACTGATTCTAGGTGGCTTTTTATAAATACCATGGTCTAATTAGATACCTTGTTTTTTAAGTGCAGCAATAGTTACAATCTAAAACGTATATATACATGGGAGTTTATCAACCTCATGCATTGGAAAGGCTGAGTTGAGTCTGCCTTGCTGGAATTTGGTAGTGTGGCATCTAGAATATGTACGCAAATGTAATGAGTGCTTACCACACTGAGCTATCTTCACATTATCTGGCACATTATCAGTATATACCCCGCACGAGGGTGAATATTCTACAGCGGTTGTTATATAGTGAACAGACAAACTGGGGCAGTTCCCCACAATTGAGTTCAAATTTAAAAAAAACACTGAGGATGCATTTATTTTCATTTGGGGTCATTTTAGAAACATCCAGGTCACCTTATTCTCAAAGGTGACTTGCACATTTCAGAGGTGACTGAACAGTAGAGCAAAATACAATACCCAGCACCCTTAAATATATTAGCGTCAGGAGCGTGCTCCCCACACTGATGTATCACGGGCCCCCAGCACCCACGTGGGAGACTGGAGCATATTTCAGAGTGACAGGCCCTCCTAGCACTGTGAAATGTGGTAAAAATAATAATGCATCTCTATCCGTGTTTGAAGGATAGAAATTCAAGTGGAAGAGCAAAAGATATAAAAATGCATTAAATGTTCAGAAATCAACCTGTTGTGCTTTGAGTCTTAACCTGAACCTAGTGTAACTGAACAGTGTTCATGTGGCGTCCAGGAACATATGAAGGGGATAAAGTTATAGGGGAACTGAAAATGTGCATTTCCAATAGCATTTCTCATGAGCCATTTTTTGCTCTCACCTTCAGTAAAAATTACTCCATGTACTTACATCAAACCTGTATGAGAAGCTTGTGTATGGTCTGACTCGCAATCCCTTGGTGGTCTGGTCAAAATCTGGACTATTTTCTTTTTCAACATCCCCCAAAGTGGCTAAAATCCTGATAGAGAAAGCTTGGCTAAAAGATACTACCTACTGACCAACAAAGAAGGTTTGAGGCCCTAACTTGCTATTTATTTTAATCAGGGGCGACCAGTTCGAATAGAAAAGTGTCAGCCACTAAGATTGGTTTGCGGCCTGGAATTTTATTTTGAAGGGCCACAACATGCCCACAGATTTCCTCTCAGGATTTTCTTCGCCAAAGTGAGCCGATAACAGTGCAATCGAAAGGGGTCTTAGAGAGGTTGACTAATGCACCAAAATGTACATAATTACTGACCTTCTCCATGAGCTAATAGTTGCATGTCTTAACCAGTAATTGGCTAGGTGTGTGTAGCCTATGACAGGGCCATGTGCTTGAGGGGGTCCTGGATCATGCTTCAGCATGATTTTTATCCATAGCCTTGGTTCAAACCCATGGGCAGGTTCCATGGGTCTTGTGATTTCATACAGACCTGACAGGTCCACTGTGGTGCCTGAGGAAGGCAATGGACAGCCCAAGTCAAAGCATGCACTTGGTATGATGGCTTGCCATGCAATTCCCTATTTCTAGTTGCATTGAGTATCTGAGAAAAGTGTTCAGAGCAGGTGGCCAACGTGGCTGGACTATAGGTACCAATCCTGACAAAGGTATCGCTGTCCATGACCTCAGGCAATATCCATTGGAGTGGAGGTGCCTGGGCTATTATTGAAGGCAATGCTTGCAGCAATGTGCAAACTGGCTATAGCCACAGATTATCCTGATTTGGCACTTAATACGGCTTCGGGGTGTCAAGGCATGGTATTTGACATGCAAAAAATAGTCCATAGGCGCCCCTCTGCGAGAAAGAACACGGCTAAATGGCCTGTTCCTTGGAAAGGTGCCCACTCGAGAGTTTGCATTCGCACTTTAGCTAGCAGGGGCCAGGCTTAAGTGCAGAGTGGTTGCCCCTATCATGGAGCAAATTGCAGTAGTGCCAGGTAGAGTGCAGAGGCCCTGAGGCAAGTAAAGGACTGCAGGGAGTCTGGGAGGTGAACCAGGCGACCAGTCAGCTAACTGAGCTGTTTGGGGAAGAGAATGAGCGAGGGAAGAAAGTGGATAGGAGGAAGTTATCCAGGGGAGAAAGAGGAAGATAAGAGGAAGGTCTTGAGGAGTTTATGGAACTTGAGGAGGTCCGGCTCAAGACAGAGAGAGGTAGGCAGGCTGTTCCGGCGTGAGGCACCTGTAGCGGATAGAGATCTACTCCCAAAGGGCATACCATAGTCAAATAGGACAGTACCCGGGCAGGTGGTTTGGGGTCATTGGCATTTGTTCATGTCAATTAACACATTTTGAGATTTCATGAGCAGTTCACGAAGGTGGCCAAGTTATGATTGCATTATGACTGTGGTGTGAGTGTTTTTGCTTTTGTGCTGCAATTATAATCCCACTTTATGAAAGTTTCAATTAATGTAATTGTTTTTATTGACATTTTGATAAGATCAAATTAAATATATCTTCCATTTCACCAAAGTGACTTAACTGAATAGATGCCCCCTATTTCTAAAGTCTTTACAGAGAGGAGGGTGAGAGCCCCAAAACATAAAATAACATTAATTAAGAATCAGTGGGCCTCATTACGAGTTTGGAAGTAGCCATGCCGCTTTTAGCGGCATGGCTAACCCCAAACCGGGTACCGGGTCTGGAACCGGGACCCGAAAATAGGGAATTACCAGGCCATGCTGACTTTGGCGGGCCTGGTCATTCACATTCTTGGGACCGGGACCCTGTACATCCCCATTCCCATTTGAGCCCTCATAGGGCTCAATAGGAATGGGGAGGATGCTAACCACTGACCCGTTAATGACGGGCCTGTTGTTAGCATCCTGGTCTGCTCGCTGGTGCCGCTAAGGACGTCTGGTCTGACCAGATGTCCTCAGCGGCACCCGCGAGCAGACCTCGTAATGTGGCGGCCCGGTATGAACGGTGCCGGTCCCTTACAGGCACCGTTCATTCCGCAGCCGCCAGGGTCGTAATGACCCCCAGTGTCTCATACACAAGCATGTTATGGTTTGATGCAAATCCATCCAGTGATTTATTTTTAAAGTGCCACAAGAATAGGTAAAAACCAATTGGCCGTTTATGGGTTTGACTGCTACAGTTGCTTTAACCGACAAATAGCAAATATGCTACCTTATTGGCTATTCTGAGTTTGGATATGTGGACAACTTTTTGGGTGGTACACTCACCTGGTCTAGGGATATAGTGAGATCCAGCAGCCCTGCTGAGTGTGACTGAGTGACAGATTAGTTGATTTCCATCCAACAAATCAGAAAGAGACTTTTTTGTCTGAAGGAGAAAACCATTTCTCAGAAATGGCACAGTCCAGCTGCAGACTAGGAATGCTGACCAGGGCCATAACCAGGGCCCCTGCACCAGTAATTGATATTCCCAAGACCAGTGGCTACTTTGGCTGGATTGTCAGGGACTGAGCCATGACCAAAGGCCATCGGCTGGACTAAGTGGCCACTGGCCATGTCGTTAGGACATGCGGCTAATATGGTTAGGTGGCCTGAAACAAGAGCACGGCAGTGGGCAATTGATGGTTATTTTGTAGTTATGAAGGCACAGTTATGCCTTTTTATTTTGGTTATTTTTTCTTACACTGTAACAATAAATTATTATAACACACTATCTACGACCCGCCATTGCTAAATCATTTACTCACCCATTGGTTTGGCTTTGTAGTTAATGCATTCATATGTTAATAGTGTTGCCTATTTTGTTTGTATATTCATGTTATTTGTCTGCCAGCTTACATTCAGCATGTGAATGTTATGTATTGTTTGGTGTGAATTGTAGTGAGAAGATGGTATTAATAATATGTAAGCCAAAGGCTTGCATTTCAGCTAATTTACTTATCAGCAGTGCCTTTGCTGATGTTGCTCTGAACTGGAGGTGAACTTCCAGCAATGGTTACTAGCTGGCGTTCTGGAATATGTGTCTTAGCTCAAATGCAATATTCCACTTGCACATTTCTGGTGAAATGATTATTTCCAAGCCTTTTTAATCCCACCATAACTTTGTTGGTGTTTGTTTATTTCTATAGCTATATCGATATATTATAGGGTGGCGATCGCCGCCCTGAGTCGGACTCCCATTGGAAACACACAAAATATGAATTGCTAATACATTTTGACTTGGGCAACAGATTTGGATGAAATTCGGTAAGGTACACCTGTGCCTTCAACCCACACTGCCCATTTTGGGAATAATTTGTTAGAAAATAAAAATGTCATTCAGAAAACAACAAAAGACAAAAAAACGAAGTAGCGGCCTATTCCGCATTAATTTCCCATAAACAAAAAAGGTCAATTTTGCCGGACCGCATAGCCCAAACTGCTGGATGTAAGTGTTGACTTGAGGCCTTTTTGTGATTTTGGGTTATTCCGTCCAGTCGTTTTTTGAATATTTTTTTGAGAAGGGGGTGCCCCCTTGTCCAAAATAGATAACTATATCTCGGGTCACTTGCCAAGAAATCGGGTGTTTATAAATGAAACAGCTGACATATTTTTTTTTCTCGCAATATGTGAGATAGCCACGGATATAAACTTGGTTAGCCGAAAATGAAAAAGCAGGAAAATGCCATTTCCAGGTGAAAAATCATGGAAATGCATTTAGGTTACAGGTGTGCCTGTGAGGGGGAGGCGGATAGGACAGCAAGTTACATTTGGAAGTTGAAAGAGGTTTAGGGACTGAGTTTGCAACATAAAGTGTTTTTGTAACCCCAGCTATTCGAGAAAATAGCCACGAATAGCTGACATTTAATAGCAAACTGCATCACAGAACCAGCGTGTGCTGAGAGGGGAATAGGTGAGGGCAGGGGGTGAGGAGACTATCAGGGGACTAGGACGAGCAGGCACAGATTTGGGGGTCACTTGGTGAGGGTCTGGGTGGGCAGGGAAACATTGTTTTTTGTGCAGTTTTCCCGATAACAGCTGGCGTAAGGTCTACAAAATAATAACCAATTGAATTTGTAGTTAATAGCCGTGGTAATGGAAGACCAATTCATATGGCCAGTGACACGATAGGCATCTGGGACTCCCATCCATGCATTAACCAGGACCAACCATACTTAGCTTTCAAGTGAGGAAGGGGCCGCACC
This sequence comes from Ambystoma mexicanum, assembly GCF_040938575.1. NCBI lineage: Eukaryota > Metazoa > Chordata > Amphibia > Caudata > Ambystomatidae > Ambystoma > Ambystoma mexicanum. Next base: position 100,865,718 of record NC_090925.1, read on the forward strand.
CCTCAGGACATGTTGCCTAATAAATGACACAAGTTGCAAGCCCACATAGAGCAACATGGCCTGAGTGGTCCTGAGTTGGGAGGCAGTCGTGCCATGTGTTTTCTTAGTTTTAAATATCTCATAACAAATAGCATCCCCATGTTTTAAAACTGTACTACTGTCAGTCCTTGAAAGTATTGCACTCAGAGAGAATTTTATTGCCATTTCTAAATTGCATTTTGGTAGTCTCCCAGTCAAGATGTGGCGAATGATGGCACAAGTGTACAATGTTTGACTAACAAAGTTCTATAAGTATAAGTATGTATAAGTATGTATATAGTTGAGTGACACTATGGTAAGTTATCTTTATGAAGCAGAGTATTGTTGAAAGCCATACATGGGGGTGAGGAGGGGAAAGGGTGAGAGGGCAATGGGTGGGGTGGGGGGTACTTGTTTTGGAGGTGCGTGAGGGGGTGGCCCGGTGGTTCAGGTCCTTTTGGTGGTCCAGTGTTCATCCAGTGATATTAGTTGGTGAGGACCAGATGCCGCAGGGGGTTGGGGGAGGGAGGAGGGAGGAGCGAGGGGGGAAACGTGAGTTGGCGAAAGGGGAATGAGGGGGGACACAACGACTGTTACGACCCAGGATGAAGTTGACTGGTACGTGGGGAGGTCTGCCCAGACGCGGTAGGGTGATGGCTGACTTGAATAGGGGAGAAAGGAGTGATCACCTGCAGATTTGAAAGTTGAACCTCATAGGACTAAGTTCACTGACTAAAAGGTCCTTAGTGGCAACAGAATTTCAGAGACTGCAGATAGATGTTCTCTTTCTCCAGGAAACAAGGTTCTGCAGGGGGGGAGGAAAGGAACATTCCCTGTGGTCTCCTGGGGCAGGTGTATTTTGGCTCGGGGGGTGCAAGAAAGGGAGGTGTGGGCATCCTGATAAATAAGAGATTGAGAATGGAGGTGACAAAGTGTGCAGGTGCCCCGGGGGAGGGGGTATTGATGTTGGGTCTCATAAGAGGGGTCAGTTTTACTTTTGTGCATTGTACGCTCCCAGCCAGGGCCAGCTGCATTTCCCTAAGCCCATGTTGGTATGCCCAACCCACTCCTGATTGACAGGGACCTGAGGGTATGACTGGATGTATGTTTGTCCATTGATGGTCAGATCTCACAAGTTTGTAGCTCTGCTTCTCCCACCTTCGCTCTTTAAAAAGATGTCTTAATTTTTCCACATTTCCCCATATAATTCTATTAGTGAATGCTTTTATCTCTAGCAGTCTTGACTGTTGTAATACAATCTATCTGGATCTCCCTAAATCATCTATCAGCCGTCTATAGAGAAGTAAAAATGTAGCTGCAAGTGTTCTCCTAAATCTGGGTTGGAGAGATCACATCTCGCGTGCTTTACGAATACTGTACGGTCCGCTGGTGAAGGAAAACCAAATATCAGTGATGTCATCTTTCATGTCCTGGGTGTTAGTCTTAGCAGTGCACGGTGGTGGCACGAGTTATGGTTGCTTAGCTTACCATAACTGGCAAATTTCTTTTTTTTTTTACTTGTAACTATAATGTCACTTTAACAACGTTTTTTCAGTGAATTTCTTTGGTTTTTGTCAGTGCAACTTAACCATGACGTCCCTTTAACACTGTTTTTTCACTGAATTTAATAGATATTTATTAGTGCAACTTAACCATAACGTCCCTTTACCAAAGTTGTTTCAGTGAATGTCATAGGTTTTTACCAGAGTGATTACTTTGCTACAAGTTCCTCTTACCTATTTTTAATCAGTACACCTAATAAATTACACTCACCCACAATGTAGCTGCTAAGGAGCCCACGGAAAGAGCAAAAGTCTGCAAAAATCAAATGGCACCAACAAAACTCACAAAGCACAGGGGACAACAGAAAATGTTGTACCCTTCAACCCACAAAAAACATATACATACAACAACATTATGTATATTTGCTACATGCAAATGTACCTTTTTGTGCAATTCAACATTTAAAAATGTGAAAACTATTGGCTCATTTATCACACATTATAGAATGCAGTAAGCACAAACCATAACTGTACACCTCAAATTACCAGTTCAGTACAACTCTTCATACAGACCAAGATAGACTAGCAACTCATTCCTAAACAATCTCTCACAGAATAGTAAGTACAGTGCATTTATTTATTTATTATTACCATTCATTATATAAACATTTATCATGAAGAAATATTACCATTTTTTATTTGGACAGAAATGGCAAACACACTTGAATGGCTTGTGGAAACTTCCCAAAAGAAGAAATGAGTGATGATGCAATCTCTAATGGTGAACAATACATCTTTTAATAGAATCAAATAATGTCCTTTACAAACAGCTAATTGCAATAATAATGTTGTCTTTTCTTATAGTACATACTTTACTTGAACAAAGTTCAACAATGAATTATGAAGAATCACAGCAATCCCCAACACTTTCCCAGTCCCCAAATGTATATAATGAACTAATAATTATGTTAGAAAAATTGGATACGCTTAATAATAATATTAAATAATTTGTAATTTATGTAACAAGAATCATGTTATTCGAAATTGTTAATTATCACTGTTCTACTTGCACCAATCAGATTCTGAAAATGTACAGGAAAGACAGTTTAATGAGATTTCTTTCCCTCCCTCCCCAATCATGACTTCCAACAAATTCCAAATTCTTCCATTTATGTTTCCCATTCCGATACCCCATCCCTTTCATGAATAAAACATTTATTCTGACTATAAATGTCTTGTATATTTGATACATTGTTTTTTTAATAGCCCAACTTATAGTCTGCAGGCAATACAACTGACCAGGATGTACGTCTCGATATGGGGGTGTCCATGGAGAGAGTGCCACATCCGGACATGTCCTTTCTCGCATGACGCACTTTTAATTAGTCCATGGACAGCGCCCCCATTTGAGGAGATGCATGTGCATGAGCCATGCATCTCCCGCCCGATTAAGGTCCGGGGATGGCCGCTGGTGCAGCGGACATCCCCAGATGTCATCATTTGAGCACACCTGTTCAGCATGACGGCATGGCCTCGGACGGTGTCTGTGCTCTGCGGATAGTTTAAAACTGAATTTTCTGGCAAGGGTGTTTTAAGTTGAAAGTTTACCCTTCCAGGCAAGAGCATCTTTTGGGAGCTACTTGCAGGAGACTTGCAGGAGACTTAGAATGGCATCTGTCATGGCCATCACTCCTCCCCAGCCACTGCCACCATCTGGAGGGTTTGGAGAGAGGAACAGGCGTGAGGATGCAGAAGGGAATGAGGAAGACGAAGATTAGGTGAGGAAGTGACTTACTCCAGCGTCTGCAGGGTGTCCTGGGTTTGGTGTTTTTTCACCACCGTTGTGGTGTACCAAAGGATTGGCAGCCAATGCCAGATGTACTCAGTCATGGAAAACCTAGGCTGTACTCCTACAGGACCACCTCCATGTGCCGCCACACAAGACCGATCCTACCGGGTGCTCTGAAAAAAGGTGGTACCTTTTTCAGGGAGAAGCTTGTTTACTGCCTCTACACCATCTTCCTTGACTGCTCCTGGCACCACACAGACTGTTCCTGTGGGGCAGACAAACCTAGCAGCCGCCTCGCAGGCCATATAGAATGCTGGTGACCCTTACCTTTCCAGGGTCACAGTACTATGTTTGTACTGCGATGCACCAATCTGCACTGGGAGCAGTTTCGTAGAGCTTTCAAGGCCACGGTCAAGGAGCATGAGATGTACTGCCCCCTGCCTTAAATTTAGGGCCCGCCCAACATCTTCCTCTGTCCACCTCCCTCCGTCTCTGTGGTTGGTGCCCCTTCCCTCCCTTCCTTCCCTGACCTTACCTTGCCTTTCCTGAACAAAAACAAAAAAACACAAAAAAATCCAAAATCACAAAACACAAAAAACGGTTCCTTGAGGAGCCACCTTTCCCAGTTAAAAAAAAATAACTGAAAAAAAAAATCATAGGCCAGTTTGCAGATTGCAGGCAGTTTTGCAGGCAGCCCACACACAAGGGACCCCTCCCCATCACCTATGACCATGCCTGCAGGCAGCCCACACCACAAGGGACCCCCCATCACCCGTGACCATGCCTGCAGGCAGCCCACACCACAAGGGACCACACCATCACCCGTGACCATGCCCGCGGACACCCCATCACCTGTGACCATGCCCGCAGGCAGCCCACATTGCACCATACCCCACAGGCAGGCCCCAACTCATGCCCCCCCCACAGTGATGGCAACCTGCAGGCAGGACCCCGACTCATGTCCCCCCACCCCACCAGTGACGGCAACCTGGAGGCAGGCCCCGACTCATGTTCCCTCACCCCACCAGTCACGGCAATCTGCAGGCATGCCCCGACTCATGTCCCCCCACCAAACACATTGTCACAACATACAATCATGTAGCAAATGTCCACCCAAATACCAGCCCATGCTGCCCCCCAGTGCAACTCCACACCCATCCATTGGCACCACTTCACAGTACTGCCCCATTGCATGGCATTCACCAAAGCACACATGCATGCACCCAAATACATGTCCAACATAGCCACACAGCAGTGACACATGCCTGAGTCAATGGCGATTGACACATGCAGCAAACTATTGAGAGCAGACAACACTCAGAATGGACTAAATCAAAATGTATTAGGAAAAATGAAAATACACCAAATAAAAATCAAAAATGAGAATGGAAATGAAATGAACGTAAACAAATTGAAATTCAAAATCCAAATGAACATGAAAATCCAAAAAAGAGAAAACCATGAAACTGGTCCTTGTCCAAAGTAATGTTTGCAGTTCCAAAGGAAAAATTAACATGTTCCTTGCCGGACAGCCAGCCGGCCAATCACGCCAGAGTGCATTCAGGTCTCCTAGGAGACTAAGCACAGGGAGTTTCGGGCACCTTCCTCACATCCTGTCCACCCCAGAGACGCAGGCAGCAGAGGAGGGCTTCAGCACTGAAGCTCACCAAAGGCCAATGAACAAAGGGACCAAACCTGGATTGGCGCGCAGAGTTAAACACAAGAGGGACCTTTTCTAAAAGAAACGGCGAAAAAAGTCGACCGGCGCCATATTGGAAATTATGGCTGACCTGATTTTTAACTACCGGTGTTCGTGGTCGGGAAAAATCATGGTAGTTTGTTAAAAAACACTACCACCAGCCATTTCAAGTAGAAAAGGGTAACATTTGACTGTTACATGAGTGTGTCCACTCAGGGAATGCTAGGCACTCTATAGGAAGATAGTGCGTACTTGGTCTGTACATTTAAAAAGACTCGTAAAGTCAATTTAACTTTACATGCTCTGGGACACAGTAGTCAGTCCCAGAGAAGGTATTTAAACCTTGGGGAGTCTGAAAGACACCCCTGTGCCACTGCACTGAAGGTGCTGTCTGACACACAAGAAGAAGATGATGCCTATGGAGTTGTTTTAAACTCCGTATCTAAAGAACACAAAAGTAAAACACACATCAAAATACATGAAAGAGTGGGAAAAAAGGCTCATACTCTTACCAGGTAAAAATTAAAATCCTAGACATCCAGCAAAGTTGCTGGGGGTCTCAAAAGGTAAGGGAAATGAGCACATTCTTGTGAATTCTCCCTAACATTGCCCCTGTGGGGGCTCACCGGGCCCTTCCGCTGCCGAGGAGCCCACGTCCGACCTCGCCCTCTTGGGCATCCCCACGGCAGCTTCGGCTGTAGTCGCGGACACGGCACCAGTCATCTCGCTCCCAGAAGATGACCTAACCTGAGAGGGTGACTGGGCCTTGCGTTTCCGTCTGGTGGAGGCATCCCCGTGCTTTGCTCCACAGCGCCGTTTCCGCCCTCTTCCTCAATCGCTGCTGCAGATAGGGAGACATTGAACACAAGCAGCAGGGTACTGAACAATACAAATGCACATGAGTGGAACTGTCAAATGTCACAACCTTCATCAATCCGTCCACAACACACGGGTCAGTGCAAGCAACACACATGCACAAACAAGCATGGCACGTGCAACAGACATTTGCATCCATGTCCAAGGCACTGTTTGAACATCAGAACGGGGCCTGAACCTCACATGCATCATTGGAATGCCAATCACATGCACACACACCACCGGACAGTCATGCATCTGGCCACGTCTACCTCCTGTCATACAGCACTCATTGGCAACTGTACCGCATCAGTCAATCAGGCATCGAGATGGCCATGTGTCATGCATCCATGGCGTTTCACAGTCACACACTCACCACTCAGACACACGCACATGTACACCGTGCACCATGTACACCGTGCACGTCCATGAAGGTGACATAAGCATCCATGTATCACACCCCAAACATGGCAGAGTACAGAAACAGGCATGCAAACATGTGTGCGTCATCATATGCTGGTGCACATCATGCATTGCAACACATACACCATTGATGTGCAACACGCTTGACTGTACTCACATGCAGCACCATCATGTCCCTGCACACAGACATCCATACATGGGGGATGCCAGACATAAGGGCAAGGTGCACACTCCAGCCACACCTTAACATGCACTACACTGGACAAGAACACATGGACACTTAGCACTTGACTCCAGACGGGTCTGCAACACTAGGACCTGGTGGTGAAGCTCTGGGCGTATGCTCTCCAGGACCCCCATCTGGTTGTTGCTCAGCTGGGCCCTGCGCCCCACTTCATCTTCAGCCTCCACAAAGCTCTGGGCCTTGTGGAGCTTCCTGGACCAGAAGTCCTCCCAGCGATTCAGGACATGCTTGTAGTCACGGGGTGCCACCCCCACCTCGTTGATGGCACCCAAAATGTCCTCCCAGATCCTCTGCTGTCCTTCCTTGTCAGTGCACGATGTTGAGAAGAGGGCATCATAATGCCCCAGGACTTGCTCCACCAGGATGCCAACTTCATTGGCAGTGAAGTTGGCAGCCCTCTGCCTCTCTGCCGGGAGGTTGCCACTGGCCCCAGATGGTGATTGGTCCAACATGGCAACCCCAGAGGCAGGTGTGGGTAGGCAACTGGGTCCTGGGGCTGGGCTGTGGAGCGATAGTACAGCAGTCAGGAGTCTTCTGTTTCAGCAGGGGTGGTTGCAGCAACAGGATCCCTGGCAATGTCTTCTGGGCAGGCACCAAATTTCAGGGCACGTTGGCAGCAGGCACACTGCTGGCAGCAGCAGATGGCTGTTAGGAGGTAGATCGGGGCGCTGGGAGGGCAGGTCAATGGCCTTGTGGGCAGGAGCGTGGTCTTGCGTGTGTTGTTGCATGGCCAGCATGATTCAGAGTGACTCCGGACGTGCAAAAACTGCGCGTTAGCATGGAATTCGAGGAAAGGCCCTTAGCGCATAAGCACGTAAGTTACGTGGCGCGCGCAGGTGTTGCCTTCGGTACGGGTTAGAGGTCCACGTAGGACGCCATTTTGCTGTACGTGCTTTTCGTGGGGACCGATGCGTGTGATTCTTCTTCTTGTGGGTTCACATGTGATTACTTCACAACGGTTGCAGTGCGTACTTCTTGTTTTGGCGGGGGAGTTGCCGATGCGCACACGTGCATGTTTTTTTTTCATTTTTCCAGGCAGATGGTGAGTCGCGCGAGTATTATTCCCACTGTTGTTGCCCCCGTGTGTTGCGTACCCCATTTACGAGGTCATAGTAGCCTGTGTGTTCCATGCGTATGCATTATTTGTGTTTCTGGGTGCCACAGCGTATTGCAGGACTTTAATTCCACGCACCTGGGCTACCGAGGGGTCGCGTGCACGTTTGTTTTTGTTTTTGGGGTGCCTGAGCGTCGCGTGACCCGTCATTTCTACCCAGTGGTCACAGACAGCCTTGTAGGAGCACAGGGGTACCTATTCCATCTAGTACCCTGCCCCCTTCACCCCAATTTCCCAGGACAATTGTTTTCTGCACCTCCCATTCACACAAGTACATTAGTGCCATGGTTGGGAGGCCACCAAGTGGTAAGGGAGGTGTGGGATGTTCTGACCCACTAGGCTCTGCCCTGCAACATTGCTGTGTGCTGCTTTCATCAGAAACAACAGAATGGCCGCCAAAAAGCCTGATGTGCGCTAAAACACGTTGAGAAGTGCGCAAGGGAAACCGGAAAAGTAGGCTGCCAATCTATTTTGCCTATGGCAGTGGTAAAACAGGAATCCATACTGCCAAAGCCTGTCATTGGGCTGTTCCTAGAGTGAAATGGAAATACCTTAAAAGGCAGTGCTGCATTGCCGGGAAAACCCAGAAGAGCTGTAAAATCAGTTTTTTTCTTGGCTGTTAAATTTGCAAAATAATGATTCTCAAACAGCAGATAAAATCCAACATCCTTGTGGGGTGTCCGCCATCACCTTATTTAAGGAATACCCATAAGCACAATGTCAGGAGAAGCACATTTCATCACAAAAATATCCCCATTCAAAAAGGTGCTTGCCTGGGAAAATATGTCAGAACATGGGCGCAGTACCGCCGCTCCCCTGTGTCAAAGTTGTCATTTACATATGCTGTTAGTTTAAACTGGTACATTAAGATCAAATTGTGGAAAAGAAGAGACTTGCCATCAAAAACAATATAGGGTGTTACTATTCAATTTCTATGTTTTAAAAAGACTGGAATTAAGAGATCTGTGTGTATATTCGTTGGAAATGTAAAGTTTATTTAGAAAAGACAATTGTAAACAAAGTGTTTAAAGTGAACTGATGTCAGCCACAGTACTTCAAAGGCACATTCCACAGTATGACCCACACAAAGGTGCCTTCCCTTTTGCTCACTGCCCAGGAACTCTCAGTTGGATGCTAAGGAAAGGAGGAGGGGATTTTGCTCTGCTTCTCTGAGGGGAGACAATAGGCTTCCTGGACTGAAAGGAAATGCAAATTCAGGTGTCAATAGAAACAACTGCCTGCAGGAAGTGAGCCCTGGACTACTCTGGGCCCAGCAAACCATGGAGGCAGGACCAGACAGATTTATGTATCTTAAACCACAAGGAAATATCTTTTTGAAAAAAGACTCTTACAAAAAAATTGTAAAAATCTGTAAATTATAGGTTGTTAACATGAAAATTCTGCTCACCGTTTGAAACTACTCTGAACTCTGTGCGATGTTCAGAGACAGGACTACCGAAAATGTGATGTTGTAGCAATTGTGATAATGCTAGAAATATGAAACTTCACAGGATTATGCCCAGATGTCATGCGCATATATGTAGAACAATGTGGACAGATTTGACCCTGGGTACACAACCAAAAGCACGAAAAACTGTCAATTTTGAACCAAAGCTCTCACTGAGTTGGGACTCAGACTGATACGTGCTCTATTAAATCTGTGATGTAAATATGTATTTTTAGCAAATTGGTGATATTGTAAATATGATTTATGTGAAAAATAGATTTACTGTACTGAAACAAGGGGGAGGTACTCCCTGGATTGTAAAATGCCACATCATAATGAAACCATGTGTTCCTTCTCAAATCAGGAGAGAGGACAGACCCTAACCAATAGGATTCCTAGAGGGTGTGCCTAGTATAATTCAGTTTACCCACCCTTTGGGAAATACATAAATAGGGACAGTTTAGGACCTAAATAGACACACAGATTCATCCATCAACTGATTTACTGGTAAAGCGCTCTGCAGGAGAAACCCAGATCCAAGACTCCAGAACCATGCAAGCAGAAGGCCCAAATCCAAAGCTGAACCCTTCCCAGCTTGGCCTTTAAAATCTTGAAACCTGATTTTAACCCCAGACTTCCAAGGGGACTAACACCATAATAGAACAGCCGGGCTGTGCTGTTTCTGATTTCTTGCCAAGAACTCTTGCTAGAACCCAGAGATCAAAATCAGTAGAGCAGAGCTGTAACCTGATAGCTGCAACCCAGAACCAACCCGTCAGATCCAGTCCAGAGGCCGTGCAGTGTCCAGAGGGCCATGCTGAGTGCAGAACCGATTGCCTGAATCCTGTCCGGTAGGCTAGCAGAATTCCAGTCCAAAACCTTTGACCAGATCTTTGACGGGCCTATCCAAACCATAGTTGTGAGTATCTAGCATAGAATAGTCCATAGCAAGTATCTTATCCTTAAGTAATCCTTTCTATCATATCCAGAACTGTATTGTAGAATATCTTGTTTTCCCGGATCTTTCCCTCACCCATATAGTCCTTTGATAATTGTAGTGATAATATCATTGTTGCGCTAATATATTTGTTGAAGAAAGACAAGTGCCTCGGCGGGCAAAAGTCAGAACAGAGGCGCCGCTGATCTGGTGGCTGTTCCGTTGGGTATCTTGTATCTTCATAGCCTCCCTAGTGTAAAGAAATTCCTGTTTATAAATTCAAAAGCGCATCTTTCATTTGAAAATCTTGACTCTTTCTGAGAAAAAACGACCTCTACTAAAACCTTCATAACTTCCGTACCGTACATGCTAGAAACAAAATGTAAGTGTCAAATTGAAGCTAACATCCTCAGCTTTCCAACAAACCCAAAACCGCATTCCTTATACTTTTCCTGCAATCGTGTTTCTCGCGTGCGGACAAGTTTGCCGCAAATCTTTCGTTTGCCTCAATTTCATCACATGTAAAATAGCTATTCTTTGCTTCTGATCTCAGAATTCAGTTTTCAATCTGCTAGTTATTCAATCATCATTGCTAGTGTTTACCTGAAACTATACAAAGCGGCTCCCACTAGTTTTGAATCCAATTTAGAGAATGAAATCCATTTTTCAGTGTTTTATTCATTCATTAAAGCAACATTCAAAAGCATTTGACCTGTTTTGAAATCATTCCTGTTTCTCTCTGCTTGCTCGGGGGAATTGGGATTGAAACTGTATTTGTTAAGTGTTTATTCCTGAAACCTGTGTTCTCGCCTTTCATCTCTTTATACTGCATATTGTGGGGAATTGAGTAGTGTGCAGTGGGAAAAAGTGACATTGCATTTGATTGAACCCATATCAAGTATTATTCTATGCTGCATTATTTTTCTTATCCATACTCATTCTGATTAAAGAGATTGTTGATGGTTGTGACATCACCCATTGGTGATCATTGTATAAATATTAAATAGTAATATTTAATGTAATAAATCTAATATTTATCTATATATAGATATATATCTTGTTCAAATTCATAAAAATAAATCTTTTAACTTTGCAAAACAGCCTGCTTCCTGGTTCAGTAAGACCGGGGGATTCAAAGAGAGGGGCGTGATATAAGGGTACATCATTCAGAAATAAAAGAACTTATAGACAGAAATATATAATTAAGGGTTTCAATTGTGCATCCCACGCTAGGCATTGACTTAGGTGAAGTGCCGGGTTGAAATCACTTACAGAGGCAAAGCTGGGTGACCTCCCAGAGATGTCAGCGGTAGGGGACGTGGCCAGGGTGACCAGGGTAGCCAAGGTAGCAGCGGTGGGCAACGTGGGCAGGGTCAGGGAGATGCAGCTGACACCACCCCAGCTCAGGGCCTGCTGGCCCGGCGCGGGTTGGTCACGAAACAAGCACAGGATGACTCACAGGCCGACTTCCATGTCAGGAAGTCCAAGCCACGTGTGGCAGTGAAAGTTGCTGTCACCAGGCCACATGGATCTGGGGCAGCAATGTCATCTGCTGCCCCAAGCAGCCAAGGTGTGGAGACTGCAGGGACAGCTGCAGCTGACACCACCCCGGCTCTAAGTCACCAAGCCGGGACAGTGTTGGTCCTGGCCCCTCACACCAAGCAGTTGTGGCACTGGGTCCTGGCAACAGCACCAAGCAGCCAATGCCTGCAGTGAGACCTTTGGTCATCATGCCATTGCCTGCTTCCAGTGGCCAGTCCACCTGCGCTTCAGCCCCTACTGACCAGAGCGGTGGAAGTGACTCAGGGTCCGCACCACCTCTCAAGAGGAAGAAGCGTGCTCTTGTGGAACAGGCTGGGACCCCAGACATGGCTCAGCCCTCCGGCACGTCAAGGAAGCAGGGTTTCAATAATGTGGAACTGGACAAACTTGTCGGCTACGTGTCGGAACACGGCTGCGACATGCTGGCGACGGCAGGGTGCAAAACTACACCTGCTCAGCATAGGGCCCACTGGCAGTGCATCGCAGACCACATTAGTGCCTTGGGATATGTGAAGCGCACAGCTCATGATTGCTCAAAGCGTTGGAATGACCTCAAACGCCGAGCTAAAAACAAGCAAGCTTCTAATTACGCCTCTACTCTGGTGACTGGCAGTGGGACACCACCAGAGGACGATGAACTCACAGAACATGAGGCTATCGCTGGAGCGTTCATCCCAGAGGATGAGATCCAAGGCGTGGGAGACAATGTCTGGTGAGTGTGAATGCGTGTGTGTCCAGGCCATGTGTATGTTGCTTGGGTGATGTGTTGTGATTGACTGCCAGTTCAGGCTATGTAGTCATGACTGGCATGTGTGACCCATGCAATGCTTGGCTGATACGTGCTTGTTGTGATGGGGACTGCATGCAGGCCATGTGCTGCACACGGAGGCAATCCTCATCAACACACCTCCACCCTCCTTCCATGTCAATCACTCGCCAGCCTCTCTTGTCCATATTCTTGCTCAATGACATGTTTGTGAATAGCCTGTGATGATCTTCCACTCAACACTCACCCTCTGTCTTCACATGACTGACGTATCCATGACGTCACCCTGCAAGCAGATCCTCCTCAGGGCCATCCTTCCTTGCCTCTCTATCCCCAAGCAGCTCACTGTCTCCATGGGACTGGTGATTCCCATGGCAGACTAATTTTTTATTTTTTTTTTTATTTTTTTTATTATTACTTGTACATAATCAAAGAAAAAACATGATTTTTACAAGAGGTATCAGTTCTTAATTCCATAGGTTTCGAGAACCCACACAGGTGCAAAGCCGGGAATCAGGCAAGGTTTTGAAGCGTTGATGTGAAGACGAGTCGGGCGGGATTTTTACAGATTAAGAGGGGAGCATCCACCGGAGCCTGGTTCGCCTGTTGGAGCAGACTAATGCAACGGCCTGTTCCCAATGTTCTGTGAATATGCACTCTTCCCTCTGAAACTCTGCCAGACCTGTACTGTATGGAACATCCTTTGGCTTTGATGCAGGGTCTGTCACTCGGACTGTGCTGATGGCACAGACTCACAGTGCCCATGAGTGTTCATTCATGGACCATGTGCATTCCAAGCAAGCCCCTATGGGTCCGGGGCACGCCCCTCATCCAACTCCATCTCCAGTATTTACTCCTTGTCATGGTATTTCATCATCCCTTTCCTGCTTATTCAGGGTCAGCTGATCGTCATGACCATTTGTTTGGGGTTGTCGTCTGTGTCGAGCGGATGCCTCCCTCTGGTACAGTCTCCCTGCCTCTATGCAACAGGTGTTGTGCGTTTTCCGGTCTGGAGGCACTTCTGTTGCTTACTCATGTGTTGTGCTTTGTGTCCTCCTCTCCCCTGCTGTTGTCCCATATGACTGTGAGTATGTAATTGACACCTGCCCCCACTGTATGCTACAACAGGGTACTCTGAGTGACCGTTTTGACCCATGCACTGCCTCCAAGCCATCCCCGGCCCTTGGGTTAGGGGTTCAAGGTATCCCTACAACCCACTGCAAACACTTTGCACATGATGATCCACTTGCCCTTACATTGCCATCATGACACGACATAGTAATTACTGTTTTTGTCTTTTTATTGACAGTTGAGGCCCTACACATGTACTGCACTTCACCCGCTCACTTCTGAGCCCTGTTTCAACCTTCAACATGCCTATTCAATTGTGTGATGTCAAAGTGACCTACCATTGATGTATCGATGTGCCTCTCGTTGCTGTATTTCAACACACTGGCTTTGTTGCATCGTGTGACACATGTGTGTTTTGTCGTAGTGATTTCCATGTACTGTCTGATGACATGCATTTTACATGGATGGCGGGCAGTAGTGATTCACTCCCATCTGGGTCTGCTTATCAGTTCTGCCATGGCTATGCTACGTGCCATCTGTGTGCTGGCATCTGTCATGTTTGTTGAAGGTCCATGCCAGGCACAGGCTTCTATGTGATGCAGATGCTATGCACCATGCAGCACATGTGTTGTATTTCCATTTTAGACTCATCCGTGTCTGCTTCCAGGGTCCCCTTCCACTTCATTGGCACTGGGTGCATGGCTGAGTTTGTATCATGTGTGACATGTCTGGTTAATGTGTTGGATATCAACATTGTAATGCCTATGTGTGTGGCCTATCCTGTTAACATGTGTGCCTATGTGTTATTTTTGAATTTGTGCATTGTTGCTACAGACCATCCTGTTCACTGGTGTCTCTGGGTACACCTCTGAGGATCTCTATGCCTCTGGTGCAGAATCGGATATTGACCCATATGTGCCGTCGCAGGTGAGTGATTCTGGCATGGATGCTGTTCTGTCCAAAACACCTGCACTGGGGGTAGACCCCTCGAGGGCCCATTCAGTGTTGGAATGTCCGCCTGTGGCGGTTACGGATGCAGGGTCACGCTCCACTGTATTTGCTCCTGTTCCTGGGCCAGCAGATCAAAGGAGGAATGCAGTCCTGCAGCCACAGGCAGTGCCAGCACAGTAAGGTCCACGTTTCTTTGGGCCCGACAGGTGGGGTGTCCGGCAACGCGGTGGCTGTGCGCCACCGAGTAATACTGTGTGGGAGAATTCCATGTATGCCATTGCACAGCAAGAGGGGGCCTCATGTGAGATGATGGCTCAGGCCGTGGAAAGGGTGGCCACTTCCATTCTCCCCCTGAAAGGCAGGTGGAGCTCCAGCAGGCGGCAACGCGGTCCACGTGCTGCTCACACAGGCAGGACATGTTGGACGCCAACAGGGACCAACAGGCTGAACTGGGGGCTCTGCGCACGGCCATGGCTGCAGAGGCACAGGCCCACAATAATGCCCAGAGGGACGATAACACCTCCCTCAGAGCTACTCGGGGTGCACTTGAGATGGCCCAGAGTAGACAGGCAGAACAGCAGATGGTGCAGCTAACACATAACATCTCGGTTGAGCTCCAGGCAACTTGTGAGGGCTTGCAGTCGGAAGTATGTGCAACATGTGAGGCCTTGCAGGCAAAACTCTGTGCTACACGTGAGGTGCTGCATGGGGACCTCCGGACCATCATCCTGCAGAACCAAACCTTTAAGACCTGCATGCATGCTGCCATGGAGGAGCATGCCAGGGCTATGCGTGGTCAGCCTCCCGTACCACACACACCTTCTCATATTGCACCAGAGGGTGACGACAGCGACGGCAGTTCTCCCACTATAGACTAGCCGTGCAGGCCATGAGTCCATGGACGATTTACTTTTTTTCTCAACATCCCAACAGTGGCAACATCAGACAGTGACCAATCACAATAGACCAAGTGTCCCAAGGTGACAAAGCCACCACATGAACCCCTCAGAGGGTAGGCACTGTCCCCTGGGGAGGTGATAATGATTGTGATTAGTTGGGTTTGTTTATTTGTCTGTGTGTGACATGCATGAATGTGCACAGGCATTTGTACTCACCAATGAGCCATGTTTCGCCATGCCTCCCAGCTATGGCAGTTGTCCACTGAAATGACCCAGTGGCCAAAAAATGCAGTAAGTTGAGCAACTTTTCCAAGGGGCTCAGTGCTTGAGCGCACAAGGTGGGGGATGTGAGTTCATCCTCCCACTCAGTGACCAGGTTTAGGATGATGTGAGGTGGAAACCTCTACCTGCCATAGACCTGGTCGAAAGGCATCCCAAAAAGGCTGGTCGTGGGTAAAAAAATGCAGGGCCTGGCTATCCTCCTCCTCCTCCTGCGGTGTCCCACAATCACTGCTGCGAGGAATGGTACATTCATCGTAGCTGTATGAGCTTGTTAGTTGTTTGTGTGCACTTTTATGCTGCGCGGGCTGCTTCGGCCAGCTTCTGCATGGCGTACGTGTTTCTGGTTTGCGTGTTTTTTGGCGCGCGCAGGTTTGCCCTGTTCGATTCTATGAATACGTGTTGTTAACATGCACGTGGGCGTTGTAAGTATTTCAGAGCGGCACTTCCCCCGTAACGCCCACATTTTCACATGTTGTTCGCCATTCCGTGTGTTCTGCCCCCTTTTTAGGTGTGTGCGCTGGACGGTGGGCGCCTTCATTGGGCGTCTCGCACACAGCCTTCGGGATGTCGCAATGACGTGTGAGACACATGCAGATTCAGCGCCTGTCCCAGGTAAGCCACACCCAGTGCCTTCCATGAATCGGGAAACGTGCTCTTGCGCAGGTTTCGCACGCATTTGCTGCGATTTACACGCTTGCGCCCCCGTTTTTGGCGCACATTAATTCCATGAATTACCCTGAATACATTCAAACAAATCTGTCTCTGAGCAATCCATGAAAAAAATAATTTTGAATGTGGATACAGTTCCTTCAACTTTCCAAATGTATACTTCATTGCACATTGCAATGAAATTACGGTAACATAGCCCAAACTGTTGCCTCCACAGTGACCTACAGTGATGTCCAGATGCTTCAAGTTAACCATATTCTTACAAACGGGAGAAATCCCGCCCACTACATTCCTTGAACTCTATACAATGAGACTTGAAATTCATCAAATCCAAGATTTTCAGACAATCCAAAGTGCTCAGAATACACCTTCAGCTAATGGATCCAAAAGTCTCCCACACTACAGACAGTCTGGTTCCTGAAACCCATATCCATAGCCATCTTCACTGCACACAACAAATATAACTCTTGCTACCCAGTATTCCTGCACACCAAACGCCACACCCAGGAAATATTTCTATGCCAGGCATCCTCAAAAGACCCATATGGCACGTGAAATGTCCTTGGACTACGGCACTGTCCACGGACATCATGTCCAATTGATGGTTTGGGGAGGTTTACACACAATTTAAACAATTCATTCTACAAGGATAGCTCTTAAAATAACCTTTTTTGTTTTGTTTTTTTCAGTTTGAATTTTTGTTTTCTCATTTGTGTATCTTACACCTACTAACAAATGCTTTCCTAAGCACTCCACATTGTCCCATTCGCATTGATCACATGAACCTTTTCAAAGCATTTTAACATTCAAAATATCAACATATCTATAATGCAACCTGCAAAGACACTGGAGTAACATAGCCCAAACTATTTCCTCCACAATGCACAAAAATAATATCTGGACATCGGAATTGAGCCATACTCTGATAAAAAAAGATAATAAACTTACCCAGTTTAGCCCAGGAACTGTGTACCACCAAACCTCCACTCCGACAATCCAATATTAGCAGAGATTCCACAAGATTCTTTTTTTTTCTGTAAACCACAACCAGAACACCTCATTGCCTAATCCCCCAGGCCCCTTTCCATGGCAGGCATCCTTAAAAGACCTGAATGTGGCACATGGTGTCTGCAGCCTTCCGCGGTGTCTGTGGACACCATAGTAAAAGGCAGCCCTTCTACCCTTTCTACTTTAATGTTTGTTACACTCCCTCATTGGCTGCTTTCAAACAGTCACACATCCATCCACCAATCACATCCAAGAACTCTACATGTAATGCTGTTATCTCAGTTCAACACTTCAGATGTAATTATGTTCTCTCAGGGTACATGTATCCTGTTACTCACAGCCACCTGCATCAAAACTATTGTAAAACTCTCCCAGATTTCTATTTGCAGATTCAATAACCTCTGCATCTAACAAGACATAGTACAGGTATGCTTACATTTTTTAAAAAGTATTCTTTTTTACTCTTTTACAAATTTATAAATACAGGGTTCCTGCCGCTTACCCTATAATAAGATTCTCAATAAGCATATTCTCTTTTTTAACCACTGTTGGGGAAGGAAGGTCTTTTCTGACCACCTTAGACACTCCCGCATGAAATGGATCTCATGCTTACCCAATGGTGGGAGAGGTCCCTGCATTTGTTCACTTGTCTCTATGATTTGGACCAAGTATTAACCACAAATAAGACGGTAAACAAGACCATCTGGTGAGACATAAAATGATCTCTAAAAGCCATCTCTCCCCCTGTCCAGCGCCGCACCCAGAAGAGCCCCGCTTCCGCCCTTCACCTCCTGGCAGCTCTGCACAATCCCATTTCTCATGATGTATTGTTGCAATTATTCAATATCCTTTCTCTTCCTATGAGCTCACTGCCCTGCGTGTGACCGTAGCAAACCCTGGCCTGCATGCTCATCCGTCTCCACGAACCTGCTTGGGCACACTCGACCCCCACCTTTAAAGTTATAGCGTACAGAGCCTCTGACCCTCTATCTCTTTGATGCAGATACACATCTAAACTCCTGTAGTGACCATGCCGAGCACCCACCACAGCCCTAATCCCTGCACACCATATATCCTCTGTAGAAGCAACATGTGTCAATCCGTATCATGAGGCATCAAACAAAAAAAACAAGGCACACACCTGGGTTGGGGCACTGTGTTTTATGAACCTTTGGGCATGAAGGGCCACCAACGCATATATTTGTCAAATGAACTTTACAAAATACCCTTAAAATGCCAACTTTTTCAGGTAGTCATTTGTCTCATGTCTTTAGTCTCTGTTGTGCTAAGATAGATAGTTAGGAATGTTGCATCTTGTGCGCCTGACCTTCACCCCACAGAGAGGAGCCCAGCTGACCCACGTGCCACCTTCTGAACCTCCAAGCTACTGGCCAATCCTGTGTGGCCAACCCGTATGCTCCTGTAATGTATCTATGTATTCCGCCAATTCTGCTGTAATATGCTGTACCCATAGGGAAACATCAGTAGTGTCGTATTGATTGCAAGAAGAATTAAAGGTGGGAAGTGTGAAGGGGATGGAGCAGATTTAGTAAGGGGGCAACGTTATAGGTTGGATTGGGTGTGACTGAATAGAGTGATTGTTGAATTTAAAGGGGTTCGTTATTCTTTTTTGGCCATTCGTGTTTTATATGAATAAGGTGATGAAATAAGAGGAGACACAGGATCCTAGCTCCAAAGGGTGTGGAAGGCAGCACTGCATAGTACTGTCCCGACCAGTGCTGGAATATAAGTGAGGAAAAGGACAAAAGTAGGAGCCTTGTATGTTTAGTAGGCTCGGGAAAACTGTATTATTATTTTTTGGTGTGTTTATAACTTGTTGGAGGAGGGGCCAGGAGGGGCGGAGGTGATATGAATGTTGAGTGTGAAGGGGGGGTAAGCAAACATTTAACTAAGCAGGGCTTGAGGTGTAAGGGATGGTTTTATGGTTTTATGTTCTCTGTTCAGTGTTGTTGGTCTGTTTCTCAGTCTGTGGTGCCCTAACGTTAACTGGTAAGATGCGATTTATATGTTACATGTCAATCATTGCAATGTATAAAAAATTGAATAAAGTATAGAATCAAAAGTGTAAGTGGTATATCAAAGATTAAAGGCTAAGGGTGTCAGTACACACTTACACACACTGAGGGAGACAAAGGGAATATAGCGACAGTATGGGTGCGGACACGACACTTTCACATATTTGTAAACAATTCCCTCTCTATAGTGACAAAATAAAGAAATACCATGGGCAGTGGTTGACCGAAATTAAAGGGAGGGGCCACCCTCCGGGTCTGGCCATAAGAAGGGTCCTTTGATAAAGTAGTATTAGACCATGTGGAAACATATTTAATGGCTAAGTATAAAGGGAAGCAGCTCCAGAATAGATGAGAAGTATTAGATTTGTGGAGGATGTTCGAAGAAACGCACCCTACAGATAGAAAGGAGAGGGAGTCAGAGGCTCCAGCCGTGTCCAATGGCGAGGTAGGAGAGAAGGAAAGAGGACAAACAGAACCAAAGAAATCATACCCACTGCTTACAAGGCCTGCTGAGCGGTATTGTGTTCCACTATATCTGCCACAGCCAAGTGCAACGGCCACCCCAGTAACTGTACCATACCTCACCCATACGTTCCAGCAAACTCCAACGGTGCCTCTGTAGGTTTATATGCTCCAAAAAGTACAGCTCCTGCCCCTGTAGGACCAACGACACAAGATTTAGAAATATTAATGATAAACACGCAAGCAGAGTTATCCCGATTGCAGACATTATGTGAAACAACATTGCCACCACTGAGTGGAGGACAGCCACAGTTACCGCCCCCCTTACAAAATTCCACTGTGTTACCAGAGGAACAATGGAAATCCAGGGATTCCCTGTTCCGAATAGACAGCGCACCAATTAAAACAGTATGGGTGGAGCGGGAAGGAGAAACAGTAAGCGTGGGATATGACACAGTAGCATCAGATAGGGAGGAGGAATGTTGGAGTGACTTTGACGAGTCAGACGAGGGGGCAGTGGGAGGAATACAGCAGATAAAGTGGGCAACTCCATAGGTAACAGAAGCAGGAGAAGAAGGGTGGGAAGGAATACACTGCAACCGACTAGGGTGAATGGCAAGAGCAAAAAAGAAAGTGGCAAAGATAAGTAGAGGAAAGGTTTGGTCAAAACTGCAAATGCCTCTTATCCACAAGGGAGCAGGACATCCACATTGTGTTGCTCGGGCATTGATGGACAATGCTATGCATGCCCACTGTGGCCTATGGGGGAAAGGGAGGAGGAAAAGGGGAATACAACAGCATAAATATGATGTTTACCATGGACTGGGGCTTGATTCAATTCAAGACCCCCGTCACCCATAACAGTCTAACAAAATGGTACTCAGATATGAGCACTACTGGTTGGCAGGCTACCAATGAAAGTTGTCATGTGTGTTCACTGATCCCCCATGCATTAGGAACACCTAAGGGTTTAGTACCGCAAGAAGCCCAGTGTCTCCTTCATCTCACACTGTGTAGAATGCAAAGTAACTTCCAGGCACACACAGTGAAACTACAATTACTTCCTTCCGACAAACAATTATGCAAAAAGAAGCCAGAAGGTGCTACATGCTTCAAGGATCCATTCTTTGAAAAGAAAGGAACAATGTTTACTGAAAGCAAATGACATGACGCAAACAGTGATGTGCAAGGCTGGAGCACTACGCGAGCAGACGGATGAAAGATTCAAATGGATGGAAGATACATGTGCTGGAACGTGGTTGAAACACATCACAAAGCTCACTTGGGTCACTGGTCTTGAGAAACCGATCAAAATACAGCATGAGGAAACATTCAAATTTTGCTTTTGCGGAGAAGGGAAGGTGCCCCTTGGATCTGTAAAGACCGGTGGGGGGTCTGTACTTCCGCTCTCTATATGGTAGAGGAGAGGCACAGAGGACCCCAGCCAAGATTCTCTATTACGGTAGCGATGGACGAGCAATCAAGGCCTAGCTTCTCAGGAGGTGATGCAGGCTGGTTCTTAAGTACAGTGTATCCCCAAGCCTCCACAAAGGAATGTCCACACACTGTATTACTGAAAACACAGTCTTTATATAATTAATATTCAAAGGTTATGTACACTTATCACAATAACGCACTTTGTGCTCAGGAAAATCAATACTGGTAAATATCTACAATTCTAAAGTGGTACCACTAATATTAGACCTCATTAAAGTGCATTCATAATACTGTAAAAATGGCACGCAGATCAATAAGAAGGAAACCAGCAATAGAGAGAGGAGAGATAACAGATGGTTGAACCAATAGGCAGAAGACTGGCCCTTGCTACTGGACACAGTTCTGTGTGGAGATCCCCCCACCTGGGCAACCTGTAAAATAAAGAGATATAACACAAGCCCAGTCCATATATTGTTCAATAGTCTTATTCTCTCCTACAATGTTTTTACCCCCCCAATGTACCAGGTGGAGTCGAGTTCCTCGAAGGGGCGTCGACAGATCCTTCTTGAGTGACCCCCTTTAAAGCAGGAGTCACGGATCGTCGAGAGGCGTCGAGAAGCGTCGAGGAACTTGGTGTTCGGGGTCGGGGAATCAACGGCCCTTCTTGAATGCCTTCCCTTTCAAGTGGGAGACACGGGGCGTCGAACGTCCGACAACAAACAGGGTGGAACGGCGTCGATGAGGCGGCAGGCTTCGATCCGAGCGGTGCTCGTCAGCGTCGAGACGTCGGCGTCCTTCGAGGAAGAGGCGTGCGGGGCACCTCGGCGACACTAGTTCTGGACCGCAAAGATTGTGAATGACGGTGGCCCAGCAAGGGCGTCGGGTCGCTGGAGTCTTTGGAGTCGTGAGGTGGCGGGAAACCCACCGGCGGATTCTCCTCGGCGCGTTGGTCGTCCTCGACTTTCTCCGGCAGGACAAAAAGCGGTCGACGATGCGGACGAGGGAGTCCTTCGATTCGAATGTTCTTAGGCAAGGAGCGGACGGCTCCGGTCGTTGGCGGCACGGCATCAATCGGTTCCCACGGCTGGGCAACACAACTTCGACGGGCCTCCAGCGGTTCCACAGACCTGCGAACCCTGGTCGACGGCAATGGACTTCGACGGCGTCGATGTCCGGGTGCTTCACTTCGATCTCCTCGGAGGTCCCGTCTCGGGTCGGCAGCCTTTCGAGGGTCTGACTTCCAGGGTGCTTCGGCGAAGATGCAGCGGTGCTTGATGATCCCTCGGAGCATGGGAAGAGGGCGCCTTACCAGGTCCTCTCTCGGATCAGTCCTCGACGAATTCGGCAACCTTCAGATCTGTCGAAGCAAATGCAGCAGCAAGTCTTCTTCTTCCAGCTGGACGTCGAGGATCAGCAGTTCCAGTTACTCTTGAGTGGAGACTCAGCTTCTGAACGCTTCTGAACAATTTCCAGTGGCGAGAGGTCCCCAGATATACTATTCTGTCTCTCATCCACACTGCTGGCACACACACAGCAGCCAATCACACAGAAGGGCATTCATGCAGTCAGTCAGCCAATCAGGCACACAGTGCATTCAGGCCACACTCCTCCCTTTCAGACACTCACAACAAGGAATGTGGATTGGGAAAAGTACCCAGCCATTCAACACTACACACTGCATTCAGGCCAGTTTCGGGCAGGGCTGTCTCAGTCTTTGTCTCACATGCCAGAAACCAGACAACAACAACAAGGAGTGTATATTGGTCACACACTCCATTCACCCAGGTCCCACCCACAGGAGGTACCCATAACATACAGTCACTGGGAAGGCTCCAGTCAGTCTAGCTGGGCCTTCACAACAATACCATAGATGGAACTTCCACCCAACAGCCAGTCAGGGGGAAGGGACAGAGTCAGGGCTTCCCAGGACTTTGGGAAAAACAAGACAACAGGCAATAGAAAGCAAGAGGCCACAGGGGCCATCTTGTTTCTATCAGGAATCAACTGATCCCAATGGCAGGGCCTGGGTATCCCAACATGGAGGACACCTAGAGCACCTGTCAAGTTCAGCATGGAGCTGCCACCAGCCCATACCCTGCTCTGTGGGCCACCCACGGGTGCCCAAAAACATACACTAGGGGCACAGGGTTGTACCCCTACCCATGGGTGCCATAAGGGTATCCCATGGGTCTGTTCACCAAACCAAAAGAGAGCTGCACTGCCAGGAGTCCAAAATGGACTCCTGGGCAGAAAACAGGACAGAACACACGATAAAAGGCAGTAAAGGACAAGGATTCAGAGGCCCTGTCCCTCTGATGCATTTCCAGCATCACAGTCGCCCCCCCCAGACTGAGGTGGAGGGTGTCTAATCTCCCAAGGGATAGACACCCTCATCCAGACGGTCAACATACCTTCTGGAAAGGCCATCTGCATTATCGTGACTCTTCCCTGGTCTGTGCTCTATGGTGAAGTCTAGCCCTTGCAGGCTAATGGACCACCTAAGCAATTTCGGATTTTCACCCTTCATCTGCATAAGCCACTTCAGGGGCTTATGATCTGTTTGGACCTTGAAGGCAGACCCCGTAAGGTAGGGCCTAAAACGCCTAAGGCTCCAAACTATGCTAAAACACTCCTTTTCAACAATAGCCCACCTAAGTTCTCTACCCTTGAGTTGTCTACTGATGAATATGATAGGATGTTCTCTCCCTTTGTCATCTAACTGGGACAAGACAGCTCCAATTCCGGTGTCGCAGGCATCCGTCTGGACGATAAAGGGTCGGCTGTAGTCAGGCGCACTCAACACAGGTGCCCTACACAGACTTTCTTTCAAGCCATCAAAGGCCCTCTGACAGTCTTCAGTCCAATTAACCTTCCTAGGCTGTTTGGGTGAAGTTAGAGCTGTCAGGGGTGCAGCTATGGTTCCATAGTCTGCCATGAAATTGCGATAGTACCCAGTGAGGCCCAAAAAGGCTCTCACCTGGGTTTGAGTAGTGGGAGTCTCCGAGTTCTGTACATCCTGTACTTTACTGGAGAGAGGTTGGATTTGAACCCCTCCTACCTCATGACCAAGATAGGTAACTTTCCCCTGAGCTATCTGGCACTTGGTGGCCTTGATAGTGAGGTTAGCCCTTTTCAAGGCCTGCAACACCTTATACAGATGTGTCAAATGCTCTTCCCAGTCGGAACTGTAGACGGCAATGTCATCTAAGTAAGCCACACAAATGGCTTCCAGCCCACTGAGCGCATGGTTGACCAATCTCTGGAAGGTGGCAGGGGCATTCTTCAAACCAAAGGGCATGACCCTAAACTGGTAGAGTCCCTCAGGTGTGGAGAATGCCGTCTTTTCCTTGGCATGGTCCGTCAGAGCTATTTGCCAATAGCCTGAGGTAAGGTCAAAGGTGCTCACAAATTTGGCAGCACCTATAGTGTCCACGAGCTCATCAGCCCTGGGCAATGGGTGCGTGTCAGTTTTGGTGACGGCATTGACTCCTCGGTAGTCCACACAGAACCTCCAATCCTTGGTACCCGCCTGGGTACTTGCCTTGGGGACAAGGACCACTGGACTGGACCAGGGACTGGTTGAGGGTTCAATAACACCCAGATCCAACATCTTGGCGACCTCAGCCTGGATGTGGTTTTTGACGGTATCTGACATACGATAGCTCCTGCTTTTGACAGGCACACTGTCACCAGTGTCAATTTCGTGCTTACACCACGGTGTAAGGCCCGGTGTCAGTGAAAACAGAGAGGCTTACTGCTGGAGCAAAGCCCTGCAGGCCCTCTGCTGATCTGTTGTCAAATCTGGAGAGAGTTGTACTCCCTCCACTGAGCCATCCTGAGGGTTGCTGTGCAGCAAATCAGGAAGGGGCTCACTCTCATCCTCCTCTTGCCCTGAAGCTAGCAAGAGACATGAGACCTCTGCTCGCCTGTGGAAAGGCTTGAGCCTGTTGACATGGAATACCTGGGGGGCTACCCCAGAGGCTCCCATGTCAACCAGATAATTGACTTCGCCCATCTTGGAGATGATCCTGAAGGGTCCAGTCCACTTGTCTGCCAAAGCTCTAGGCTTGGTAGGCTCCATCACAAGGATTTCCTGTCCCGGAGTCCAATCCACTTGCGAAGCTTTCAGGTCATGCCAGTACTTATTCAATTCCTGGCTGGCCTTGAGATTTGCTGTTGCCTGACCCATCATTTGTGTCATCCTCCGCCTGAGGCCTAACACATAGTCCCCCACTTGCTTGGCGGGACCTGGAGGGGTGGCTTCCAAGCCTTCTCGGATCAAGGTGAGGGGCCCCCTCACGGGATGTCCAAAGAGTAACTCAAAGGGGCTGAAACCAACACCCTCTTGAGGTACCTCTCTGTAAGCAAACAGCAGGCATGGCAGGAGGAGATCCCATTTCCTCCTTAGGGGTTCTTCCAAAGCCCCTAGCATGCCCTTGAGAGTTTTATTAAATCTCTTAACCAGACCATTGGTCTGGGGGTGGTAAGAGGTGGAGAACTTGTAGGTTACCCCGCACTCTTTCCACATGGTTTTCATGTAACTAGACATGAAGTTGGATCCTCTGTCAGAGACAACCTCCTTGGGGAATCCAACACGGGTGAAAATGCCCAGGAGAGCCCTGGCAACCACCTTGGCAGTAACAGTCAGAAGGGGTATTGCCTCAGGGTACCTGGTGGCATGATCTACCAAGACCAGGATGAACCGATGTCCACCTGAAGTGGGAGGGTCAAGGGGACCGACGATGTCGATGCCCACCCTCTCAAATGGTGTGCCAACCACTGGTAATGGCTGCAGTGGGGCAATGACCCTGCCTCCAGTCTTGCCAGACAACTGACAAGTGGGGCAGGTCCTGCAGTGGGACTCCACCTCTACTCCCATCCGTGGCCAGTAGAAATGGGCAGAGAGCCTCTGCTTAGTCTTCTTAGTCCCAAGATGACCAGCCAAGGGCACCTCATGCGCCAACTGCAGTAGGAAGGGCCTGTAAACCTGGGGTACCACCAACCTCTTGCGGGCACCAGGTTCAGGCTTAGTGGGCTCACTAACAAGGAGCTCATCCTCCCAATAAATCCGGAATGTCTTAGGCACTTCTCCTTGTGCCTGGGACAGGGCCTGTTTCCTCAGTCCCTCGAGAGAGTGGCACTCTCTCTGTCCCTTACAGAAGTCTGCCCGGGAGGGTCCACCTTCAGCTAACAAGCATTGAAGGTCAGGATGATCCTCCGGGTTGAGAACCTCTCCCACAGGAGAGTCTTCTGTCTCTTCTCCCACAGGAGTTGAGTTTGGGTTTTCCACTGGACCCAGCCCGTCCAGATCATGGATCCCAATGGGTGCTGTCGGAACAGCAGGAAGAGAAGGTGTTCCCTCCACAGAGGTGGCCTTCTTGGTCTTCCTTCTTCTTGCCTTAGGCCTCGCCTTTGGCTCGGGTACCGGACTCACAGCCAGACCCGGTGTCACCTGTGACCTAGTGACTGCAGCAGCAGTCATGGGAAGACCATCCGAGATCAACCCCAACTCTACTAGATCATTTCCTAACAGAATGTTAGCAGGGACATTGTCCTGAACCAGGACAGGAAGCTTTGCTGCCTTGTCTCCAATCATGAGTGTGACTAGGGCTATAGGCGATAATTTGGGAGGCCCACCAGCTAACCTGGTGGTTCTCAGAGGAGCACCTACATAGTCCTCTGGCTTGAGCAGGGTCCTGTCCACCACTGTCATGCTTGCCCCAGTGTCTCTCAAACCAGTAGAAGGCTGGCCATTCAAGAGGACACTTTTCAAAAACCTACGGGTGTTCTGCGGGATAGTTGCCAGTACTTCTGCGTACTGGTCCCCGGCCCCAAGGGACACTAAGGAAATCTCTACCGGAGCACCAAATGTGATTCCTGTAGAGGAGGGGAGGACAGTGGCCTCCACCTCAGACACGGGGTAAGGGTAGGTCAGGCTGACAGCCTGTACTCCAAGTGCCTTACCTTTACACTTGGGGTCACCCCTTTTGTGATCCAGAGCCCCACAATCCCAACAAGTGCCAGGAGTGCGGGGTACGGTACTGGAACCACTGGGAACCTGCTTTGCAGCAGGTGGACCACTACTCTTATTCCCACCCACAGAGGACTTATCCCCACTAGATTTTTGGGTCTTAGGAGAGGAAGGTTTTGGTTTACCCGACTGTGATTGCTTTTGGGACTCCTCAGCTTTCTGAGAGGTCCCCTTTTCTTTGTCCTTGTCCTTCCCACTGGAGTCCTTAGGGGACACCCGGTGGGAGACCCACTTGTCAGCCAACCTAGCCAGCTTAAAGGGGTCCAAAATGTTCTGGTCAGCCACATACTGACGCAGCTCTGGTGTACAGGCTTCAGAAAAATGCTCAAAAAACAAGAGGTGGGACAACTCAACAAAAGTTTTCACCTTGTAACCATCAATCCACCCCATCATGTTCATGTGCGCAGTTCTCACCCAGTCAACCCAAGACACATTCTCTCTTTTCTTAAAATCCCTGAACCTTTTAAGGTATTGGGTAGGTGTCTTGCCAAACTTGGCAATCAAAGCAGACTTCATACACTCATACTGACCCCTTTCTTCCACACTCAGCTTCAGAATACAGTCATATCCAGTTTGAGGCACTCTGCTTAACAAACACTTAGCCCAATCTCTTTTATCTACATCATGAATTGCACAAGCCATTTCAAACGCTTCAATCCATTGGAGGATATCTGAACCCTCCACAAACACACCAACCAAATCTTTCATAAACGTGGTGGCTGGGGACCTGTCACTCTCTATTGGTCTAGCTGAAGTCTCCACTCTAGCTCTCTCTAGCTGGATTCTCTGACATTCAGTGTCCTTGTCTTTGAGCGCAAGATCCCTATTCTTGAGTTCCACTTGCTGTGCCAGATCCTCTTTCTTAAGCTCAGCTTCTATTTCCAACTTGCGATATTCAAAGGCCAATTTCATCCTTAATAACTCAAGTTCCATGGAATTGCTGGGGTTTGGAACAGAGGCAGCAGGAATGGTGGCATTCCCAGAAACAGATTCAGCGACAACCCCAGGGGCAGAGTCCTCACTGGTTGCATCCCCCCCTTCATCAAGGGTTTCACCATCAGTCTGGTAGTCCACCAGGGCAGCTATCAGCTCAGCCCTAGACTTATCCACAAAGTCTAACTCCCTGGCTTCACAAGCACTCTGGAGAGCCTCTAAGCTCATCCGAGTCAATTTACCATTTGCAATGGGCTCCATTGCTTGTAATGCAGTTATTTGGTATACACCCAAACCTTAATCTAATAAAGTGCGGATATTTTGTAAGTGGCACGGTTATACACTGAGTCTTAAAACCATAAGCATCCCACCGCTGCCACCAGCTTGTAAAGACCGGTGGGGGGTCTGTACTTCCGCTCTCTATATGGTAGAGGAGAGGCACAGAGGACCCCAGCCAAGATTCTCTATTACGGTAGCGATGGACGAGCAATCAAGGCCTAGCTTCTCAGGAGGTGATGCAGGCTGGTTCTTAAGTACAGTGTATCCCCAAGCCCCCACAAAGGAATGTCCACACACTGTATTACTGAAAACACAGTCTTTATATAATTAATATTCAAAGGTTATGTACACTTATCACAATAACGCACTTTGTGCTCAGGAAAATCAATAATGGTAAATATCTACAATTCTAAAGTGGTACCACTAATATTAGACCTCATTAAAGTGCATTCATAATACTGTAAAAATGACACGCAGATCAATAAGAAGGAAACCAGCAATAGAGAGAGGAGAGATAACAGATGGTTGAAACAATAGGCAGAAGACTGGCCCTTGCTACTGGACACAGTTCTGTGTGGAGATCCCCCCACCTGGGCAACCTGTAAAATAAAGAGATATAACACAAGCCCAGTCCATATATTGTTCAATAGTCTTATTCTCTCCTACAATGTTTTTACCCCCCCAATGTACCTGGTTGAGTCGAGTTCTTCGAAGGGGCGTCGACAGATCCTTCTTGAGTGACCCCCTTTAAAGCAGGAGTCACGGATCGTCGAGAGGCGTCGAGAAGCGTCGAGGAACTCGGTGTTCGGGGTCGGGGAATCGACGGCCCTTCTTGAATGCCTTCCCTTTCAAGCGGGAGACACGGGGCGTCGAACGTCCGACAACAAACAGGGTGGAACGGCGTCGATGAGGCGGCAGGCTTCGATCCGAGCGGTGCTCGTCGGCGTCGAGACGTCGGCGTCCTGCGAGCAAGAGGCGTGCGGGGCACCTCGGCGACACTAGTTCTGGACCGCAAAGATTGTGAATGACGGTGGCCCAGCAAGGGCGTCGGGTCGCTCGAGTCTTTGGAGTCGTGAGGTGGCGGGAAACCCACCGGCGGATTCTCCTCGGCGCGTTGGTCGTCCTCGACTTTCTCCGGCAGGACAAAAAGCGGTCGACGAAGGGAGTCCTTCGATTCGAATGTTCTTAGGCAAGGAGCGGACGGCTCCAGTCGTCGGCGGCACGGCGTCAAGCGGTTCCCACGGCTGGGCAACACAACTTCGACGGGCCTCCAGCGGTTACACAGACCTGCGAACCCTGGTCGACGGCAATGGACTTCGACGGCGTCGATGTCCGGGTGCTTCACTTCGATCTCCTCGGCGGTCCCCTCTCGGGTCGGCAGCCTTTCGAGGGTCTGACTTCCAGGGTGCTTCGGCGAAGATGCAGCGGTGCTCGATGATCCCTCGGAGCACGGGAAGAGGGCGCCTTACCAGGTCCTCTCTCGGATCAGTCCTCGACGAATTCGGCAACCTTCAGATCTGTCGAAGCAAATGCAGCAGCAAGTCTTCTTCTTCCAGCTGGACGTCGAGGATCAGCAGTTCCAGTTACTCTTGAGTGGAGACTCAGCTTCTGAACGCTTCTGAACAATTTCCAGTGGCGAGAGGTCCCCAGATATACTATTCTGTCTCTCATCCACACTGCTGGCACACACACAGCAGCCAATCACATAGAAGGGCATTCATGCAGTCAGTCAGCCAATCAGGCACACAGTGCATTCAGGCCACACTCCTCCCTTTCAGACACTCACAACAAGGAATGTGGATTGGGACAAGTACCCAGCCATTCAACACTACACACTGCATTCAGGCCAGTTTCGGGCAGGGCTGTCTCAGTCTTTGTCTCACATGCCAGAAACCAGACAACCACAACAAGGAGTGTATATTGGTCACACACTCCATTCACCCAGGTCCCACCCACAGGAGGTACCCATAACATACAGTCACTGGGAAGGCTCCAGTCAGTCTAGCTGGGCCTTCACAACAATACCATAGATGGAACTTCCACCCAACAGCCAGTCAGGGGGAAGGGACAGAGTCAGGGCTTCCCAGGACTTTGGGAAAAACAAGACAACAGGCAATAGAAATCAAGAGGCCACAGGGGCCATCTTGTTTCTATCAGGAATCAACTGATCCCAATGGCAGGGCCTGGGTATCCCAAAATGGAGGACACCTAGAGCACCTGTCAAGTTCAGCATGGAGCTGCCACCAGCCCATACCCTGCTCTGTGGGCCACCCACAGGTGCCCAAAAACATACACTAGGGGCACAGGGTTGTACCCCTACCCATGGGTGCCATAAGGGTATCCCATGGGTCTGTTCACCAAACCAAAAGAGAGCTGCACTGCCAGGAGTCCCAAATGGACTCCTGGGCAGAAAACAGGACAGAACACACGATAAAAGGCAGTAAAGGACAAGGATTCAGAGGCCCTGTCCCTCTGATGCATTTCCAGCATCACAGGATCAGACCTGCATTGCAATAGAACGCTTGTCATCCCTGACATGCCAAAAGGAACTGCTGCCTTGATGGACAATTACTGGGTGTGTGGCAACTAGGCATACTTGCACCTCCCGCAATCATGGAGGGGCGATTGTGCTCTTGCATTGCTGCATTCTGCCCTGATGGTGATTCCTGAGAGCGATGTTCTAGAGGGAGAGGGTGCCCACCATACTGTCATCTGCACCCCAGTCAACAGACGAAGAACCCCCATCTATAAAGCGTTATCAGAAGAGAAGCTGCAAGATAAAGTATCACGCAAAAGAAGAGCATCCAATTACCTCGCCAAAGATTTCTCCAACCTTACAACCTTCTGGCACAAATTCGGGACCAGTATAAATTGTTTAATTCTACAGAGACTTTTTTTGCATCACTCATACCAAGTATCCAAACACGAGCAAATACCAAATGGTTGCAGAGTTGGGAGCTGATTCAATTAGCCAATGACACTGAGGAGGGGTTCAACGTCATCAAGGTAGAACTCATAGCTCTGCGGCTAAGGACGATGCGAACCGCTACATTTTGGACCTCCTCACAGCAATTGAAGGTGGTGTTTGCTGAAAAATTGGGAGCGCATGTTGCACTTTTACACCTTTTTCAGATGCTTACAACGGGACACTATCACATGTAATTGCTGCAGTACACGACCTTGGAGTAAAGATGAAAAAAGAGGGAGTGCACCCAGTGATTGGTTCAACACAGTGTTCGACTGGGCACCATCATAGTTCGGAACTGCAATGAAGTTACTGGTCCCTATCATAATTTTTCTGCTGCTGCTGATCTTCTCTATGTGCCAGGTAAGGGTTTGATGCTGTGCTGAAGCAATCCCTAGTAGTCCTATGATGATGGTGACAGTGGGCAACCCAAACAAGATGCCTCATGATACTGGCAAAAGTAATGAGCCCAAATATCGTATGACAGCAGTCTACAATACGTGAGATATAGTGGATATTCTATGGCACACGACCATTGAGAAGCCCCAAGAATTGGAGAACCATAAGGAGGTGTGGGTAGACCTGGCCAGGGATGGGGGTTGTATTTATATGACATGTACTCCTGAAGAATATGCAAGAAGGGGTGAAAGCCTAAGAAGTGTGTGCCGTGCGTGGATGCCAATAAAAGGCACTCCAGCATAGGATGAAGCGGTAAAAAGAGCTGAGGTGCACAGGCATACTGGGCAGGGGTATTCGTTACTTTAGAAGTAACAAAAGGGGGGAATGTTGGGGAAGGAAAGTCTTTGCTGACCCCCCTCACACTCCGGTGTGAAATGGTTCTCGTGCTTACAAAATGGTGGGAGACATACCTGCGTTTGTTCAACTGTCTCAATGATTTGAACCAAGTATTAACCACAAATAAGACTTCAAACAAGACCATCTGGTGAGACATACAGGCTCCATTTTGTGCCACCCTAAACACCATCTTTTTCTAGGCCACACAATGATCTCTAAAAGTCATTTCTCCCCTTGTCCATCGCCGCACACAGCCTCTCCCCTCCACCTCTGGCAGCTCTGCACACACCCATTTCTCACGGAAGCTCAGCCATTTATTGCTGCAAGTTTTCAGTATCCTTTCTCTTCCTATGAGCTCACTGACCTGCGTGTGACCGGAGAAAACCCTTCCCTGCAGGCTCACCTGTCTCCACAAACCTGCTTGGGTATACTCGACCCCCACCTTTAAAGTTATAGTGTACAGAGCCCCTGACCCTCTATCTCTTTTATGCAGATACACATCTACACTCTTGTAGTGACCACGCCGAGCACCCACCACAGTCTTAATCCCTGCACACCATTTATCCTCTGTAGAAACACCATGTGTCCATCCGTACCATGAGTCATCAAGCATATCAAAAAACCTAAGGCAGGCACCTGGGTCGGGGCACTGTGTTTTATGAACCTTTGGGCATGAAGGGCCACCAACCCATATATTTGTCAAACGAATTTTACAACATCCCTTAAAATGCCTACTTTTTATGATTGTCGTTTGTCTCATGT
The DNA here is from genome assembly GCF_040938575.1 of Ambystoma mexicanum. Classification (NCBI taxonomy): domain Eukaryota; kingdom Metazoa; phylum Chordata; class Amphibia; order Caudata; family Ambystomatidae; genus Ambystoma; species Ambystoma mexicanum. Next base: position 100,898,634 of record NC_090925.1, read on the forward strand.
CTTTAGTCTCTGTTGTGCTAAGATAGATAGTTAGAAATGTTGCATCTTGTGCGCCTGACCTTCACTCAGCAGAGAGAAGCCCAGCTGACCCATGCGCCACCTGCTGAACCTCAGAGCTACCAGCCAATCCTGTGTGGCCAACCCGTATGCTCCTATAATGTATCTATGTATTCCGCCAATCCTGCTGTAATATGCTGTACCTATAGGGAAATGTTAGTAGTGACATTTCCAGAACTTATAATGTGCGGTTCATGTAATGTTCGGCAGAGTGCTCTCAGAGCAGCAGAGTTCTCTGCATGCACAATTTTACATAAACTTTGTTCAACTTGCAATCCATCTCCTGGTCTCATTCCCTAACTGCGTGTGTCCATTGTTTGGAACTTTTTGGTATCTAATACGACTTCTCCCATTACACAACTCAGACTACAAGTCTCAGAATGCCCCAAGAAAATCACCATCCCTGGACTACAAGTTTCAAATGTGTCACATTTATTTCAAATAAAAAAAAAAATGCTGCACATTTACAAACATTTCTTTTTAGGAGCATGTTCACGAAAGTTAAGAAGTGCATACATACATTTACAACAGTACTGTGTTTTACCTCTTTGTAAAACAAAGAAAAAGCAGATGCAAAACATGTGTGCAACATTTTGAAGTGCCACTTAGTGTGTGGAAGTTTAATATCATGTCAGTACATGCATACTTGCTAACATGACCCATTTCAATGTGTAGGTGCTTATCCAGTCCAACTTTCTTCTATGCATTCTGTAACTTGTAGTGCATGTTTTCTAATGGAAAAAGTGCAACTACAACTCCCACAGTATAAAGAAACAAAACAACACTTCATAAGCAGCTAATTGCAATGGATCATGTTGGCAAGTATGCATGCACTGCCAAAATATTAAATGTCCAAACACCAACTACCACTTAAAAATGTGCTACTAATATTTTCCATCCGCTTTTCTTTTCTTTTACAAAAATGTTACACACATTTCAGAAATAAATGCACATCCACTTTTTTTTAACTTTCATGAAAATGCTCCTAACAAGCAACATTTTAAAGGGTCAGCATTTTCTATTTTTCATTCTATATAATCGCACACTTTCCAACCTCACTCATTACATCCCTTACACTGCCACCGTTTTCCACCTTCTCACACATACTCTTACCAAAGTATCTATATACAACACTTCACCTTATATATAAGGTACTCTTCTGTCTGAACCGCTACTATAAAACACCAAACACTGCTGCAACAGCAATTTGCCATTGCATTACGGCTAGGCCACAGTTTCATATTCTTTATAACATTGGCAAATATTACAAAAACATTACGCCAAAAACACAGCACTTCTCCAATTAAAATCAGCAGCACAAGAATAACCTAGATATGCACATTTTTCTCACAGCCAATTTTGCCCTGTTCGTTCTAATGTGCCAAACAGCACTACTTATATTTGAATTGTTTTAACAACTTAGTTAGCACACTTTCGTACACTGCGATAACACAATTGATTATCTCTTTTTCCCAACAACTGCTCCTACCTTCATAAATAACGCCCTTGCTGTCTAAAAGTACTTCACCATTACCACATATACCCATTAACTCTCTTTTACAATTACAGGAAAGAAGAAGATTGACAAAGACAGCTACCAAAAAAAAGAATACTCTTCACATCCTACAAAGTAAATACATCAATATAGCATGTATATTTTTCTAATTGTAACAATGTATGGCCACTGTATATTGGCGTAGAGTATTTCTTGTGAATCAGCAACATTTATTTCACTAGTACTCATTATATTGCAACATTCACACTCTTTGTATTCCCATCTAAACTCCACCATTGCAACTATCACAGTTTTTCTTGAAACATCAAAATGCCTCTACGTATTCAATCACGCCACCACTCCCTTACTCACTAACCAAAGCCTATCACACCTACACACACTCTTACAACCTTCCTAACTACACCTTGCATCCCACTACACAATCACACAGCACTCTCTTCATCTCTAAATTCACACCCACACATCCATCCAAAATACATGCCCATACATTCCACAACTTTCAAACCCAAACTTTCTTCTTTCCCAACAGACAGAACAGAATGCCTACTAAAAAGCAACTTTGTAGAAAACAAAGAAAAACTAAAGCAGATAAGATTAAAAGCAAGCCATATAGTCATCCACCTTTAAAACAATGTATAGAAAACAAGTACCCACTAAATAAAGTGTGGCCCCTCTTCCAAAAACTAAAAGTAAAAAAAGATGTACAAACAAAAGCAGATCTACTAATGAACCTAACACTATCGGCCTCCTTACGAGAATGGAGGTAGCCATGGAGCTATTAGCTCCATGGCTGCCTCCGTTCTGGGCTCCATTACCGACTTCCTTCAATGAGGAATAAGCGGCTCATTCCAACATTGGAGGACCTGGCAATTCCTCCTTGAAGGAACCATTCCCCATTCCCATTTCAGCCCCCATAGTGCTCAATGGGAATGGGGAGGAAGGAAATAACGGGCAGATTACATCTGGCCCGTTATTGCCTCCCTCTTCCCCTCGCGGGACCCGGAAAGCGCACCTGTTTTGACCAGGCGTGCAATCCGGGTCCCGCGATGGGAAGCTCGTAATCGGTGCTCCCATAATGAAGGGTGCCGGACCCGTACCGGCCCCCTTCATTACGGGAGCGCAACAGTTATAATGAGGCCCTATATCTACCAAAGTTAACGTAGCCAGAGTAAAGCATTCAAAAAATGTATTTTACAAACAATGTTCGACCATAGAGTACATCACATTCTTATAAAGACAACTGAAAAGTCACAATCTACCCTTAAAAACTACTGCAGAAGACTATTCCTCAAAGATCTAATTGACAACGCATTTCTACTTAAGAGAAAGTTGTTTAAATTGATTTTAAACAGGAATTAAACCACTAACTAAATTAATCAATACATTACGAAAAGTATTTTGAAACATGTGCAATGTCAATATAGACAACTTTTCAAACTTCTGTCAAGGTGAATGGGTTGACACAAGCAACAAAGAGGCAGCATTGTTGCATAGGAAACCCTTATGGAAAAAAACATCCCCAACCAACTTTCAACCAAATATTCCTTTCGCCAAAATAAACCGTCCAGTGTATAAATGAACATGCAGCTCAATGTGTAATGCATGCACGCAATCCATTCTATTTTTACGACAATTCTTCAATCACTATGTGAAACAAAAAGACAAAACTAAAATGAAAACTTTACAAACCATGGACTCTTGTCCAGTGCGCAGCCACACTGGACTTCAAGGACATTCATTAGCCTGCATTTCAGGAACTGCTTTCAAAAGAAAATGTTAGCAAAATACAATTCCGCTATACATAATCTTGTGCAAAAGTCCGGCTGTAGAACTGCAAAATGTAAATAACATTCTCCTACATGGAACAGCTAAAGAACTCCTTTGAGAAATAGAGCACATCCAAAGTAAACACTTTGGAAGTGAAGTAACTTTAGGAAACATTTGTGGGTAACACACACACACCAACCTCCTAACAAACACATACAAAAAATAAATAGCTACGTTTCAAAACACATCTGCTGAAATAATAGACCGAGTATGTGTCTGTTGTCGCAGAACTCTTTATAAAAAGAGCACAAAAATAGTAGATGTGTCCTACAAAATAGAGGACAATGAGGAATCCCAATGGTTCCAATGCACTTTATATTTAACAGCAGAGAATAAATACAAAATAACAGACCCCTCAATAGTTTGCACATGCTGTAATACAAATCTTACCAATAACCAGATGCCATCACGTGCTATCACTAATAACTTAGAAACAACTTCACTTTTATGAGAGCATTATATTCTAAGGAATACGCCCATTTCAATCTATAATATCCCTTCAACCGAAAATAGCCAAATTGCCTTCATCTGTGGCAAAGTAGTATATTTGACATTAGATCTTAAAGAAAACATAGAAACTCTAGGAGTACAACAGCCAATAGATCAATATTTCGTTGTACTAGTTAATGGTGTACCAACAAACGACAAAAAATAATTGGCAACAACTGCTCGACTTAAACAACATTAGACAAGTCCTACAATATCTGAAATAAAACAATGAATATTACAGAGATGGAAATATAGAGGACAACTAATTAAAAAATGTATTTTTCAATAAAAACAGTGGCATCAAGAAACGTTTTTTTCAAGATTCACCAGCAACGGGTCAAATTGAATGTATAGATCCTGTTACTGCATCCAACATGTTAGACCAGTATACAATTCACCCATTACACTCCAATGACACAATTGGAGATGCATTAGAAACATTTCAAAGGTGTCAACCCAAAGAATCCCAAATGTGCATATGGGAAAAAAGGGTAGCAGCACATTCATTTCCTCTACTCTTTCCTACAGGAAAAGGTGGAAGATATGATGAAAGATCCACACAAATTAGTGCATCAGGATATCACTCTTTACAAATGTATTCAGAAGACCCCAGATTCTGCCAAAATTTACAATAAATTTTCTACCTCCTGTTCAAAAGTGAACTAGCAACTGTTATGGAGTCCGCTACCCAACTGCTTCAAAAGATAAAAGTCAAAGATGAAGTTTTGCAGTCAAGTATCACAAATCTCTTGACAAACATGCGTGGTACAAAAGAATATTGGTTCCGACGTCACGCTGATGTACACCTATGCTAAGGAACCTAGGCCTACCCATATGGTTTGTTACTTTAAGTTGTGCAGAGTAAACATGGGAAGACTTGCATGACTTCTCACGCACTCTAAACCGAAATAAAGATGGAATAGATATAAAAACACCAGGAGACATCTGTTCTCTTGACCCTGTCAATGTCAATGTATCAATGTACTTTCACCATATTTTCACCATCGCTTCATTGCCGTGCCGCTCTGCATCTGCAATAAAACAACACCTTTGCTTGGAGAAGTGCAACATTTCTTTCGGAGAAAAGATTATCAATCCAGAGGAGCACCACACAGCCACATGTTTCTGTTTATTGATAAATACATTACCTTCGACATCCCTTCAGAAACCACATATAGTGACCTACGTACACAAATCTTACGCTTCCAAAAACATAAGTGTGGCAAATACTGCCGACGTAGATATAAAACCAAAGGTAAATACTAAACCAATGTCGCTTTTGCTTCCCTAATCCAGTTTGCAAAAAGGTCAAAAGTAAATAGCTTGATGTTGTCAGTTAGACTCAGTGTAAAAGGCAAATCCTTTAAAAACACATACAACATTAAAAGGGATGAATCATCCAAGTACATCAATGATTACAATGCAATCATTGCCCTCTTGTGGAATGCAAACAAAAACATACAATACATTGCAGACAATTCCACTGCACTTGAAAGATATTTTGCAGCCTATATCAGCAAAGCTGAGAAAACAGCTTGTGCCTAGAAACAATTGTGTACTGGTGCGTTATAAATACCCATTCATATCATATCATAGCTAAACGACCTCTGCGATGACATATCATCTGACAAATAAGTGTCACAAATATTGTACAGATTTGGTATAAAAAAGCTCTCCCATAGAGAATGCAGGTGCTACAAAGCTGCAGGCCGTTTAACAGGTACAGCCTTATATTGCAACTTAAACACATTGTTTGGCTAAACTTTGATCCAGCTTCATCCTGAAAAAACCCTACTAAGAGATAGAAACAGTAGCCACAAATGATCACAATAAAAACAATTTAATTAGCACACACTACCCAAACAGAAGTAGTGCTTTGGAAACCATGAGACTGTATGACATAGCCCAAACCTACTGCTACAAAACAATGTCACACCAGATGAGACAACTGTCAAATATTCAGTCTCAACTTGTGAAGGAAGCCCAGTGAAACTTACCAAACGCAGTCCAATTAATCTTATAAAGTTGCCATTCAAATCTCGGCAACACAGAGAATATTATTAAATGGACCTACTGCAACCTTTTAAACCTTTGAAAAAAGAAGGAAAGTTATTAGGTAACTATGACTCATTTGAAGCTGCATTCAATGAAAATGAAAGCAGTATACAAAATTTCAATTTTAAAAAATACAAATAAATGTTGGACAATGAACCAAATGCCATCACATGCTATCACTATTAACTTAGAAATATTCCCACTTCCAAAAGCTCTGCAACAACTTAACTTTTATGAGAGCATAATAATCTTAAGAATACACCCATTTCAACCTATAATATGGCTTCAACCAAAAACAGCCAAATTGCCTTCATCTGAGTTAGAGGAATACAGTAAAGCTCAACTAGATAAATACACTCCTGAGGGAAGTCAATCTTCCCTTACAGGAAGCCAAGCACCACTTGTAAAACCACTCATTCTAAATGTAGCAGAAATAGCCATGACTGAGGTAGAATATACCATGTATCAATCTAAACAATCTGAAGAATACTTGTCACAGCTAAATGATGAATAACTCACAAATTATATAGAAGTTACTGAAGGAATTGAACACGGTTTTAAACATGAAACTTAAACTGGTACCTGTAAAAAGTATGAACCACTGCTCCTATATGCAAGTGTTGAAGCGGGTTATGGTAAAGCATTCTTAATTAAAATAATCAGCACATTTCCACAAAACTTAACATACAACAATATTTTGGTGGTTGTTACAGCCCCCACAGGTTTAGCTGCCTACAACATAGGAGGTGTAACGACTACTGCACCTCCCAGTAGAACACCAAAACAAATTAGAATACTATAAATTATAAGCAAAAGCTGCTACTTAAGTATGCAGAATTCTGAAACAAATGAAAGTGCTCCTGATAGATGAGGTAAGCATGCTTTCCAACCTAATGTTGGCTTTGAATTCACCTCAGAATGCAAGAAGTCCTAAAAAAACGACTACGAAGAACTGTTTGGAGGAAAACACATTATTGTTTTTGGAGACCTCTTACAGTCAACACCAGTAAAAGGTCAACCTATTTTCAAAACATTAGGAAATAAACAATGCCGTAACACACTCAGCAGCATTGGAAATGTAAATCTCTGGCAACATTTTTGCTATAAAAAACGAACTCAAAACAAGCATCAGTCTGCGTGCCTGACCTATGCTAACATTTTAAAAAGCATTAGAACTGGTCTGCTTACTAAAGATACACAATCTATCTTAAATAGTAGACTAATCCATGAGCTATATGGGTGACACTCATCTGTTCCTAATGTCATGGAATAATTACCTCAACAAAATATAAAACACATGACCTTAGTGCGAACCCTTTCAAGTTGTAGTCAATTCAACAAGACAATGTTAAAAAAAATGAAATGCAACCCATACTGCAATAAGCTCCACAGACAAACTAGAAGTGCACGGCATAACACTCCGTATTTGTCAACAAGCAACAGCATGGCTAAATAACTTAGAAAAATGGATCTCAAACACAGCTGGATTGGAAAAAGTATTAACTCTGTGTCTAAACTTTGCAGTAATTCTAAAACATAACATTGCTGTAGAAAAAGTTGTAGTCAATGTAGTAATTACTACAGTTGTTGACTTCCAAACATGCCCACAAGACAACAACATTCTGTTTGTCAACATCCACTTTGACAAACTTGCAGAAGAAAAAAGAATTGGCTGCACAATAGCACGTTTCCTACTTTTCAAAGACATGTACGTATGCACGGAACAATTCTCTCTATCTCTTGCATATGCTGTCACTATTCACAAATCACAAGGCCTAACTCTAGATCACACATTGATTGACATTGCCATCACTGTCTTTAACCCCTTAAGTGCCATGGGCGAGGTATCTTGTCCTTAGGATTACCTCCCTGTTGCCAAGGACGAGATACCTTGTCCTTTTTGGCACTTCGTTTTGTGTGATCCTGCAAAGCAGGGATCACGCAAAACTGTAATCCAGCTCCCGGGCTATGTGAGGGGGAGGTCCCTCCTCACTGTCCAGGGGTTGGATTGCTTTCAGTTTCACATAGGCGTGCATAATGCACGCCGACGTGAAACTGAAAGTGTTTTCACTGTGGCAGCCATTTTCAGCTGCTGCAGTGAAAAGAGAAGGTGAGTGTCCACTGTTTCAAGCCAGAGATCAAGGCAGGGGTCGTTAGAAAGGAGAGATTCCCCCCTTTCCAACAAAACCTTTTGTGAAAGCATTGCTGGTCACGGATCGGGCGCAGTACGCTGGATCCGTGGCCAGCAATGCCACTGGACCACCAGGGATCCATTTCTGAAGTGGGGGGAGGAGGGCTGCTTACTAGGTAAACGTCCCCCTCCCCCTCTGATACACCAAAGCATGGAGCCACAGGTATGAAGACCCTGGGGGCAGATGGGTGATCATCTGCCCCCAGGGAAGGGGATAAATGAAAAAAAATTTAAATAAAAATTAATTGAACCAAATGGGGGTGGGAGGGTGATCCCACTAGCCACCAGGTTTTTTTTATATGAAAGGGTGGTGGCTGCATGAGATGGCCCCCACTCCATTTTGGGTGGGTGGAAGAGGGCCAGCACCCCTTCCTATTAAAAAATCCCTGGCAGTTTAGGGTGCCCCACAGCCCCCCCTTAAAATGCAGCCTACCATTTTCAATGTTTTTCTTTGTTTACCAAGATTCCTTTGGCGCAGATGGGTGCTAATCTGCCCCCAGGGGGCCCAAACCTTACTGCCCCACCCATTGGGGGTCCTGTTCCACATGTTTTGGTGACCCTCTCCCCCACCCCAATTGGAGGAGGGCAGCACTGTAAAGCCCTGAGGGGGGTTCTGTACTCCTGCTCTCTATATGGCAGAGGAGAGGCACAGAGGACCCCAGCCAAGATTCTCTATTATTGGTATGTGGTCGAGCAATCAAGGCCTAGCTTCTCAGGAGGTGATGCAGGCTGATTCTCAAGTACAGTGTAGTCCCCATGCACCCACAAAGGAATGTCTGCACACTGTATTAGTTAAAACACAGTCTTTATATAATTAATATTCAAGGTTATGTACAATATCACGATAACTCACTTTGTACTCGGTTATCTATAATGGTAAATATACAGTTCGACGTGGTACCACAATTACTATTAGATCTCTTTAAAGTGCATCAACTGTACGGTTAAATGTCACACAAATCAGTTTGTAAAGAAAACCAACAATAGATATAAGAGGAAAGGAGTTGGTTAGAATAATTGGCAGAATACTGGCCCCGTTTACCTAGACACAGTTCTTTGTGGAGATCACTCCACCTGGGCAACCTGTAGAATAAAGAGATATCACAAGCCCAGTGTTCACAAGAGTCTTTCCAATAGTTGTGCAACCCCAAAGTACCTGCCGTTGTAGCACCTCATCGGGGAATCGATGGCCCTTCTTGAGCGCCCTCCCCTTTAAGGAAGGAGTCAGGGGTCGTCGAACGTCCGGCGAAGAACAGGGTGAACTACGGCGGTGAAGTGGCAGCTTCTTTCCTAGCGGTACTCATCGACGGGGAAGCGTAAACGTCCTGCAAGGAAGAGGCGTGCGGGTCACCTCGATGTCGATAGTTCTGGGCCGCAACCAGTTTGAAGAACTAGAGCACAGCAGGAGCGTTGAGTCGTTGGCATCTCTGTGGTCTTTGGGTGGCAGGACACCCACCGGCGGATGCTCCTCGGTGCGTCGATGGCCTGGCCTTCTCCGAAGGGATAAGGCGGGCGGCAGTGCGGACAAGCGCGTCGGTGAATCAAAAGTTCTTACATAATGGGAGCACAGCGGCTCAGGTCGTCGACGGTGGCGGACAACAGTCCGGGCGCTTCTCTTTGGGAATCCGCAGCAGTACCTGTCTCTGGTTGGCAGCCTTTCGCAGGTCTGTCTACCAGGGAGCTTTGTCAAAAATCAGCTGGTGCACGATGGTCCCTCGTAGCTCGGGAAGAGGGCGCCTTACCAGATCCTCTCTGGGTCAGTCCTTGGAGACACAGCAGCTTTCAGATTGATGAAGGAGAGCAACAGCAATTCTTCTCTTCCAGCAGGGCTTCAAGGTCAAGCTTCAGTTTCACTCCAGTTACTCTTCGTAGTTTGGACTGCAGCTTCTGAACACTTCTGAACATGATTCCTAGCAGTGAGAGGTCCCCCGATATACTGTTGATCTCCCATTCATTCCGCTGGGTCACACTTAAGCAGCCAATCACTACGAAGGGCATTCAGCAGTCAGTCAGCCAATCAGGCGCACGGTGCATTCAGGCCATTCTTCTCCATCCAGACACTCACAATACAGAATGTGGATTCGGACAAGTACCACGCCATTCAACACTACACACTGCATTCATACCAGTTTTTGGCAAGGCTGTCTCAGTCATTGTGTCAAACACTAGCTACCAGACATCCACAACAAGAAGTGTAGATTCGTCACACACTCCATTCAGCCAGGTCCCACCCACAGGTGTACCCACAACATACGGTCGTTGGGAAGGCTCCAGCCAGTCTGGTCGGCACTTCCCCATGATACCATATATGGAACTTCTACCCAACAGTCAGTCAGGGGGAAGGGACAGAGTCAGGGCTTCCCGGGACTTCGGGAAGATCAAGGTAACAGGCGATGGAAGGCGAGAGGCCATGGGAGCCATCTTGTCTCCATCAGGAATTTACCGATTTCAATGACACGGCCTGGGCATCCCAAAATGGAATGGAGGACGCTCAGGGCACCAGTCAATTCAGCACAGAGCTGCCACCAGCCCGTACCCTGCTCTGTGGGCCCGAAAACCTACACTAGGGGCACAGGGTTTTACCCCCACCTATGGGTGCCATAAGGGTATCCCATGGGTCTGTACACCAAACCAAAAGAGACAGCTGCACCGCCAGGACTCCCACACAAACTCATGCTCGGAAAACACGACAGAACACATGATAAAAAAACAGTAAAGGACAAGGATACGGAGGCCCTGTCCCTCCGATGCATTTCCAGCATCACAGGCACCTCATGCAGCCGTTCATAGGAGCGCCAGGTAGGCCTGCATGAGGTGCCCCCCATGCATTTGTGGTGGGGGAGTGGGCCACCAAAATATGTGGTACAGGCGCAAAGGGGAAAGCCTAAAAAACACAGCTAACCCCAAGTCTTTTCGGACAGAAGAATTGCAGGAATTTTGCTCAAGCGCACACCATACAGATATTGGCCTAGGGTGTCCAAGTCACCAGTGAAAACTGGGAACCCCATGCATTTGTGAAAAGAGGACAACAGTGGGAATACACAGAGGTCCAGCATTTATTACCCACAATCCACGACAAAGATTGATATTTGGTGGGACATTCCCTGGTACATTGCAAGAGTTGTTATGGTTTTCACCTTACTCTAAAGCGCATAGGGGGGTGGGAGAGGTTCATTTCCTTCCCAACATATTCCACAGGTTGACAGTCACAGGCTCCTTTTGGGGATGCTCCTAGCCAGGGGATCTCAGACCATCTGCCACTGCTCATTGAATTAAAGAGCGGCCATGCCCCATCGCCACCCACATGGAGGCTGAATTAATACTATTTGGGTTTGGATTTTCTGAGGCATTATTGCACACCACCCAGGAATACTTTTCCATAAACAAAGGTTTCTGAAAACAGCCCTGTTACCATCTGGAAGGGTTTCAAAACTGTTCTCAAAGGGGGGGATGATCTCACAAGTGGCGGCACAGCAAATGCAATACACGTCGGTGGCGAGGGACGCAGAAGCGGCAGTGGAAGCGGCAGAGGCAAATTTCACAGAGTCGGGATCTAGGGTGGGCAGCTGTCATTGTTGACAGCTCAGGAAACACTAAGAAATGTATCACTAGACAATGCTATGCAGGCGCACTGACACAACGAAGCCAGATTTATGAGATGGGGATAAGGCGGGGAAGCTTATGCTGTGGCTGGAAAGGAGGAATCGGGACACTAGCTATGTTCTGATCCTACAGATTGACGCTGTGGAGATGCTGATGGTAGCTGTGGATATAGTGCAGGCATTTGCAGCATATTATGAGTCTTTATATTGTACCCCATTGAGACAACCCTGGGTTGATATACTGAGGGTGATTGTCCCAAGGTAGAAGAGGTCCCAGATATGGCCTGCACTCCAGCCACTCATGCTGAATTACTGAAAACGTACATACCAAGGTACATGGCGTATGAGGAACAAGTGAACCAACAGAGAGCTGCATTAGGACTCTGTCCAGTGCCCATCAGAAGAGCAATACCTGTTGAGGTGCCTATAACCAGACAACCATGGGCAACTCTGTACCCGATAAGACAACCGTACCATCAGCTGACACGAAATGAAGATTACCTACAAACTGTCCATGAAGAGACCCAAAGAGCCTTAATGGAAAGCGAGTGGTGACGACACGAGGGCCTGAACAGGCTCACAGATGAACAAAACGTCAGCCAAAAGATGACACACAAGGACGAAATATAAAGAATAATGATGTTATGGATTTGTAAGACGAAACGATGCTGGTGTATAAGAAACGTAACCAGGAAGTAAGATGAAAGTATGCAACTAACAAATGCCTGTTAATAGGCTTGAAACGCAAGAAGCTAAGAGAACGGTACTGCTTGCTATGCTTAGTAGGAGAATAGAGCGGCAAGCGCCAACTATAGCCAACTATATATCAACCTCAAATAAAACACATTATACAAGTGCGACTCCATTTTGTAAAATGTAGAAGTATGCCCAGACTGCAAGGGGCCTACCAGGCCGAGATTCATATACCAGCTAAAGCCAGGAGGAAGGAGCGGAATCGAAACTCAGTAAGAAGTAGCTCATGCCTGGGAATTCGAGGTCAACCTAAGAAATGGAGGAGAGCGGCAGCTCCGGGGAATCAAAACTTCAGAACATAGCAGCCTGCCCTGTGAAGGTCAAGATAAGGAGGCCCAGGCAGGTGGCGAGGCTATAGGAAGAATCAAATATATGAAAAGAAGGAGAATGAAGCAGATTCACTGTGAAAAAACACGTGACCAGCAAGGCGCAAAGAGGTACCAACGTCTGATGTCAACCAGAACCAAGGATGCCATAACTTCTTCAGATAAGAGGCTACAGTTTCAAGGCCATACACAGCCAACTAATTGACACATAGCCCTAAAGTACTGATTGATGGAAAAGAGGCAGGGTGAATCCTGGGGCACCAGGCACCTGGGTGTCTTATTCTGCATGCTGCTAATTAAAGTGGAGATTTATGTTTAGGGGTGTAACCTTCCCAATCACAATGGACCAAGTAATCTAGGGTCCTATAGCTAGTAGAACCAATAGGACGTCATACTTGTAGTGACGTCTATCACGAGTGATGTAGAGGGAAGGGCGTAGACGCCCACCCGATAAGAGTTATCCAATCAGCATGTTAATGTTAATGTTAAAGGACATTTGTACCGCGCACTATCACCACCGGAGTGGTCCCCTGGTGCTAAGGCGGCTCTGAAAGAGAAGGGGAGGTTGAGTTAGTGGGATGAAGCAGGAAAAGCGCAAGAGAGCAGTGATGTGCTGTTGGCGGCCTCAGCCCGGTGGGTCCGTTGGCTGGGCCTGGGGTGTTTGCGGCCGCTAGTCGTTGTGTACTGTTGTGCAAGACTGTGGGCCTCATCACGACCTTGGCGGTAACGCCAGCAGTATTAGCGCGGGGGCTATTAGCGCGACCGCCATAGCCCCCGGCGCTAATAGCACGGGATCACGAGTTGGGCGGACTTGGAAGTCCCCATTCCCCATTGAGCCCATTCGGGAATGCCCCATTCCCCATTGGGCTCAATGGGGAAATTTTGCGCTCATACCGCCGGCGGATTTCCCGCCGGCGGTATGAGCGTGAATTCTCGGCGGATTTCACACCAGCTCAGAGCTGGGTTAAAATCCGCCGAGGCCCTGATTCGGCGGACCCTTAAATCTGGCGGTAATAGCGCTACCACCGGATTTAAGGGTTACCGCAGAGGTCGTGATGAGGCCCTATGTGTGTTTTTGTTGTGTTGTTGCAATGTAGTGAAGTTTGTGCGGTTTGTTGTGCTGTAGGTTTTGGTTGTGTTTGGTTTGGAGTTTGAGAGGTGTATGTGGAAAGGGAAATTTGTTAGTAGGGTTGATTAGTTTGTGTCTCTACCCTGGTTGAGGCGCTCGGCTTGCATATTCTCCCCTGATGCGGCTGTGCCCTGATCCGGGTCCGACTGGCCTAAAGGTTCCTTACTCCTCTGGCCCCCACCTCTAACATGCTCTCTCATAGCTCTCCTTATCCTCCCTTCATACTCTTGTGGGTATTGCACCTGCCAATGTCAATCTCTCAGATAGTGTGGTGATTTCCAGCATCTCAACAATTACACACCATTGTGGTACCTGCATGCTAAATTACCATATACAGATATAGCACCTATACTTAAGTAACCTTTCCCAACCAATAGAATTGCATGACAAACTTTGAATGATACACGTCAATTGATGACGAGAATGTACAATAACTATTGCTGTTTGAATGGAGTTTTAGGAAGTTGAAGCGAGACAGGCGAGACAGGCGAGACAGGCGATCACTGATTTCCAATTGTTTCCCCATTTCTTGTACTCGTCATTAAACGGACTTCCCTTTGCCAAACTATTGGATTTGTCCTTATTAAGTCGTGTTGGAGTAAGTGAATCCTGCACCCCATCCCTCACATGGTGCAGCTATCTTGTATTACAGGTACACGAGGGTGAGCTCTGACCTATGGGCCCGTCAGAGGACGCTCTGCCCTTCTGTACACTTGGTAGCAGAGGATGGTTTCCTGACCATCTATTATTGATTAACTAATACTAAAACATCCATAGACCGACGGCACAAAGTAACTCTAGGCCTTCGGCAATATCACAAGTCCTTTCGCCATTCGGCTGAGTAGACTGAGAAGCTTCCCGTGGACAATGATAGAATAATCCGAAAATCTGCACTGGGTCTGAAGGATAACCCTTCTCATTCCCACGGGCAGCCAATCGGACGAAAAGACCGCAAGAGGCTGGAACGAAGGGGCGGTGATCCCGAGGATCCAGAGAGGAAAAGATGCGAGCGGTGAGTGAAACAATAAACTCATTACTTTGGCAAATGTCTTTTAGGCATTAGAACAAGTAAGGGAAAGGTAACGGAGGGTGGCGGAAAAAATATAGTCAGAAGTAGAGAAGAGTGTATATATATAAGGGGTTAATGACTCAAGTATAATAGAGAAAAAAGTGGTTACCGGGAGGGCACCCGAGAGAAAAACAAGTGGTTACAGGGAGGACAACCGAGAGAAAAATAGTGGTTACTGGGATAGACACCCGAGAGAAAAAGTGGTTTACCGTTGAGGCACCCGAGATAAAACGAAAGGATACCAGGAGGACACCTGAGATAAAAAGTAAGAGGGTTCGCCTTGTTCCTGCGCTTTAACATAGTGGTCAGAAGAAACGTGAACTCAGAGCCCACATAACGGGGACAATTAGACTACAGTGACGATTAAAGACGGCACGAAGGAAGTTTGTTTAAACCCCATGTCGGGGTATTGATTAGAAGGCAGGTATATGTATGTCCAGCTGGTGTCTGTCTAGTTCGTCTAATCTGTCAAAAGTCTGTCATGCGTGTCCTGTTATATGTCAAATGTAAAGAACTGTATCATAATTTCTAGAAATGAAGTTTGGGTTTTACGCAATTCTGTAACTAAGAGGGAATCGCCAATGGATTGTTGTTCTTAAGTGAATTGATGATATAGAAGTGTGGCGGAAAGGATTGGATTGGAGCTTGGGTATTTGGTGCTCGCTCATACTGGTGAACGTATTGAAACTGCATAAATATTGCTGGTAACGAAATTTTAGAATGGAGGAGATTACCCCACTTGCCCATTTATGCAAACAATTGCCCAAGCATGCACCCAAGCTTAAAAAGTACAGCACTGAGTGGGTTAAGGGTACCGCCCAGAAGATGTTTATGCCATGGCCACAGAATGGGTCCCTAACCAAAGCCATCTTACAACACATGATGACTTACCTGCATGCTACATACACAGGTAAAAAAATTGAGAAACGCCTCGCTGTTCTAGAACTATGGAAGATGTTCGAACAGACGAAGGAGGAAGAACCACCATACCGCTCAGTCGCAAACAATGCACAGCCTATGAACAGTACAGGCAGAACCTGCAAGGGTTGGAGGAAGAGCAAAGAGTATGTGAAAAAAGGATAAAGAGAAGAGAAGATGAGGAAGTTAGAAGGGCAAAGGAACGTAGAAATGAAAGAAGAAGGGAAGAAGATAAAACGAGAGAAGAAGCGAGGAAGCACAAGGAAGTCGATGAGGATATAGAACGTAAGCGTAGACAGAGGGCACAGGATCTTGAATATTTGGAGCGGGAAGTTAAAAAACCCAATCCTGTTGTAGAATGGGAAGACATTGAAGAATTCTTTCCCACGTACGACTCAGTACCGGGCACGAGTGGGACGAATATTGATGATGACTTCAACACCAGAAGCATCGGGGATACGATTGATAAAAAATACAATGAAATGGGACTGGAACAAATATCCCAAGGGGGAAGGGAAGACGAGCGCTTGGAAAGCACTCACCTGTACGACACTGAGGATGTCACCCGAAGTAGTAGGAACAGAGGACTGTCCCTAGATAGGCTAGACATTAGCAAGAACGAAGAAGATGCAAGGGGTTGCGTAAACTAGGAACAGCCAGCATCCACTCCGGAGGGGAGACAGAGGATGAGACACACAAAGAAGGGAGACGGCGCAAAAAGCGACTCCCGAGGGACAAAGGGGTACGATGGTCAGACGCCAATGAGTCTGCACCTAGGACATCAGAGTCTGCCACGTAGCCTGGCCGATATGAAGGAACACCCCATGGTCAGAGGGGGGTGTCAGCACCTCACTTGTAGACAGATTGAGGACATTGCCAAGTAGACGGCGATGCGGGAATGCTGCACCAGCAATAGACAGCAGAGTTATGGGGAAAGAGAAGGAAGACTGCACATTTCAATTCCCGCTGCTAGAAAAAGGTGGAGTAAGACCTCAATATATTCCATGGCCGCATATGGATCGAGAGAACTTGAAAAACAAGCTTCCAATGCTAACATCGGGAGCCGAGAAGTAGATACACGAGCTAGAAAAAATGACAGGGGCTGTCACACTAGCTATAGGGGACATTAAGGGTCTCCTGATCGCTATACTTGGTGAGAGAGTTGACGATGTATTGAAAGGAGCTGGGTACCCTGGTGTAACCATAATTAACACTACCCAATACGGAGTGCTGTTTAATAATTGTAGAGCAGCAGTGGGGAAAGCGCTTCGAGTACTGTACCAAGACACATCTGATATGGGAGCTATAATGACTCAAAAGATGAAAGCTCAGAGGATCCGTTAATTTACATCCAGAATTTTCAAGACGAGTGGTTGCTTGAAATGCATGAATCTATCCCTGTGTTAAACCATATATTGTGCCAAGGGTTGCCAGAACCAGTGCAGAAACAGCTCAAGAGGTTGGTGGGGATAGAAGCTACACCTTGGGGCAAAATACAGTTAACTATTGCACATTATTGTAGACAGCTGCAAGAAAAGAATCGAAAAAAGGAGGCAACTCATAATGGTGAGGAAGCTAAGCTGGTGCAAAGAAAACTATCAAAGTATGCACTCGAAGGAGCCATGCTGACCAGCCCAGCGGAACAGAACGCGCAACAAATGGCTAAACCACAGAAGATTAATGAGGGTAATGAGGGATTCTACCCGAGGGAAGGGGATTTAGAGGAGGAGGATGGCAGAGTAATCAGGGAGGGTTCCAGAGTAATCAAGGAGGCTTCCAAAACGTGCAAACGTGTGGCCCAGATACGTCAAATGAACAGATAGACCGACCTCTGCCAGTATGTTGGCGGTGTGGTATGATAGGACATATAGCGCGCGCATGCAGAAACCAAGGCATGTGGCAAAATAGCCAAGGATTGGGAACGGGCATGGTGAATCAGCCTGCCTTCCCCCAACAGGGTGGTACACAGAATTATATGGTACAGCAGCAAGCACCAGGTGCGCAGCAAGGTGCGCAGCAAGGGCAAACCCAACAGGCAACCTATATATACAATAGGACAGCTCATGGGGAATTATGATGCGCTCTATCCTATCAGTAACACCAGACCCTAACAGGGAACCAAGGGTAAATGTTGTCATGGCGGAAAGAATATTCCTTCTTAGTTGACATGGGTGCAACGCGTTCGTGCATACGAGAAGGCAAGTTTTCCTTGTCCGGCCAGACTATAGATACTGAGAGTTTCACAGGAGCTCACAGCAGAGTTCCCTTTACGTACAACCTCCCAGTCTCAGTAGGGGAGTGTGAGATGTATGTACCCTTATTATATTCACGCCAGACCCCAGTGAACATCTTGGGTCGGGACTTAATGACAAAGTTGAATATGACCATCTCGTTTACGGAGGAAGGCATAGTATGCTCCACTCCAGGGATGCATTATTCAAACGTGTGCAAAATGATCAGAGCATACTCTGGATGCATAGCCATGAGAGCTATACCATTAGAGCCAGAAGTCTTCGCATATGGTGTGCGTGTGCTTATGGCGGGGTTGCCAGGCCTCTCAGACAGGACTATGAGAACTCCTAATGAGTTCCTATTCAGACCAAGAATACTTATGCATGAGGAAGAGGGACAAGTGTTTCCCTTAATGATACATACAGCTGCAGTGCGAGGGAAAGTAGCACTGGTTGAAGGGTACGATGATGATGGCAGACAATGGTGCGCGATTATCGCCATTGAAGAAGGGTATCGAGTGACGGATGTCACTGATGATGATCTGTTCGAAGAACACCCTGACCTAGAAGAGACAAGGGTGGAAGTGAGTCTCGTATTTTGGGTCAAAATGATCAGACGAGAGGTGCCACAGAGAATGATGTTGGCACTGATATGTCCAGAAAACTTTGATGATGACATGGCCCAAGCACCTGTCACAGTATGGACTACAGGGCCCTATGACGTAGGCCAACTGAAGGGGGCAGGTGAAGTGAAAATTAAACTGAAACCGGGATTTTACCAAGAGCGCGACAATATCCCATGTCCCGAGAAGAGGATGAAGGGATTGCAAAGACAAGTTCTGCCATGATGAAGCAGGGCATCCTAGTGACGTCAGAATCACCCCGTAACACAGTGATTTACCCTGTCAAGAAATCAAAGGGAGGGTTTTGGCGTTTAATCCAAGATTTAAGAGCATTAAATGATATTATTGAAGCCGAGTTCCCTCTAGTCCATAATCCCTCTACAATCCTATGCAACATACCCACTGAGGCAAAATGTTTCACAGTGATTGACTTGAAAAATGCTTTTTTCTCAATCCCATTGCACCGTGACTCTCAAGATCTGACGTCATTCACCTTCAGACAGATGCGTCTGAAAAGCAAATGGACCTAAGTAATATTGCAGTGGATTGTGTGGTTTTGCAGTATGTGGATGACATTCTGATCTGCAGTACCACTGAAGAGCAATGCAGGTGCGACTCAGTCCAGCTACTGACCATACTGGCTACAAGGCTAACAAGGAAAAGTTACAATACTGTCAACAAGAGGTACTGTACATAGGTCAGCTCATCTCCCAGGAATGAAAAAAGATAACCCCAGAAAGGGCTGAAGCTATCATGAATACGGCTAAGCCGCTCACGATAAAGCAAATCCAGAGCTTCTTAGGCCTGTGCAATTATGTCAGGGCATGGGTCTTCGATTACAGCTCGTATACCAAGCCCTTACTTCAGGCCCGAAAGAAGGCCCAGGCGTCAAAGGAAAAGATAGAATGGACTGAGGCAATGCAGAAGGGGTTTGAAGAAATCAAGGGGGCGATTTGTAAGTCCCCAGTTCTCGGGATTCTTAATTACGCAGAGGAATTCTACCTGTTCTCACACACGATGGCAGCGTTATGATGGCAGTACTCGCTCAGAGAACCTCACTGGGGTATAAGCCCTTAGCGTACTACAGTAGGAGTCTGGACCCGGTTATGAGAGGCCACTTCCCATGCAAACAAAATCTTGCTGCCGCTGCGTTGGCCATAGAAAAGGCGTCATCCATTGTAATGGGATGCTCCATGACGTTATACGCGTGACGGTAGGCCATGTGTTGTTGGGAGCGTGTTTCGATGGGTGAGCCGAGAGAAATGTGCGGAAATTGCGTATTTTTTCCCACATTTCAGACTTTGCAGGGGTGTCTGGGTAATAAATTCTGGGGCAATTTGGGCATATCATACCTCTCCGGATTCCCACGGGTGTCCTCTTTTTGGAAATGCATGGGGTTCCTTGTTTTCCTCGGTGGCTTGGACACCCGAGGCCCATATCTGTACGTTGTGCCGGTTGGCAGAATGTCTGAGATTTCCCTCCGAAAACAGACTTGGGGTTACTTGTGTTTTAGGCTTTCCCATTGCCGGCCAGGTAGGTGCACCCACACATGTGAGGTACCGTTTTCATCGGGACACCTGTGGGAACGTGTGACGGTAGGCCATGTGTTGTTGGGGGCGTGTTTCGATGGGTGAGGCGAGCGAAAAGTGCGGAAATTGCGTATTTTTTCCCACATTTTGGACTTTGCAGGGGTGTCTGGGTAATACATTCTGGGGCAATTTGGGCATATCATACCTCTGCGGATTCCCACGGGTGTCCTCTTTTTGGAAATGCATGGGGTTCCCTGTTTTCCTTGGTGGCTTGGACACCCGAGGCCCATATCTGTACGTTGTGCCGGTTGGCAGAATGTCTGTGATTTCCCTCTGAAAACAGACTTGGGGTTACTTGTGTTTTAGGCTTTCCCCTTGGCGGCCAGGTAGGTGCACCCACACATGTGAGGTACCGTTTTCATCTGGACACCTGTGGGAACGCGGGACAGTAGGCCATGTGTTGTTGGGGGCGTGTTTTGATGGGTGAGTCAGGCGAAATGTGAGGAAAATGCGTATTTTTTCCCACATTTCGGACTTTGCGGGGGTGTCTGGGTAATAAATTCTGGGGCGATTTGGGCATATCATACCTCTGCGGATTCCCACGCGTGTCCTCTTTCCGGAAATGCATGGGGTTCCCTGTTTTCATTGGTGGCTTGGACACCTGAGGCCCATATCTGTATGATGTGAGAGTGGGACATTTCCGGTGTGAAAACAGACTTGGGGTTACTTGTGTTTTAGGCTTTCCCCTTGGTGGCCAGGTAGGTGCACCCACACATGTGAGGTACCGTTTTCATCGGGACACCTGTGGGAACGCGTGACGGTAGGCCATGTGTTGTTGGGGGCGTGTTTTGATGGGTGCATCGAGCGAAATGTGCTGAAAAAGCGTTTTTTCCCCACATTTCGGACTTTGCGGGGGTGTCTGGGTAATAAAATCTGGGGCAATTTGGGCATATCATACCTCTGCGGATTCCCACGGGTGGCCTCTTTTTGGAAATGCATGGGGTTCCCTGTTTTCCTCGGTGGCTTGGCCACCCGAGGCCCATATCTGTATGATGTGAGAGTGTGACATTTCCGGTGTGAAAACAGACTTGGGGTTACTTGTGTTTTAGGCTTTCCCCTTGGCGGGCAGGTAGGTGCACCCACACATGTGAGGTACCGTTTTCATCGGGACACCTGTGGGAACGCGTGATGGTAGGCCATGTGTTGTTGGGGGCGTGTTTCAATGGGTGCGTCGAGCAAAATGTGCGGAAAAAGCGTTTTTTTCCCCACATTTCGTACTTTGCAGGGGTGTCTGGGTAATAAATTCTGGGGCAATTTGGGCATATCATACCTCTGCGGATTCCCACGGGTGTCCTCTTTTCGGAAATGCATGGGGTTCCCTGTTTTCCTCGGTGGCTTGGACACCCGAGGCCCATATCTGTACATTGTGCCGGTCGGCAGATTGTCTGAGATTTCCCTCTGAAAACAGACTTGGGGTTACTTGTGTTTTAGGCTTTCCCCTTGGCGGTCAGGTAGGTACACCCACACATGTGAGGTACCGTTTTCATCGGGACACCTGTGGGAACGCGGGACGGTAGGCCATGTGTTGTTGGGGGCGTGTTTCGATGGGTGAGTCGAGCGAAATGTGAGGAAAATGCATATTTTTTCCCACATTTCGGACTTTGCGGGGGTGTCTGGGTAATAAATTCTGGGGCGATTTGGGCATATCATACCTCTGCGGATTCCCATGGGTGTCCTCTTTTCGGAAATGCATGGGGTTCTCTGTTTTCCTTGGTGGCTTGGACACCCGAGGCCCATATCTGTATGATGTGAGAGTGTGACATTTCCGGTGTGAAAACAGACTGGGGTTACTTGTGTTTTAGGCTTTCCCCATGGCGGCCAGGTAGGTGCACCCACACATGTGAGGTACCGTTTTCATTGGGACACCTGTGGGAACGCGTGACGGTAGGCCATGTGTTGTTGGGGGCGTGTTTCAATGTGTGCGTCGAGCGAAATGTGCGGAAAAAGCATTTTTTCCCCACATTTCAGACTTTGCAGGGGTGTCTGGGTAAAAACATCTGGGGCGATGTGCGCAAATCATACCTCTGCGGATTCCCACGGATGTCCTCTTTTCGGAAATGCATGGGACTCCCTGTTTTCCTTGGTGGCTTGGACACCCGAGGCCCATATCTGTACATTGTGCCGGTCGGCAGAATGTCTGAGATTTCCCTCTGAAAACAGACTTGGGGTTACTTGTGTTTTAGGCTTTCCCCTTGGCGGCTAGGTAGGTGCACCCACACATGTGAGGTATTGTTTTCATCGGGACACCTGTGGGAATGCGGGACGGTAGGCCATGTGTTGTTGGGGGCGTGTTTCGATGGGTGAGTCGAACGAAATGTGAGGAAAATGCATATTTGTTCCCACATTTCGGACTTTGCGGGGGTGTCTGGGTAATAAATTCTGGGGCGATTTGGGCATATCATACCTCTGCGGATTCCCACGGGTGTCCTCTTTTCGGAAATGCATGGGGTTCTCTGTTTTCCTTGGTGGCTTGGACACCCGAGGCCCATATCTGTATGATGTGAGAATGTGACATTTCCGGTGTGAAAACAGACTTGGGGTTACTTGTGTTTTAGGCTTTCCCCTTGGCGGCCAGGTAGGTGCACCCACACATGTGAGGTACCATTTTCATCGGGACACCTGTGGGAACGTGTGACGGTAGGCCATGTGTTGTTGGGGGCATGTTTCGATGGGTGAGCCGAGCGAAATGTGCAGAAATTGCGTATTTTTTCCCACATTTCGGACTTTGCGGGGGTGTCTGGGTAATAAAATCGGGGGCAATTTGGGCATATCATACCTCTGCGGATTCCCGCGGGGGTCCTCTTTTCGGAAATGCATGGGGTTCCCTTTTTCCTCAGTGGCTTGGACACCCGAGGCCCATATCGGTATGATGTGAGAGTGTGACATTTCCGGTGTGAAAACAGACTTGGGGTTACTTGTGTTTTAGGCTTTCCCCTTGGCGGGCAGGTAGGTGCACCCACACATGTGAGGTACCGTTTTCATCGGGATACCTGTGGGAACGCGTGACGGTAGGCCATGTGTTGTTGGGGCGTGTTCCGATGGGTGCGTCGAGCAAAATGTGCGGAAAAAGCGTTTTTTTCCCCACATTTCGTACTTTGCAGGGGTGTCTGGGTAATAAATTCTGGGGCAATTTGGGCATATCATACCTCTGCGGATTCCCACGGGTGTCCTCTTTTCGGAAATGCATGGGGTTCCCTGTTTTCCTCGGTGGCTTGGACACCCGAGGCCCATATCTGTACATTGTGCCGGTCGGCAGAATGTCTGAGATTTCCCTCTGAAAACAGACTTGGGGTTACTTGTGTTTTAGGCTTTCCCCTTGGCGGCCAGGTAGGTACACCCACACATGTGAGGTACCGTTTTCATCGGGACACCTGTGGGAACGCGGGACAGTAGGCCATGTGTTGTTGGGGGCGTGTTTCGATGGGTGAGTCGAGCGAAATGTGAGGAAAATGCATATTTTTCTCCCACATTTCGGACTTTGCGGGGGTGTCTGGGTAATAAATTCTGGGGCGATTTGGGCATATCATACCTCTGCGGATTCCCACGGGTGTCCTCTTTTTGGAAATGCATGGGGTTCTCTGTTTTCCTTGGTGGCTTGGACACCCGAGGCCATATCTGTATGATGTGAGAGTGTGACATTTCCGGTGTGAAAACAGACTTGTGGTTACTTGTGTTTTAGGCTTTCCCCTTGGCGGCCAGGTAGGTGCACCCACACATGTGAGGTACCGTTTTCATCGAGACACGTGTGGGAACGCGTGACGGTAGGCCATGTGTTGTTGGGGGCGTGTTTCGATGGGTGAGCCGAGCGAAATGTGCAGAAATTGCGTATTTTTTCCCACATTTCGGACTTTGCGGGGGTGTCTGGGTAATAAAATCTGGGACAATTTGGCCATATCATACCTTTGCGGATTCCCACGGGTGTCCTCTTTTCGGAAATGCATGGGGTTCCCTTTTTTCCTTGGTGGCTTGGACACCCGAGGCCCATATCTGTATGATGTGAGAGTGTGACATTTCCGGTGTGAAAACAGACTGGGGTTACTTGTGTTTTAGGCTTTCCCCTTGGCGGCCAGGTAGGTGCACCCACACATGTGAGGTACCGTTTTCATTGGGACACCTGTGGGAACGCGTGACAGTAGGCCATGTGTTGTTGGGGGCGTGTTTCAATGGGTGCGTCGAGCGAAATGTGCGGAAAAAGCGTTTTTTTCCCCACATTTCGGACTTTGCAGGGGTGTCTGGGTAAAAAAATCTGGGGCGATGTGCGCAAATCATACCTCTGCAGATTCCCACAGATGTCCTCTTTTCGGAAATGCATGGGTCTCCCTGTTTTCCTTGGTGGCTTGGACACCCGAGGCCCATATCTGTACATTGTGCCGGTCGGCAGAATGTCTTAGATTTCCCTCTGAAAACAGACTTGGGGTTACTTGTGTATTAGGCTTTCCCCTTGGCGGCCAGGTAGGTGCACCCACACATGTGAGGTAACGTTTTCATCGGAACACCTGTGGGAACGCGGGACGGTAGGCCATGTGTTGTTGGGGGCGTGTTTCGATGGGTGAGTCGAGCAAAATGTGAGGAAAATGCATATTTTTCTCCCACATTTCGGACTTTGCGGGGGTGTCTGGGTAATAAATTCTGGGGCGATTTGGGCATATCATACCTCTGCGGATTCCCACGGGTGTCCTCTTTTTTCGGAAATGCATGGGTTCTCTGTTTTCCTTGGTGGCTTGGACACCCGAGGCCCATATCTGTATGATGTGAGAGTGTGACATTTCCGGTGTGAAAACAGACTTGGGGTTACTTGTGTTTTAGGCTTTCCCCTTGGCGGCCATGTAGGTGCACCCACAGATGTGAGGTACTGTTTTCATCGGGACACCTGTGGGAACGCGTGACGGTAGGACATGTGTTGTTGGGGGCGTGTTTCGATGGGTGAGCCGAGCGAAATGTGCAGAAATTGCGTATTTTTTCCCACATTTCGGACTTTGCGGGGGTGTCTGGGTAATAAAATCTGGGGCAATTTGGGCATATCATACCTTTGCGGATTCCCACGGGTGTCCTCTTTTCGGAAATGCATGGGGTTCCCCGTTTTCTTCTGTGGCTTGGACACCCGAGGCCCATATCTGTACGTTGTGCCGGTCGGCAGAATGTCTGAGATTTCCCTCTGAAAACAGACTTGGGGTTACTTGTGTTTTAGGCTTTCCCCTTGGCGGCCAGGTAGGTGAACCCACACATGTGGGGTACCGTTTTCATTGGGACACCTGTGGGAACACGGGACGGTAGGCCATGTGTTGTGTTTGTGTGGTTTTCATAACGTTTTGACCCATTTGCTGGAGCCCTTTGTCTCACAACCCTTTCTTTTCCCAAATGTGACCTACATTTAGTCGCTGCTTTAGCCACCATACACTTTTGTACCCTGCACAAGTCACCTACCCTTAAAAAGGTCTGCCTGTGCTATTTCAAAAAATGTATGGCTGCCGTTCCTCACCACATTGGTTTTCCCAATTTACACATGCTAAGTGCGTCTGGTCAGGCCGTGAGCGTAAAACTCCTGTGTACCATGGCTCAGTGTTTGGCTTGTGGTATTGCTTGTTTTGTACAAACACTACAAAAATGGTATGCTCTCCTAACTGCAAGAGTCGGGGGAATGTAGCGGAGCATTGCTTTTCTCAAAATTCATAGAAGCCATTGCCGTACCAAGCCAACCATGTCCAACACATACCTTTTTTTCAGTAATTTTCCCGCTTTTCCCCCATTCGATGGCAGTTTCCCCTACCTAGTTGTTGCCTGACCTATGCAAATCACCCCTTCCTAAATTTGGAATTTTGTCTACTTTTCAGAAATATATGCCTTTCTGTCCCCCAATTTGGCTTTCCTGCCCTTTTCTTCCATTCCGTCCATGCATGTCCAATTGGCAAAAATGGCAAAAATCGCCTACCTCTCACAAAACGGTTGATAACCCCATCAAAATATTTTTTTCCATTACCACTCAACCTGTTCCTGAAAGCCAACACATTGGGGAACTCAGCACAGCAAACCATTCGTTCCTAGCTCTTACAAGGAAAAAACCACAGGCTTCTTTGTACATCATTTTATTGGCATTTTTTGAAAAAACCCAAAATTTTCGCACATTTTCCTTATTTTCTCTCACCCCCCTACAGCAACCTGGGATTCCTGGATGGCGTTACGACCGCCTACATGTGGGAAAAAAAGGAGCCAAATTTGGCCGAGATATCTCATGTAACAAAAAAGTTACAAGCCATTGAATGGCCACATACCAAAATCACCAAAAAAGGCTCTGGCACTGGGGAGAAATACCCATGGCACTTAAAGGGTTAAGTCGTGTTGGAGTAAATGAATCCTGCACCCCATCCCTCACATGGTGCAGCTATCTTGTATTACAGGTACACGAGGGTGAGCTCTGACCTATGGGCCCGTCAGAGGACGCTCTGCCCTTCTGTACACTTGGTAGCAGAGGATGGTTCCCTGACCATCTATTATTGATTAACTAATACTAAAACACCCATAGACCGACGGCACAAAGTAACTCTAGGCCTTCGGCAATATCACAAGTCCTTTCGCCATTCGGCTGAGTAGACTGAGAAGCTTCCCGTGGACAATGATAGAATAATCCGAAAATCTGCACTGGGTCTGAAGGATAACCCTTCTCATTCCCACGGGCAGCCAATCGGACGAAAAGACCGCAAGAGGCTGGAACGAAGGGGCGGTGATCCCGAGGATCCAGAGAGGAAAAGATGCAAGCGGTGAGTGAAACAATAAACTCATTACTTTGGCAAATGTCTTGTAGGCATTAGAACAAGTAAGGGAAAGGTAACGGAGGGTGGCGGAAAAAATATAGTCAGAAGTAGAGAAGACTGTATATATATAAGGGGTTAATGACTCAAGTATAATAGAGAAAAAAGTGGTTACCGGGAGGGCACCCGAGAGAAAAACAAGTGGTTACCGGGAGGACAACCGAGAGAAAAATAGTGGTTACTGGGATAGACACCCGAGAGAAAAAGTGGTTTACCGTTGAGGCACCCAAGATAAAACGAAAGGATACCAGGAGGACACCTGAGATAAAAAGTAAGAGGATTCGCCTTGTTCCTGCGCTTTAATATAGTGGTCAGAAGAAACTTGAACTCAGAGCCCACATAACAGGGACAATTAGACTACAGTGATGATTAAAGACGGCACGAAGGGAGTTTGTTTAAACCCCATGTCGGGGTATTGATTAGAAGGCAGGTATATGTATGTCCAGCTGGTGTCCGTCTAGTTCGTCTAATCTGTCAAAAGTCTGTCATGCGTGTCCTGTTATATGTCAAATGTAAAGAACGGTATCATAATTGCTAGAAATGAAGTTTGGGTTTTACGCGATTCTGTAACTAAGAGGGAATCGCCAATGGATTGTTGTTCTTAAGTGAATTGATGATATAAAAGTGTGGCGGAAAGGATTGGATTGGAGCTTGCGTATTTGGTGCTCGCTCATACTGGTGACCGTATTGAAACTGCATAAATATTGCTGGTAACGAAATTTTAGAATGGAGGAGATTACCCCACTTGCCCATTTATGCAAACAATTGCCCAAGCATGCACCCAAGCTTAAAAAGTACAGCACTGAGTGGGTTAAGGGTACCGCCCAGAAGATGATTATGCCATGGCCACAGAATGGGTCCCTAACCAAAGCCATCTTACAACACATGATGACTTACCTGCATGCTACATACACAGGTAAAAAAATTGAGAAACGCCTCGCTGTTCTAGAACTATGGAAGATGTTCGAACAGACGAAGGAGGAAGAACCACCATACCGCTCAGTCGCAAACAATGCAAAACCTATGAACAGTACAGGCAGAACCTGCAAGGGTTGGAGGAAGAGCAACGAGTATGTGAAAAAAGGATAAAGAGAAGAGAAGATGAGGAAGTTAGAAGGGCAAAGGAACGTAGAAATGAAAGAAGAAGGGAAGAAGATAAAACGAGAGAAGAAGCGAGGAAGCACAAGGAAGTCGATGAGGATATAGAACGTAAGCGTAGACAGAGGGCACGGTATCTTGAATATTTGGAGCGGGAAGTTAAAAAACCCAATCCTGTTGTAGAATGGGAAGACATTGAAGAATTCTTTCCCACGTACGACTCAGTACCAGGCACGAGTGGGACGAATATTGATGATGACTTCAACACCAGAAGCATCGGGGATACGATTGATAAAAAATACGATGAAATGGGACTGGAACAAATATCCCAAGGGGGAAGGGAAGATGAGCGCTTGGAAAGCACTCACCTGTACGACACTGAGGATGTCACCCGAAGTAGTAGGAACAGAGGACTGTCCCTAGATGGGCTAGACATTAGCAAGGACAAAGAAGATGCAAGGGGTTGCGTAAACTGGGAACAGTCAGCATCCACTCCGGTGGGGAGACAGAGGATGAGACACACAAAGAAGGGAGACGGCGCAAAAAGCGACTCCCGAGGGACAAAGGGGTACGATGGTCAGACGCCAATGAGTCTGCACCTAGGAAATCTGAGTCTGCCGCGCAGCCTGGCCGATATGAAGGAACACCCCACGGTCAGAGGGGGGTGTCAGCACCCCACTTGTAGACAGATTGAGGACATTGACAAGTAGACGGCGATGCGGGAATGCTGCACCAGCAATAGACAGCAGAGTTATGGGGAAAGAGAAGGAAGACTGCACATTTCAATTCCCGCTGCTAGAAAAAGGGGGAGTAAGACCTCAATATATTCCATGGCCGCATATGGATCGAGAGAACTTGAAAAACAAGCTTCCAATGCTAACATCGGGAGCCGGGAAGTGGATACACAAGCTAGAAAAAATTACAGGGGCTGTCACACTAGCTATAGGGGACATTAAGGGTCTCCTGATCGCTATACTTGGTGAGAGAGTTGACGATATATTGAAAGGAGCTGGGTACCCTGGTGTAACCATAATTAACACTACCCAATACGGAGTGCTGTTTAATAATTGTAAAGCAGCAGTGTGGAAAGCGCTTTGAGTACTGTACCAAGACACATCTGATATGGGAGCTATAATGACTCAAAAGATGAAAGCTCAGAGGATCCGTTAATTTACATCCAGAATTTTCAAGACTAGGTGTTGCTCGAAACGCATGAATCTATCCCTGTGTTAAACCATATATTGTGCCAAGGGTTGCCAGAACCAGTGCAGAAACAGCTCAAGAGGTTGGTGGGGATAGAAGCTAAACCTTGGGCCAAAATACAGTTAACTATTGCACATTATTGTAGACAGCTGCTAGAAAAGAATCGAAAAAAGGAGGCAACTCATAAGGGTGAGGAAGCTAAGCTGGTGCAAAGGAAACTATCAAAGTATGCACTCGAAGGAGCCATGCTGACCAGCCCAGCGGAACAGAACGCGCAACAAATGGCTAAACCACAGAAGATTAATCAGGGTAATGAGGGATTCTACCCGAGGGAAGGGGATTTAGAGGAGGAGGATGGCAGAGTAATCAGGGAGGGTTCCAGAGTAATCAAGGAGGCTTCCAAAACGTGCAAACGTGTGGCCCAGATACGTCAAATGAACAGATAGACCGACCTCTGCCAGTATGTTGGCGGTGTGGTATGATAGGACATATAGCGCGCGCATGCAGAAACCAAGGCATGTGGCAAAATAGCCAAGCATTGGGAACGGGCATGGTGAATCAGCCTGCCTTCCACCAACAGGGTGGTACACAGAATTATACGGTACAGCAGCAAGCACCAGGTGCGCAGCAAGGTGTGCAGCAAGAGCAAACCCAACAGGCAACCTATATATACAATAGGACAGCTCATGGGGAACTATGATGTGCTCTATCCTATCAGTGACACCAGACCCTAACAGGGAACCAAGGGTAAATGTTGTCATGGGGGGAAAGAATATTCCTTCTTAGTTGACATGGGTGCAACGCTTTCGTGCATACGAGAAGGCAAGTTTTCCTTGTCCGGCCAGACTATAGATACTGAGAGTTTCACAGGAGCTCACAGTAGAGTTCCCTTTACATACAACCTCCCAGTCTCAGTAGAGGAGTGTGAGATGTATGTACCCTTATTATATTCACGCCAGACCCCAGTGAACATCTTGGGTCGGGACTTAATGACAAAGTTGAATATGACCATCTCGTTTACGGAGGAAGGCATAGTATGCTCCACTCCAGGGATGCATTATTCAAACGTGTGCAAAATGATCAGAGCATACTCTGGACGCATAGCCATGAGAGCTATACCATTAGAGCCAGAAGTCTTCGCATATGGTGTGCGTGTGCTTATGGCGGGGTTGCCAGGCCTCTCAGACAGAACTATGAGAACTCCTAATGAGTTCCTATTCAGACCAAGAATACCTATGCATAAGGAAGAGGGACAAGTGTTTCCCTTAATGATACATACAGCTGCAGTGCGAGGGAAAGTAGCACTGGTTGAAGGGTACGATGATGATGGCAGACAATGGTGCGCGATTATCGCCATTGAAGAAGGGTATCGAGTGACGGATGTCACTGATGATGATCTGTTCGAAGAACACCCTGACCTAGAAGAGACAAGGGTGGAAGTGAGTCTCGTATTTTGGGTCAAAATGATCAGACGAGAGGTGCCACAGAGAATGATGTTGGCACTGATATGTCCAGAAAACTTTGATGATGACATGGCCCAAGCACCTGTCACAGTAAGGACTACAGGGCCCTATGACGTAGGCCAACTGAAGGGGGCAGGTGAAGTGAAAATTAAACTGAAACCGGGATTTTACCAAGAGCGCGACAATATACCATGTCCCGAGAAGCGGATGAAGGGATTGCAAAGACAAGTTCCGCCATGATGAAGCCTAGTGACATCAGAATCACCCCGTAACACAGTGATTTACCCTGTCAAGAAATCAAAGGGAGGGTTTTGGCGTTTAATCCAAGATTTAAGAGCATTAAATGATATTATTGAAGCCGAGTTCCCTCTAGTCCATAAACCCTCTACAATCCTATGCAACATACCCACTGAGGCAAAATGTTTCACAGTGATTGACTTGAAAAATGCTTTTTTCTCAATCCCATTGCACCGTGACTCTCAAGATCTGACGTCATTCACCTTCAGACAGATGCGTCTGAAAAGCAAATGGACCTAAGTAATATTGCAGTGGATTGTGTGGTTTTGCAGTATGTGGATGACATTCTGATCTGCAGTACCACTGAAGAGCAATGCAGGTGCGACTCAGTCCAGCTACTGACCATACTGGCTACAAGGCTGACAAGGAAAAGTTACAATACTGTCAACAAGAGGTACTGTACATAGGTCAGCTCATCTCCCAGGAAGGAAAAAAGATAACCCGGAAAGGGCTGAAGCTATCATGAATACGGCTAAGCCGCTCACGATAAAGCAAATTCAGAGCTTCTTAGGCCTGTGCAATTATGTCAGGGCATGGGTCTTCGATTACAGCTCGTATACCAAGCCCTTACTTCAGGCCCGAAAGAAGGCCCAGGCGTCAAAGGAAAAGATAGAATGGACTGAGGCAATGCAGAAGGGGTTTGCAGAACTCAAGGGGGCGATTTGTAAGTCCCCAGTTCTCGGGATTCTTAATTACGCAGAGGAATTCTACCTGTTCTCACACACGATGGCAGCGTTATGATGGCAGTACTCGCTCAGAGAACCTCACTGGGGTATAAGCCCTTAGCGTACTACAGTAGGAGTCTGGACCCGGTTATAAGAGGCCACTTCCCATGCAAACAAAATCTTGCTGCCGCTGCGTTGGCCATAGAAAAGGCGTCATCCATTGTAATGGGATGCTCCATGACGTTATACGTCGAGCACTCATTATTCACCATTCTAGAGAAACCAAAGGGCACACTGACATCTCAGAGAGCGTCTGCCTACGAGATAATTATCTCTAACCCATCGATCAAAGTAGTTTGATGTAAAACTGTAAATCCAGCTACGTTCATAGCTGAGCCAGTCACGGAGGGAGAACCTATACATGACTGTGCAAACTATGAGGAATTCTATGATGAAATCGCCAGGGTAAAGGAAAATGCCCTGGCAGGGGGTGAGATTGTGTTCATTGACGGTTCATCAAGAATCGACCAAGAGGATGGACAAAGGTACATAGGTGTGGCCGCAGTAAAACACATTGCGAATGGAGAGTTTCAGGTACTCATCAGTGCACGAATAGCATCTCATTATTCAGCACAAGCTGCTGAATTACTGGCAATGATACTCGCCATTGAGAATCATGCAGACCAGGAAGTATCGGTGTACAGTGACTCCGCATATGTGACATCAACAGTGCACGCAGGCTTAGTCCGCTGGAAAAGGTGGGGCTACCTCCGAGCAGACGGCACGCCAGTACAGCATGCAGCCTTATTGGACAGGCTGATAAAGCCACTACAACCCCCAGTGGGCATAGCAGTTGTGAAATGCGCTGCCCACACCAAAGGGACGGATTTCGTGTCACGTGGAAACCATGAAGCGGACACGGAAGAAAAGGGTATGGCATCCAAGAGTGAAACAATCATGGACGTGGAGGTGGCACGTACCCATGATCGTATGATAGTAGCACGAGCCACACCAGAAGCCTATAGCAATATGGGACAGACTCAACTAATGGAGCTCCAAGGGGAGGCACCCCAGGAAGAGAAGAATCTATGGAAGCATTGAGGGTGTTCTTTAAACCCCTCTGATGGTTGTGGAGGCAAGACAGCACTGGTAAACCAGTAATGCCTGTCACCCTACTAAAGATAGCATTGGAACAATTACATTACCCTATTCATATGTCAAAAGAAAATCTCGCTGCAACACTTGCGGAAGACTGGTTTACACCAAATTTAGCGGAGCATGTTGCATTCTTTATGGTGAACTGCATAATCTGCCAGCAATTCACCGCTGGGCACACATTAAAAGTAGTGGGAGGAGTCATCCCCCGGCCTAATGGGCCTTTTCAGCACTTGCACATCGATTATGTTGATATGATTCAAGTATGTAACGGGTACAGGTACTTAATTGTGGTGGTGTGTCCATTCTCTAGATGGGTAGAAGCAGGTCCCTGTACACACCCAGATGCTAGCTGTGCTGCCAAATTACTGCTAAGGGAAGTGTTCCCTAGATGGGGGTGTGTGAGGTGATGAGATCAGACAACGGGGCTCATTTTGTCAACACAGTCTTTGAGCAGATTAGCTTGTTGCTTGGTATAAAGCACAAGTTCTCATCGGCGTATCATCCGGAAGGAAATGGTATCTGTGAGAGGCTCAACAGCTTGTTAAAGGAAAGGATAGCCAAGTTGAAGCTTACTCTAAAGAGGAGATGGCTGCACTGTCTACCACTGGCATTGTATGCATTTCGGAACCAACCAGGCTCCGACCATCATCTTACTCCACACGAGATAGTCACGGAAAGAAGAATGAGGACTCCCCTAACCCCCCGAGATAGAGCTAGATGTGATGTCCAGGCAACTAGAGAGGTCTTGGGGACAGAAATGCAGGAATATTTGAACTGCATGACATCGAGCCTCTCTGTTGTTTCAGGCCAACTGAAACAGACCCAATTCAAGGTCTATGTGCGCCCCTCGTCTTCCCTGGTGATGAAATTCTGATCAAAAACCACATAAGGAAAAGGTGGGACAAGCCAAGATTCAATGGCCCTTTCATCGTGGAGGACTGCACTCCTTCAGCCGTCAAGCTACAGGTCAGGAGGGCGTGGCTCTTCCTAAATGACATTAAACCTTACAACGGAGAGAGCCCTCCAGCTGTACTTCACCGCGAAGAAACCACAGACAACGGGGAAGAACCTCAGCACGTGCAGACAAGATCCATGACGAGGAAGACGGACGCATGAGCAGTAAAGACGAGACAAAAGAACTCTGTTTTAATTGTGGCATTTAAACTAGACATTTCCTTTAAGAAAAGGAAAGAGAAAGGTGATAAAGGACAATAATACGGACACCATGTGCATCACAAGTTGCAGGGTGAAGAATAGAACCGCACATCCAAAGCCACAACAACAGTGATAACGCAAACTTTTGAATCAAGTCACACTCAAGCATTATAAGGAATCAAGACTCTGATAGACTGCAAAATATGACTTTTTCTGAGAGCTTAACACAGTATCCTGAAGCAACCGGTATCAAGACTTTGTTTTACATAATTCATGATATCACCCAGCAGAAATATCACAAGGGATGTCCTGTCCTGCTTTCGATTAGTATTAGAGACATACCGTCACTTGTAGGGAGAAACACCAGTATCCCAGACTTTATTCAAAATCCTGCTAACAAAAAGATAGTACGCCAACTGCTAACTGTCCTCGCGGAAGCCTTTGCCGAGTTGCCTGAGTACGGTGAATAAGGACACAAATGCTTCCACCACAAGTGGTTATCGATGAACTCACCTTCATGCTTTTCTTTCGCATAATTGAGAAATGCCCAGCTCTTGTCGGAAGAACAACTGATATCCACACATTCATCAGAGATCCAAGAAACCTTGAACAGTTGAACCAGCTGTGGGCTAAACTCAATTACCTAGTTGCAATCCATGCAGTAGAAAAGTGCAGAGACTGTTCATGTCAAAAGAAAGGCCTATAATCCAGAGCCCGGCAAAGGAAGGACAATGTCCCTGTCTCCCGAGGACACGCACAACGTCCTGTTCCGACTAGTCACAGACTATCCAGAAATGGTAGGAAGGCCTGCAGATGTTGACTTCATCAGCTTCCTCAGAGATCCAGCCAATGTCGCACCTATGGGCACACTCCTCTACGGAATCAGGCTCCAGGTGGAGCTGTCCAACTTCCAGAGAGAATACCTGAGGAGATTCCAGTAAAACATTCCACCAGGGGACAGATCGTGGAGGCAAAGACACAGTTCTTCATTTTTTCGCCGAGGGAAAGATCATGGAGGCAATGACACAGTTCTTCATTTTTTCGCCGAGGGACAGATCGTGGAGGCAAAGACACAGTTCTTCATTTTTTGCAGAGGGACAGATCGAGGGAGCAGAGACGAGAACGTCACTGTCTTGTTTTATTTTCCTTTTCTGTTTCTTTTATTTTTCTTCTGTTTTTCTTCTATTCTTCAGTTTTATTTTTATTTTTATTGTTCACAAAGTTTTATTTGTATTTTTCCTGATTTTGCTTTAAGTTTTGGCTTTGATTTCGATTGGTACCAAGTTTTCCCTTTCACATTGAACAGGTTCCAGCATGTCCTCAGGACCAAAGCAAATTCGAGGAGTGCACTGGGATCTTACCTATTATAGATATGTATAATGAATATAACTTAAGATGTTAGCATAACCTTTTTCCATAATCTAATAAAGGAACTGTACCCCATAACCGGAGACTAGTGTCATCACCCGCAAGAGGGGGGACACTTGAGAAGCACTCGGCACTTCATTGTTTCGAACTTTAGAGAAACGTGATCGGAGGAGGTGAGAAGACATAAACACTGACAATAGACTCATGCTTGAAATGGGGGCCCAGAACAGTAACCTGGTTCTACCACAACCAGAGGAGTGCCCCGCTTCCCTGGAAGGAAATGCTGCAAATTGTCATACTGCTCGATTATGTGTATATGTATAGTGATTAACATTGTCTTTCTGTCATTAACAATCAGAACTGCATTCTTTATTGGTGCACAAAGCGTTCCAATTTCAGTGCACCCACCGGAAAATGTACGCACAAGTCCCACAAAAGCACCCAGACCCTATATAGTTATTCCAGTTCCTAGAAAATCTGATGCTAAGATAAACAAACTAAAATTGAATGTAATTAGCAGTGATTCATACACACTTGAGTTAACGAATGAAGAGAAAAGCTGGAGACAGGGTCAGCACGGAATGAATGAAAATGTAGCACTGACCACTGCACACACACACACACGCAGGATGCACACAAACCAGGGCAAGTGTCAATGGCTACAGAACCTCAACCGAAAAAAAACAGAAAGTACAAGACCACCTACCGAACAACCAGTCTCAGAAGGCAGTGGAAAAACCCAAGCAGAAGAAAGTGAGAGTCCCACTAAGAAAGTCATATCAAAGGCTCTCGAAAAGACAGAGGCAGCTACAAGAGAGTCCTCTGCTAGGACACAAATGCTGATAGATCAATTATTCCCGTTTATGGTTAGAGCAAAGAAACTGCATGAGGAACTGAAAAATAGAACTACAGAGACTATAATAACGAGCACGCTAGCTCCAATGCAAGGAACAAGCACCACACCCACGACACAGCCACGCGTTGGGAAATTGGTGAGCCAATGGTGGATTGAGGAGATCTACGAAAGATTACAAAGGGAGAGGAAAAGAAACGAAAAAACTTCTCCTACCGCAGCAATACAGCCAATGAAACCTGCTCCACCGAAACCCCCAGAGTGGAAAAGCAGCACAGACTCATTCAAGGATATAGTTATAGCGAACTACAGAAAGACACTGAGAATCAAGAGAAGCCCACACGAAGATGACAACGAACTAAACGATTACCTGGACAGCATGGCACATCTCGGAAACAACATATGGTACCAGCACATGAAGGAAGTGGGAAGAAGATATCAGAAGGAGAGTGTCATGCGCAGTAGGAAGGTCAGGCACACCAGGCACACCGCCTTACAGAACACTCATACCCTCAGGGACTCCCTGACACATAACACAGCGAACATCTCCAAGTCACAGTCAGCCCTTCACATGATCCCGCTACCTGTGGTGCGAAGGAAGCCTCACCAACTTCCAGGCTCTGTCAGAGGGCGATATCATTTGTTCCCTCGTTTCCGCTGGCAACTGCCATGGAGACTGCGAGAGGGCTGGAGCAGGAGTAATCGGCGACAACTACTTCCTGGTTCCGGGCCGAACTCTCGGTCAGGTGCCCTGAGCTCCGCTCACGTGATCAGGAGTCGGCAGGTATAAAAGCGGCGCATTTTGAATCACTCGCCGCTTCACAGCTGTTTCGCGACACTGTTTGGCGTTTTCGATTCACGTTGGATTCATTTGGTTATAGATCTCAAGCTTACGGATTACGGACTGTTTTTTCTTGTTCCTTGGATTTGGCGTTTGGTTTCTGCTTGGATTTACGGACTCTGGACTTTAGCTAAAGTTTCACGGATTGATTGGATTACCCCTATCTGCTTTGTCAAGTATTCTACGCTCTACAGAATTCGTCGAACTGCTA
This sequence comes from Ambystoma mexicanum, assembly GCF_040938575.1. Classification (NCBI taxonomy): domain Eukaryota; kingdom Metazoa; phylum Chordata; class Amphibia; order Caudata; family Ambystomatidae; genus Ambystoma; species Ambystoma mexicanum. Next base: position 100,936,127 of record NC_090925.1, read on the forward strand.
CGTTGCCACAGTGTTAAGAATACATCCAAGAATCATCAGGTGGTAGCCAGCGCTGAGTTTCTGCCGCCTTGGCTTTGAAGGATTACTGACGCTTCCCTGCACCACAGCCTCAGAGTTCCTGGCAGTTAGAATATCACCTTTGGGTAAGCCCTATTTCAATAACAGTTATATTGTTTACAGTACTGTGCTTGTTCGTACTAATACCTAAATTCATTCCACAGCTCTGGGGTCCTCGGCGGCGGCTGGTCCTGCGAAACAACAACAACCACCTGTGGCCTCAAGGCTCGCACAGGGAGTAGATTTCTTTATCTCTGTGTGGAACTTGGGGACAGAGGCCCATATATTCTTCACGACGAGTCAAGTTACGACAGAGAGTGCTTCGTCTGTGCCCTCCTGCCATACAGCATGGGAAAATCCAAGATCTTTGTGGCCGTAGAAATTGATATCCCAACAGCACACTGTATGTCACACATGGCAATGTGCAACACCAGAGGACAATTTATGGGAAGAGACGCCTCACAGATATGGGCCACTGAAACGGATTACCCTGATGAAGACGGCTACATCCAGGACATTAAACAAGAAACAGAGCACACACCAAGAATCACCTGATCAGATACGAGAACCCTGAAGTTAAATGATCAGGAACAAGATGGGAAATAAACCTGAGACTGAACGTTCAAGGAAAAACTGCACAAGAGGCGCAAATCTGGAAGAGCAGAGGCCACATGCAGATCTGGGGAATAGTGGTTTCCCCAGATGGATGGGAAGAAGGAGTATTAATCTGCCAAGCTTGGATGACCCTTGGAGCCTCCCAAGAATCAATAGAAAACTCGCAGAGGTTATGCAAACCTCTATGGCCAAAATTGGTAAAGCTGCTGACATGGGTCGAAGACAGAGGAGGACCCTTGCAAAAAGTACCACTGGAAAGCCCAAAACTATGCTTCAGAAACAATGGCACAAGGAAGATGGGAGGGAATCAAAACTGTGGACAAATCTTTGAAGCTCCAGGAATGACTCAAGGAACCGCAGTAATTATGGACCATTACTGGGCATCTGGATCCAAGGCATATATAAGACTACCGAAAAACTGGGGAGGCATATGCACACTAGTGAACGTCCACGTTCCCGCAATAGTGATCCCAAAAAGTGACCTGAGTATTGACAGCTTCCCGAAAGCAGATGCTCACTTAAGGAAGAGGAGATCTGTGGAACTGGTATCGCGAATGAAGAGAGAGAATTACTTTTCTGCCAAATCAGAAGAAGCATTTTATGCAATCCCATATGAACTCAGGCTGTTTAGCCTCACCTCATCAGTATTCACAACAATACTCTTGCCACACATTCAAGTTGGAGTAAATACCAAATGGTTGCAGATAACCAGATGGGAGTTATTGCAGACCATCAACACCATCATAAAAGGGTTCAACGCGATCAAAGAAGAACTAAGAACAATCCGATTGATGACCCTCCAGAACAGAAATGTGCTTGACATGATCACAGCCATGGATGGAGGTGTTTTCGCAAAAATCGGAGAATCATGTTGCACATTTATACCATCGCATGATGAAGAAAATGGAACCCTAACAGAAGCGATCAGTATGCTGACAAACCTACAGAACCAGATGATCAACGAAGCCGACAAAGTAGATGATGACAGCTGGTTTGGAGCACTATTCTCCTGGGTCCCGCAATGGATGGCAGACATATTCAAGTTTCTGGGAGCCCTTCTAATGATGATACCACTAGGATTCTGTGTTATCAAGCTATTCATCACCCAGTGCCAGAAAAATGCGAAGAAAGCCATTGGGATGAAAATAATGGTCGATGTCGAACCAGGATGGAAGCCCAGAGACCTGACTGATGAAGAAATAAGAGACTTTGTGAGGGCCAGCGAATTTGCACCAGAAGGAACAAAGTTCACATATCCCAGGAAACGAAGGAAGTATGAAGGAAAATGGATATATTGCAGCCCAAATGGACAATGTCAGCTAATGACCTGGAACAAAGACGAACATGTAAACGGCAGGAAGTTTGAAAGATGTGATTAAAATATGGCCTCCAAAAAACACACACATTCACACCATATTGTGCAAACCCCGAAAACGACGAACAAGACAGAGAAGAACCAAAAAAGAGTCCAATGGAAGAAGCAGAAGTGGTCGATGAACCGACCAGAGGGGGGAGTGTAGGGGAGGTCCCAGATATGCACTCCAGCCACTCATGCTGAATTAATGAAAACGTACATACCAAGGTACATGGCATATGAGGAACACGTGAACCAACAGAGAGCTGCATTAGGACTCTGTCCAGTGCCCATCAGAGCAATACCTGTTGAAGTGCCTATAACCAGACAACCATGGGCGACACGGTACCTGATAAGACAACCGTACCATCAACTGACAAGAAATGAAGATTACCTACAAACTGTCCACGAAGAGACCCAAAGAGCCTTAATGGAAGGCGAGTGGTGACGACACGAGGGCCCAAACAGGCTCACAGATGAACAAAACGTCAGCCAAAAGATGACACACAAGGACGAAATATAAAGAATAATGATGTTATGGACTTGTAAAATGAAACGATGCTGTTGTATAAGAAACGTAACCAGGAAGTGAGATGAAAGTATGCAACTAACAAATGCCTGTAAATAGGCTTGGAACGCAAGAAGCTAAGAGAACGGTACTGCTTGCTATGCTTAGTAGGAGAATAGAGCGGCAAGCGCCAACTATAGCCAACTATATATCTACCTCAAATAAAGCACATTATACAAGTGCGACTCCATTTTGTAAAAAGCAGAAGTATGCCCAGACTGCAAGGGGCGTACCAGGCCGAGATTCATATACCAGCTAAAGCCAGGAGGAAGGAGTGGAATCGAAACTCAGTAAGAAGTAGCTCATGCCTGGGAATTCGATGTCAAACTAAGAAAGGGGTGAGAGCGGCAACTCCGGGGAATCAAAACTTCAGAGCATAGCAGCCTGCCCTGCGAAGGTCAAGATAAGGAGGCCCAGGCAGGTGGCGAGGCTAAAGGAAGAATCAAATACACGAAAAGAAGGAGAATGAAGCAGATTCACGGTGAACAAACACGTGACCAGCCAGGCGCGAAGAGGTACCAACGTCTGATGTCACCCAGAACCAAGGATGCCATAACTTCTTCAGATAAGAGGCTACAGTTTCGAGGCCATACACAGCCAACTAATTGACACATAGCCCTAAAGTACTGATTGATGGAAAGGAGGCAGGGTGAATCCTGGGGCACCAGGTACCTGGATATCTATTCTGCATGCTGCTAATTAAAGTGAAGATTTATGTGTAGGGGTGTAACCTGCCCAATCACAATGGACCAAGTAATCTAGAGGTCCTAAACACGTCGTACTTGTAGTGACGTCTATCACGAGTGATGTAGAGGGAAGGGCGTAGACGCCCACCCGATAAGAGTTAACCAATCAGCATGCTAAATTACCATATACAGAGATAGCACCTATACTTAAGTTACATTTCCCAACCAATAGCATTGCATGACAAACTTTGAATGTTACATGTCAATTGATGACGAGAATGTACTATAACTATTGCTGTTTGAATGAAGTTCGAGGAAGTTGAAGCGAGACAGGCGATCGCGACACTGCTGATTTCCAATTGTTTCCCTGTTTCTTGTACTTGTCATTAAACAGACTTCCCTTTGCCAAACTATTGGAGTTGTCCTTATTGAGTCGTGTTGGAGTAAGTGAATCCTGCACCCCATCCCTCACATGGTGCAGCTATCTTGTATTACAGGTACTCGAGGGTCAGCTCTGACCTATGGGCCCATCAGAGGACGCTCTGCCCTCCTGTACACCAGCAGTTCTTCCGCAGTTGACAGCATGACAGCGAAGGGATCTGGAAGCCGATGTACCCAAGGAAGAAATAACAACTGAGGTCTGGAAGAGATTGGGGGAAGTGGTGGTAGGGCCACTTCACTGGGTATTTTTGCAAAGCAAGCAGGACGGTGTACTGCCCGAGGATTTGAGGAAAGTGTGTATAGTACTTCTTCCCAAACCAAGTAAACCATCAGAACACTGCACCTCCTGCAGGCCAATTTCACTCATAAATGGGGAGGCTACATTTCTGGTAAAGGTTCTGGCTAAAAACAAGGGAGGACCCCCCTTGGTTTTTGCATATTTTAAGTAACTTTGGATCTCACCCAAAGTTACTAGGGAAATGCAGACGTGGACCCCTTGCTCACTATTCTTAGAGATAGCACAGCTTCACCCTACTGATGAGGTCCAACCAGCCTGAAACATGTGTCTGGGCTTGCTGTTGGTACTCTTGTTCAGAGGAGAATTGCCTAGCATTTTGTGCTGGACTGCCCCAGGGCAGGACAAAGACTGATATATGAAAGGGCTCTCCTAATTAGGACTAATGTTCAGCAGAGGGACTTCCCAGGACTCCCCTTGTTTTTGCAAGGGTTCTGGCTATGCACATGTTGAGGGCTATAGGGCATCTAATTCACCCAGATTAGTGCGGGTTCATCTACCGCATGGAAATACGCAGGGTGCTATAGCCTTACTCTCAACGGATTTTGAGAAGGCATTTTACTCTGTGTACTCTGTGAAGGTTTGGAATGAATCCCAACCTCTTGCATTACTCTGGGCAAATCTTCCAGACAATTGTTCTTTGCCTGCTAAGTCATTACAAAAGGGCAAAGACCATGTGGAAATCAGGCATGGTCCCACCCCAAAAGGGGCAGTTCTGCCCAAACTGTTTGGTCACATCCCTTCAGCATTAGACCACAAGCATCCCCAAACATGTTTCAGCCTTGTTGGCCTCATCAGTGAGGAGTATCTTCAGTTTCTAAGAGGGTGGCATCCTCCCATTTGAGTTGCTACAGGAGAGGTTTGGTCTCTGGGATAGTGATATATGCAGATGACACATGCAATGAGGTTGCAGTTCACAAATTTGAATGACATACCACAGTGTCCCCCACTAGTGGCTAATTTACTCCCGTCACGTATTGAGACCAAGGTCACGTCCACTCTTTATCAAGCAGTATTAGCTTTCAGGTTCCAGGAACTGTCCCGCCTAAAGGCCAGATAGGAGGGGGATGGGGGCTTGTTGGATCCCGAGGAGTGGGTGGAGGCGTTGATGTTCCCAAGGGAAATTGGAATGTCAGCCAATATTTCCCTCATACAATATAAGATCTTACATTGTCTCTACTGCTCCCGCACAATGCTCTATCGATGGGTGAATGCTAGAAATGACAGCTGTTTGCGGTGTGGGGGCACATTCTTTCACATAGTATGGGAGTGTTCTCAAGTTCAGTTCTTGTGGGGAACATGCATTGACAGACTGTCAGGAGTATTGGGTTCTGAGGTGCCCAGAGATCTGAGATGTGTGCTGCTGGGGTGAGGATGGTTTTACTAAATAATATAAATTGTTCATATCAGTTACCCTGGGGCAGATCAAAAAAGTTATCACTTCACTCTAGTGGGCGGCAGAAGTGGACATGTGTATGGCTCTGGAGAGATGTGTGTACAATGCACAGGGTTTACTGGCAAAGTTCACAAATGTTTGGGGCAAATGGGGGAGGGGGGTGAGAGTACTGTGGGCTTACATTGGATATGCACCGAGGTTGGACATGGCTCACAGGTGGTCCCCTTGGGCCCTATGCTGTATGGTCGGTAGTCTGATCTTTTGTCAATTCTCACGCTGTTATGTCAAGCAATGTGTTTACGTTGATTGTGTTCTCATTGAAAACAATAAAATGTCACATGAAAAAAAGTTACTTTCTGTTGGTGGCAGAGAAAAACATTGTGATTGCCAGGTGCATGCAGTAGTATTGCCAAGAACCCAACAGTAACTTGAACCCACAGGGCCCCCAATTGTAGAAGCAGTTCAATACATACACCAAGAACATGGTGGAAAATTAGGCCTGAACAGTGGCTTTGTATTACAATGAAGTAGCTGCTCATGTTTTATTTAAGTAGATCAATACCTGTAGGTACAGTGTGTACCAAGAAAGAGGACATGAAGAACTGTCCTAGGTTAAGAAATTGTCTGGAAAGTTTAGGGCCTGACGTGGGTAGGGGAGATGGGAGTAAGTTTGTTACTCTGTCTTGGGCAGCATTTCGATCTGTCCACTCCCACCTAAAGATAATTGGTTGTTGTGAATAAGTGCAGTATCCAACGTTGCATGAGTAAGAGTTGCCCAATGGCTCACCTTCATTTCGATAAAGTCAGACTATTGGGGAGCCAGCAAAATGGAATTTGTCTGAGTGATGTTCATGCAAAACAAAAGAGGTGATGCTGGAAGGTTTGGAATTAATCCTAACCTCTAGCATTGCTCTGGGCAAACCCCCAGACCATCGTTCTTTGCCTGGCAAGCCATTACAAAAGGGGAAAGACCATATGAAAATCAGGCTCCGTCCCACCCGAAAAAGGGCAGTTCAGCCCGAACTGCTTGGTCACATCTTTTCTGCACGAGACCACAAGCATCCCTAACATGTTTCAGCCTTGTTTGGCCTCATCAGTGAGGTGTAGCTTCTGTCTCTAAGACCAGCAGGCATGCAACCCACATCTGGCCATAGCTGTCCCACACGGGGTGACTTATGCAAAACAAAAGAGGTGATGGCTGTATGGTTTGGAATTGATCCTAAGGTCTGACTTTGCTCTGGGCAATCCTCCAGACCATCATTCCTTGCCTGCCAAACCATTACAAAAGGTAAAAGACCATATGCAAATCAGGCTTGGTTCCACCACAAAAGGGGCAGGCCAGCCCAAACTGCTTAGTCACATCCATTCTGCATGAGACCACAAGTATCGCCAAATATATTTCAGCCTTGTGGGGCCTCATCAGTGAGGAGTAGTTTGGGTCTCTAGGCCCAGCAGGCTTGGGACCCACGTCTGGGCATAACCGTCCCACTCGGGGTGACTTACTCAAAACAAAAGGGGTGATGGCTGGAAGGTTTGGAATGAATCCTAACCTCTGGCATTGCTCTGGGCAATCCTACAGACCATTGTTCCTTGCCTGCCAAGTATTTACAAAAGGGCAGAGACCATATGCAAATAAGGCTTGGTCCCACCCCAAAAGGGGCAGTCCAGGCCGAACTGCTTGGTCACATCGCTTCAGCATGGGACCACAAGTATCCCCATACATGTTTCGGCCTTGTTGGGCCTCATCAATAAGGAGTAGCTTAGGTCTCTGGCATCCTTCTTAGTGGGAATAAGCTTCAGCGGGACCAGGTATCAAGGATTGGCAAATTACTGTCCTTAGTATATAATATAATATAATATAATATAATATAATATAATATAATATAATATAATATAGATGTGTTTATTCTAACAGGCAATGATAATGCGGGAAGTACATTTTTTATAATTATCACAATTTACACACATGTTGTGATGGAAATATTTTAAGAAAGTCTTGTACATTCCTCCAGCTGCTTACTTTATGAGAAAATTTAATAAAGCTGGTTTCTTCATGCACTTTGGTCTGCTCCCTTAATTTTTGGTAAGTAAGTGCCTTTGAGCACAAATTCACGTGTGCCCCTGTCCGTGCCCCCCATTGCAACTCAAAGTGCCCCTGCAAATCCTATAGAATCCCCAGCTGCAGATGCGACCCGAGATCCTTTAGTTATGGCGGTGGAGAACAGAACACAAAGACAACTAGAGATAGCACTGCAGAGGACTGAAGCAGAACTGGCTCGAGCAGCGCAGAGGAAAGGAGGAAAGCAGGGAGCAGGGATAGGGATGGACGAATGGAGAGCTGGATACAATGTATTTAGAATAGAAGGGAGAGTGATGTTGGATCTGCAGATGTATACAGGAGAAGATTTATTGAATACTGGTAGAGATACAGTGACGCCTGTATAGCCACAAAGTGTAGATTATGTGTTAGTACAGTCCGAGTGGGAGGGGGAAACCAAGGAGGAGAAGGATTGGGATGATGATGATGAGGAAAGGGTTGAACATGAGGCCGAGGAACAGCCTATGATAACACAGTGGTTTAAGAGACTGTGGTGACCAAGGTTCACAAGGCGAGTAGGGAGAATGGCATTAGCCAAAAGTAAATGAGGAAAGAAAAGTATTGCGAACAGAAAGCCCAGATCGCAATTTCCCTTATTACACATGGAACACGGAAGGGTGCTGTACGTGTCCTGTCCCCATATGGATCTGAATCATTTCATGAAATCTCTGCTCTCGCTTACCGCTGGGGTGGGTAAATGGATATATGCCCTTGAAAAACAGACGCTGGAATTACACTGGCCATACGGGATATGGAGAGTGTATTTGCTGCCTTATTGCAAGAACAGGCAGATAAGGTTTGGAAGAAGGCATGGTACCCAAGGGTGCAGATAAATGATGATGAACATGATGCGGCACATTTTAACAGCTGTAGGGCACAGGTTTTGAATGCCCTGAGATTAGCATACCCAGATACCCCAGACAATAATTCCATTATGGCCTGAACAATGAAACCAGATGTAGATCTTGCCTTGTATATACATCAAATTGAAAAGATGGGGAGGGCTGAGATAGGGTAACCATGGGACAAAAACAAAGCTGTTTTCAATCATAAGTTGCACAAAGGTCTTCCCAAGGAAGTGCAGAATGTGGTATACAATGTGGTGGGAATATATGCAAACGCATGGACTCAGAAACAAGCATATTGCATCATTGTAGAAGGCGACAGGTAAAAGAGAAGGATATGGCAGAACAGACGCAAAAGGTGGAGGCTACGTTAGTTCACAAGAAACTGGTAAAATTAAGCATGGAAGGGGACATGATTACTAGCCCCACTGAGGGAAAACAGGGGCAGCAAGAGAGAAGACTGGCCCTTTAATGGGAAGAGGGGTATCTAGATTGCAGGAGGGATGCAGAAGGTAATCAGATGGGACGAGGGAGTTATCAAGGAAGAATAGGAAGAGGAGGTGGTGGAATGGGGCTCAGACTTGGGGGACCATGTTGGTCCTGTGGGAAAATGGGGCATTTTGCCTGGGAATGTAGGAGTAAGGTCCCGCACGGTCAACATCCTGGCGGAGGCCCATTGTATAGTTATGATTCCTGAATGTATCCTGGAGGGCCTGCCCATGCACTTACATATCATCCACCATCACAAATGTTATCAAACCCTCCTCAAATGCAGTCATCAAAGTACCCCACCTCAGACGATACCCAGCACGGAGTGTCATGCATAGAGCACCCCAAGTATCCTGCTGTACACGCCCCTACATTACACCCACAAATACAGATTCAAGCAAATACATCAGCGTCCATATCCCAGACATGGCACACAAATCCTGATTGCCAAAAAAGACAGTAGCACAATACACAAGAATACGTGTTTTGGTGGGAACCCTTTTTTATTGCCAGGAACAAATATGTATCCCCAATAGGATAGCCCACAGAGAGCCCTGACTTGCCCAATCCTATCAATAATATCAGACCCAGAATAGGAACCCCAGTTAGGTGTGAGGATAGGTAACAAATAATTCAGCTTCATGGTTGACACCATAGCCACAATGTCCTGTATTAAAGAAGTTAAGTTCCCCCTTCAGGAAAAGCAATGGACATGAAGGGATACACTGGGGCTATATTGACTGTTGCTTTTACAGAAGATTTTCCCATTCATGTATGTACCCAAGTAACAGTGCCCCTGCTGTTGTTCTCAAAAGACTCACCAGTAAATTTGTTAGGGAGAGATCTCCTCAGTAAATTAAACATGATTATTGCATTCACAGAAGATGGTGTAGTGTGTTTGACTCTAGGAATTTAGCATGCTAGAGCTGTGGTGATCATGTAGGCATTGTATAGTGACAACACAATTCGAGGAATACCAGTGCATCCAGATTTGTTTTTATATGGTTTGTTGGTGCTGATGGGATGGTTGCCAGGGATAGCGGCAATGGCATGGAGGGTAGCAGTGGAATTTTTTTTTAGACCTGCAAGTCCACAGGAACACACCCAATGTGCTATACTTACATTAGAACTGGAAGCAGTGTCTGTTCAAACAAATACTGTGATGCTATTAAGCATTGATGAGGAAGGGAGAGAATGATGTGCACTGTTGTGCTTATACCCCACCCTACCTTTAAGAGAAGTAACAGATGAACAATTATTTGAGGACATGGAAAATTAATGAAAAATTATCTTTCAAATCTGTATCCCCTGTCAGGTAATGATACAGCACAGAGAAGTGCCCTGCACCACATTAATCCTTAGGCCAGCACCCCCATATACGCTATGCAGTGTTAATAAGGGAAAAAAAATAATGACAAACATTTTAAACGACACTTGAAGAACGACAAAAAGTTGAATTTCTTAGTAAAAGTATATATGGGGGTGTGGTAAGGGATTACAAGGGGTGGGAGTAGTTGGATGGAGGATAAAAAAGCTCTAGAAACAGGGGGCTGGGGGAGAATTCCCAAATAAAAAAAATAAAAAACATTTCACTTTTTTCATTATTCAGGTGTCATTTTAAATGTATGTCATTATTTAGGGTGCCGTTATAAACACATGGAACCACCAAATACGCAAGAAGACATGGCCAGAGTACCCAATGAGCCATCGGCAAGTAACCCCAGAATGCAACCTACTGAAGAGTATAGGGGCCATCCAAATAACACAAAAACCAGGTGTAGTGCTACCCAAAGTGTGACAGTATGCATTGTCCAAAGCAGCAAACAAGGGGGTTTATGACACCATTATAGCGCTGTGGTAACAAAACATAATTGTACCCTCTCAGTCCCCTTGTGACACAGTTATATGGCCTAAAAAGAAGGCAAAGGGGTCAAATAGGATGATCCAGGATCTAGGCCCATTAAACATTATAGAACAGGCAGACTTTCCTGTAGTACCCAACCTGACTATGATTTTGTGTAATTTACCTACACAATCCACTCACTTTACTATTATTGACTTGAATAATGCTTTCTTATCAATACAATGCATCCTGATTCTCAATACCTCCCCGTGTTTGCTTATCACAGGCAGCGATTTCAACACACAAGACTTCTTCAGGGATATTGTGAGTCCCCTACCATCATCAACAGAGTGTTACACATGGACGTACGCTACATCCATGCTCAGAGTAGCATTATACAGTATGCAGATAATCTCCTTGTATGTAGTATCACAGAACAGCAGTGTAAAGAAGATTCTGTTATCGATTGACTTTATTAGCAGAGAAGGCATACCAGGGGGCCAGAGGAAAATTGCAGTATTGTCAGAATGGAGTGGTGTAATTGGAACAACTGATATCGGCTGCAGGCAAAAAGGTTACCCAAAAAGGGCAGTGGCAGTCCAGAATACTTCTCAGCCCAGTACAGTGAAGGGGATGCAGCAGTTTTTGGGCTTGTATAACTACTGTAGAGGATATATCTTTGACTGCTCAAGTTAATATAAGAACTTGTTGCAAGGATTTAAAGAAGTGGAGAAGGTAAAAGGGTCCCTACATGGACAGGAGAAATTATTACTTGTTTCCAGGAACATAAAAATGATGTCAGTAAACCTTTAGTTCTAGCAAACCTGACTATGCAAGGGATTTTTTCTTGTTCTCTCACTACAATGGTGAAGTGATGATGTCAGTATTAATGCAGAAAAATGTTTTTGGGGCATGAGCCACTGGCATATTACAGTGGGATCATTGATTTCATGATGCAGGGCCAATTCCCATATGAGCAGGCATTGGCTGCAGCAGCCTTTGTGATTGAGAAGTCATCTACAATCACCTTGGGATGTTCAGTAATTGTTAATGTAGTGCATATTACTCTTACGACTCAAAGAGCCCCAGGATACAAGGTTAATTGTCCAATCCATTAATCCACATTGTGCAGTGTTGAACCATGAACTCTGACAATTTTATTGTAATCACTGTGAAGGAGGTGCATGACTGTGTGACTTATGAGGGTTCCTGATGATGCCCAAATTCAGGTAAGGGAAGACGCACTTGGTAAGACAGAAATGCTTTTGCTGATGGGTCATCAATCATAGATCAGGAGACAGGACAGTGACATACAGGAGCAGCAGTGGTATACCTTGTTGATGGCGAATATGATGTGCTAGTGAAAACGAGGTTGTCCACACACTAGTCGGAACAAGCAGCAGTATTATAGGCATGGGTTGAAGCATTAGAGGCGTCAATGGGGGTGTAGTAACAATTTATTCAGATTCTTCTTATGTTACATCAACAGTCCATTGTGGATCATGCAGGTGGAGTAGGAGAGAACTCTGAAGTTCTGATGGAAGCGCGGTACAGCATGCAACATTATTGGAAATATTGATAGACACATTGCCCAGCCCATCAGTCGTGGCAGTGGTTATGTGCGCCACCAAACACATTGCCCATGTTTTATTTCCCTTGGCATTGTAGCAGCGGATCAAGCTGCCAAACAAGCTACATATTTAGAACTTCCAGAGGTAAGTGCATGCCCTGAGGTAACTGTTCAGTATTTGCAGTTAACAGTCCCTTATACAGCACCAACTATTGCCCAGATAATTGAAATGTAAGGTCAAGCACTCCAGGAGGAAGAACTGATTTATAGGTGGAGCAGGGATGTTCTCTCTCTCCAAATGACCTTATTTGGAGACAAAATAATAGAGGTAAGGTTATAATGTCAAAGGAGTTGCTCATGGTTGCTCTGGCATAGCAGCACTAAACATCCAAACAGTATGTGGCTGCCGATATCAAGGAGGTCTGGTTTGTTGCCAATCTGCAGAAGCATGTTGACACATTTGTCACGAACTGCACTACGTGTCATCTTTACAGCACAAGACAGCTCTAGACTTTGTGTGGCACATTTCCCCAATTTTTTGGACCATTTCTGGAACTCCATATCAATTATCTGGATATGGTTAACAGGCGTAGTAACTACCATTATCGTATTGTTGTGTGTCAATTTCCACGCTGGATTTTTGGCTGGACCATGCCCACAGTCAGATGCTAAATCTGCAGCCATATTTTTAGTTTTCAAGGTATTGCCTCGATGGGGGTTGTCTGATAATAGACCACTTTTTTTCAATGAGTTGCTCCTAGAAATAGGTTCCCTATTAGGGATTACGCAGAAGCTGTGCTCTATATATCATCTACAAGCCAACAGTATAGTTGAGTGCCTGAACAGCCTCCTCAAATAAAAGCTATCTAAGATGTGCCACACTTTGGGGAAGAGGTGGCTCCACTGCCACCCTGTGGCTCTGTTCAGTCTGAGGAATCACTGAGCAAGTTACACCACCTCCCCCTTCACACAATAGTGATGGAGAGATGGCTACATACATTGCACACATATGCAAACACTGCACCAGACCCTCACAGAGCCTCACACTCCCAAAAACGTTTAAGAATCATCAGAGAATTAGAAACACCATCCACTCCCCCACTACCATGATCAAAGATGAGAGGTGGTGTATAAATATACAAAAGGCTATGCGATCCAAAATCCCCCCTCTACAGCCGAAAATAAAAAGAAAACAAGCCCTCATCACCACCCTCACCCCACTTCTCCATATGAACCACCAACTCTCATCCCACTTCCAATTTAGAGAAGACTCAGAAGGAGAAACTACCAACATCCTCAGAAAGCTCCAATCCTCCAGTAAAGGGGCCATCTGTCCCACTAACATTGTCAAAGACTGCTCAGAAGCCTGAACCCTGTTCATTACAAGATTCATAAATGCTTCCTTTTCAGCTAGCTAAGTGCCCTACAGCCTAAAAGAATGATGGGTTCTCCCCCAACTAAAAAACCCTTGCTTGATCCAGCAGTAAAGAATAACTACCGCCCCATCAATATAGTCCCGTTCCTACTAAAGATCCTGGACAGGGAAGCCTACGAGCAAATCCAAATCTTCCTAGAATCCAATCACATCCTTTGGGTGTGCCAATCAGGCTTCAAGCCAGGACATGGAACGGAATCAGCATTATTGGACTAGAAAAACCTACTCAATAACTTCTCAGATGACAGTAGGCCAGTCCGCCTACTCCTCCTGGATCTCACTGCTGCCTTTGACCTAGTGGATCACGAAACCCTCTGCCACCATCTTATGGCAGCCACCAACTTCTCCCAAGAGGCCACGACATGGGTACCCTCCTTCTTAGAAGTAAGGTCTATGAGGGTCTTCTTAGACACTGTCAGCGCTCTATTCTGTGCGGAGTACCACAAGGATGCTGTGTCTCCCTTTCCATCTAAAATATCTTCACCAAGCCCCTCTTTGACCTCCTGGACTCCTTTGGCATAGGATAAAGCAACTATGTAGATGACACCCATATCATCATCCCTCTGTCAGGCACTTACCATGCAGGCTCCCTCAACATCAACAAAATATACTCAGCCTGGATGGCCACGAACCACATATGCCACAATGATGACAAGATGGAAATCCTACTGCTAGGGTCACAGGCCACACTATAAAAAACATACCACCTAATTCTCAGCCTTCACCATAGATGCCATTCACATCCCTGTCCTAGCAGCTTTAAAAACCCTAGAGGTATATTTGGATACCTCGTTCTCCCTGAACAGACAAGTAAACGCTATCGCCTCTTCTGCTACATATACAGCCAAGCTCATCAATTCAACCAGACAATTTCTTACACCAACCAGCTGCCTCACCATCACCAGAGCAATCATCAGAGTGAGACATGACTATTGCAACATACTCCTCTCAGGAACATCTAAACATATTGCAGGTAATCCAAATCAATGCCCTACGTGCAGCACTCAGCAGCCACGAAGGAAGTGCATTGGCTCCCAATCTGAGAAAGAATCATCTTTAAAAGACTCTCCCTCATGCATAAATGTCTTGCCAACGCTGCCCCGGAATACCAGTCGAACAGAATTGTGCGATGCAAGTCCACCAGGCCGGTGAGGTCCTTCCACACTCACTGCTTGTTCGCTCCTATCTTCAGAAAAGTAATAGGAGGTAGCTCTAGCTTCCCATCATTGGCACCACACCACTGGAATGTCCTGCCCCCTGCCCTAAGGGCAGAGGAATCCTAGTGGCCCTTCTGCAAGGCCTTAAATACGTGGCTCTTTGCATAAGACGGTAAAGCTCATCTACCGAAATTACTGAACTTGTAGCGAGAGTTTCTTGCCTCGCATCCCAGCCTGTAATCTATGTGTGTAATTGGTTTCATCAACAGTGCTCCGATGCCCCAAAGCTTAGGGCGTTTAACACATGTATAAATAAAATACATTTAAACAATTAATTGGGGGAGGAGTTCAAAGAATATTTGAAAGATTTAACAAAATG
This sequence comes from Ambystoma mexicanum, assembly GCF_040938575.1. NCBI lineage: Eukaryota > Metazoa > Chordata > Amphibia > Caudata > Ambystomatidae > Ambystoma > Ambystoma mexicanum. The sequence continues at coordinate 100,951,355 of NC_090925.1, forward strand.
CATTGCCATAATCTCTACAAAGCTTGCTCCTAGAAGAGAAAACACAGCTGACATGCCCACAATCGATCCATCCTCCCGGCTGACTCCACAACTTTAGTTGGGAGTCAGGATCTATACTCCATCCTTCGTGAAGCGCTGAAATGAACGAAGATACCAAGGTCTATGCACTGTAGTGTATGCTACATCATCTGCAGTTTGGGTGAAGGAGTTGACGTACTGGGTGCATCTCTCTGATGTTGGTAAAGCACCCGGTAATATTATATTCTTTCTGTATATAAAGGGGGCGTACGGTAATCTGAGCTATATAACAATGAAAGTGAAAAGATAAATAGGGGATACGAAGTAGAAGGGAAACTAAAGAAGACCTTGCATATGATGCGTACAAGGGGGTTACTTTAGTTACTTAAGCAGATGTGCACTACCTCAACTTTGAAAACCTCAGGTACAATCATATGCATGAGGTGGGGAGACCGAGGTCAAATGCCCTGCCCTGCTCTTCTGCCTGCTCTTCATCACCTCGGAGCCTGCCATGCTCCCCCTATAAACCTCGCCTGGCGTCCCAGCCTCACTGGAACCCTCCTCACCATGCCGAGGTAAGCCCTGGCTTTGTGGACTTCTCAGTGCTTGATGCGCATTTCTGGGCTTTTTCATCTCTAATTTACCTAATTATATTTTCGGAACGACTATTGCAGAAACGCAATCACACTTCACGGAGAAATACCATTTCCTGGGCATTTCACTTTCTTCGGACACTGTGCATCTTCCTCCACGTGTTAGTTTTCGGCCTTCAAAGATGGCCGGGTTATTTGTCTCAGATTCTTTGTTATGTGGCCTGGCCCTGAGTCTCTCTCCCATTGGTTGGCCTGCAATGATAGGCCAATCAGCCAAACCGGGAGGCGGGACCCGGCACCAGACCGCGAAGGCCCACTCAAAGGTACGCTACTCAACCCCCTGTTTTTCTGTGATGTGTGCCACTTTCATGCCATGTCCTACACCTTTCCATCCCTCTCTTCCAGCCTCCTGATTGTACCCTATTTAAAGTTTTGCATATGTGCGGTTGCCTCCCTGCAACATGGGGTAGGCACCATGTTTATGCCCTCACAGGACTTTTGCATCTGTGTGTTGTTGCCACCCTGTAAAATGGGGTAGGCACCATGCGTATGCCCTCGCTGGACTTTTGCATTTGTGTGCTGCTACCACCCTGTTAGATGGGGTAGGCACCATGTTTATGCCCTCGCTGGACTTTTGCATCTGTTTGCTGCTGTCACCCTGCAACATGGGGTAGGTACCATGTTTATGCCTTTGCTGGACTTTTCCATCTGTGTGTTTATGCCATCACAAGACCTTTGCATCTGTGTGTTGTTGCGCCCTGTAAGATGGGGTAGGCACATTTTTATGCCCTTGCTGGACTTTTGCATCTGTGTGTTGTTGCCACACTGTAAAATGTGTAGGCACCATGTTTATGCCCTCGCAGGACTTTTGCATCTGTGTGTTGTTGCCACCCTGGAAGATGGGTAGGCACCATGTTTATGCCCTCACATGACTTTTGCATCTGTGTGTTGTTGCCACCCTGTAAAATGGGAAGGCACCATGTTTATTCCCTCACAAGACTTTTGCATCTTTGTGTTGTTGCGCCCTGTAAGATGGGGTAGGCACATTTTTATGCCCTTGTTGGACTTTAGTATCTTTGTGCTGCTGCCACCCTGCAACATAGGGTAGGCACCATGTGTATGCCCTTGCTGGACGTTTGCATCTGTGTGCTGTTGCCACGTGTAAAATGGGGTAGGCACCATGTTTATGCCCATTGCTTTGACACTGCATGTTCTTTGTTGCACCCTTATAACATGGGGACAGGCTCAACGATTGTGATCACTATTTATTTAGCTTTGCACATTGCGTACATTGTTTCACCCCTGTACGTCATATGATGTTGTAAGCCTTCTCTTATGCTTCCTATTCTGTAACCTGAAGCACTGTAACTAATCTAATAAGCTCAAGCACCGGGTTACCTAAGTGTTTTGTGCGCTACACAAATAAACATACAAACAAACAAATGAGAGCTGCTATTTTTGATCCTTGATACCTCATGCCTCTAGCGCGCTCAAGTTGTTTATTCCACAAGAAGCACCACTCTGTATAGCCCAGTGTCTAGTACATAATGGCCCAAGGTAGGGTATATAGTCTGTTTAAAGGGCATGTTGTTCTGGTGACCACAATGAGCATAGATGAAAGCGAGTGTGCCGACAATAAGTAACAAGCTCATGTCAAATAAGGCCGTTTCTAAAGCTGGAAGGGGTGTTGTATTCCAATCAGAGATGGATGCCTGGAGAAGTAAGCTGCACAGAGGGGGTTTTTCTGAGGTTCTCAGAAAACATTGTGACAAAGGTTAACCAGAAGTGTTTGAATAGTTGGACAATGCATGTTTCAAAACTCACCTGGATGGAAGCAAGTGAAAAACCAGCTACGGTTCAGGCGCAGACACAGTTTCCATTCTGTTTTAGAGGAAATGGCACTGTATCCATAGGGGCACATTCACATTGTAGCAAGACTGTTTCCTGACTCGCATCACTGCTGCCCTAATGCCCTATTTGTACTGTTTATCACATCAGTCAAGTTCACATTGCGGAACATTTCTGAAAACATCTCAATGTCAATCACCCCATGACTGTGTACAAGGAAACAGGTAACTAGCCTTCATTTCCATCACTGTAATTGCACCCAGTGGCCCAACGGGGGCCCCGCAGCCGCCCCGGTGCGGGGGCCCCATGACAGCACATGTCCTGGGAGGAGGCCCCAATTGGAGAAAAAAAATTAAAAATATATTTAAAAAAAAATATATATATATATTCGTTTTTCTTTTTTAATTCACTCTGCATTCATAAAGAAATTATTTCTGTAACGGAAGTAATATCTTTATTAAGGCAGAGTGTCTACAAAAATAAACTTTCTTTTTTAAGTCTGAAGGCTCCCCCAGCCCATGGCATGGAAAACCCTATCCTGGAGGTCTCCATGTCATGGGGGGGGGAGGGGAGGAGCCCTATGACTTCAAAAATAAATAGTTTATTTTTGAAGTTACTCTGCCTTCACAAAGAAATTATTTCCGTTATGCTTCAGTCCTTAACGGAAATAATTTCTTTATGAAGTCATAGTTATTTCAAAAAGAAACAATTTCTTTTTGAAGTAATAGGGCTCCCCTCAACCCCATGACATGTGCGTGTGTGAGTGTATGGTGATAGGGCGCACACTTAAATGTATAGGTGGCTGCCTGAACCAGTGTATTGTGAAATGGTGCACACTTAAATGTACGGGTGGCTGCCTGGGTGTGCCTGTATGGTGAAAGGTTGCACACTTAAATGTATAGGTGGCTGCCTGTGTGAGTGTATGGTGAAAGGTTGCACACTTAAATGTATAGGTGGCTGCCTGTGTGAGTGTATGGTGAAAGGGTGCACACTTAAATGTACGGGTGGCTACCTGGGTGTGCCTGTATGGTGAAAGGGTGCACACTTAAATGTATGGATGGATGGCTGCCTGGGTGTAGCTGTATGGTGAAAGAGTACACACTTAAATGTATGGATGACTGGGTGTGCGTGTGTGTATTTGGTGAATGGTGTGTGTGTTTGTGTTCAGGGGTGCAACAAAACCTACATTTCGGGGGAGGCTAACCCTTCAAATGTTGGGAGAGGTGCTAACTTCATGGGCGGTGGGGGAGGGGCAAACTTATTTGTGAGGGGCATCTCATTTCTTTACGCATTTTAATGACAATATTCTAGTGTTGCTTCAATGTTACCAGGAGTTAACTCCCTCCTTTAAGGTCAAAAGCACCCACTGTTAAGGAGAATTCTCCAGAATGGCTAATTTCCCTTACCTATAGAGTCCCTCAGCAGCTTTGCTGGATTTCTAGTATTTATTTCTTTCACCTGGTAAGAGTGCGAGCTTTTTCCCCCACTCTTACATGTGTTTTGCTGTGTGTGTTTAACATTTTCTTGTGTTCATAGACTGTGGAGCCTCACCTACTCCATAGGCATCATCTTTTTACTGTGTGTTACACAGCACCTTCAGTGCAGTGACACAGGGTTGTCTTTTAGACTTCCCAACGCAGACTCCATTTTCTGGGAATGACTACTGTCTCCCAGAGCATGTAAAGTTGCCATTGACTTTATTAGTCTCTTTTAAAACTCACAGACCCAGTACAAACTATCTTACATAGAGTTCTGGAAAGGGTTAATACTTATCCCTTTTTGTCTGTTTCTCTTGGAACATTGTTTTGTTCCCTTTTCATTAAGACTTGGCTGGTGGCAGTGGTAACTACCCTATTTTTCCTACTGCGGTTATCTTAAATAGCCCGGTATTGTTTTAGGCTATCTTGGTAGCCTCGAACTTAAACCCGCTGGACCATATACATTTTTATACGGTTCAGGCTGGTTTTATTCGCCATGCACTGAAGCTCTCCCTAGGTGCCTGTATGTCAGAGGTGGACAGGGTGTGAGGAAGGGGTTTAGGACTCCCTGTACATGGTCTCCTTGGAGACCCATGTCACACTCTGATATGATTGGCTGTGTTGATTGTCCCGGTGGGACAGCCAACCTGCTGTGTGATTGACAGCCAGGCTGTGTGAATGGGGAAAACTTCATAAAAATCAGGTCTGTGGGGCTGGAAAGGCAGAGTCACCACTGGATCGAGAGATCTGACGTGAAGCTGACAGAAGAGGACCTCTACCACGACTGAACCTCCCAGTGAAGCCCTGCTGCGGGTCAGAATCTTCAAACTTCGGCGACAGGGAAGATCTACAAGGAATCTTCTCCCCTTGAACCGCTGGGAACAACCAGTTCGCCAAACTGCACGCCAGGCCTCCCTTCTCTGGTCGAATTTGCTGTACAGAGCTACAGTGAACCGGATAACCAGGAGGAACGGACCCTGCTTGCGTTTTAAGGAGCACACCTTTTATTTGTCGCTTTGCTCTGCTGCTGGTTTCTTCCTTGGGCAGTACAGGACCCTCCAGTCTTCCTCCTTCTTTTCATTCCGACAGTCGCTTCAGGAACCGTGAGCATGCAGGACCTGCCAGGAACGTCTGCCTCAGCTACAGCATTCTTCTGCTCTAAAGGTACTGCGCTAACCTGGATGTTCGTTTCGTCCAGCCGCAATGAAAGTGTGTGAAATCTTTCGCCAATCCGAGGGCTTGTCCTTCTCTATTCTTTAAAGTAACTTTTTGTCTGACCAACTTTGTTCTGAACTCTTGGAAAAGGCTTAACCGCAAACTGCCTTGAACTGTGTTATCCTTTGCAAAGACTTTGGCCCATTGACTTTGGGCCAGGCCCCTTTAATTTGATTTCCTCACTGTAGTTCCTTTTTTCTAGATTGCCCTGCTTACTTACTTGTTGGTGCTGCTCAATTTCTGTCTAACTTTGTCTTTCCCTCCTTTTTAAATTCCTGGAGTGCCATTTTGCTCACACTTCATTTTCAGCCTAACTTGTCCAGAATCTATTGGGTGCGGTGTAGTGTATTAGAAACGTGACTTTTCAACTGCTTGATAATAGTGCAATGTTTAATAACTGATGTGTAAATACATGTATATTCTTTTACTTAGAAACCTTGAGTCAGTGATTGTTTGAATCATAGTAATTTCTGTCCTTTTTGTAACTATTGATACTGCTCACTTTACTCTTGAGATAAGTCTGGCTGCTCAGCCATCGCTACCACTTTACTGTGTAGTACAGGCTTGTGCCAAAGGTGAATTTGTACTGTCACTTGTAGTCCTCATTGTGTGTGGTGTTTCCAAAGAGTACTGCATATAATTCCGCCTAACACCCCCTTATGGACTGCTGTGTGAATGAGTGGTCTCCTGTTCCCTCTCTACCCTTCCAATGACTCCCCTGGCATGCAAATACTAAACGCACATCGCAATTTCAATTTCCTAATAAATGTGGCATTTGAATGCAGGTACTAACAGTCAAATGCTTTATGTTAATAATTGCTGTGCTCTTTTAACTGCTCTGTAGGTCAGCCAGCTCCAGTCAACATAGCCGAAAGTTTTAGGGGGGAGTGCTGAATCCCAGTCTCCTCAATGGTGTTGCACCGCTACTTGTGTTTAATTCCTTGATTACGTATTGGTAATATTCAATACTCCAAGCCCTATTCTTTCACGTCCCAGTACTTGTGTATGAGGCAGTACTTCTGTATGAGGCACACTGACTCATGCAAAAGTACTTGGGTGAGGTAGATGGAGGTAATGCCTGACTTAGTTACCTGTAATCTTCATTACTCCTAGTGCCACTCTTCCTCATCCCAGTACGTACCTATGAGGTAAGGAGCCTCATATGTAGGCTCTGGGACAAGGAAGAGGGATGTAGAGGTAATTCTTGGCCAAGGAGATGATTCCGGAGGTTGTGGTATGGGTGGGTGGGAGAGGGGTTGTGTGTGGGGGGGGCATATTGTGTGACAAATCATAATGGTTGTCCATGTCCAGGCTAAGCAGGCATGATGTGTGGTATTAGTGGCTACAGAGGCATTTTGGTGCAGCCAGTATAGTCATTCCTCAATTTGGTATGGCTTTTTTAACTGGGGTTTCTGATAAACCAGTCCTGCTAAGTGTAATTACCTGGCTAGACTGTCATTTGGGTGCTGCCAGTCTAGCTGTTTCTTACTGCAGCATTGTATATTTTTCAGGGCATCTGTGATAAAATGATATGATATAAGTAATTTATTACGCGCCTGTACACAAGTATTTCTAGGCGCGACAAGACAAGGAAGGGAAGAGAGAGGGAGGACAAGACAAACATTCTTACTAGGCCTTGTGTCATTCAGATCGTGCAAGTGCGAGCACGACAAGTGCAAGTGGAAAGGGAGGGGGGAAGTGCAAGGGAGAAGGGAGGGAAAAACAGGGCAGCAATGCTCTGAGTAAGTGAAGCCAGGGCAGCATGGCTCTGGGTAGTGCAAGGAGAAAAAGGGACTGTAGGGTTACAGTTACAGCCCTTAAGTGTGTGGTAGGCCCAACGCCAGTGCAAGGGTGACTGATCAAGAATGAGCCTGTTACCCAGTGAGATTCTAAGGGTAGCCAAGCAACCAGTCGGTACACCAGACAGGTAGATCAGGTAGGCCAGCAGTGGAGGGAGAGAGAGAAAGCAGAGGAGAAAAGGAATCTTTTGAGCTGCTTCCAGAACTTCAGGTGGTCCAGCTCAAGTTTGAGAGGGGCAGGGAGGCCATTCCAGAGGGAGGCACCTGCAGAGGAGAGAGATCTACCCCCCACTCTCTGCTTGGAGAAGAGTCTAACCCTTAGAGAGTTGAAGGTATCTGAACAAAGGGCTCAAGAAGGAAGGTATGTAGTGCAGGACCCGGGCCCAGAAAGCCTTGTGGACAATGCAAAGGGTCTTGAACTTGATCCTTGCAGCAACCGGGAGCCAGTGGAGACATTTCAGGGCTGGAGAGATACGATCCCTGGGCTTGAGGCCAAGGATAAGTCTTGCAGTCCTGTTCTGGATTAGTTGCAGAGGGCAGAGAGTAGAGGAAGGCAGATTGAGAAAGAGGCTATTGCAGTAGTCCACCCTACAGAGAACCAGGGCTCTGGAGAAAGTGAGCTTCTGAGGGAAAGTGAGAAAGGGAAGAGTCCCTTTGAGGAGGAGCAGCTGGTAGTGGGACTTCTTGGTGACATCCGAGATGTGAGGAGAGAAAGAGAGAGTGGAGTCAAAGATGACACAGAGATTTTTTGCCTCACAGGAAGGCAAAGGAAGAGGGCCCAAGGTGGGTGAGAGAGGGACAGCAGGGGCTGGGCTCCCAATGAGAAGGATCTCCGTCTTTCTGGCATTAAGGCAGAGATCATTGGAGGCACACCACTCCTGGATCATGGATAGAAAGTCAGGAATGAGCGAGAGAGGAGAGGAGTCTGAGAGCAGCCTGAAGTAAAGCGGAGTGTCATCCTCATAACAGTGAAAGTTAAGTTAAAGGAGAAAGTAGAGATCAGCTGGGCCAAAGGGGCCAAGTAGAGGTTGAAAAACCAGGGTGAGAGGATGGAGCCGTGGGGAACTCCACAGGTATAAAGAGATGTGGTGAAGAGAAAGGGACCAAGTTGGACCTGGGAGGGGCGATCCAAGAGGAGGTCAGCTGCTCAACGGCCTGATCCGTGATGCCCAGGTTCTCATGGAGTCAATTGATCAGGATGGCATGTCCGTGTCAAACGCAGAGGAAAGATCAAGGAGCATGAGGACAGAAGGAAAACTGGAATCAAGGTGAGAGAGCACATCTTCACAGATGTTCAGGAGAGCAGTTTCCACTCTGAAGTCAGACTGATGGAGTGGGTGCACACAGGAGTGCTTAAGGGGAGATGGGAACATTCCAGTGGCGGAGAGGGAATACAGAAATTGGCCAAGGCTGGAGCGGGGGTATCAATATGGTCTTTGATGGTTCTGGAGGAGTAGGGGAGCACCTCTTTGGATGACACTTTCATAGATTGGACTTGTCTAGGAACCTCATCAGGTGTTGTCAGAGAGAAAGAGGAGAAAGGAGGAAGAGAGGTAGAGATGGTCAAAGGGGGGCTGAGAGCGTAAGAGGGAGAGGAAAAGGAGATGATGGGCAGGATGTCCTGAGTTTTAGCAGAGAAGTGAGAGAACAGAGCCACGCAGAGGGCCTGGGAGGGAACAGGAGAGGTAACGACGGCAACAGGATTGACCATTTCCTTGCAGATTTAAAGGAGTTTGGTCGTGTTGTTAGAGGCCGCATAGACCTGGGCTTGAATGTGGGTTCCCTTCTTGATGAGTGTTATTGCTCCGACTGGCATTCTGGTGCTACCAGTCTAGGTATGTCTAAATGTGGCCTGGCATGCTTTAGTGTAATGTTATTACGTGTCTACACTGCTCTACATTGTGCAGCCAGTTAGACATGTTTTCATTGAGGCATGGCATTTCTAATAGCAAAGCATTAATGTTCCTGTGCACTGTTGGTGACTTGCATGTATTGGATTGGTGTTACCCTATGAAACAATTCCAAACACTCTGGCTTTTTAGCCAATTATTCTCAGAAAGTGTGCTGTATATTGCATTAAAACACATATTTGTATCTTTCTCCTAGTGAAGTGTGCAGCATATCCCTTCAGCAGCACGTTCGTGCGTATTGCACAAGCGTGATAATCTAAGCTGGCCCAGAGTGTGGCGCGACCCGTGATTTGTTGCCACTGATTGCGCCATAGCACCACACTCCTTACAAATGTCTTTGTGTTTATCTTACTAACAAATACATACGTATTGTTTAAGAAAACACATATAGGAGTTTTGTTTATCATTTGAAGACACACTATAAAATCAAATAATGAAAAATGCAGAAATAAATGAAGAGTATCTGCATCAACGTACATGTGACAAGTGTTTTACTTTCTGGAGCAAATTACATGTTCTTCTTTGTATGTAACATCCCAGTGAGAGATGGCACGTAGCACCACAACACTGGATGTGTGATTTAAATATTCTGATGATTGTACATGGCAGCAAATTATTTGAATGTCTTTTGTTTGACATTGCAATGTTTCATTGTGTGAAGTTGTGTATACAATTACAGAAACATTGCTATTATAGCCGTATAGGCCAAGGGAAGGTTCATTTTCACAAGATAATGACCCACCAACAGGCTATGGTCTGGCAAAGCAGAGGGCCATAAGTTGAAGGAGGGCCATTATCTCAATCGATAATGACTCCTCTCGAGGTCTATCAGGCTATTAGCACATAGTGCATACTAGTGGGCTCGAAAGACATGTATAGTGGCCATAGCTCTAGGACGTGGACACATAGCGTGTCCAAAAGAAATATATTGTGAGAACATGTGCAGTGGTCCAATAGTGTTTTAAAATATACAGTTAGCATAGCCGAAGGGAGCACTCTGAGTTAAGCTGGTCAGGAACTTCACACATCCCCTGAATTTCATGGGTTTTGTTGCGTTAAATCTGCTATACGAAGTCAACACAATGGCAGAAGACTGCCACAAAAGTACTGGAAGCTCCAGGTACATCTCTATAGAGAAGAGTATGAATGATATGATATGATATGATAGTTTATTTATATAGCGCCTATACACAATGTGTTTCAAAGCGCTTCAAGGCAAGGGAGGGAACAAGGGAAAATACAACCACATTCTTACAGGCCATGATCAGTAAGGATGTGAAATTGACTAGCATACTCTGCGTGACGACATTTCAGATAGTGCAAGAGCTAAGACATAGATAAGGAAGGGAGGGGGAGAGTGGGATGGAAATGGAAATAGACAGGCGACTACCGTACTAGGCCTGACGACATTTCTGGTAGAGCCAGAGAAAAACAAAAGGTGGGGAGAGGGGTGCAGAATGGGAGGGGAGGAACAAAACAAGCGACTATTATACTAAGCCTGACGACATTTCAGATAGTGCTGGAGGGGTGGAGGGGAGGAAAAAAACAGTAATGGGTGGGTGTAGGAAACAGACGAGGTTGCTATCATATTAGGTCCAGGGACAATTCTGATAGAGTGAGTGCATAGAAGAAAGTAAGGGGAGGAGATAGGAAAAGGGAGAAGGGAAAGGAGGAGAGAAATGAATGAATTGTGACTTGTGAATCAGAATGTCCCATGGTACTTATGGGCAAGGCACAGCTCCTCTCCATGCAAGTGTCATGTCTCAATGGCATGTCATTCCATATCAGGGAATGAGGTCATCATTGAAAATGTAATGGAAGGAAGGCTACATCAGCATTCCAGAGAAGGAAGAAATGCATCAAAGAATCAGCATTATCGGTGGGTCAGAAGAGAGGTGGGTGGGTGGAACAAGGAGAGTATATACCTAGGTGTTATTAATTGGAGATGTCAACGCTAAATTGGCCCTAAATAGAAATACCCCACAAGATTATTGGTAGAGGAACTGTGTGTAGTCCCTGAGAGAGGTGTAAGGGGGGCTTTTTCTGCAATGGGCAGCTTAATGAATCTATTTATGAATAATTATCTATCTGTAGAATTGAATGGTAGATGCTGAAAGGGTTTAAAATCCAAGAACGTCCAGAGAGCGGCCATAACCCATTAATCCTAAACTGGCAGCAGGGGGTATATTGAATTTAGTAATCCTGAAACTATGACGCAGCTTTTGCCCATGTAGAGATTTGAGCATCATGAAATGATATCTTCGCTGCAAAGCGAGGAAACTCTAGCTCGGCCTAACAATCTGTTGAAGGCCCAATGCTACGTATTTCACTCAACCTTTGTTGCACATTTATAATAAAGTCAATAGAGGCTGTAATAATGGTTCCTCTAAACCTATTAGTAATACGGCTAATTCCCCATGGTTTGACAAAGAATGCCGTATTGCCACAAGGAATCTCCACCTGGCCTCTTTGCACGAGTCTACCTATCCTGCAAATCTGCAGTATCTTTTGTCAGGTTATAGACATTTGTCAAAGGAAAATAAAACACATTTATACATCTGCAATAGGACCTGTTAGATAGGTCTGTTAGGGAAAACCAGCAAAAAAGTTGTTGGGGCATGGTAAAAAGATGTTTTGTAGGAGTTACTGAGGCAGCTGAAGACCAAATATCTTCAAGACCGTGGATTGCGCATTAAAATTACATTTCTTTTATTAAAGAGGGCCAACGGAAGGATAGGTTGCTGCCGGATAGGGAAACACAACCTGGCCTTTTTTTCATTCTGGCTGAAATAGAGGCACAAATAAGGGGTTTAAAGAATGGAAAAGTGGCAGGCCCAGACGGACTGAGACCTGAAATTTGTAGCGCCTCCGTGGACTGGTGGGCGCTGGTTCTCCTCAAAGTTTTAAACTCTATTGCTGATATCCTTCTGTTGCTGCAATCATGGAGAGTGAGCCTAATGAATTCCCATTTTTAAAAAGTTAATGTAAAGGACCCCCACTGCTATCGTCCATTCGCTCTGCTGGATGCCACAAGTATGATATTTGCAGGTTGTCTGGCTCAGAGTTTGGAAGAAAGGGTACAGGATGGTAAGATAATCCCAGATATACAAGCAGGGGTCCGAACAGGTTTCTCAACCATACATCAGTGTTGGTCGAGAAATACCTTTGTAGAAGGAAGGGTCGATTGTACATCGCCTTCCTAGACCTTGCTAAAGCCTGCGACTCAGTAGATCAAATACAAATGTGGGAAAAGCTTAGAGGGTTTGGGGTTCCGTTAAGGCTTCTCCAGCTAACCATGCAGCTCTATAGTAATACTTCAGCAAGGGTTACATGTGCATCAAATTATAACTATTCAGATAATTGTATGACTAATATGGGTGTAAAACAAGGCCACTCACTGGCCCCCTTATTGTTCATCCTCTTCCTCTATGATATTAATCCACATCTAACAACCCAGGGCCTTATTCCGCCCATTTCAAATGGAGAGAAGTTCAGCGTCTTATTATATGCAGATGATACAGTGCTGTTCGATATTACACCAGGCGGCCTGCAGAGGAATTTAGATTATGCTAATCAATATATTAAAGACCTAGGACGTCAGCTGAACTTCTCTAAATCTAAAATACTAGTGTTGTGCAAGAAGAAAACAGCGTTTACATGGCATCTGAATGAATAATTACTTGAGGCGGTGGACAAATACAAATATTTGGGTCTTCTGTTTTTGGAAAGTGGGGGCTGGAATAATGACATAAAGATAGTAAGAAAGGAAGCATCAAGGGACCCAAAGGGCCTGCTTTGTTTCTATTATAATTTTGGTTGGAAAGGACTGGATACGAGTCTCCAGGTGTTAGGCTCCAAAGTCAATGCCACTATTCTGTATGGAGCAGAGATTTGGGGTGCAGCTCAATGCGGGACTACGTATGTAATGATGAATAGTGGGTTTGCAGAACTTTACAGGTCTGCCTAATAGAACACCAGGGGCTGCACTAAAAAATGTACTTTCTTTAGTAAGCTTAGTTCTACAAAGTCAAACAAATGTTCGAGAATTCTTTCTGAATGTGCAACTGTCTCCTCCACAAAACACGAACATGACTGCTGCAGAATGTGTCTCAGTGCTAAATTCTGATTATGGAATAAAGAGTTGGTACAATTCTGGAATCTGTTTAATGAAGGTGTGGAAGCTGGGAGATGTAAAAGCACAGGGCAAATGATCCTGCACTCAGCGTAGCCGTCTGCTTAAGGAGAGAGAATCAGAAAAGGAGTATAGCGATCTTCATGAAAGAATCACATTTTTAAATTCATTGTAACATTATACTCCATTGCCAAGATGCATGGGTGTGGCCCCTGCTGTGCTTGTGATCAAGTCCCCCGATTCCTAGAGACTTGTTCTTTTAACCAGACTAAATATGCTACCTTTAAGATCAAGAACACTGTGGTTGGTTAGAGAAAAAGTCTGTCCCTGCGATTTGGGTCAAGTCGAAGATATATGGCATTTTTTATTAGACTGTGCCATTTTGATAACTTTAAGAAAACAGTGGTTAAGGCCTGCTTTCATTAAAAATCGATCACTGACACACATGGATACTCTGAATTATATTGTAGATTGTGATGATGTGACATTTTTAACAGACCTAGCTCATTACACTAAGAATGATTGTCATTAGCACTAACAGGTGATGGTTTTTAACCTATGTCAATGTGTTCTTATGTATTTCTATCTCCAGGCAACTTGCTTTGTATTATTGGCTGAGGATGTGGAATTGTGTATTTATTTATGTCATGTGTTTGCACGTGTTTTAATGGATTTTATATCCAAACAGAGCTTTTATATCTCTACACAGGCCAGACTGCAGGTGAAAGTCCATCCATTTAGAAAGGAACATGCATGTCATTAGATTGCTGAAGATACTATTTACATTTGTTTTTTAAACTTCAAGCAGGCGCTATAACCTATATGGCTGTAAATTACACCTACAATCTCACACATGGCCAACCTTAAATGGGATGCATGGTCAAGTTTAAAGTAAAGCCTTGAGAAAGTGACTTGCAGCGAGAAACAGGTATCAGATGGTTTTGGCACAAATGACCACACAGCGGCACACCGTGATGACAAATGTCACCCCCCACACCTCTCACCCACAGATGATCGCACATCACCCTTCATCTCTCCAGGACCCTCTCCCACTGCTCAGACTTTCAACCTTGGGAGGCCACAACAACCACAATACCTGCTAATCACGGTAGACCTAGAAAAACGACACTGAAGATGAACTCCATCCAAGTGTGTGGTATGTATACCTTGCCCCATATCTGTGAACACAGGGTGCAGGCATGGCCACCCATCCATGCACTCTAGAATACAGGTATGGCTATGCTATTCCGGTCTAGCAGCTCTCATGGCCATACACACTGAAAATCCTGATGCACCGCTGCCATTAGTATACAGCGAAAACATGGGCACACATCGAGTCTCTGGCATTACCACTCAATCCTAAACCACCAACAGCACCTGCCCACGTGCCTGATTTCTGGGCTGCTTATTGGAGCCCAGCCAGCCCACTTAATTCCTAACCTGGCGAAATTAACACACTCATCTTTAAATTAACTCTTTAATTTAAAGAGTTAATTTAAAGATGACACAATGGTCACCAAGGGCGTTCCAACCACAACGCGCATTGAGTCTGGGGAAAGGGCGCTATATAAATGATGAATACAGTGCAATAATTAAGCACATATTACTCTTTTGCTTAAATCTGTTTTGAGGGATTGGACGAAATTGGATTTTAGCAAAATTACAAGTAGAATAATGAACATGGAGTGCAAAGCCCAAGGATTACAAACGAAATGTGAGATATAGCTGCATATGAAAAGAATATAAAAGGAAACAAGCTAGAGATGAGGGTCATTAAGAGCAATGATAAGAACACTACTGCCCAAGCCAATGAAAGGAACATAACAAGGAACAAACGGTGTAGGAGGCAAGACAAGTGTAAACAAATATAAGAACTGATTCACATTCACCGAGAAAATGGTGTGTGTTTATTGACAGTCAACTAGAAATTGATGTATTCTTTTTAGATAGAAAAAACACGAACACTTTTTCTCATGCCTCCCTTACCCCTCAATCATGCAATACCTTTACATGGCTTGTGTTTTTGATTTCAGGCCAAAGACAAATTCCAAGAAAGCAGCATTGGTGGAGAAATGGATGGCGACAATAGGAGCTCTGCTGACATGTTTTGGCTTGTTGGGTTTTCTGATTTTCCACAGATTAAAGCCTCTCTCTTTGTTGTATTTGTACTGTTGTACTTGCTTACTCTGGTTGGGAATAGTCTAGTCATGGCAATTATTTGTTTCAACCCAGGTCTGCACACTCCTATGTATTTTTTCATCACAAATTTGGCATTCATAGACATCTGTTACACAACAATCGTGTTCCCACAAATGCTCGTCCACTTCTTTCAGGATTATGCAATGATTTCTCTCACTGGATGCCTGCTGCAAATGTATTTTTTTATGGCAGTGGTGTCCTCAGAATTCCTTCTGCTCGCAGTCATGGCTTTTGATCGCTATGCGGCCATCTGCAATCCCTTGCGGTACATGTCCATCATGAATAAAACTGTCTGCATCACGCTGGCTTCTGGAACTTTGGTAGTTGGTTTCATAGACCCACTAACACACATCATCCTGCTTTCCAGGCTCTCGTACTGTGAGTCCCACAAAATCGATCATTTCTTCTGTGATGTGACAGCCCTGATGAAGCTCTCTTGCACCAGCACTCAGACTATTGAGGCAATAAGCTACACTCTCGGTGCTACAGTGGGAATGCCGTCATTCACTTTAATCATAACATCTTACACCAAGATCATCTCATCCATCCTGAAAATGAAGTCTAATGTAGGGAGAGAAAAGGCATTCTCGACTTGTGGCTCCCACCTGACTGTTGTTATTTTATTCTCTGCAGCGATTTTGTCTACATATATGCGACCAACATCTACATATTCAATGAGAGAAAACAAAATAACATCCTTGACATACACTGCTATTACTCCTCTGTGTAACCCAATCATATACAGTCTGAAAAATGGTGATTTTAAAAATGCCCTGAAGAAGGTGAAGCATGTAACATAAAATCAAATATGTTAACACGGTCTATCACTGTTTACTGGTAATACTTAAATAATTGTTTTCCAACATTTTCCAAACGGTCTGAGCCTTAAGTGCAATGTTGGCTTCAAAATGAAGGTTTGTTGCAATAGTTAATTTGAAAATACATTTGATGATTTCTAACTCTGTGTGATGTAAAAGAATACATGTGGACTCAACAATAACCTGGCCATCAGAATATTCACAGGATAACATGAATTTGGTAGAGAAACACATATGAAAATAGACATACATAAAAACAAGAAAACGATATATGATTAATTTCACATGTTAGGATGAGCGTGTTCCAAATGAAACACATTAGTCATGCCATACATTTTCCAATTTGCCCTCTAAAATATCTATGTGGTGCAGAGGTCTTTCAGCATGGATTTGATGTGGTACCATCCACACTAATAAGTGAATGTCAGGCACATGCACCGTTGCAGACAAAGCGTTACAACGTTTGGATCAATACGCATCCATTCACATAGCAAAAATTAGTGTCATTGACTTTGACTTAACTTATGATATGTTCATCTTGGAAAACTGTCCACGCAAAGATGTTCACAGTTTGTTTCCCAGTTTGAATAACGTATTTTCCACCCTTTACTTCTCAGAAGTTTGACTCCAACAGTAATGAAAGCATTTTTGGCCTTTCTGGATATTGATACGTACAAAAGGGCATGCAGATATTTCTTGGCACCTGGGGACAAGTCCTAAAGAAAATATGTGGGGGGGGCGCGTATTACCATACCAATTGAATGTGGCATCACCAGAAATTAGCATGTTAAGGTGACCTCTGAAAAAAGTGGGGGGACTCCATCCACCCGCATGCACCATCGACTTGAGCCATGCTTGGCACACCTATGTTCAATGGACATACCCATACATTGTTGGTTGGACGCTATCAAATATTGTAAAATATTATATTATATATTTATGGGATTACTCATAAATACAGGGTTAATTGGATCAGGTATTGAGAGCTGGATTATGGATCTAAGTGTGTTGCATTGTCATTCTTGATACAAGTCTTTAAGAGAAAGCACATTTTGTAATCCACAATTGTATTTAGAGAGATTGAGAGAGTTGTGACCCCGTACATTGAAGTTATTAGTAACAAGGGCATCTTGGGAGAAATATAAAGAGATCCTTCCAGGATATGAATATTCATTGGATGCAATGCAAAGTGTTCCTTAGGATACATAGAGCTGCAGACCATGATAATGGGAGCGGTGCAAAATATACATACTTAACACAACATGACATAGCATATAGTAAGTTTATTCAGGGATTTTCAGATTCTGAGAGATTCTGGAGCCATGCATTATCTGTAGAGGTCACTGGAAGGCTAAGGATCTTTGGTATGAAGATGGACAACAGTGGCAACAGTGTAGATGAGCAATGCTCGGAACCAGGCCTGGTTTGTTTGCTCTGTACAAACACATTGTCAAATAGTTCAGATTCACCACTAATTTTGGTCCTGCAGGTGGTGACTTCAGAATAGTTAGGTTAAGCGCCCAAGGCAATGCTGCGTGAATTTCTCTTCTTTTAACTTACATGCTGACATAACATCATAGCTAAGGATATTAGTTCTCTAACCCCCTGCTGTCTAACTGGTTCCTGTTGTGCTGTATACCTGAGTCGTCCTGATACTGTTTGCCGAAGATACTTGAAGTGTGGAAATAGTTCTGAAGTGCTGTAGTCCAGCATGATGTCATGGCTCCAGAGGCGTTGTGAGAAACAATAGAACTTGATGTATTCCATCCTGGCTGCTATGTCATACCTTCATTTTATTTTTTGGCATACACCTTGTTAAAATATGCATGTTACATTTGAAAATAGGAAAGTAACAGGAACATGAGTACACATATGATATAGTAAAACCAATTGAAAGAAAATCAAATCGAGACATTCATTAATAATAACAAAGCACGATTCATAGAATTGCTGCTGAATTTGTGTGGGTTAACATTGTGCCCCTCATCATGCCTTAATCGGTTGGTCTTGCAAAACATATTCCTTAGCAACTTTTTATTGAGGCACGCTTCCGTACTCTCCTCCTTCGCCTCCCACCCCTCCTACATACCTTTAAAAAATCAGGTATGCATACATGGGCCAGGAGGATAGCTCAGGGGCAACACATGTTTCTTGGAATCAATGCTTAGAGGCTGAACTCTGGCATTAAATGCAATATAACAATATATATTGAAACCCTAACCTGCCCCCCCCCACTTTCAATCACTCCATTTCTTATTGGACCACTGTTCACAGCTGAAATCTTTTTTTTTTCCAAAAGGGGATGCATAGGGCTTTTTCAGCAATGCAAGGTCAATATCTGGTATTTACATTAGCAACCTGTAGCAAAACATGAGGATGCCATGCATCGAACAAGTTATCTGTTTCACATATGTTTCATTGTTGCTATTGTGTATAAGCCTCAACACAAACTACATGTATGACTCCAGTCTACCCAGTTTTGGTGGGAGATGTAAATGGTATTGACACTGTTTGAAGGTTTCCCAAAATGCCAAATACATCTAGTAAGACGTTGCTGTGGCATGAATTAACATGATAGCACCCTTTCATCCCAGAAGTAAGAGATATGTCAACACATTCTCAAGGAAACCACTCTCAAGGCCATGTTCTCAGTGCTACCTCCCCAATTTACATCAGTTGTGCAGTACTGGATTTTGTACCACATCGGTAATCTGGAGGGTCATGTAGCATTCTGAAACTACACCATTCTTATGTAAAACTGAATCACCTTTGCTTTGCAGTCTAATGATAATAATAATAATAATAATAATAATAATAATAATAATAAGAAGAAGAAGAAGAAGAAGAAGAAGAAGAAGAAGAAGAGGAAGAAGAAGAAGAAAAGAAGAAGAAAAAGAAGAAGACGAAGAAGAAGAAGAAGAAGAAGAAGAAGAAGAAGAAGAAGAAGAAGAACAAGAAGAACAAGAAGAACAAGAAGAAGAAGAAGAAGAAGAAGAAGAGGAAGAAGAAGAAGAAGAAGAGGAAGAAGAAGAAGAGAGCACATGTGCAGAGGATACAACAGTATAACACAAAGGCTGCCACACTGCATGCTGTGCCAACTCTGCAGAAGATGGTATCATAGGACTGTACTCAATGGTATTATGTTAGCAGTTCACATATGGATCCATACCTTCCATGCAAGCTGGTGTCATCATTTAACAAAATAATCCACCATGTGACTTCGGATATGAAAACACACTTTGTGGTGGTCGAGTAAATGTGGGAATATTACATGCTATCTTGTTTAAGAAATGAGGAGACGGCAAGTGCATTGCCCCCATCTCCAGACACACTATGTACAGTGTGGTTTTCATTTAAAAAAATAGTTCTACCACTAGTGTAAGAGTATTGTATACTGCAGTCAACAGAGGTCTATCTGCATTGGTTATTTTAAGATACACTATACTACCTTAATAAACCCATTAGCAATTACCCAGTTTTACTAACAACTTTACTAAAGTACTATATAATGTCTGAGACATTGGGGTTTGAGCTAAGCACCAAGCTGTAACAACATTTTGCAGAAGCAACGTTTCCTGTTCAAAAGCAGTTGGGCAATTCCTAGTCATCTGCCTCCTGGATGGGGGAAATGCTCTATTCACAGAAGTCCTAGATACCACCTTCGCCCTTCAGGAAAACAATCAGCTTTATGCAACATGCCTCATCACAGGACTAGGACAATGTGTCTACATCCCCCCCATCCTAAAGGAGCTGCACAGGCTACACAAGTACACTTGTATCATGCTCAATACAGCAGTCAGAACCAAAAGACCACTCTACCCAGCTGAGAAACTAATCATGTCCAGAGGCTTGTTATAATGTAGTCCTGTCTTGTGTCACTGGCCTGGAGTGCTTGATGTTAGAATGTTGATGCATGAATGCAGCTCAGGAGAATGTTGGGTGTATCTGTGAGTGAATGTTCTGTGAGAGTCAGTTGGGGGCCTGAGCTGGAGTGTGAAGGATGGCCGGTGGGTTTTGCTCTGCTCTACAGTTATGTCTTGTCTCCTGTCTACTGTAAATACCTTCAAGAGAAACTGGTTGAGGTACAATTGTAACTATGTAAATAAAGCTGCCTGGATCAAACACCATGACTCCACAGCAGGTCTGTGTCTCGAGTCTCAGCTTTACTACATCAAATATACATTACAACAAGGCTGATGCACCACAAGAAGCTGCAAGGCAGAGTAGTGTCAAAGAACTCACCAGGAATGACTAGAAAACACCCTGAACAAGTTACCAACACAGATACGATTTAACCATTCCATTCTACACTTGAGGTGGCACATGAAGAATCTACTCAAGTGATAACAGCCTGTCATGTTCTGATCCCTCTACTTAAACCTTCTTCTGCCCCTCTAGAGCTCTCCACTCTCTCCTGCTTCATCACCTCATCACATCTAGCTCTGTGACACCTACACCCTACCTGCAACCCCAGGGTCCATCTCAGCCCCTGCTTCCCAGCTAGGTCTGAGCTGTGTACTGTTTAAATCCCATAAATAAAGATATATGTATATATATATTCAGTGAAAAAAACTTTGCTAAAGGGACGTTATGGTTAAGTTGCGCTACTAAAAACCTATGAAATTCAGTGAAAAAACTTTGTTAAAGGGACGTTATGGTTCCAAGTAAAACCGAAAAACCCTTGAAATTCGCCAGTTATGTTAAGCTAAGCAACCATAACTCGCGCCACCACTGTGCACTGCTAAGACTAACACCCAGGACATCAAAGATGACATCACAAATGTCATTGATGACATCACTGATGACATCACATGTCTGGCTCACTATTTTTTCTTTTGCTGACATATCTAGGCCACATGGTTTTCTTCAGTAACAGTCAGAAACTAAGAATTTTATTTTATTTGTAGACGTATCCTTCTAGTAGGTTCTTACAGTAATTCCCTTAGAGTACATTCACATCATATGAAACATATACATATGGGAAAACACAAGCTTGAAAGACAGCAATCCTTTTTGTGCATAAAGATAATCACTAGACTTATGAGCACTTTCTGATAGTTCTGTTGTTTTTTTATGGCTGTACTTTCCCTGTATATGGTCATATTTGTATACATTTTACTCACACTACTTTCCTTAGGGTCCAATCACATCAAGTGATACATATACATAGGGTAAATAGCAGCTTTGAAACAGAGCAATCATTTATTTGCATGAAACTAATCAGTTAAGTTATTAATTGTTTATGCTACTACTTGTGCTTTTTTGCTAACTTCACTTTCCCTGTATATACCCATATTGGTATGCGTTCTTGTGACTTTGTGTTTTGTCTATAGTAATGCAATTATGTAATACATGGGTTTTATTAGCTACTTATTACATATTTCACAGTGCACAAAAATCTATTAGGAAAACAATTATCATTTCATTATTCAACATATTAACATTACGAATATCATACCTTCATCTTGTACGCTGCACACAATGTTATGTTTCTGTATGAGTAGCTTAGTATACTAGATAGAACCCCATAATAGGATGCTATTTATATCAATGCATCGTTCAATGCACTTATTAGGGTATATTTCTTGCAATGATTCTTGACACTTTTTTCGCAACATAATAAGAATCCCTTCTACACATATTTCATGAGAAGTACATACACATGTGATGTCATCAGTGATGTCATCAATGACATTTGTGATGTCATCTTTGATGTCCTGGGTGTTAGTCTTAGCAGTGCACGGTGGTGGCGTGAGTTATGGTTGCTTAGCTTACCATAACTGGCGAATTTCAAGGGTTTTTCGGTTTTACTTGGAACCATAACGTCCCTTTAACAAAGTTTTTTCACTGAATTTCATAGGTTTTTAGTAGCGCAACTTAACCATAACGTCCCTTTAACAAAGTTTTTTTCACTGAATTTCATAGGTTTTTAGTAGCGCAACTTAACCATAACGTCCCTTTAACAAAGTTTTTTCACTGAATTTCATAGTTTTTTAGCAGCACAACTTAACAATAATGACTTTGACTTTGTATACATGTCATATGGAACTGACTAGATCTCTCCTTATGAACTTGATGTCCGCAAACTTATTTAATGTTCGCGGACATGTTCGGAGAACAGTACCACTACCTAAAAACTGTGGGGGGGCGGTGGTGGGGTATGTTTGATTGTTATATCATAATATAGGAACATTTAACAAATTCAAAAAGCAGCACACAAACACATTATATATAGTAATACATAAGAAATGTAACCCCTATATGTAACACACTAACCATTCATTTAAATACAATATGTTCTGAAATGGAATATACCACAAGAAGATAAATTGGCTTCCAACATAATTACCTCACAGACACAACAGAACTGAGAACAAGACCAGACCTACTGAATACATAGGAATTATCTTACCAGAAATAGTAAGTGTACTCCATTTTACTCATATATTTATACACTTTCTGTATTAGATTAAAAAAAAATATTATCTTTTTTTTTTTTCTCACAGAAATGTCTAGTACTCTGGAATGTCTAGAGGACAATTTCCCACATGAAGAAATGTCACAAGATAGTGAAACTAATGGTAAACACTTTATAATATAAACCATTTATTTATTATTTTTTTATATACATTTAACATATATATTCTTTTTTTGTACAGAGGATACCAAAATAGAAAAGCCTTCAGAAAACCCTCTTATGGATAACAGTCTTCACAATATAGAAGAAAACATGGATGTATTGTTGGCTAATTTTAATAATTTAAAAACTTTTGTAGAAAATCATTTCAAACCAAAAACCCTCCTCACCATATCCCAGTCAATTATCCCCAAACCCTCTCCATAATCCAAAACGTTGTGATGAGATTTCCATCCCTTCTTCACCTAATACCAATCATGTTGAAACCCCAAATTCTCCTGTTTTTGTTTCTGTTTCTGCCTCACCTTCTCTGTCATAAATTATTAATATATGTTAAATAAAGTTTAATTTTTATATTGTATTGTGAATAGTTTCCGTTTTTTTTATTTAAAAACAATAAAAGTGTCCGCGGACAGTGCGAGTGTTCTGAAATGTTCGTACATAAACGAAAATGGAGGTGTCCTGAAGAACACCACACCTGTTCGTACTGTTCGCTAGCAAGTTGAAACTGTGTCCTGAAATGTTCGTAAAGAAACAAAAATTAAAGTGCTCTAAAGAACACTATATCTGTCCGTAATGTTCGCTATCAACTTAAAACTGTCCTAAGAACACAATTGGTGTCCTTAAATGTTCGTAAATAAACAAAAATGATGTGTCCTGAACAACTGTACAACTGTTCGTAGTGTTCGATAGCAACATGAAACTACTAAGAACACACAAGGTGTCTTGAATTGTTCGTACATAAACCAAATTACACGTGTCCTGAAGAACACTATATCTGTCCTTACTGATCGCTACCAAGTTTAAACTGTTCTAAGAACACACGCGGTGTCCTGAAATGTTCGTTTCACGTGTGACACACTTTTAATTACTTCAGAACCCGAATAGTGTCCGTAGGACATCAATGCGCATGCGCTAACCAATCTCCGTGCACTTGGTGTCCTGCGGACAGGCGCTTCCTTCGCGGACTAGTTCGCAAATGGATCATATGACCGCGCCCACGCTCATCGTGTGTCCTGAAATGCGGACACTGTTGGTGTCCCCGAACAATTTAAAAGTACATTTTCAGTTAATCCATAATATTTTTCAATAAAATCTCACCATGGCACAAATCCCACATAGCAATCTTGAGTTTCTATATACCTTTTGAAACTTTCCGATCCTTTTTTTGTGTTCGATCTGTCCGCGGACAGTGCGCATGTCCGCGAACCGTGCACAAGCACCCCTATAAAAGACCACGCCCAAGAGCCTATTCCCATTGTGTTTCTGGCTATTCTTCAGAACACAGTGATTTTTGCTGCCACCTGCAGACTACACCATCATCGAGATGGCATCCTTGGCTGCTGAACTGCCACTTGGTGCTGCATCTGCTTCAGCACCACCCCCACCCCCTCCACCACCACCACCTCCCCAAGGGCCTGAAGAGGGGAACAGGAGTGAGGATGCGGAGGAGGAAGAAGAGGATGATGAGAATGAGGTAGAGAAAACCCTACTACCCACACTAGGCATGAATCTTGGGTGTGGCGGTTATTTACCATTCATGGGCCCTCATTACGACCCTGCCCGCCATAGCGTAAATAGCGTTTCCGCCATTGCACGACGGATTAAAGTGCGGCTAATTCTGACCCATCGGGCACGAGCACTACGCCTTGGCGGAAGTGCAATGTCCGCGATGGCGGAAATGTCCCCAAAACGCCCCTCACCGCCGTCGTACGGCGACCTAGGTGCAATTCCACCACCGATCAATGCGGTCACCGTAATGAACGGCAATCGGAAAATACGGTGACCGTAAATATACGGAAACGGAAGCAAAAACATGGTCCCGGAACGGGAAACAGCACGCTGTACACCTATAAAATCAGAATTTCCACACAACCATTAAAAATACTACCCTGAGAGACATCCCAACCCGTCATCCACCCTAGTGAAAACAATAACAATGGGAAAAGTAGCGAAAAAAGCGTGCGACCGCAAGCGGCAGGTCCACTTCTCCCGTGAGGAACTCACGGTGCTCACAGAGACCCTCCAGGAGAATGCTGCCGTCGTCTTCTCGACGCAAATGACCAGGACGGCACTTGCGAACAAGAAGGCCATATGGGCCCTGGTGGCACAGCGGGTAAGTGCGGTGGGGACCGCACCCCGCAACCCACAGCAATGCAGAAAGCGATGGGACGACTTGCGGATACGCGTACGGAGCATACTATCAGCCAACCGTAACATTGCCACAGCCACCGGGGGAGGATCGGAATCACCCATCAAGTTGACCCCCTGGGAAGAAATCTGTGCCTCCACCATTGGAATGGAGACCATAGAGGGAGTCGGAGGGATGGAGAAAGGAGTGCAGACATCCGAAGAATCAGGTAGGTGTCCCAACTAAAACAATGCTAAAACCACAATGTCCAATCATGTGAAGTACCATGTGTCCATATAGTGCAACAGAAACACATGTCCAGGAGAACGTCCACATACATTGGCCTGATAGCGCACATTAAAAGTCAAATTAAATAAATAAATAATTAAAATTCCTAAAAACACCCTCTACACGTGCAGCAGGCACCCCCTAACTGCAGGCTGCAAAACAACTGCACCCTCAATCCACACAAAAATGAAACCACCCCCAAGGCCCTGACCCAAATCACCCTCAGGTACCACCCCAATGCATGTGATACATTGCCATTCCAATTTCCACAGACCCATAAATAACGCTCGCCCTCCTTTACTCCACCACAGGGTCCGATTCAAACGACGAGCTCCAGGACACCCCTACCAGCACACCTGCAAAGAGGGCCAAGACCAACGGCCAAAGACCCTCCACCTCAGCTGCACGGATCAAGACACGGCAGCAGCAGAAATCAAGTGGCAGCACACAGGAGGGGACTTCAACAGGCACCCCAGCAGCCAGCATGGCCACAACACCACCACCACAGGCCCCCCCAATGGATGCCACAGAAGGCACTGCTTCTGGTGGCAGCAGCACCATAGGTGACACTGCATTAATGGCAGCATGCTCCGACACAGAAAACGGTGATGTCGATGTACGATCCATCCATGACCTGTCTCAATCCCCCTGTTTGTTTCATCCCGTACACCATGAGGATACCACGCAGGGGCACTCACAAGACAACGACTGCCCATCCCCCACAAGCCCAATGTCAAGGCAACATGAGGTGATCAGCCCCTCTGTGACACCACCGCAAATGGCCATGGCCCAGCAGAGGCAACAGTCCCTCGACCAGGTGATCGTGCAACAGCAGCAACTGGCCACGCTCCTCAAGGACCATGCTGATGAATGTGGGGGTACTAAGGCAGCCATAGAAACATGTACAGAGACACTAAGGGCACAAATGGAGAGAAGCACCGAGAGCCTGAGAGTACAAATGGAGAGAAGCACCGAGAGCCTGAGAGTACAAATGGAGAGAAGCACCGAGAGCCTGAGGGGGGAACTGCATGCGACGTCCAAAGACGTATGTGCTGAACTTGCCGCTGTGCGCCGTGTGCTCACTGAGCTCTCACAAACCCTTAGGGACATGCATGGACGTGAGCAGGCAGAGACATCATCCGTTGCAAGTTCCGTCCAGGGCAGCCCCCAACGTAGATCTTCGAAGAAATTGCCCTCCACAGGCAGGGGTGCCCCTGATACCCGGAGAGGGGGCTTGCAATAGCGTCTGCCCACTGACAATGAGCATCCTTGGACACTGGTGTTCGGGGGGGAGGTAGGAGGGTGGAGGAAGTGTGTTGGGCTTACTTGGGTGGCGGGTCGATGGGGTGTGTAACATAATTTCACATATGCTATAAACATTTCACAATCATCCAATGAGATGTGTGGACATTGATCTTTGTGTACAAGGCCATTATAGGCGTACAGTCCATATTGTGCATGTTCCAGACACACACAGTGCCACAAGTCCCGTGTCCATGTATCAGCCACCAGGCGTGAGTGCTAGAAGCATGAATCTATGATAATCTGACGAATTTCACGGCCCTCCTGGGCCTAGCGGACTCCTTGAGGTGCTGCCACATCCCCACCCTCATCATGACCATATTCAGGTGCTTGCAGTTCTGCGTCAGGGGGCATGGGCACATTTCTACGTACGCACATGTTGTGTAGCATGACACATGCCATGACCATCTTAGCAACCTTCTCATGGCGGTACAGGAGTGCCTCGCCAGACCTGCTGAGGCAGCGGAAACGACCCTTCAGTAGGCCGAATGCCTGTTCTATGACTACACGGGTACGTGAGTGGGCATGGTTGTAGTCCTCCTCATGCTGGTTCTGTGGGTTCCGCAGTCGTGTAAGGAGCCATCTCTTCAGTGGATACCCAGCATCACCTGTATGTGGACAATAAAGGATGTTTGAGGAATGACATTGCTACGTAAGCACCCCCCCCTTCCTGCCAGGTCATTGCCGCATCACATACCCCACATTATCATGCATGAAATGAGACTCACCGAGTAGCCAGGATCTGTTCCCTGCGTGTCGCTCCATGTAGCGTGGTATTGTAGAGTTCCGTAAGACCATGGAATCATGGGTTGATCCAGGAAATCGGGCACAACAATGTGTAATGATCCTGTTTGAGTCACAAACCATTTGTACATTAAGAGAATGATATTGTTTTCGGTTGCGGTACTGGGCCTCCATGGCATGTGGGACAACCAATTCCACATGGGTGCAGTCGATGGCACCAATGCAACCCGGTATGCCGGCAAGTGCATGGAATCCCACTTTTGTGTTCGTAATTTCCTGCTCCGAGCGTGGTAGAGAGATGTAGTCGTCTGCGTGCTTCAGGAGGGCATCGAGCACTTGCAATAGTGTCCGTGACAACAGTGGCTGTGAAATGCCATGCAACTGTCCGACTGTGTGCTGGTAGGTGCCTGTGGCCAGGAAGTGGAGTACAGACACCACCTTCAGTAGGGGTGGGATGGCGGTTGGGCTATCTATCATGCTGACAAGGTCAGCGTGTGTCATGTCCACAATGGCGGTTATGGTGTCCCGGTCCAAACGGTAGAGGGTGTGGGTCTGCTCATCAGTGAGGTTGAACGGATGTGCTCGGAGGCGTGGGATTGCAGCCTGCCTGCGTGGTGGTAGTGGCTGTGCCGGTGGGCCTTGCTGGCCCTGCCTTGCCCTCCTCCTCCTCCTGCGTCTCCTCTGTGCGGCCGGTTGTTGTAGTAGTTGGTGTTCGTCTTCTTCTTGAAGTTGGAGTACTTGCAGTGCTATCAGGTCCCCCAGGGCCAACATCGCTAGTCCTGCCGGTAGCATTTTGGAGTGGGTGTGGTTGTGGGAGGGGGTTGGGTGTGCAATTTATGTGTTTTCAAGCTATATAGCCTCCACCTGTGGTGATTCATTCCACCTGTGCAAGCTGCAATCCCCTTTGGGCGAGCACGTCCCGCACACAATGCTGCAATTCGACGCATGACATCTTGCTATTACAATCATGTATTTCATCCCGATGGCAGTGAGATATTGGTTCATATGTCAATTCTGCTATGGTCCCATTGTTTCACATACTATCTTTGCAGTCGGGAACAAACTTGTGAAGGGTCAGTGGAATGTAGTACTCGATTAACGGTGGACCCTCATGCAGCACTGTACTGCGGTTCACCGACGGGCGGGGCGTCCCATTTGTGAGTGAACCCAGTTGCCATTTTCACACACTGACGCACTAAATGGATGGATTTGTGATTTCAAGCGGTCACAGATGCCTTTTCGACGTGATGTTGCAAATGAGGAATTCGAAGGACAGCGCTTTCGGTTTCCAGCTAGCGGCGAGGAGACGCCCACAGGTCTGACTGCAGATATAAAGTTCTATTGTTTAATGTCCTTGGGACAGGGGCCATGGCGAGAATGCAATGATTGATATGAATAGTATGGGATGCGCAATAGCGTAGTGGAGGATAAGGCAGGACGTTCCCAAATACATGTTACTTCACAACACTAGAATTCCAGCCTGGAGCACAGTGGATTTTGCAGACTGCATTACGCACAGACTCAATGGAAATTTCAAATGTTATGTGAGTAAATAATCAGGCGTTTTTATACCGGGTTGAGGGAATGATGTATGGATGCATGGACAGATGATTTAATAGAGAGTCTGCCATGTACATGGCTTTTTGGA
Source organism: Ambystoma mexicanum (assembly GCF_040938575.1). Classification (NCBI taxonomy): domain Eukaryota; kingdom Metazoa; phylum Chordata; class Amphibia; order Caudata; family Ambystomatidae; genus Ambystoma; species Ambystoma mexicanum. The sequence continues at coordinate 100,980,115 of NC_090925.1, forward strand.
ATCTATCAACTTCCCCTGCGCTATGTGATGCAGGGCTGCCATAGTGGGACCATCGTCTATCTGCCCTTGTTGAACCCTCCCTGTCTCGACGCGCCTTCAAACACTTGTGTCTATGCACGTTACTAATCCCATCTAATGGATTCTGCTTTAACAGACGCATGCACACAAACACTCGTTTGTAATAGTGTTTTCACCTCGATTTATATAGTTATGATTCGCAAGTGATTTTTGAGTGCGAATAATCCTTTTGAGTGGGCTAGCATGCATATGGCTGTGGATTTAGTGTGATCTTTGAAGTGAGTAATTCAAATGGTGTTCTGATGGCCATACTATTCTTTTTCGTTTCATTTGGGTGACAGGTATCTCCTCCCCTTTTGCCGCTGCCATCTGTATGCCACTCCTGCAGATGGCTTTTACTCCCGACACCTGCTGCTTCGTGTTAATCAGTGGAGCACCATTACGATCTTATGGGATGATCGCCAATGGCCCACATGCCCTTACGCAGTACTAGTGGCTAGGAGCAACATTTCGACCTTTCAGCTGGACTAGTGCCTACCTAATGGGACGGCCCTGCGGTTCGAGGCACTTCCATGTTGCCTTTTTGAACGTGAATGTAGCCCCTGTGTACCATGGAGGAACAGGGCGTCACACAAGACGAAGCTGGTAATTTATTGCGGATGCAGCCCACAATTATGAGATATAATTTGGAGTTCATGACCTAATAGCTGTATGGCCCGGGTGATTTTGTTGTGCATTAAATTTTGATTATGATGTTGACCGTGTAGCGTTATTCTTTGCAAGTAATGTAGCATATTCCTATTTGTGGAGCGATGTATTGTGAGGAGATCTGCTTTGGGTTCCGGCTTCTGAGTATAGTTGCGTGGTACTGTACTGGGCGCGTTTGCCTACGAAGGCCAGTAAGGTCAGGGATAGGGGCTGCCATTATGTCTGTTTTGATGATGTCATGCTCATGGGAGGGGGATTAGCTTTTGTGTAACAGATGCCGGTCAGCCAGGTGGATTGGTGGAATGATGTGATTATCAGAATATGGCTGGTCACAGGTGCCTGTGTTTGCGTGCGTTTCTTGGAGGGAGACTGAGGTCATGTCCATTGGAATAGCTTCTGTATTCGTGCCATCTGTGCCCTGCTGCTCCCATTGGCCCCTCTTGAGATGAGCCTGGCTGCTCAGTCACTCTGCCAACTTGTGTGGTACATGCTTATGCTGATAGTTGGTTTGTTTACTGGCAGGAGTACAGGGCTGGTGCAGTCTCACTCAGGATACTGCTTTGAATGTTGCCTTACACTGGTGTCAAGCGATGGGGGGCCTGTTTTTGTTTGTCTCAGTTTTCAGTTCATGTTGCTGTACTTGAAGCTTCACATGCCTGTGCTGCATCAGTAATGGTGCCATGGCTAATATGGATGGCCACTCACAAGGCACTTGGAGCCCCTACATTCATTTGTTCGTTGGCATGCATGGGTGACTTGTACATTTCACTGGTTGCATTGTGTTACTTCATTGCACCTAGGAGGAGTTGTGCAATGTGGCCAGGGGGTGGTGTACATGCACTCAGTAGGGCCTTTTACGGTTGGTTTGCGATGCCATACTTCTCAACATGGCGGAATGGTACTTTCCGCCATGCTTGATGGCGTTAGGTACATGTCCGCTAGGGTCAGAATTCCCGTACCGTTGCGCCATGGTGGTAATTACGGTTTTGCATGGCGCGCGTGCGCGTACTTGGTGCAGTTAGCGTTGGCGTTCACTACGGTGTCGCTAATGGAATCGTACTTTACGGTGACGGGTCATAATCGCACCGAGCGGTATTCGATGGCGGTATTGCATTTCCGCCATCGTTTTTCGATTTCCGCCAGGGTCGTAATGAGGGCCATGGTAATGTTCCTAAGGCTCGTGCGAACCGTGTTACCTGCAATGAGTGCAAAATGATACTCAGTCGCGGGAAGCACGGTAAGTACAGCTTTGGGGCCACTACTATGAAGCGACACCTGAGGTCATTTCACTCTGGGGCTATTCGCAGGGTTGTACCTTGCGAAGAACGTAGCAGGTTGATTTCCTCTACTTCATCCTCTGTTTCTGATCCTGTCACCACAAGGACCACCTCTGTGGGACAGCGTCTTCCTCAAGCTGCCTCACAGGCCATACAGAATGCTGATGACCCTTACCCTTCGAGGGTCACAGTTGTATGTATGTACTGTGACACAGTACTCTGCAGGGGGGAGCGACTTTGGAGTGCTTTTGAGACTATCGTCTCAGAGCACGAGAAGACCTGCTCACTACCCAAATAAAACCCACTCTACATCTTCTTCTCTCAGCTCGCCCTTTCTTATCCCTGTGGTTGGTGTCCCCCCCTTTACCCTCCTTTACCCTCCTCTCCTAGTGTGTCGTGTCTGAAAAATCAAAAAAAATACAAAATTACAAAAATAAAAAAAAAATAAGGCTCTTTTCAGAGCCGCCTTTCCCAGTTAAAAAATAGAAGTGAAAATAAATGAAGCAGGGCTCTTTGTATTTTTTAGAAGTTCGCGGACAGTTCGCGATCATTAAAAAAATTGGGTTGCTACTCCATCACAAACATTGTAATTTTCTCTGGAAAGAAGTGGTGGCTCTGAAAAGAGCCTTTGGGTGGTGTTTGTAAGTCAAAAATTGTAAATGCTTAACATCTACTTCAAAATCGTTGTTGTAATTCCAAAAAAGGTTGCAATGCATTTTGTACATTTCTCAGAAAAATCTGATTGCCAGCATAAATAAGATGGACTCCATCTCTGCGAAAAATGTATGTACTACAAAACAAAATATTTTCATTGTGAAAAGAAGACATGCCAAAATCTCTTAGAAAGGCACAAACAGCCTTATTAACATTGCGCCTTGCTTTTTCCATTTGTGGACCAAATGAAGAAGAACGAAGCCACATTTGTCTCTGCGCAATCCGGAAAATATCACTTGAGAATTAGGAAACATGTTGATAACCTTCCTAAGTCCTTCTTTCATAGCAAATTGCAAAAAAAATTCCAGTCACATGTCCTAAACTGTTCCCTCCACAATGAATTACAATTATGTATGGATGTTGCTCTGTCTCCAAATGAACAGAGAGGTAGCAAGTCCAACCACTTCATTCCACGTACTCTATGCCAGTGTACTTCCACGTGTGGGAATCCAAGATCTACAGCTACTCCACAGCTTTCTGCATGCACCTTCAACCAATGTATCCACAAATCTCCTAAAATCCAAACAATCTGTTTTCTGAAACACACAGCCATAGCTATCTTTTGTTCTCTCAGCAAAAAGAGTATCTGAGAAAATCTCTCCTGGCACAACACACCCACCAAACTTTCCTGACCAATCCCTTTCAGTGCTTATTCTCATTTGCATGACTTCTGAACCCAAAAATCCCCGGATGTAACTCCCGATGTCCACGAACTACCGCCATGTCCGCGGACACATCGTAACATGAACAGCCCTTCTACCATTTCCACTACACTCTCTTTGCCATTCCCTCATTGGATGTACCTCAAAAATCACATGACCATGCACCAATCACATTCAAGACCTTTACATCTAACTGCATCATCATAGATCAGCACTGCAAATGTACTCTGAATCTCTCTGAGTACAAGTGTCATATCATTGGCAAGCAGCATCTACCAGAAATACTGTACAAGTCTTCTAGATTTCTGCTTGCAGCTCCATGCATATCCATATGCATGCACAACAAACTTCAGGTATGCATATTTTCTGTATAGTAGATTAACACATTTTCAAACAGACTTTTACCTTGTAAAATCTGTAAAATGAATTTACTGTACTTTTTTCAATTTCCTAAAATCAACTATCACTTATAAACCTTTATACTATTTACTTTCTTTATACACACACACTCAAATCATGTTAAACTAACATTTTTTAAATGAAATATATAGACTACATATATTCAAACAAAATTGCATGCAAACACAATCTATGTTTAAACCTTTATAAAAATACTTATACAATTTCATATTTTTTGTTTTTATTTATTTATTTACTTAATTACTTTAAATTAGACATGACATTGAGGAGCTATTACCTAGAACAGTTTACTTACAGAAATAGTGGTATTCACTAATATATTATACATTTCACAAGACATAGTAAAGATATTTTTTTGCTACAGTTAGTCATTCAATACAATTTGTTCATTAAGAACATATCATATGTACTGAACTGATGCAATGTATCTTATGTAAATAAATTAGTTTAATGGTTTTACAGAAGGCACTGAGGATTTCAATTAAAGAAATCAATATCTAAATTAAAAACAGTGCTATATACAAACAAAGTTACTAATTTGAAGCTTTCACAATTGCAGTGAAGACCAGTTTCCTGAAAAGAAGCAGCCGAATTCGAAGAATAAAGAAAAACTAAGAAGTTACCTGTTAATTTTTTTTAAAAGTAAGTAAAATATCACCATAATATTTGTATTATTAATCAAATATACTATAACATTAATACGAGCTATTTCGGTTTCTAAAAATAGAGATTTTGTACCATTTTGTCCAAAAATGTCCATGTCTTAAACAGCGATTTACAGCCAGAATGGGCCACAAATTTCTATTTTTGGACACACAAATTAGCCAACTGAACCACTACAATTTTCATATTATAGAACAAACAACTGTTTTAATTGTATACATTAGATTTACTATTTGTACTTTTCCACACCACTAGCTTACTTTTTTTTTGTCATCTGAACCCCAGTTTAGTAACACATAAATTCAAGAATACCGATCCCTACTAGTTTTAGTTCCCAATGCACAATCACACACCATTACATACATCTTCATCATCTTACTCAAACATTCATGCACACAGCACACATACATTCCAGAACCCCCCAACCCATATCTTCTTTATTTTTTTCAACAGACCCTAAAGAATGCCTACCAAAAGTCAAGTCCGTAGAAAGCAACGCAAAAGTAGAGCAAATGAAAATAAAGGTGTCCAACATAAGCATCCATCTCTAGCAGAATTTGTAAAAAAAGTTGAAACAAAACAGCTAATACAATCATTTAGTGAAACACAAGAAGTTTCAAGTACAACAACTTCGCTTCCTCTATCGAAATGTAAAACAAACCAAAAAACAATTAACAGAAAATCAGCTATCAGTACAGATAAAACTACTTCTTCAAATTTTAATATAGTGCAAAGTAAGCATACCAAGAAAAGTATTTTAGCCAAAATGTACCGTCACAAAGTCCTTCAAAATCTTCTAAAAACAGGAGAGAAATCAGGTTCAAAGCTTAAAACCTATCGTAGGAAATTAATCTTAGAAGCATTGATGGACAGTGCAATTCTTCTCAAAAGAAATGTATTTATTTTACTGTTAAACAAAATGAAACCACTAACAAAACTAATAACTAAATTACAAAAAAGACTTCTCAATAAGCGAAATGTCAACAGAAAGAACTTCTTAAGTATCTGCGGAGGTGAATGGAATCACACTACGAGCACAGAACCATATTTTAATGAGGAAGCGTACAAACAAAAGCAAGCAAATACAATTGCCATAAATAGCAGTGGTCGAGGTTATGAAAAAGTGAATAATACCATAATGGAACAAGAAGTACTCCTTACAAAAATATGCCCTGAAAACTTAGAATTACCCCTCCATTCAACTGAATCAGAACGTCTAGTGTACAAATGGCCATGCACGTCAATGTGTAACATTCCCAAACAATGTTTCAAATCTTTACGCCAATTCCTCAATAAATATGTAAAAAGCAAAGACAAAATCAAAATTAAATTACTGCAAAATATAGGTACCTGTCCAGTGTGCAAGTACACAGGACTACAAGGACATTCATTGGCCTGGATTACAGAACCTACTTGTAAAACCACTTTCCATGACATCAAAAAGATATAAACACATCATTCAACTATAAGAAATCTAGTCTATAAACTGTACTATGCTAAAAGTCCTGCTTTAGCACTAGCAAAGTTAAATAACATCCTTCTACATGGTACAGCAAAAGACCTACTTGAAGATATTCACTATATCTATAAAAAGTATTTTGGAAGTGAAAGCCATTTACAGAATGAAATAGCTTTAAACCAATTAAGCAACAATTCTACACATGGCAACCTTTTGCTAAACACATACAAAAAAGAAATACTAAAATTTAAAAGTACATCAGCTGAAGTACCAAACCATGTATGTGTAGGTTGCCGTAGAATTTTTTATAAAAGTAACACAAAAACTGTGGACCTATCATACAAAATAGAAGACAATGAAGATTCTAAATGGTTTGAATTAGCTCTCTACCTTGTAGCAGAAAACAAATATGAAATAACTGAGCCCTTAATACTTTGCAGTTATTGCACTACAAAACTTGACAACAACCAAACTCCTTCACATTCTATCACAAATAATTTGGAATTATACCCAGTACCAAAACCTCTACAACAACTTAATTTATATGAGAGCATCATAATTCAAACAGTACACCCATTTCAAGCAATAATACGCCTTCAACCAAAAACAGCAAAAGTACCTCCCTCTGAATTGGTAAAAGGCATTTGTGGAAAAGTTGTTTATTTACCATTAAATCTAAAAGAAAATGTGCATACTCTAGGAGTGCAGCGTCCAATGCAGCAATCTTTAATTATATTATTAAATGGAGTGCCTACAAAAGACAAAAAAATATGGCAACAGCTGGTAGATTTATATAAAGTTAGACAAGCCTTCCAATATCTTAAAGAGAATAATGAATATTACAAAGTAATTAATTATGAAGAAAACTTGAAAGATACAACTGAAATAATTCAAGAAACACAAGAAGCTGGTCAATTTGAGCTACTAGATCCTGCTACAATATCAAATACTTTAGACCATTATACAATTCATCCTTTGCACTGTAATGACACCGTAAAAGATGTACTGGAAACTTACCAAATGCATCAAACAAAAGGATTGCCAATCAGTATATGGGAAAAAAGTATAGAAGCACATGCTTTTCCTCTGCTCTTTCCTACTGGCAAAGGAGGAAGGTATGATGATAGACCTATTCAAATATCAGCTTCAGAATACCGCTCATTACGGATGTATTCTGAAGATCCCAGATTTAGACAAAATGTGGAATACATATTCCACCTACTCTTTGAAAGTGAACTAGCAACTTTATGTTACGGAGTTGCACACATATTAAAATCAGGATCACACTTTCAAAATATGACAACTACACAATTATTAGAGAAAGTGCAACAAAAGGATGAGGTTTTACAATCAAATATTACAAATCTATTAGCAAATATGCGTGGTACTAAAGAGTACTGGTTTCGACGTCATGGAGATGTACGTTGTATGATCAGAAACCTTGGCCCACCCACTTGGTTTGTTACATTAAGTTGTGCAGAATATGCATGGGAATATTTACATGATTTCCTACGCATATCAAATAAAAACAAAACAAACATAGATATTCTAACACCTGGAGAACTTTGTTCTTTGGATCCTGTTAATGTTTCAAGATATTTTCACCATTGCTTCATTGCTATGCTACATTTTATTTGTAATAAAACTGTTCCTCCTCTTGGATAAGTGCACCACATATCCACATGCTTTTATGGATTAAAGATGCTCCTAAATTTGGTCAAGACAGTGATGCCACTGTTTTACAGTTTATTGAATAATATGTCACTTGTGAAATTCCATCAGAAGCCACAAATAGTGATCTTCATGCACAAATTTTACAATTTCAAAGACAAAAATGTGGAAAATATTGTCATCGCAAATACAAAAACAAAGGCAAATACTACACCAAATGCCGATTTGGTTTCCCTAGACCAGTTACAAATACAGGTCAAGTAAACAACCTCATGTCTTCAGTTGGACATAGTGTTAAAGGTAGGTCACCTAAAAATACATATTACATAAAAAGAAAAGAAGAAGAAAAATATATCAATGATGCAATCATTGCCCACTTATGGAATGCAAACATAGATGTGCAGTACATTGCAGACAATTCTACTGCAGTTGCACGATATGTCACAGCATACTTAACTAAAGCAGACAAGACAGAGCTTCAAGACCTCTGGAATGACCTGTCATCAGATAAAACAGTATCTCAGAAATTATACAGCTTGGGCCTACAAATGCTCACCCATAGAGAATGTGGATCTTATGAAGCAGCTGATCGTTTAACTGGTACTTCATTGTATGATAAATCTGAAAATATATTATGGCTAAGTCTTGGTCCAGCTAAATCTAGAAAAAGAGTTCTAAATTCATATGAAGATATAGAAACAATAGCCAAACATGATCCCAACAGCCAAGACATTTTAAAAAACAATGTATTGGACACATACTACCCAAACAGAAGTAATACTTTGGAAACATGTGTCTATACCAAATAGCCCAAAACTACACATACAAAAATAATATGAAACCTGATGAATAAAAAGGTAAATATAGAGTGACAGACTGTGAAGGCAGCTTAGTTAAACTCACTAAACCAAATTTAATTAATCATATCAAATTGTCATTGAAGACTCCTCAACATAAAGAAGTATATTACATGTCCCTGCTACAACTCTTTAAACCATGGAGAAAAGAAGAACAATTACTAAATAACTATGACTCATATGAGGATGCTTTCAAAGCAAATGAAAGCACTATAACTGATGTAAACTTTACACAGTACAAAACAATGTTGCACAATGAACAGCAACATAAAGAAGAACTCCAAGCCCAACTAGATACGGATTCTCCTGACAGTCGTCAACCTTCTGTAACGGGAAGCCAAGAACCACTGGGAGAACCACTAATAACAAATGAGGCAGAATTAGCTATGATAGAAGTAGAAAACACCATGTGTCAGTATGAAGATAAGGAAGACTTAACTATACTACAATCAAAACTAAACAATGAGCAAAGTAGCATTTTTCAAGAAGTAACAAAACAAATTGCACATGGTGTAAAACATGAACATAAAGAATGTTCCTGCCATAATTATAAACCTATACTACTGTACGTCAGTGGTGAAGCTGGTTCTGGCAAAACATTCCTAATCAAAATCATTAGTAAGTTCCTTCAACAATTGACAAACAACAAACTGTCAGCTGTTGTCACTGCCCCGCCAGGTTTAGCTGCCTACAACATAGGTGGTGTTACATTACACCGATTACTACTATTACCAGTAGAACACCAGAACAAATTAGACTATTACAAACTTTCTGCAGAAGCTGCAATGGAATTACGCAGTGATCATCTTCTTCTCACATCGAAGGTCAAAGAACACATTATTTATATTACTAACATGCAGCTGTTTTATCACTCATACTGTACACCTGGCAGGCCTTAACATGAGCACAAAGAAGGTTGTGTGGCACTGGAATCTTCACACACACATTTTACTCACTCCCTCCCGCGCTATCCGGCTCCAAGGTGTCCACCCGGGTTTTGAACTATAATGCATCCCTCCCAGCACCTCACAATACAAATCATTGTTGCTTCAAAGATGTGCCGCTTCAACAATTGTTTATCCTGTTTAAACATTTCAGGACTTGTTACTTTGGGGTTGGTGGTCAAAGGGCACCTGGTGCCATGGAATTGAGGGATCTTAATGTTTTGTCAATTATATGGGCTATAACTTGTGGTCGTCTGGGAATGGGCCGGGTCATGCTTTGGCCAGTGTGAGATAACATGCACACCACGCACCGGTCTGTGATCGCGGCCTTGTAGAGCACATTACTTTCAAACATCTTTGCAACACTGTTAGAACAATGAATAGGCATTTTGACGGTTTAGGGTGTGGGCTGTCCTCATGGACGCTCAGGTATGACTGGAGATTGCCCTCGTCTCACAATTTGGGCCTAGTGCATAAAATGCTGCCTTCGCCATGCAGGCCATCCCTTCAATCCATTGGTTACTAATATATACACAAAATAGCAATGTTGCTTGCACCCTACGCTATACAATGTGGGTTGATTATATTTGAATATATTGGTGTGGGGTCTTTTTGTATTGGTAGGTGGTCCTCTGATCGTCCCCGCTACCCCATGGCCCATCATAGAGCTTCAAATGCATCTCGCCTCACTCTAAAGCACCTAGGGGTGTGGGGCAGGGCTGCCCCCTTCCCAACAGTAACAATTGAGAAGGATAAGTAAGCACACAATATCGGGATAGATACACCTGCAAGTATAGCCTGCGCTCCTCTAGTTGCAATTCTGTTGAAGTATAGACTGTCACTATCGATAACCTTTTTATCGCAACCACACAAATCGACAGAGGAAGCCACTACCTGATCCGGTGCATACAAGAAATCACCACTGAATCTGCTAGGTATGTATAACTCACCACTCCGGTGGACACTGGCCACAGGCATGGCTACCTGCACACATCATAATACAGCAACGGCTATGACAAATTCGGTCATGCTGGTCACATAAGTTTCCACCTACTTACACCATACTATTCCTCAACACCTCTGACATCAGTATGCACCGAAGACATATGACAAGTTTGGGCACTCACGCCAGTGACCATGCACATGCCTGACCTTATGGGTTGCTCTCTAGAGGAGTCTGGTCAGCCATGTTAAGCCGTATCTGCCCAAATTCACATTCTAATATTACCCCATGACCTCCAACACTCTGGACTTCGGTCCCTGTGGGCGTTGCCACCACCAGTGCATTGAGACTATAATAATGGTAATACGCTCTTTATAAGTGACAACTACATCAATATACAATGTACCTTCAACTTGGGCAATATCCAATAAAAGGGTTCAAGCCCCACATAATGAGGACCAACGGCTTTGGGATTTTGGCTTACAGTTCTTTTTGATTAATTCCTCTTTTCACTGCAAGCATTGGCAGATCAATGAAGTCGCCTATTTCTTTAAAAAGATGGCAATTCATTTTGTTTTTGACTATGTGTCAGTAATATGGTGAGAAAATGTGGTGACAAAAATAAATCTTTCTTCTGAAACTAGTAAAATTGGTGTACTAAATTATACTTGTTATAAAACCAGGCTCGTTTGTTGGCAGGTTTATAGAAAATGTGTGGTTAACAACTGTCACCTGAACAAATGATAAGGTTGTAAGATCCCAAAAATAGTCATCCTTGGAGGAACACATTTTCCTGAATCTAAGAAATTGTCAAAAATGATTTTGTTCCCTTTATCTCTTCTACGATGCTGACAAATATATCTATGAAATCTGAATCAACTTCCACAGTATCTACAGCAGTTCCTGGATCGAGCTATGAGAGATACTTTTTTGAGACTTTGGGCCTTATTACGACCCTGGCGCTAATGGGTTAACAGCACCGTAAAAGGCTGCGGCAACGTTAACCCATTAGCACCTTACTACGAGGTCCCTTTGCGGGACCCGACCTGAACGGCTGGTCTAGACCAGCCGTTAAAGTAGGGACCTGCCAAGGGACCTTGGTGCTAAGTACGGTACCGCAATTTTACCATATTATCATGCAATGCACTTCCTTTAATGATAAAAGAAGTTCCTTCAGCAAAATGCTGCCCCAAACTAGATGCCAACTTGAACCAAAACAACGTTGCGCCTCAATATTGAGGGGACATGAAAAGTCATTAATTTTTAGAGTTCTTCAATTCTGGAACTCGATAATGGATGTAACTAAATCAGACCTGAAACCAATATCATAAAGTCCAGAATTGAAACTGCTAACAATCTAAAATGAATGAACAGATCATGTTTATGTTTCCTTGTTTCTTATTCATAAAATGTGAGTGAAAAGGTTTGTTCCAAACTATAACATTCAATAAAAAAAAAATAATAATAATAATAATAATTTTCCAGCAATCAGCCAGCTAGAGCAAATTCAACAACTATCAGAGCATCTGACGAGTTTGCCTGAATAAAATGAGTTTTTCCTTTCTTAAAAGTAATCACAGGCAAACATGTGGTCCATAGAGCATATTGCAGGTCCTGAACGTGAGCAGATGGTTGATACTCCTCTATTGGTGCATAATATATGCCTGTTCTACATTTATCATTGTTTTTCTGATTTTGCTAATCTACACTGTGTATTTCATTGGTCCGAAGAAAGCAGTGGTCCCTTTGATCCTTCCACTCCAGTCACTGTGGCTGAACAAGACATTTTGAGAAGGCAGAGGCCTTATGTGATTGTCCCTACTCCAGTAGCTCATGTGAAGGCATCGATTTCTCTGATAAGTGTCCCTATGATTCCCCCAGTAGGTAGGAGTATTGATATGCAGAGCTGTGGCAGTAACTGCCCATCACAAGCCAGTTAATTAGAGTTGAAAAAGGATGCAAGCCTCTATGGCCAAGTCTTGCAAAGTTGCAGATGTGGGTTGTAGACAAAGGAGGTCCATTGCAGATAGTTCCTCTGGCGAGTGCAGAGCTATGTTTCAGAAACAATGGCATGAGAAAAGTTGGAGAGAATCAACAGTGCAGACAAATCTTTGATGTACCAGGAATGAAGGAGGGGACAGTAGTGATAATGAATCACTATTGGGCATCTGGATCCAGAGCTTACATGAAGCTGCCCAGAGATTGGGGAGGACTATGTTTTATAGTTATCGTTCATAGTCCAGCATTGGTGATTCCTAAAAGTGACTTGAACATTGGGGAGCTTCCAAAAGCAGATGCTCACCTGAGGAAGAAGAGATCTGCTGAGCTCTTGAATCGAATGAAGAGGGAGAACCTTTTCTCAGCTAAATCGATGGAAGTTTTTGATGCCATTCCATACGAGCACCGATTGTTCAATCAGACTTTAGCAATATTTACGACAATCTTTATGCCCAGGATCCAGGTGATGACGAAATCCAAATGGTTACAAATAACCAGATGGTAACTTCTGCAGATGATCAACACCACTATAAAGGGATTCAATGCTATCAATGAGGAGCTGAGAGCCATAAGGTTGATGACTCTTCAGAATAGATATGTCTTGGACTTGATCACAGCTATGAATAGAGGTGTTTGTGCCAAAATCGGAGAATCATGTTGCACATTCATACCTTCTATAGACAAGAATGGCATCTTGACAGAGGCCATAATGATGCTGACAAACCTACACGTCAAGACGGAGGACAAAGTGATCTGAGTCAATCTTTTCATGGTTTCCACAATGGATGGCAAACATTTTTAAGTTTCTTGGAGCCCTGTTGGTGATGATCATGTTTGAGTTCTGTGTGATCAGGATAATAATCACACAATGCAAGAAGACTGCAAAGAAAGCAGTAGGAATGAAGATTGTGATTGATGTTGAATCAGGATTTGAACCTAAGGAGCTGACAGGTGAAGAAATCAGAGACAACGTAAAGGCCAGCATCCATGCACCTGAGGGAACAAAGTTACTGTACCCGAAGAATCACGAGAAGTATGTGAGAAGATGGATCTACTGCAGTCCCAATGGACAATGCATGTTTATGACCTGAAGTGTTGATGAGCATGTGAAATCGGCAGGATGCCTGAATGGAGTCATAAAGATATGGGTCCCAAAGAAGCACTTCTTCAGACAAGTATGTCTTGATGTGAAGACGGATGAGAAAGTGGTCGACGAATCGCCCAGAGGGTGGAGTGTAGAGGAGGAGTCACATACTCCCACTAAAAGCTCTGTCCCCATGTTGCCTATATTTTGGGAACTGGAAATTGTGACACATGCAGTACCAGTGAGTATGACTGTAGCGCAAATAATCCTTGAAACAAGGTATCCATTGACAAAACTATATATGCATTCACTTAGCTATGATGGCCTTCGGGATAAAGTCCCTCAAGAAGTGTGAAAAAGAATAAGAAAGAAGACTGGTCATATCATGCAGGGCAGAAGTGACACACCCAGAAAAGATAAAAGAGGCAAAAGAACATAAACATTCTATAGGATCTGAAATGGAGGGGTTAACGATGAGCAACATTCTGGGCTCAAAATGAAGATGCTCATACTGAAGAAACGCTGAATAAAATGCAAAATCAGTTTACAATTGTACAGATGCAGTAACGCAAGTAGACAAAGTGATCTTAAGGCTGCCTACTTAGTGAATAGATTGCAGCGATGCACCAATGTATATACATAGGAAAGTATAGAATCTGGATGTTCCACAATGCACTTTAGCATGGCATGAAACCCCTGTGATTAGAAAAGGGTTTTCAGTGTGGCCCAGTTGGAAAATAGCTGATGGCAAAGGAGAAATTCAAGAAAGGCTTGGCTGGCCTGGCACCAAGAAGTCAAGGCCACCGTGAGCCTGGTTGTCCATCCAGTAGTTACATGAACGTGAGAAAGAAGTAAACTTCTGTTTGAGGTGGAATGGAAAAACACTGAAGGCATCAAAAGTTCATATTTTAATAGTGTTAAATGCAGAAAAGAGCTTGAAAAGGTGGTATACAGTCACATGGTCAGATCAAAATAGACATTGGGTCGAGCTACAGCAAAACCAGAAGACAAACTATGCCTATACTCCCTTTTGTTCTCAGGCACAGAGACCTTCAGCAAGGCCAAGTTCAAAGCCTTAATTTACTATAGTTTGTTTAACCAATGGAGCATAGTATATTTTGTGACGATGAAGATGACTTGGACTAGAGGAGGTCTAAATTATCCACCTGATGTTAGCGACACAATCACTACCCCCGTTAGTATGGAACGTTTACTTAGATCTTCCCTGTAAGCATATCACATCCCCAAGTACGTTTTTGTAGTTTGCCACGTAGTGTGATGTCACTGATGATGAGTTTTGACTATAAAGTTGTGTTTTTTATAGAATGCATTGAGCGAAATAGAGCAAACGCCCGTTGATGTCCGTTGTAACTCCCTGTTTTAGATAATTGCAAATAAAACAGTACCTTGTTTTACCAACTTCCTGAGTCGGTTTCATTATTGATGTATGAGTAAATTCTGCATCCCCATCCATCTCTAAGTATTGCTACCTCATCTTAAAGGATCCTAGGTGTATGGGTTCAATACAGAGTCCCTCTTTGCATCAGCACCTGGCTACTGAGTGAAACAAGTCCCAAATCAGTACATAAGAATTCCTTGGGGGTGGAAGGAAGGAGGTTTAACATCCTTTGCCAAAAGGGCCCTTCAAGTATGTCAAGCCATTTCAGGTCTTTCATAACTAGCGTTTCTAATCCGTACATTATGGCTGGGCAGAAACTCTGCTTGTACAGTATAATAATGCCTTCAGTGGAGAACCCTGCTGTTCCATTTGCAAACTTACTAATAGCAGCAGTCATACTATTCTTTGTTTGCCCTCTTTGACATGTGATAGTCCCCACAGTTGTCAAATTCAAGGCCCAGATAGGGATAGTGTTCCACATACTCAATGGGTCCGAATTGTGACCCCAGTGCTACGTAATAACATTTTCGGCTAGGCACCACCATTCCCTTTGTCTTAGTCATATTAATTAACAAGTTGTTTTCCGCTGCATATCTTATCAATTCGTCAAACTTAGCTTTGACCCCACTGATTGTACGCTAGCCATGCCATGAAGACGGCAGAGAGCCTGGGAAGAACAGATTATTTATTTATGTATTGATTTGATTTCATGCCATGCATTACTGCTAGAAAAGGGTGCAGTACTAGAGAGAAGGATGTGAACATCTGTTCTCAGCATACTCCGTGCGCCCCAAGGGGCGGGGGTGGCGCCCCCCGCCCTATGTAAGCTGTCGCCACTGCAATCACCATAACTTATATCCTTGCCAGTTCATCTCCATCAAAAAGCATTTTAGACAGATTCCCAAAGGGGATGGCATCCTCTTGAGCAGCATTCCAATGAGACTCCTTCATTGGCACATGCTGGGCTACCATATTGGCACACAGAATCACATTCTTCAAATATTATTACCAACATTTCTCTATCAGAGCCTCAGTCATTGCTTTGGTGATCATGAGCACACAAAGCTTTGGCATTGTTTGCCTCTGAATAAATTCAGGAATGTGCTTCAACAAGTGTTGTAAGAATATGTGTTGGTCTGTATATGGAGGTGCCCATACTGAGATCACATCATTTGTAAAGAACTGTGAAAAGAAATAAGAATGAAGGAGTAATGGCCATTTTACACATGGTTTTCTTCTATACAGTGGGCCTCATTACGAGTAGGGCGGGAAGGGATACCGGGCACTGGTAAGGAGACCGGTGCCGGTAATCCCTTACCACCCTACTACGAGGTCCCTTAGTGGGTCCCTCCATTAATGCCTGGTCTGACCAGGCGTTATGGACGGGACCCGTTAAGGGACTTCAGAGCTAATGCGGTACCGTTATTAGCTACTTCCCCTATGGGGGCTCAAATGGGAATGGGGAATGGTTTTTTCAATGGGGACTTACCGGTCCCGCAAACTACGGACTACACCGGTAAGTCCCCATTGAACGAGACCGGTGCCGGTACCGTTATTGGAGGTAGTCATGGCGCAAATAGCGCCATGACTACCTCAATTCTCGGAATGAGGCCCAGTGAGTCCTATTTCTGCTCACCACAATCCTCCTTCCATAACCGCTCACCCAGGAGAGTTGGGCCTGGCCTCTGGTGTGGATTATCAGGTATGTGACTGGGAAGAAGTTCTCTTATCCTGCTTGGATGTAAAAAAAGGGGTTGCCTGTTTGGGAGGTGGGAATCACCTCATGTATAGAAGACAGCCATGAAGAAGATGGGGACTCAGTGTGTCAAACTTCATCAGTAACAATGGCATTATCTAGAGAGACATAACGTTTTCTTTGTAAATCCCATCAGATGGCTAGGGCTCAAAGGTCAGCTGCAAACAAAATAGCAGCGCTGCATCCAAAGTTGGGAGCCAGACATCTCTTTACTTTTTAGCAAGGAAAAGCATGGCACTGACTTACAGTGCACAAAACCCTCATGCATCTAAGCGCCAGTTACAGAACAGTGCATAGTATACTTCGTGAAGTGCATGAATACACATATTAATTACAGATTGAATTGGAGTGCCTCACCTCATGGTACAGGAGGCTACTTCATGAATGCAGGCAAACATGAGTGACAACATTAGTCTCAGTGCACATTCTGGCACAGCCTCGCCACATGTTACACGGGCTACTATTTCTGGAACGCAGGCAAACATGAGTAACACAATACATATGAGTGCACATTCTGGCAAATCCTTGCTCCATGGAACGGGTGTTACTTCAGGAATGCAGGCAAACATGAGTGACAAAATAAGTCTCAGTGCACATTCTGGCAAAGCCTTGTTCCATGGTAGAGTGATACTTCAAGAATGCAGGCAAACATGAGTGACACAATAAGTGTGAGTGCAAATTCTGGCAAAGCCTTGCCTCATGGTACAAGGGTTACTTCCGGACTGCAGGCAAACATGAGTGACACAATAAGTATGAGTGCGCATTCTGGCAACGCCTCGCCTCATGGTACAGGGGCTACTTCAGGTATGCAAGCATGAGTGACACAATTATTATGAGTGCACATTCTGGGAAAAACTTGCCTCATGGTACTGGAGCTACTTCAGGAATGCAAGCAGGCATGAGTGACAGCATTATTATGAGTGCACATTCTGGCAAAGCCTTGCCTCATGGTACGGGAGCTACTTCAGGAATGCAAGCAGGCATGAGTGACAGCATTATTATGATTGCACATTCTGGCAAAGCCTTGCCTCATGGTACGGGAGCTACTTCAGGAATGCCAGCAGGCATGAGTGACAGCATTATTATGATTGCACATTCTGGCAAAGCCTCGCCTCATGGTACAGGGGCTACTTCAGGTATGCAAGCATGAGTGACACAATTATTATGAGTGCACATTCTGGCAAAGCATTGCCTCATGGTACGGGAGCTACTTCAGGAATGCAAGCAGGCATGAGTGACAGCATTATTATGATTGCACATTCTGGCAAAGCCTCACCTCATGGTACAGGGGCTACTTCAGGTATGCAAGCATGAGTGACACAATTATTATGAGTGCACATTCTGGCAAAGCCTTGCCTCATGGTACGGGAGCTACTTCAGGAATGCAAGCAGGCATGAGTGACAGCATTATTATGATTGCACATTCTGGCAAAGCCTCGCCTCATGGTACGGGGGCTTCCTCATGTATGCAGGCACACATGAGTGACAGAGCAACATATCACAGAAATGTCATTGCAGGTAAGTACAGGTTTCGCATTAGTCTAAGAGATATAGATGAGTTGCGTTAAAGGCATCTTATAGGTATTGCAAAATAAGGAACGTCATAATCAGTATGGTTTCGCATAAGTTACAGGTTTAGCAGTAATGAAGACATATTACAAGACAGAGAGTCAAATCAGGAAGGCAAGTTATGTATGCATCATGGGGCTGGCTATCTATGAAATGATATGATATGGTATTTTTAACGTGCCTATACACACATGTTTCAAGGCGCAAAGAGGCAAGGAAGGGGAACAAAGGGAGGACAGACAACGATCCTACTAGGCCAGGTGTCAATCAGATCGCGCAAGTGCCTGGGAAGGGGGAAGGGACAGTGCAGTACATGGGAATAGATAATAACAATAAGTAAAAGTAACGGCCAGTAAGTGGCAAGTGCAAGGATAAGTGCAGACATCAGGTGTCAAGTGCTGGCAGGGGGACTGCAGGGATTCAGAAACAGTCCCCAAGTGCGGGGGTTGCCAGGCAGGCAGTGCAGGTGTGTGAGACTGGTGGGGGAGGGACCTGGGTCTGAGATCCAAGGGTGTCCAGGTAACCAGTGCAGTTGCTGTTACAGCCAGGAGGTCAGCAGGGAAGGAGAAGGAGAGATAGCAGAAGCAAAGGGAAAGGTTTTGAGGTGCTTCCGGAACTGGAGATGGTTCTTTTCAAGTTTAAGGGAAGCTGTTCTAGAGGGAGGCCCCAGCCGAAGAAAGAGATCTACCACCAACTCGTTCATTGAAGAAGCGACTGGCCCTCAGGAAGTTGGAGGCGGATGAGCGAAGAGCTCGAGAAGGAAGATATTTAGGAAGAGAGAGTTGAAGGTATTGAGGCCCCGTGCCCCAGAAGGCCTTGTGGCCAATGCAAAGAGTTTTGAACTTAATCCTCGCAGTCACTGGGAGCCGGTGCAGAGATTTCAGTCCTGGAGAGATACGATCCATGGACTTGAGGCCATCGGCAAGTCTCACGGTCCTGTTCTGGACGAGTTGCAAAGGGCGGAGAGTAGAGGCAGGCAGAATTAGAAAGAGGCTGTTGCAGTAATCCAGCCTAGAGAGAACTAGAGCTTTGGAGAGAGTGAGCTTCTGGGGGAAGGAGAGGAAAGGAAGAATACCTCTGAGGAAGTGTAGCTAGTAGTGTGACTTCTTAGAGACATCTGAGATGTGAGGAGAGAAGGAGAGTGTGGAGTTGAAGATTACCCCAAGATGTTTAGCCTTGCAGGTGGGAGCAGGGAGAGGGCCAAGAGAAGCCCGCCAGAGAGCTACAGGAAAGGAGGGAGCTGGTGTGCCGATGAGGAGAATCTCAGTCTTACTGGCATTAAGGCAGAGGTCATTGGTGGCACACCACTCCTGGATAGCAGACAGACAGTCAGAAATGAGAGAAGGAGAAGAGATGGCCGAAGATAACCTGAAAATGAGCTGGGTGTCATCCGCATAGCACTGAAAGTTGGGGCAGAGAGTGGCAATGCGGTGGGCAAGGAGTGCCAGGTATTGGTTGAACAGCCACAGAGAGAGGTTAGACCCCAGAGAGACACCACAGGTAGAGAAAAAGATAGCAAAGAGGAAGGACCCAAGTTGGACCTGGGAGGGTCGGTCAGAGAGAAAAGAACTCAGCCACGCCAGGGCCTGAAACTGATACCCAGGTTATCACGGGGATGGTTGAGCAGGATGGCATGGCTGACAGTGTCAAAGGCAGAAGAGAGATCAAGCAGGATGAGGACACAGGGGCTGTTAGAGTCAAGGTTGGAGAGCAGGTCTTCACAGATGTTCAGGAGAGCAGTTTCTGTGCTTCTAGCAGCTCTGAAGCAAGGGTGATGGTCACGAAGCAACCAACAGATTCAATGTGGAGATTAAGCAGGGAGATGGCCAGTTTCTCCAGGAGCTTGCCCAGGAAGGGATTGATGGAGATTGGGTGATAGTTAGCCGGGCAGGAGGGGTCGACAGAGCGTCTCTTAAGAAGAGGGTGCACAAGGGAGTGCTTCAGGGGGGATGGAAAGACTCCAGTAGTGAAGGAGTGGTTGCAGAAGTCAGACAGGGCAGGATCTAGGGAGTTGATGTGGTCCTTGATGGTTTTGGAGGAACAGGGGTGAACCTGTTTTGACGAGACTTTCATAGATCGGACTTGTCTAGAAACCTCGTCTGCAGAGATCAGGGGAAATGCAGAGAAGGATGGAGAGAGGTGGCTGCAGAAGGGCCAGAGGAAGAGCAGGGAGTAGGGGGAGGGAGGGGAGAGGAGGAGAGTGAGGACAGTATGTCCTGAGTTTTATAGATGATTTGAGAAGCCAGTGGCGTGCTGAGGGCCAGGGAAGGGACAGGAGAGTCAAAGCTTGTGAGAGAGTTGGCCATGAACCATGTCTCGGCGAGACCGAGGACGTTGAGGTCAAGTTCTTCCAGAAGGTGGCAGATGTCAGAGGAGTGTTTGATAGCTGAGCGAGAGTTAAGAGTGGCAATGTGGAGAAGGTTGCCATCCTTGAAGGACTTCCGTGGAGGGGTACAGATAAGACGTATGGCCTGTGGAGGTGTAGATGGAACCCGAAAGGGGGCAGAGAGGGAAGGAGAAGGCAAGGTAGCCGAGGAGAAGGCAGCAGGGGGAGGCAAGGAAGTCTCGGAGGGGGGAGAGGGGACAGCAGGAGAAGAAAGGAAATTGATGAGGCACAGGAAGCATCTATCAAAGAAGGTTGGCTTGAGGGCCTTGGACCAGGACCGTCCCATCTGAGTAAACATTAATGATGACCTTAGAGGAATGGAAGGAGGCCAGGAGGGCATCCTGCCTGGTGCCACCATTAATGGGAGTAGAAGAGAAATGATAAAGCACAGAGACTGTATGTAGGGTCCATAGGTCTGGCGAAGGAACAACAAATAGGATGTCAGTGAGAGTTTCCTTGGAGGAGGCACTGATGTAGGTGTCAGCGATAGGGAGGCCTGGGTTGGAGACCAGGATGTCCTTTTTAAACTTCTTCAACCAGATTTAGTGAGGAGAGCAGGATAGTCAATAGAGAAGCAGTGAGACAAGATAGAAGAGACAGATAGCACCATAGAGTAGATGGGGGGCAAGGAGAGAGGTGGAAGGGAGAGGGGGAAACACTAGAGAAGGACAGATGGCAGAGTGCAGGCAGACGTGACAGCGAGAGGCAAGCCAGTTGAGCAATAGGACAAGATGACGACACTCAGGATTAAAGAGCTATCAAAAAGCACATTTGAAAACAGGAGAAGAAAACACACCTAAGTTTGAGAATCCTGAATAGAGGAAGAAAGGCCCAGGCTTCACAATGCAATTTATAAATACTGATACAGTGCATATTATAGAAAAAGGGGGAGAAAACACACCTGACTTTGAGAGTCTGCAAGGTGGAAGGGGGGGTAAGCAGGGAAGCCTGTGGGACTAACCTGGATGACTGACTGGCAACTGGTGTTCCCTGCAGACACCTGCAGACACAAACAGGACCCGCTTCAGTGGGAGTTGCCCTTTGCCTTGGGCCCTTAGCCGCAGGGGCTGCCGGACAGAGGGCTGCCCAGGGGGGGTCAGTGAGATACAAGGGATGGCCAATGATGTGAGTTACAGGCTTGAATCGTACCATCAGCAACTTACAAAAAATGCACACAGTTGAAAGTCATTATCAGAATGGATGGCAAGCGGGACAAATGTTTAGGGCATGGAGAAGGAGAAAGCTGGGGTTACATATCCGGTTAGAAACCATCAAACAAGGAGTATTATCAGGGGAGCAAGAAGCAGAAAAGCAGGTAAATCTCTTACTTGGTCCAAAATCATTGGCATACAGGATCAATCCGGTAAGGATGGGTGACGGTGAGGCATGTCTGATACTCGTTTATTGTTGTTAATTCAATTTTCCATTAAATTAGCAGCATTACATGTGTACTACTGTTTCCCCACCAAGTGCAGCAAGCCCAGCAATAGTGGAAAAATAGGCTCTCTAGAAGACCACTTACATAACACTACATCGCACTTGAACAAATCCTCAGGCAATACATTGAAAGTGAGTCATTATCCTGTCACAGTGACCCCTCCATCTGCGTGTAAAGCTTAATTAATCTCTTTAAAAATGTATTCCCAATAATGCTGTATTCTTCTTGGGTTCGATTGTAATGCCAGAAAATAATTGTGCAATAATTCTGCTAACTCTGATCACTTGTCTTATCCAATATGAGTGAAATGGTCTTGACATATTGGTGGCTAGATAGAATTAACCAAAATTGGTGAGTATCAGAACAATGTAGGAATATTCCAATTACAGATTCATTTATACCAGACGGATGTAATATGGTCTACTGTGCTATATCAACCTTTCTCATAGAATGCAGATTCCAACTCTTAACTTTGGTTGTTCATCTGTGTTTGCATACATTTCTTTGAAATAAAAAGAAGACTGTCCCCGTTGGCTGCTAGGTAATAAAGATGGAGATCTGGAAGTGTGTGTCCCCTGATACCTTTTCAGATATTCAACAGCTCTTTGTCAGAAGATGGAGTTAGCAATGCAGCTTGTCTTTAAAAAAGAAAATATTTGGAATATGCATAGGGAAGGCTCTAAAAAAAGGATGGTGGCCATTGGATCTTTCAATGTCTAGAGGAAATTAATAGTAGGATAATATGTTCAGCTCTTTGTTGAGAGAGTAACTCTAAGATAATCTTCCTTACCCCATGAATGCAGGGAGTTGGAACATTTTTGTGGGTTAGCTAGCACTGTCATTGTATTGATATTCAGTTTATAGCCAGATACTGCCCCATAATCCTTTGCAAATCTATCAATCTCTTTAATCGTAAACTCATGATCAAGGGTGCAGACAGTAATGGCATTAGCATTATCAAAGATTTCAATGTTTTCATGAATAACTAGCTGTTCCCGGCGTAACATAGGCCATATTAGCATATCGTATAGGTCAATATTGGTCGGTAAATCATAGGGTCACCTCTGTCCCCCTTCTTAAGTGTTGGAATTACCACTGATGAATTCCTGGAAGGGGGCGTAGGTCCCTGTGATTTATGAATTTTTATTGAAAAGGCTAAACGTATAAGAAACTTTCTTCTTTTGAATTTGAAGGGCATATTTATGCCAGATGGAATGAAAGGTATGCACGGTATGAGAACAGTATCTAAGTTTAATCCATCAATTACATGCGCCTCAATGATATGTTTTTGCAGACGTGTAATTGTCAACCTTGTTACATTGCAGAGTCCCCGTGATGGCATAAGATTGCGTATTAGCATCATTTCAGTACCTACTTTCAGTTTTCGCTCGTGCAGAGGCATTCGCCCTACAGCATTTTGCTCTTTAGAAACTGAAACGTTGAGCTGGTAATAAACGGTTCATTGACAGAGGAACTGTCGTATCCTGTGTGAAGAGAAGTGGGGGTGGAAAGAAGTAACTTGAAATTATTCTGAATGTTTGCGATAGTGGAAGCTGAAGGTATCTACATAGAACCGTCCTGATTCTGTTTGTTAAAATGATAGATGTTGTTGAAGTGGAAGGGCACACAGAGGTGCACTTTGCTATTTGGATAGCAGAGGGTAATCTAACACTGATAAATTGCATCCGCTGAGTACGGAAACATACCTATCGTTTTATATTGCTTTGCCTGATCTTGAAGATGAATTGCTCGATGTGTATTGCACACAGCACGTACTGAGGGTAACCTTGCCTTGTCCTCCTTGTAATTGCAATACATGCTAGCATTAGGTTTAGTGTGTACATCTTTGGCACATAACTAAATGGTCAGTGGAATGCCAACTTTTGCAAAAAGGGTCCAATGGAACCCCATGACAATCTATCAAGTGCTTTTTTGGCCTCTGAAAAAATAAATGGTACTGGAAGATAGTCTTTTTCTGCATCAGGCAAAACAGTGACTCAAGTCTTGAGGTTGTCTGATGTGCCTCATTTGGATACAAAGCCATGCCAACATAGAACGCCAACTTTCACTATCATCATAAGTAATGAGAAAAGTTATTATTAGCATGGATCCCTTGAATCTTATTTTTTAAGGATAATATCTACATTTGCATCGCTGTAGTTTTCTGCAACTATCATATTTTTCATAATAAACTGGCAAATGATAGTAACATAGGCAGAATTGCTTCAGAACACTTTTTATAGAAGTCATCAGGAATTCCTTCAAGTCCTGAAGCTTTAAGGCATCAATGAAAGATAATGAAGTTTTATTTATGTAGTGTTTTTCCCAAAGTACTCATTAATCAACCTCAGAAGGACACAAGGCTGAGTTGGCCTTGCCAGGATTTGAACAAGCGACCTTCAGGACATAATCAGATCACTGCAGTGAGCGCTCAACCCACTGAGCTATCCTACTGGAAATTAAGTTACATATTATGCTCATCTGTGCAATCTGTACCTTGTGAGGTCCCAAAGGGCTCCCCATTGCCCCTTTATTATTTGTATGCAGATTCCACACAAGTTTACCTTAGAATTATCAAACCCTCTTTAAACTGGCATAATTTAATGTCATGCCTGGCAGGATTAATGCACTGAATAGAGCAAAGCAGACTAACATTGAATTCATCAAAAAAGGAAATAATATTGGCAAGCAAATTTTATTTAAAATGTCCATATTAACTAGATATTCAAATTGTTTTGAAAAGCATGTTACAGTACATTCCAGTAAATGAGCACGCAGGTATAGTTGGTAACCTTATGAATTCCAAATTGGATTATGCAAACGGTCTCTCAATATGCACCCCATCAATAAAATCCTCCTTTTACAAGCACCTAAAATGGGGTCTCATTTTGAAACTGCCTAAATGTGCTCAACTATCGCCGCTCACTACACTAGCTACCTCTGCACAAACGTGTCCAATTCAAGATTGTGTGCAGAGCTTGTAAATGCCTACACTGGCTTCTCCTCTTTCCTTATTCAATAAAATACAAGTGTATGCCGTTGTCTCCTCCAGAAGATTCTGGTCCAATGGAGACTGAGTTGTCTCAGTTGCTGGCATAGCTCTCTGGAATGCCTTGCTTCAAAGATGTTTTAAGTGCCATACCCTCTTGTCTTCTCATTAAAACTTAAAAACTCTCCTCTTCCATTACTCCAGACACCTGCATGCAAGGCACCAGCATCCAAAACGCCCTCAACAATAAAATGTCAGGACTCCAAACCAAAATAGAGGACAAACGCCAACAACTCTTCAATAACAAGGTCACCAACCCTAGCCCACCCATGCCCAACCACACCAGTTTGGGCTTCTCATTTAAGAAAGTCACTATCCCAGAAGTTCAAGAAATCATCACTTCCTTGAAACTCTCAAACTGCAAAGGAGACAGCTGCCCGGCACAGATCATAAAAGATGCAGTCAGAGAGCTCTCCCCTTCATCACCAAACTCATCAACATATCTTTCACCAATAACTCGATCCCTAGCAACTTAAAACAATCATGAGTTCTCCCACTCCTAAAAAAACAATCTCTCAACCCGGCCATTCCCACCAACTACAGGCCTATCACCACAGTCCCCTTCCTTCTAAAAATCAGGGACAGAGTTGCCTACATCCAAATTCAGGAACACTTGGAATCCAACCAATTGCTAGGAATACGCCAATCTGGCTTCAGACCTCAACACGGAACAGAAACCGCCCTTGTTGATCTCAAAAGCCAGATTGATGAAATTAAAGACAAAGGCAATGCCGCAATCCTTCTCCTACTAGACCTCTCAGCGGCTTTTGACCTGGTCAACCATGAAATCCTCTGCAATCACCTTGCCACCGCAGCCCACTTCTCCTCCTCTGCCATCACATGGATACAATCCTTCCTGGCAAACAGAACCATGCAGGTCTTCTCCACAACAGCTGCAGCAGACCCCATCCGCAAAACACATGCGGGGTCCCACAGGGATCCTGTGTATCCCCCACTTTGTACAACATATTTACAAAGCCTCTATTTGACCAACTGGACCGTCTGGGTGTGTCACCTACACAAACTACGCAGATGACACCCAGATACTCCTCACCATCATAGGTAACTACCAAGCAGACGTCGCCCGGATCAACGAAATATTCGCCATTATTCAGGCATGGATGGCCTCACATGGTCTCTGCCTGAATGATGAGAAGACAGAGCTCCTAATCGTCGGCTCCCCTATCACCCTAACTAAACTCAACCCTAGCTATAATAACATCACCATCGATGGCCACTCCATCCCTATTGCTAAAAGCGTAAAAACCCTTGGCTTCTATCTAGATGCCAACACCAACCTCACCAAACACACCAATATGACCGCCTCAGCCGCTGCCTACACCGGCAAGCTCATCGGGGCCAGTAGACCATTTCTATCACCCAACAGCTGCCTCACCCTTGCAAGGGCTCTCATACAATTCAAACTGGATTACTGCAACAGCCTGTACCTAGGTGCCAACCAATCCATTCTCAACAAGCTGCAGGTAATACAAAATAACGCCCTGTGCGCAGCCTTCAACATTCTTAGACGAGAGCATATCTCCGCTACTAGGAAAGCCTGCAAATGGCTATCCATACGCCAAAAAATCGACCTAAAAACCATTTGCCTCACGTACAAGTCCCTCAATCACCTAACACCACCATATCTAGCTAATAAATTCACCATGAAACCTGCTACCCGATCCACCAGATCCTCCAACACTCTATGCTTGACAGTGCCCAGGTTCCACCTAAAAGGAGCTGGAGGGACAAGCTTCACAGTACTTGCCCCCCAACTCTGGAACATCCTACCTCTCAACATCAAAACTGTCGAATCCTTCCAGATCTTCAGGAAGCAGGTCATCAGCTGGCTCCTACACAAAGAATAACCCATTAACACCAGACCTTACTCCCCTGTGCGGTAACAGGTTTAAGCATTGTATTTATACTGAAAATTGTATATTGTGCGTATTGTATGTGCTCTGTTTATTGATGACTATATATATATTTATATATTATAAGTATGTACGAAGTATGTAACCCAAAGATACTTCTCAATGCTGTAACCATATTCTCAAGCGCCCTTCTACCCCTGGGTTTGGAGCGCTATACAAATAAAATAAACAAAAAAACAATCCGTGTATCCCTCTCGCAACTTTGCCACACGTAATGTTCCATCTGCGCTTACATGCGGTTCCGCCCAGAGCGCATTACAAATAACAATAACTAAACATAACATGTTTTGCAAATAGTTAACTTTCTTTCTAACGAAAAGCATATCTTCATTATGCAATATGTGTGTGCCAATTGAGGGTAAGCATTGAGGGATGTCCTCTGCAGCCACCTCTGCACCTCCTGCTGTATTCTCCACTCTTTCTCTTTCTACTCTCTCTACATCCTCATATCAGTGGTCTCACCTCCCCAACTATGCTGATGATACCCAGATCCTCATCCCGCTGACGGGTGATTACGACATGGAATTGGCCTTTGTGAACAGAGTGCACCTCATCATTCAGGCATGGATGGCCTTGCACGGTCTATGCCTGAATGATGATAAAACAGAACTCCTCATCCTAGGCACCCCTGCAACCCTTACCAAACTAGGTCATAACTATTCCAACTTCAGAATAGATGACAACAATATTACCATAGCCAAAGAAGTTAAAACCCTTGGATTCCACCTAGACTCTACACTGACTTTTAAAAAACAAGTCAACTCTATGGCCTCTTCAACGGCCTACACCTACAAACTAATCAGAGCAGCCAAACCCTTCCTTTCTTCCAACAACTGCATAACCTTAGCTAGCGCCCTCGTTTTGTCCAAACTGAACTATTGTAACACCCTCTATTTAGGGAGTAACAAATACATTACTAACAAGATCCAGATTCTTCAAAACAACGCCTTGAGAGCAGCCTTAAGCATTCCTAAGCAAGCCCACATCTCTGACATTAGAAGAGCTAATAACTGGCTCTCTATGAAGGACAAGATCCTTCTTAAAACAGCATCCTTGACACACAAATGTCTCCACTACACTGCACAACATTACCTCATAGCCAGGTTCACAAGACAATCCGCTAACCGCCCCACTAGAACTGTTAATGCCAACCTCCTAACGGTGCCCACATTTAAACATACCAAGACTGGTGGAAGCAGCTTCCCGGTCAAAGCTGCTCAATACTGGAACTCCTTTCCCCCATTCCTTAGGGAAGATGCACCCTTCCTCCGCTTCAGGTCCAACCTCATCCGTTGGATTAAGGAAAACGACAGTTAACAAATCCTAGTATGCCTTTTTCTACATGTACATACCATGTATATTGATCATTGCGTATCTATTTAATTGTGTAACTCACCTACCTGCTCCTCATCTTATTCTGTATATACTGCCTATTCCTCACCTACTACTTACAGCATACATTGTATAAATGTATGCTCCTGTACAGCAGTGTAACCTAAGCTGAACAATCTTCTTGATGCTCATTGCACCCTGATACCCCTGAGTCTGACACGCATTACAAAATTAAAACAAACAAACAAACAAACAAATAAGGGTCCTTTTGACCCCATGTACATTCTGTCTGGAATGAACCTTATGCTCATCCAATCGCGGGAGAGGTTCCCACATTCTGTCCCCTGAAGATAAAGGACAGGAGCCATTGGATGACACTTAAAGACTCCATTTTATACTACCCCAAACTCCATCTTTTTACTAGGTTGCACAATGATTTCCAAAAGCCATCTCTCCACTGTCCAGTGGCACGCACAGCCAGCCCACCACATCTTCCTCTGTCTGCATCGCACAAGCTCTATGACCACACAACCCCCACCTTGATTAGCCACAGTTCCCTAACCTCTCTTGATGCAGATACATATCTGACCACTATTTTATGAACAGGCCCCACCCACCCCTCCCCCCTCAGATCTAATCCCCTACCATTGTATTTCATTGGAAAACTTAACACATGTCAGCTTATATCATGAGGCATCAAGCAGATAAAAAACTCCCAAGGTGGGCACCTGGGCCTGGGCATCAAGGTTTACAGCCCCTAAGGTTCAAAGGGCAAAATCAATCAAATATTTTACAGAATGAACTCCACAGCATCCCCATGAATTTCCACTTTTTCCAATTGTTATTTGTTGCATGCCTTCAGTTCTTGTTTTGCTAAAATAAATTAGTTAGCTATGTTTTAACGTGTGTGCCTGACCTTCACCTCACAGAGATGAGCCAAGCTGACCCACGTGCTGCTCGATGAACACCCAAGCCTCGAGCCAATCTAGTTCAACTGTCTCCTATTAATGCATCTGCATGTCGAGCCTATGACAAGTATTATGTACCTATACAGAAGCATCAGCAGTGAGGCATTTCAATCTTATAATGTGCTGCACATGTAATGTTTGGCAGAGCGCTCTCAGGGCAGCAGAGTTCTCTGCATGCATCTTTTACCTGATATAAACTTTGTTCAACTTGCAATCTTCCCTACTGGCAGCCAGGAAAACAAAAATCTTTCACAATGCATTCAGATTCCAGGCAGAAGCAGCACACAGTTGTTAAACCTTGCACCAAAGTCACAATGATGTGATGTACATCTAGGTTTTAAAATCATATTTAGATGAAACACATTCACATGTTTACATTTAAATTTCAAAGCAAATGTATTATTATAACACTTTTTGTGAAACATGATCTACAGTATAAAACAGAATAATGTTTTCATTTTGTGTGCATTACATGTTAACATACATGTATTTTGTTAAGTTGGCACCCCGGCCAATAATGGCACTTACCCTGCTCCTGGTGCATCAGGTCAAGTACATTAAGTCAGGTGAGTATAAAGACAGGAAAACATCCACCGGCATCCTCTGTCAGCCAATCACATTCTCTCAACTGACCTTCATGGTACCCACTCACAACACAACATTCTCTCACTCTGCATTCCACGTAAGTCACTCACAGCATCCCATACACACAAAGCAGCGTGCAAGCAAAGCTAGTCACAACATATCGTCCCCCTTTACCAACAGACAACAACTAAACCAGAACCAGAGAGCATGGACACACCGGACACCAGCAACAAATAACTTCACTAAAATAGTCACATTAATGATCCTACAAATTATTAAATTATACAATCACTGTGCATTGTAACACAATTTACCCATAACATGTTGTCCATAAAGTCCAACCTAAAAATGTAAAGGTTAATACAACTAACTTCACAACATGATATGACAGTGCAACGTTCTAAATTCAGATAAAACTCTAAAAGTCCATCTGTGAAAGGACAAAATATTAATACATTTCTATAAACATCTCTATCCACAAAGATAAATTAAATGCACTCTATATTTACTTGCACAAGCTCATTCCAAACGTGCATTCCATACCAACACCTCACTCACCTCACTCACCTCACTCAACCTAACACCCCACTCACCTCACTCGTTTTAACAGCTCACTCACGTCACTCCAGCGCCCACCCACCCATCCTGACACAAACTGCACCACACTCAGGACCCACCTGGTCATCCTGACACAAACTGCACCACACTCAGGACCCACTCGGCCATCCTGACCCACACTGCACCACAAAGCAGCTCCCAACTGCAGCACAATACACAACACTACTACTCACAACCTCACCTTAGCACTCATCACACAACACTGCAGCCCTGCTCACTCTACAGCACCAATCATTTCTCCAAGATGCCACACATCACATCACCATAAATGCTGCAAAATGAAAATATAATAACTGCATTCGCAGAAACCAAACCTACTAGTATTCAAATTACTCTTATTCTTGAAATCAAAATTGTAGAACTACAAAGAAAACACATGGCATAAGAAATCCATTGGCATAACTTCCCACGGCCATCAATCTCCCCTTGATTGCTCCTCCTCCTGTCAGCGCCAGCTAAAGTACAATACCTCTGGGGAACTCGGCCCCTTTTTACCACCGATGAAACTGGACATTCTCATTCCAATTCTGTTTGCTGACATCGTTCGTTCTTGCCAGCTCAATCACAGCCATTCGCTGCATCCTCTTGCTTTGCCCGCAGCAAACTCCAGCACTGCCATGACCCGACTCGTCTTCCATATTGCCTCATATGCCATCTCAAGGCTGCTCATTTCTCCTTGCGCCGCGGCATGATAAGAGCAAACTTTAATCCAATGAACTTCCATGTATTTAACATGAACAGCAAGCACATCAGAGTGTTTGCAAGGTCCTTTTCTTTCCTTATTCCGCCGCAGCTCCGATTGAACAGAGCTCCCTAGCAGTGACGTCTTCAACGCTGACACACCAAGACGATCGCCATCTCCCTAGGCACTCTATGTGACGTCACCTGTCCAAACAGGCCACAGGGGAGGGAAGAGCACCCCACTCCAATGGTCTCCACAATCGGGCGAGACCTCCCGCTACAACACCTCTGCAGAACTCCAAGTCACACACGCCTCTGAAATGGAGAAATGGTTCGCCTCCAAATCCTCATAAATACTGATCCACTTCACTGGCAACAGATATGCACTGCCATTTCACACAACTCTGTACCCATTGGAACTTCTGAGCCATCATTTTTGCCAAGTAACCCAGACTTCTGGCGCAGCAGCATACAATGCTCTGTGAGAGGCGCCCAACCCCTCCAATGTTCCGCAACGGGCTCCAAGCCCTTGGCCCCAGTCCGCTGCAATGCTCTGTGAGAAGCTACCGGCCCTTCTAATTATCCGTAATGGGCCCCAAGCCCCACCATATCTTCCTGTCTGCCAGTTGAGAGCTTGCTGGCCCTTGGCCCTGGTGCTTCTTCAATTTTTATTTAGTTGGGCCTCACTTGTCCCCACTGCACCTCACAGGGCTCCTAGTTTGGTTGGGCCTCACTTGTCCCCACTGCACCTCACAGCACTCCTAATTCGGTTGGGCCTCACGTGTCCCCACTGCACCTCACAGGGCTCCTAGTTTGGTTGGGCCTCACTTGTCCCCACTGCAGCTCACAGGGCTCCTAGTTTGGTTGGGCCTCACTTGTCCCCACTGCACCTCACAGGGCTCCTAGTTTGGTTGGGCCTCACTTGTCCCCACTGCAGCTCGCAGCACTCCTACCTGAGAGAGGATCTTATCTGTCTTTGGGGGGCGGTGGATGTCCCTTTCATGGTGCTGTCCCCCCAG
Source organism: Ambystoma mexicanum (assembly GCF_040938575.1). Classification (NCBI taxonomy): domain Eukaryota; kingdom Metazoa; phylum Chordata; class Amphibia; order Caudata; family Ambystomatidae; genus Ambystoma; species Ambystoma mexicanum. Next base: position 101,012,267 of record NC_090925.1, read on the forward strand.
CACAGCCAGCATCCTCGTCGCCAATGTTAAGTTGGGTCCCTGGCCAATAATGACACTGACATCTTTGCAGGAGGACACATCTTCTTTACTCTGCTCCTGGTGCATCAGGTCAAGTACATCAAGTCAGGTAAGTCTTAGGGACAGGGAACATCCACCGGCATCCTCTTTCAGTGATCACATCCTCTCAACTGACATTCATGGAACCCACTCATAACACAACATCCTCTCACTCTGCATTCCGCGTCAGTCACTCACAGCATCCCATCCACAAAAAGCAGGGAGCAGGTGAAGCTAGTCATTACACATTTCGAACTGTTTATGACGTGTGTGCAAATATAACACAAAATGCATCTCAAACGTTTAACTTGAACGCAAAATGGGTTTCTAAGTGTGTGCATTTTTGTAATGAGCTTTGCATCTAACCATTTTTAGGTTTTGCATTATACAGCCAGGCCACATGCCTGCTAGTACTCCTGCAGCGACATTAACATGATTTGAAGTATTTGTCAACAAGGCATATGTAGCACATTTAGTGATGAATATAGTTGAATCTTCATACCCCCTTTATGTTTCTTGTCTCCTGTCCTAATGGCCCTGATTTCTTCTGTAGTTTAAGTGCCATTTTTTGCATAGACTTGCATAATAGCCTGGCAGGGGTCAACAACATCCAGATATCAACACTATGCTGCTCTTTGCTAACCTTTTGCTGTTGTCATGTTGGTTAAGTTGCACAGTCCCTCTTTCTTTCTCATGGCCTTGATAGAGGGTAACATTGGCCAGTCATAGGATAGAGGTCTGGTGGAACCCTCTTCCACCTGATTGTTGATACTTGTGGCTTTGGAACTCTTGCTGGGTTCCATCCATGCTTCAATGTGTTTTTGTTGGTTTTAAGCTGATAAGTAACCTATTCCCACAGGCAGCATGGCCACTGTGACAGGACTTCATTATTATGATTTTGTTAGTGACAAGGAGGGAGAAAGACACAATTGGGCCTCATTGCCATTGTGCCGGTCCGGTAACAACAGTGCTGGTAAGCATACTGGCACCGTTTTTACCGGACCGACACACTCCAAGTCTGCGCACAGCTGCCGTCCTGCCCGCCAGGCCTGACCTGCCGGGCGGGGCGGCACCCGCTCGCAGACTTACATGGAAGCACCGGAACTGTTGCACACAGTGCTGGTGCTTCTATGCTCCCTATTCCCATTGAGTCCTATGGGACACAAATAAGAATGGGAATTTGCCTTTTCTGACGCCTGACTTCTTGGACCGCCAGGGCTGTAAGCTCCCTAAATCCGGCAAGTCAGGCACCAGAAAATCTTGCAAGTCCGGCGGCAGCCTGTCAGTTTTACAGGCATGGCTACCATGGGACTTCGAATGAGCCTCATTCCAAGTTTGGCGGTAATACAGTGGTAATTTCACTGCATTACCACCAGAATCAGTTACTGTTTCTGCCATTTGGTCCTGAGGGTTAACTAGGGGAATATATGTGGTGGGACGGGGGTGTAAGTTCCCAACTTTATTTTTGTTTTTGGCAGAAAGACACAATGAGCCTCATTCCAAGTTTGGCGGTTATACAGTGGCAATTCCACTGAATTACCACCAGAATCGGTTCAGTTTCTGCCATTTGGTCCGATGGTTAAATAGGGGAATATATGTGGTGGGACGGGGGGTGTAATCCAGACCTTTCTTTTTTGTTTTTTCTTGCAAAATTACCGTGAGCAGTAACGGAAGGTTTGCAAATAGCTGTTGCTTTGCATTTTGAAAACCAATATCACCCAATCAGATGACATGTTTCCACAATTAAACATTGTTTCTACTTATGATTTTTGACGTAAGGGTCACTGCACCAATATCCAAAAAGTATCTAATAGTAACGCGTTTTTTGGTAATGATGTGTTTCTTATTACTTAATAAAGAATGAAGGAGAGTACATCTAACCAACATTAGAGTAAACTGTGTGTAGATACTGCACACATGATTGTATTAGAATGACGATTAAAGGTACTAGTATAGATACTGAATTCCTTCATTTTAAACATCACACTGATAGGCATATTTAACATAACGCAAATAATTAAAGTCAATGATAGTCATAACATAATAAATTAGTTTCGATGCAGAGTCACAGCCTAACACAATTCACAAAATAAAACCCAGGACATGTGCAGACCCTTAGAGGGAGGGGTGTCTGACCTTCTTTCTTAGAGCATGTTTAAACTCTGTATTTTTGAAACCTTATATGATGGGGTTGCATAGTGGGGTAACAACACTATATAACAGAGACATGACCATGTTGTCTTGTACGGACAATGTTGACGCCGGTCGCATGTAGGTAGACAAGAGTGATCCATAGAATAACACAACTACAGTGAGGTGGGAGGCACAGGTGGAGAAGGCCTTGCTCTTCCCCTCTTTCGATTTAATGTTCAGAATGGTGGCAGCAATCCTGATGTACGAGAAGATGATTAAAATGAAGGAGCCCCCAGCAAGCATAGCACCCAGGGAGAATGTGAGCACTTCAATCCTGCTAGTGCGACTGCAAGAGATCTTCAACAGGGAGGTCATGTCACAGAAGAAGTGATTGATTGTGTGGGACCTACAGAAGGACAGTCCAGACATCAATATGGAGTGCGGAAGCGGGACTAAGCAGCTAATTGCCCAGCTTGCAGCAGCCAGTCGGATGCACGCACTTTGATTCATGATGGTCATGTAATGCAAGGGGTTGCAGATGGCCACGTAGCGATCATAAGCCATGATGGCAAGTAGGAGATATTCAGTAGAAAGCACCAGCATGAAGAAATATATCTGAACCAGGCATTTAGTCAAAGAAACATACGTGCCCTCCTGAAAGAAGTGGGCCAGCATCTGTGGGAAGATGACTGTGGTGTAGCTGATGTCAATGAAGGACAAATGTGTCAGGAAGAAATACATGGGAGTATGCAGCTGTGGATTGGAGCAAATGGTTGCCATGATAATAAGGTTTCCTGCCAGAGTCATGAGGTAAATCACACAAAATCCAACAAATAGAGGACCTTGCAAATTGGCGAGGTGAGAAAAACCCACAATCAGGAAGTCTTCTTGAGAGCTCAGATTCTTTGTTTCCATAGTAACAGGGCAGCAGCCATGCATGAATCTGAGGAAGACAATACAATAAATGCATAAGTAGCATGAACATACGTGCTGCTAAGAGCTCTGTGTGAGCTTATTATTATCCGAACGCTGCAATATGCTTCCAAAATAGGTGAAGTGTTATCACTTCAACTAATGCCTGCTGTAGCAGGTTGACCCGGGCTTTATCTAGCCTATGTTGGTAGGTATAACTGAAGAAAATGCCTTCAGAGAGGACTCAAGGCTATTACAACCCACTTCAGGTCACAAAAGTAGACATAATCCAAGAGCACAGCGGTGTGAATTGGTTGCTGATAGTGTTATTCAAAAATATGTCCTTTCAGGAAAAGGAAACAAATCAGAGAAAGGACTGAAAATAAAATAAAAAGATAAACCATAAAATGGGCCACTTTATTCACTGGCTAAAGGGGAAGGAGGATAGCAGTGGGTTAAGGTTCAATGGCGGTCATTTTGATTTTGTTGATCAAGTTGGAGAAGGTTGCTAAAAGTGTGTTGTTGGTGTGAGGCAGTGGTAATGGGGAGGAGGTGGAAGGATTATGGGGGAGCAGGGACCATCTAGTTATGCAGCCTTCAAAGAATCCTTTATCTCTGAATTCATCCTGCAATCCGAGCAAGCTGATTGGCTGAACTCGATATGGCAGGAGATAATAGTTTACTAATCAATCTGTTTTCATTTGAGTTTACACTTGGGACAGTCCATATGAAATGAAGGGCCCATGCTCCCAATATTGCAATGTGCACAGTTGTAACCAGGCCATTCCCTGAGAACATTGTGTGTTCAGGTATCTGAGGTCTTTTCCATGGATGCATTTCTGAATGATAGCGTGGGTTATAAAAGTGAAAAGGCTACTACAGAAATGCTTAACCTTAGAAAATATTGAATGTAAAATGGTGGATTGTAATGTATTATAGAGGAAAGGACTTTATAGGCAAGTCTGAAGAGTAACACGTGGATTCTGTTCCATTACTCCAGATCTCAGGTCTGTCGTAGTATTAAAGATCTTTATGTTGCCAATCCACAATAGCATATATGCAAACATGAGAACATGGAGCACCTCATAGAATGTACAAATCACAAGCATGTGTAATCATCCAAGTGGTGCTTATGGTGGTGTTCCAGTTAACACCAACGAAAAACTGAAACAAAAGAATATCAAATGATATTGACAATTACACCAATTGGTTATACGTTCACAAGAGGTGGCAAGGCAGCTCAGTGGGTTACGTGTTTGACTCAAAAATCTTTATTTGTTCTATCTTCAGAAGTTAGAATTCCAGCGGGACTGCTTCGTCCCTGATTCACATTATACATGCCAAAATCCATCTTCTGGCTTCATTATTTCCAACTGGTTTCCTGTGACTGCTGCAGCCGTCAGAGCTTTTGTCTATTACATTTTAGGGTAAAGGCGTCCCGCTTCCCCCGTAAGTGACGTTGGGCTTTACACCTTCACAAGACGGTAGGGTTAAGCACACATGGCATCAACAATTCCAACATTGCCCAGAGGAAAATCAAATGCATCTTGCAATATGGTCGTGCAAGGCTCACGTTGCCCCTGTTAAGCAATTATTTCAATGCTACTGTATACATTTCCCAGGGATAACCGCCATCCAAGTGCCTGGTTTTCCTTGTCCTATGATAGCATATATGTTATGCTATTTTATATTTGTATAGTGCCTCCTCCCATATCTAATGACGTGGAAGTGCTGTAGGAAACATGGCCCTTCAGCAGACGAGGAGCGTCATAACGCATGCAACAGAAATGGTAGTTTAGACACTGTCACTCGCAGGATTGTCCAACTCCAGGATTCCAGGGCCGGATCCATGTTGGGTTTTCAGGATACCCCTATTTAATATTGATGAGATATATCTGTGTACAATGATTCTAAATGTATGCACATTTCTCCTCATGAATATTAATGAGGGGTAACCTGAAAACCATCAGGATCCCAGCCCTCAAGGCCTGGAGTTGGACAACCATGCATGTAGAGGAAGCAGACATGTCCAGTGTGGAGGCATTCAAATCTGAAGAGAGGCATAGTCCCTGTAGGAGATGATAGACTAGAATGATACTCTACTATAATTGGTTTTTGATAACACCCGGGATTCAACCCTGTGTTGCTTTGTGTCATATTGCTTCCAAGACAAGCGCGTTGCCACTCATCTATACTACCCGTGCTAACACTAGACACTATTTGACAGCCAGACCAAATCTTTTTTCATGAGCCTCAGCTGTAAAGTTGTGGGGTGCAGTGCTAAAAGAGGGAAGTAGCAAGAATGTCAAGTGTATGAACCCCTAGGGCAATCTTGTACAGTTGTGGGCTCTCTGCTATGTGTTACAAGTAATATACATGCATACGGTAGAGACTATGACAGACCAAATTGTGGGAATCCGCTCTGTGCTATCGGGTGCAATGCCAAACACACATCACCTGAGAGCTGTTTCTGATTCAGGCCGCCATATCCACTGTGGTCCTCAAATTTCAAGCAGCCCTTCCTCTGAACCTGAACCTAAAGTTAGTTCTTGCCTCCCATAACACTTAGCAGGTAGCTCATGGCGATGTCTGATTTTCCACACACATCCTTTCCCTCATCTGCAAATCGCAGAAGCTTGTTTTGTTACTCATGGGGTACAATGTATCTCTTTGACGCAAAGAGAGAGAGAGAGAGCAAAAGAGAGAAAGAGTGAAGACTTGACAGTATTAAAGTTGTCAAGTGAAAGAAGCTGTCTGCAAAAGGAAGATGCAAGTGTCTGGAGAGGGGCAAGTGCCTGGTAATACTCTAGCCTGGCACCTGAACTATGTCCTTCAGTTGCCCACATTAAAGTAATTCACTTCCCTTAACTGCTTAACCTGACACCTCACTCCTTGGCACATTCCAACATCTCCATTGATTACTACATCTCCATACCATCTTTCTGGAGCATCGCATGCCCTTGTCTGCACCCTTAATGTTCTGTTTCACGCAGATGGCTTCCTCAGCATGGCTTAATTCTGTAGGTTCGCCCCAATATCCTCCCCATGCCCATGGCTCCATTCCTGCTGCTTCTTGTGTACTGCTGCCTGAGTGGAGCGCATTAGTCCTCGACTGACTGCTGCCCAAGGATACAGTTCTGCAGCTGCTGCTTCATAAACATAGCATGTTTACTCAAATGTATGACTCCTTTAACAACTGATGCCCTACATGTGTTACACCCTGACTGATATGTCCTTCATATATGTAGATTCCTGGTTGCATGCACCCATCACACCTGCTCACCATTTTAAAGTCCACCATACAATACACACATTAACTAATGACCCCCACTGTCACTCACAGGGTTGTCCAACTTCAGGCTTCGAGGGCCAGATCCATGTTGGGTTTTCAGGATACCCCTCATTAATATTCATGAGATAAATCTGTGTTCAATGATTCTAAATGTATGCACATTTCTCCTCATGAATATTAATATTAATGAGGGGTATCCTAAAAACCATCAAGAATTCCAGACCTCAAGTCCTGGAGTTGGACAACCATGCATGTAGAGGAAGCAGAACTGTTCAGTTTGGAGACATTCAAAGCTGAAGAGAGATATAGACCCTTTAGGATACGATACACACTATTTGACAGCCAGACCATATGTTTTTTTTCATGAGCCTTAGATGTAAAGCTATGGGGCGCAGCGCTAAAAGAGGGAAGTAGCAAGAATGACAAGTGTATGAACCCCTAGGGCAATCTTGTACAGTCATGGGCTCTCTGCTATGCTTTACATGTAATGTACATGCATACGGTAGAGACTATGCCAGAGATGCATGCATTAGATATTGAGCAGATCTCTTAACCTGACGCTGCTGCCACACACATTACCTGAGAGCTCTTTCTGGTTCATGCTGCCGTATCCACTGTGGTCCTCAAATTTCAAGCAGCCCTTCCTCTGAACCTGAACCTAAAGTTAGTTCTTGCCTCCCATAACACTTAGCAGGTGGCGATGTCTGATTTTCCAAACACACCCTTTCCCTTATCTGCAAATCGTAGAAGCTTGCTTTGTTCCATTTGGGGTACAATGTATCTCTGTGATGCAGAGAGAGAGAGAGAGAGAGAGAGAGAGAGAGAGAGAGAGAGAGAGAGAGAGAGAGAGCGAGAGCGAGAGCGAGCAAAAGAGAGAGAGTGAGGACTTGACAGTATTAAAGTTATCAAGTGAAAGAAGCTGTCTGCAAAAGGAAGATGCACGTTTCTGAAGAGGGACACAACTGTTGCCTGGTAATACTCTATCCTGCCACCTGAACTCAGTCCTTCATTAAAGTAAATCACCTCCCTTGACTGCTTAACCTGATACCTAACTCCCGGACACATTTCCACATCTGCATTGATTACTACATCTCGATACCATGTTTCTTGATCATCTCATGCACTTATTTGCACCCTTAAGTTGCTGTTTCACGCAGATGGCTTTCTCAGCATGGCTTAATTCTGTAGGTTCACCCCAATATCCTCCCCATGCCCATGGCTCCATTGCTGCTGCTTCTTGTGTACTGCTGCCTGAGTGGAGCGCATTAGTCCTCGATTGACTGCTGCCCAAGGATACAGTTCTTTAGCTGCTGCTTCATAAACATAGCATGTTTGCTCAAATGTATTACTCCTTTAACAACTGATGCCCTACATGTGTTACACCCTGACTAATATGTCCTTCATATATGTAGATTCCCGGTTGCATGCACCCATCACACATGCTCACCATTTTAAAGTCCACCATACACTACATACATTAACTAATCACTCATACACTGTGCAGGTGATCACCTGCTAGTAGCCGCTCCACAGACCTAATGCATACCTTCTGAACTCTCACACCAGCTTGTGACAAATATCACTAAAAAAAAAACATCAGTCCATCTTCTATTAGAAGGTCAGGGTTCAAATAGTACAAATGGCCTCAGTACAACTATAGTTTCAGCAGATAGAGGACAGATTCTGCCAATCCTCACTCATCAGCACTTTAAGTTCCACATCTTGCCTTTCCCTCTCCTTCCATCAACGCCTCACACCCCTTACAAGGCGTAGCAGCAAGCGGCCTTTGAAATGACAGAAGTGGTGGTAAGCAAAACCACTATGCATGCAGACACTCACTGGCAAGCAAAAACACATTCAGTTACACTTCAGTGCACCGCATCGCAGGAGTAAGACCCAGCAGCAACATCACCCCCATCCTGAAGCACATGTAGTGGGCAAACCCTTCAGGCACGCATTCTGCTCAAGAGCACTTGGATCACCTACACAGCAGCCTCAAAAGCAACAGACTACTTGGCTGAAACACACCCCATCTGCAGAGGCCAGAACATCACTAGAAGCCACAACATCATCAGGCAGGACACAAAGAAGCGCAAGATGAATACACAGGAAACATCAACCTGTAAGTTATCAAACAAGATAAGACCTGTCCCCTCCATCCTCCACCTCAGGATGGAACTGAGACCCTGCTCTTCAAAGAACATCACATCACTTGCTGAACGTTGCACATGCTCCTACTTCTTCATCTTTGGTGTTTCTCTTGTCCCCTACTCCTTCTACCCATCCCTGTTCCTCTGATACCTAAAAACACAAGGGGGGTCCTGGGAGTCTCTCTGCCAGACAATAATTCCAGGTAACTGAGAGCCTCACCCAGATTCTTTAGCACACTATCTTTCACATAGAAGAAATATCCTAAACATATCAGTCTTTGTTCTGCCCTGGGGCAGTCCAGCACCGAAATGTTAGGCAATTCTTCTCTGAACAAGAGTACCAACAGCAACCTCAGACACGTGTTTCGGTCTTGTTGGAACTCATCAGTAGGGTGGAGCTGTGCCTCTCTATGAATAGTGAGCAAGGGGTCCACATATGGATTCCCCTAGTGACTTAGAGTGAGACCCAAAGTTACTTAAATATGCAAAAACTTAACTCATCAGTAGGGTAGAGCTGTGCCTCTCTAAGAATAGTGAGCAAGGGGTCCACGTCTGGATTGCCCTAGTAATTTAGGGTGAGACCCAAAGTTACTTAATTATGCAAAAAAAATGGGTGGTTCCTGGGAGTCTCTCTTAGAGAGGCACAGCTCCACCCTACTGATGAGGAGCAACCAGAACAAAACATGTGTCTGGGGTTGCTGTTGGTACTCTTGTTCAGAGGAGAATATTCTAGCATTTTGGTGCTGGACTGCCCTAGGGCAGGACAAAGACTGACATGTTTTGGATATTTCTCCTCTGTGAAAGATAGTGAGCTAAAGAATCTGGGCAAAGTCTCTCGCAACCAGGACTAATGTCCGGCAGAGGGACTCCCAGGACCCCCTTTGTTTTTTACATATTTAAGTAACTTTGGGTCTCACCCTAAATTACTAAGGTAATCCAGATATGGTCCCCTTGCTCACTATTCTTAGGGAGGCACAGCTCCACCCTACTGATGAGGTCCAACCAGACCGAAACATGTGTCCTGGGATACTGTTGGTACTCTTGTTCAGAAGAGAATTGCCTAGCATTTTAGTGCTGGACTGCCCTAGGGCAGGACAAAGACTGATATGTTTTGGATATGTCTTCTCTGTGAAAGATAGTGAGCTAAAGACTTTGGGTATGTAGATAAGGTCACAGAATGCATGTGTCAAGTCCATGGGACTACATCCAGCAGTGCCTCTTGTCTGTGGTCTTCACTTGTCTCTGGCATGGATGCTCTATACCTGGGACAGTGCAGGGTGAGTCACGGAAAAGAGTGCAAAGAGACTTTGTTCAGCCCTCACCTCTTCTCTCTCTGTGAATGTGAGTGCAAATGCATAAGCCGATGGCCCCAGATTTGAATAGCAGCTCTACTCCAGTATGTCTTGATCGTCTCCCCTCCTAGCCAGGTGAGAGCAGACATGTTCACAGGGCACACATCCTGAATGGGAACTGCTGCTGGAAACACATCATCTCTGCCTGTCTACCAGACTGATTAGCAAGAGAAGAGACTGACTGAGAGCAGAAAGGTGGCATATAGCTGTGCCACTCGTACCCCAGTCTCCTTAGTGAGAGGACTCACAGGCTCTGGCTTTAGCCCAACTGCAGGAAATTTTTTTAAAAAAGAATTAAAAAAAACGTTCGGGATGGGCACAAACAACGTGGATGGCAAATGGGGCAGATGTGATAGCCACCTTCACACATCTCTGGCCATGCCATGCAGAAATGCTCCGTTTCTCAATATATGGCCCTCCGGATTTTTTGGATTACAACTACCGTGATCCTTCACCACTGACTGTGCTGGCTGGAGATCATGCGAGTTGAAGTCCAGCCGTCTGTGGATGGCCTACGTGATGAGTAACCGTGCAGAGATGGATGAAACATGTACTTTCTTTATTGAAATTAATGCACGGTTACACTACGATGCGATTCTGGCAAGCATTGCCATCGCCCCAGGTACCTCTGGGCATCGGTTATATCGGTAAATAGTGCTTGAAGACTTTCTGAACTATTATACAATGTTTATAGAAATATGCACGTTACTGCAAAACCAGAAGGTACCCCTTGATCAGTGATGAGTTTAAATACATTGCATACAGTAGCAGTAATTGTCTTAAATAAATCTCTTAGACTGATCATTTTGACCATGGACAAATTAAGCAAAATGACTTGAGCATCATAGCACCTTGAGCTATTATTGACTTCAAGCATTGTGTCTCTGTTGTGTGCAGTTCACTTTTGTGTAACAGCAGAAGAGCATTACAGATATCACATTTTGATACTCCTAATATGTTTAAATTGTTTCCCAGCACCTTCCCTATATGTATCTACGTAATTGCATCCCTATGTTCACTGCACGGGTCACTCCCTCCATGATTACCAACTAATGGTGATCATTAACTGATGATAATGGCCACTGTTGGCAGCCTTCTCTGTTCATTTGCATTTTTCCTATTAAATGCTATTGTTTGATAGGTCTAGATTTCCTTTGAATATGAAGAGCTTGATCTACTGCAAGGCAGTTCCAGGGAGTCCTCTAGGGAGTCATCATCAGATTGAGGCACCATCAGAGAGGTGCTACAGTGCAGCAGGCTGGTCCTTAAAGCATCAAATATGGCCCCATTGCAAGAGAGGTTATTGTTCCAGTTGCTACGTGCATCCATACACCTGTCCTATGAGTAAGAAGAAATATAATGAGTAACCTTAAGTGCAGCAGGCATTGCTGCCACAGTACTGCAGACCTCAATTAGTGGCTGCTCCAACAACATGGGAATCCAAGTCCCGCGCGTTGCATGGGGAGGCCGAGGATGCAGACGTCCACATCCTCCACAGCCTCACGTCAGGTGTGGAGTAACAAACACGAAATATCAGTGCTAGACCTCGTCTGTCGTACATTTGTATTGCAATGCCAGGGAATGCAAACTAAAGGATGCATGGCTGTCCCGCCTTCTGCATCAGGCATCCTGTTCGATGGATCAACCTACCTTTGAGATTCAGGCAAAGATCCTGAAACGCGGAATCCTCAAACCGCCTTTGGGGAAGGAACTAGCTTCCAGACATGAAATAGTATTTAATGCTGGCATGTGTGGACGGCATTTATCCACGGCATACAGATCCAGTAGAGGGACACAAACATGGGAATCAAGCATGCAAAGTCGGTTGGCTACACACACTATGTAGAAGGAGAGCTGGCTATTGACTGTGGAGACGTACCGCTACTCTTATATGCACAAGACTGCTCCACATCAGCTCTTGGTCCTCTGGGACATGATCCCTGAGGTGGTGCTGGCAAATCTAGGCTCAGCATTTGCAGATGGCATGTTTTTTGTTAAACCAAAGTGCTCATTAAACGCTATAAAGATTTCTGTCTTGTTAAACAAGTTTCCAAAGTTGACCAGCGAAAATATATTGTTTGCTCAAGAGGGGATTAATCCACTTTTTGGGATCCCATTGAATACTGACTGGGTAATTATCTAACATAATTGCATTGGACACACTTTCCAGTATTAATGCAAAGCTTGGCAAGTGTCGATGATTGTTTTGTTTCTATAAACAGCTGGCTTCATCTGCAATCAGCCAAAATACACTAATAATATAAAAAATATTGTCAATATTAAAAATCAGTTTCCATGAGCTTAGGTTAGTGGTTGGTTGGATAAGGGCGCAGTCGGGTGCACACCGGTACTCTTGCTAATATCAAGCATTGCCCATCTGCAGAGATATCAGTGGCTTCCTGCAGTAGCCCAGGCTCACTCTTGCTAAAATCAAGCATTGCCCATCTGCAGAGATATCAGTGGCTTCCTGCAGTAGCCCAGGCTCACTTTTTAGGAAAATGGCGCACACTGAGGCTTCCCTTGAGAGGTTATTGGGAGGCACAGTTCAAAAATAGCCACAGAATTCAGAAAATGGGAAAATGTGATCAGTGAACATTCAAACATAACAGACCAAGATCATTCAAAAGCAATGTGGCAGCGATCGCACTCATGCAGTCAACATGTTGAGGTGTGGACATGACCAACCTCAGTGGTCGATATTGTATTGTATTGTTTATTTATATAGCTTCTATAGAGAGGAAATTGTTTCAAAGTGCTCAAGGAGGGTGGGAACATGGGGAAAAAACAATCGCTCAGAGTCCTTGAAATTCTGAGATGATAATAGTCTGCACAGGCAGAGTTTGTGCGTAAAATACATTTAACAGTTGAGACACAGCAAATAGGCCTGATGGTGATTCTACAGTGTTACCAGTGAAATTAAGTGGTGAAGACAAGGGTGAACAGAAAGATGATCTTCATGTACGTTGCATTTGGATCATGCAAGTGCATAGACGGTCCCAGGGAGGGGAGGTCTAAGTGTGAAAGTGGCAATCACACGTGACAAGGCAGCCATATAGACGTTGAAGAACCAGGGGGAGAGGTTAGATCCCTGGGGAAAGCCACAGGTTGAGAGAGCAACAGTCGAGAGAAAGGCTCTGAGTTCCACCTGGGATTGGCCGGTCAGGGAGAAAAGAGATTGCCCGTGCCAGAGCCTGACCTGTGATTCCCAGGGTGTCACAGAGACGTGCGATCAGGATGTTGTGGTTAACCGTGTCAAAGGCAGAGGAGAGGTCAAGGCGAATGGGGACAGAGGGAGTGTTAGCGTCAATATGTAAGAGCAGGTATTCACAGGTTTTTAGAAGAACAGTTTCTGTGACTCTGGATGCTCTGAAGCCAGACTGATGGTCATGCAAGCAGCCAATAGATTCAGTGTGGAGGGTCAGCTGAGTGATAGCCAGCATCTCCAGGAGTTTGCCCAAGAAAGGAGTGATGGAGATAGGGCAGTAATTTGCTGGAATGGAGGGGTCAGCAGACGGTTTCTTGAGCAGAGGGTGCACATGGGAGTGATTAAGGGTATTTGGGACAACTCCAGTGGAAATGGAGAGATTGCAGATGTTAGGCAGAATCATGTGCAGTACCCGTTGGCAACACTGCACACAATTAAGACTACAAGTGTAAGTACAATTTGACCTTTGGTACAAGCCTGTACTACACAGTAAAGTGGTAGCGATGGCTGAGTAGCCAGGCTTATCTCAAGAGTAAAGTGAGCAGTACAAGAGATTACACAATTGACAACAATTACTATAGTTCAAATAAACACTGATTCAAGGTTTCTGAGTAAAAGAATATACATTTATTTACACCATCATTTATAAAAACAGTTCACTACCATTAAACAGCAGAAAATTGGGTGTATTTGGTCTGTAAATTTAAAAAGACTAGTAAAGTCAATGGTAACTTTCCATGTTCTGGGAGACAGTAGTCAGTCCTAGAAAATGGAGTTTAAAGTGGGAAGTCTAAAAGACAACCTGTGTCACTGCACTAAAGGTGCTGGGTGACACACAGTAAAAAGATGATGCCTATGGAGTGGGTGAGACTCCATAGTCCATGAGTAAAAAAGTAAAACACATTGAAAATGAAAAGTTCAAAGCCCAAAAATATAGCAAAAGAGCTGGACTGCTCTAAGGTAGAGGGAATTTAGCACTTGTGTGAGAAATCTCCCTAACTGCTGGGGTGAGGGAGTCAATATTGTCCTTAATAATTTTTGAGGATCAGGGGTCCCCCTGTCTGGATTAAACCTTCATAGACCGGTCTTGTCTGGTGACCTTATGAGGTGTGATGCATGAGAGAGAGGAGATGATAAGAGGAAAGGGGGCCAAGGGCGGCGCCAGTGTTGGTGTATACTGTGGAGTGTTAGAGAGGGAGGAAAGGATGGCTTGGTTTTTTGTGAGGAAGTGTGCAGCCAGGGCATCACAAAGGTCCTGGGTGGGTGTGACAGAAGAAGAGGCTGCTGCAGGATTGGCCAGTTCCTTGCAAAGTTTGGCCGTGTTGTTTGATGCCGCAAAGATGCAGGCTTGAATAAAGACTCTTTTCTTGGAGCGGATGCAGAGTTGATATTGCCTTTGAAGGAGGCAGCAGGCCATTTTGTCAGATGGTCCGCCCGATGAGTTCCATTTCCATTCAGCTGCCCTACCTTTGCGTTTAAGTCATACCAAGAGTTGCACTTTTTGGAAGGCTTCAATCGGACCTTCATGGCAGGGGCAATAGTGTCAAGAGCGTTGGAGATAGAGAGGTTGAGGTTAGTGAGGTCTGTGTCAGGGTATTCATACAACTGCCCTTTGTTGACCAACTGTGATGGTCTCACTCTTTTTTAAATGTTATTGTTTAAAGCAGAGACCTAGCTTGAGTGCATCGGAGCGCTATACAGAGTGTGGGCAGCCAGAATTGGGGCTGGCATCTTTTAAAAGTACTGCAGCACTGTGAGGTCTATGCATCGGTATGTCTGCCCATTTCACTTAGTCCTTGTTCAGGTGTTGTTGAAAGAGCCATGTCTTGAGAGGTTTGCGAAATTGGAGAATTATGGGGCATCCCGAGGCGACACCGGGATCCAGAGGGTAGGTGCATGACAAGAGAAGGATTGTCTGTGGGTCCTCTCTTTGCAGGAGAGGTGTGATTCAAACCAGTTGGTTGATTTGCTGTGCGAGTAGTGGATGCCACCAGATATGTGGAGCTTAGCCGCGATGTACGTGGGCAACTTGTGAGTGCTTTGTAGATGATACATGCCATCATGAACAGAATCATCGCTTGGATTGGAAGCCAACGCAGTTTGCGTAGTATAGTTTGTACTTCTGGAACACTCCCAAAGAGACAAAGGCCCTCATTATGCTGAATGTAGTCTTCTTTCTGGTCATCCCCCCTCGTTTCTTGGTAAATGGCCACCAGAGAGGGAGCATATGTGGGGCATTGCTGATATTGATTTGTTCTGTTTGACCACCATGGGTGCATATCAATCAATCATTCAATCAATCAATCAGTCAATCAATTGCGCAAACATATTTCCAGCTGTTGTTTCAGATTTAGCCTCTTTGTAATTTACAAATCAAATAAAAATGAAACAGAAAATGCAAGACAAATGTAGATGAACTCGTTATGTATATTTGGCAACAATCTTCTGATTGTCCCATTTGCGATCGTGTGCCAGTCATGTGTCCACAGGCTCACAAGCTCCCTGTTGGTATGGAAAACAACATTGCCAGATAAGCAGACTGGACAACAATACACTTTCTAATGACACTGGAATGCTGATAATTGTGCAGTCTCTATGGAGAGATCCTGCACCACCTAACACCTGTCACAGAATAACAAAAATAAAAATAAGCATTTATGAGCTCTTCAAATGGTTGTCAGAGGGGAGCGGTAGTGTGTCAGAAGGCATGCAGAAACTACACGAAGGAGCCCCAAAAGAATAACTTTCAAGAAGGGCTGCACATGTCAGAAAAATATCTCTGATTTGTGAGTGTTTCAGATCAGCAAAGTAATCAGCCAAAAAAAAAATCCACTACAAACACCTTTAGAATTCCCACAATTATCTTGTTTTGTAACATCACGTAGCGTTAGGTTCTGAGCGTTAGCTGATATCTAGTTTGCTTTATAGTCCTCAAATATTACATATATTAATGTTTACTTCACTGGTAGACCCCCCTGGTCAGAGTATGAGGAAAGCAGAAAAAATACAGATGTGGTTGATGAATAAAGGGGCACAGGGCTCCCTCGTACAATTTTGGGCAAGAGGATATTCTATAATCTTTGTGAATAGGAAAGTAGTGTCTAATACAAATTTGTTACCACATGCAGAACAAATCATGGTTCAAATTAATTAAATCTGAAAATCGGATCAAGGCAATGAGGGAGAACCTGGTTTGTGGGAGAACTCGGCTGACATTTGAACTGCTGTGTAACCAGACATTCTGAAATTGTGCACACAACAAACAGCCCTTCAAATATATCTTTTGGTGTTGACCCCTGTGTTGTCAATAATCAACCTCATGTAGGATCACCATCATCATTTTATATCTCCAATGAATAGTGCTGACCACATAATGGGAGTGTTTTAACATAATACTTCTATATAAGGTAGATACTTCCTACTGGTCTTAACCAGAATAGGGCTGTCCAACCAAAAATCCCTCTTGAATTTGAAACATCATTTGACATTTAATTAAAAATCCCACAATTTTTTAGAGCCTTCTTCTTTAATTTTCTACCATTACATTCTACAATACATGGAGGTAACCAAATCATCTATGGCTTGGAACAGCTTTCCATGTTTTAAGATTGTATTGTTAGCACACAGCATGCACCTAGCTTTCCTATGTTTCAAGTGTTCTACAATTTGATTTCGGTCTTAATCTTAATTGGTAATTATCTATATTTTACTGGAGTTAATCATTTACAGCTGATGGTGGCCCTGTATGTGGCCGGAAGATCTGATAACTGACTGTTCCCCAGACCAATTTTATAACAAGCTGAGGGGCTATATGTGTCATTCACCTATACATTTCTGGCACAAGCTACCAATTCCTTCATGCCATTTTCTTTGATATGGTAAGAACATCCATCCACATAAACTGTCATCATCCTCTGGCAGGGGTTTCCATCATACACTTTTGGATCAGAAGCTAAATATGCCTCCACATAGTCAGTGGTTTTGAAAATCTTCATTTTATGAACAGTTATGATTGATTGATTGATGTGTTCATTAGATATACATATAGCAACAAGATTTGTATCACACAATATCAGCAAGGGCACTCAAGACATTTAAAAATTTCAACTAAATGCATATAAAAATGAACAATAAAATATATTAAGTTTGTGTCATTTCCTTGCATAAAAAACAACCATAGAGAGGGTATTTCATTCATGGTAATAGCGTTATTGTAAGCGTTAAAAAACTTAATTCACAGTGAGACAAGGGATTCACATTCAGTAATCAGATGAAAGACTGTCTCATTCATCAAATTACCACATAAATGACAACATCTGTGTCGATAAGACAATTCATTACTCCACCACTTAGACGATAAAACCACTGTCACATTGAATTTGATTAGTAGATAGGTACGAAAAATATGCGGACTGTGGTAAGCAGTAATACATGTTGGAGGAGAAGTTCAAGATATTCTCTGTTTACAATAATCACGAGTAGAGGGCAAACTCCCAATAAGAGGCATATTTTCATAAAAGCAACCATGCGTAATTTAGTCTTCAACCATTGCATGATATCCTCAGATAAGCATATGTTGCTACCCTCATATAGCCATTTTGTGTGAGTCAACTTTAAAAGACCAATTGTGCCTATTGGTATCATATCCTCAAGACCTAAAAAGGCCTTCATTTTTTACGGGACAATGATAGTTTCCATTAGCATAGTAAGTAGACATTCAAAAAGCAGTGCACATTGGGCTATACATGCCTTCCAAATGCCCTTAACATTAAATTCAACGTAGAAGTATTGAATGCTAACAAATTGCGGGACACGGAATATATTCCTTAGTAGTTCTGCTTCGAAAGTGATGATGCGTTTCTTAAATCTATGGCCCCAGATTGCTACTGCATAGGATGACATGGCCAGAATCTTAGTATTATAAATGGATAGAACAGCAGATGTGCAATAACCATTTTTGTGTCCAATAAATGCACTGAGTGCACTGACCGATATAATGAATGTCCATTTCAGGTCAGCCCAATGTAGGTCCCATTTCATTTTATCATCAAAAAAAGGCCCAAGTATTTATAGGATGTTACTTGCTCGAGTGGTTGGGAAGATAGAGTCCATAGACATTTTTTTGGTCTACATTTCTGGATGAAGACCATGATTTTGCTTTTGGCGGTGTTATTTTAAGGCCATTCTCTGCCGAATATGTTACTAAAGCATTTAACATCAATTGCAAGCCTGCAGGCGTGTAATCTAAAAGTATGAGATCGTCTGCATAAGCAAGCCAACCTATTGTGACATTCTTTATTTTTATAGGATTAGTGGCTTGGATGGCAAATGTATCAAACATATTGGCTAAATATAAATTGAATAGAATGGCTGCAATCCTACACCCCTGTTTTACTCCACAATGAGTGGATATAGGTTTGGAAAGTCTTCCTAATGCATTTAAGCGGGCACAAACAAATGTGTCTTCAAGGAGAAGCATCAGCATACGGATCAAACCAGGAGGGATACCCAGGCGTCTAGTTTCCGCCACAACCGATTTCCTACAGACCGTATCGAATGCGGCAGAAAAATCAATCAATGCACAATGTACATCTAAATTACGGCGCTGCCAAGACTGTTCAATAGCAGAACTCAGTATCAGCAAATTATGTGAGGTGCTAGATTTATCCCTGAAGCCTATTTGATTTGGAGGCAGGATCTTATGATCCAGGTATTCAACTCATGAAGGAGGACTTTGGTGAAGATTTTAGATTTAACAGGATGGAAAACTGCAGGAGGCATACTGTTCAGCGTGATATCCTGGACCTGTACACATTCTAGCTTCATGCTATAGTGTTTAATCTGCGTCATTTTAAACCTTGATAAAATATCATCACGCAATGAATCACTCAGCTGCAATATTTAGTATCGTACCAAAATGTCGCCCTCATTTGTGCGCCCCAACAGTCACTGCGACTTTGGAGGCACACAAATTGAGGGCGACATTTACTGCACCCAAGCAGAGCAGGGGTTGCGGGGGTGTCCCCCGCTCTGCTTGGGCAGAGTGATGGGAGTCAGGGGTTGCGGGGTTGTCCACCGCTTACCATTTTGGAAAGTGGGGGACACATAGGGAAAAAAAAATAATAAAAGCACCTTGCAGTGTCAGCTCTAACCCACATTAGTGGGAAGAGCTGACGCTGCAGGTATCGCAGAGTGCGGGCGGCACACGCGGAAGTGTGCAGTCCTAAACTTAAGTGGAGTAGGGTGGTTGGAAGAGGTAATGCTGGCCAGGGAAGCGGGCAAAGTGATCAATATGATCACTGCATCGCAACTGACATCAGCATGTTTGGCCGTCGCAGTTACGGGCGGTGCAGTGCTCACATAGATCCCTATATTTCAATTATCATATACAATCTTTGCTGTATTTAATTATTTAATTTGCTGCTACCACCCTTACTGTAACAAAACTGTTCACGAGGCTCCCACCACCCCCACTCCCTGGGCCTTGACATTACTGGGGTGAAGAAGAGACTCTGGAGCACAACAGCAGACTGAGGCAGGTTTTTCAAAAATACAAGTTCCTTATTTTCTTCCAGGCAAGACACATCATACAGCAAGGACATCTAAGGAACTCTGCTAAAATCACTAGGCCCACCCACTCTTTTATACACTTTAGGGAGGTGAGGTAATGGCCTGATCAAAAGTATAGCCCCTTTGCTGCCTGTGATTCATTGACTTATATGGCATGATCAATGTACAATCCCTCTTCCTACTTGTGATTCGTCGGCCTATCTTGACTTGGAAAAAGTCGAAACAGGTTTTTACTCGCTCATTCCCCCACCATTGTCCCCTGGATGAACTTTAAAAAAAAACTGTCCATTATGAGTTAGCACAAATTGACCATTTTGTCTGCTCAAGCAAGCATCCATTTTAGAGTGCATGACCTTGTCTTAAAAAAGGAATGGCCAACCAATTACAACATGCCTGACCATCCTGTTTTTACCTAAAACTTGGGACCTGCTCTGATTTGGATCTAAAGTTTTTGATAAAATATCATAACATGTACTACCTAATACATTCTCTACTATACATGACATTCTGACTCCATAAACATGGATCACCCTTTAAAGAGCTTATCTGTAAGGCACTACATTTCTGATTTCTATACCATTTAGAATCACTGATCACCCCAATAGTTTATCATTATTCGGTTTAAGGTAGAGGGGTCTATCTCCACTACATTCAGTTTGAGGGGAAGGGGGACTCATCCCTTTACAAAACTGTTCTCAACCTGCTGCAAACCTGTCTTTAATACACTTCATCTAATATTGTGGAATTCAATAAGTTCATTAAGATCATAGTCATTGCTTTTACATTAATAATAGCTTCTCCATTAAAGAAGGTTAGTCATTTTCTGATCTTTACTGCAAAAGTATATAATCTGATATTTCTAGGAATAAAAACGTCTTCTGTCCCTCGCACTTCAGCCGCATAAGGTAGCAATTGGGATGACCAAAAGGTTTTGTCGCTATCATTAAAACACATCAAGTGCCCCCCTACTCAATACCAGATTTTGTATTTCATAAAATCCAAGTTAATCACTAATCAATGAAATACAACCTCTTACTGCTTAGCAATAAGTGTGTATTGTTTTGGTTCTAATTGTGATATATAAGCCTGCTAAAAATTAGGGGGTTTGAATCTACGATGTCAAGATGTGTTTCCCATGTATCGAATTGATTAAGTTTGGGCATCTTCTCACCTTTCTGAAATTATCTAAGTAGTTTTAAACTGATAAAAGTTCTTTCTTGAATGACACAGACTTTTGAAACAGTTGGATTGTGCCCTCAATTCATTTATGAGCTTTGCTTTTCCTGTGTATAATAGTTGAACTGCTTGTTTTATCTTCTGAGTTAGCCACTGGTTGATGTAGACCCTTGCTTGAGGTTTGCCATCCAGATAATGTCCATGTATTTCCATCAAAGGTGGAGAAGCCCTCAGTATTGTGTGTAAGATGTTTATTTAAAGGTTCTATGGAAGTCCCTTCAACATCATCTACCATGTTTAGGGATATGATAGTGATGGAAGGCTTTTAATTTTCACTTGATCTGAATTCTTTTCAATAAGGTGACATGCACAATTCAAACGGACATGATTGGCTTATCTTTTTAGTTTGATTTAGTGGCAAGTTTGGGTCCAATCCACAAAGGTTGAACATTTTTGAAGAATACTGTTAGCAAGGAAGAAACATTTTCCCTGGGGAATCATCACTATGTACACATGGGTGAGTCAATGTCACCCTAATTGGAATTCCAATGTGCTAACTCAATCTACCAGAACCTCCTTTCAGTCACAGAAACAGAAAATGCAAAGACCGTATGCAAATCAGTCTTGGTCTCACTCCAAAAGGTGCAGTCCAACCCAAGCATCTGGATCTCAGTCCTTCAGCATGACACCAAAAACAACCCTAGACATGTTTCGGTGTAAATGAGGTGTTGCTTGGGCTGTACGCCCAACAGCTCATGACCCCTATCAGGGCCATCCTTCCTGTGATGGAGTGCCATTCAGCAAGGGTGTAAAAGCCCTATATTTTTTGATTTCTATTAAATAGTAACATTATGCGGGTAATTCCATCTATGAAAGGACAATCTGCTGTTCACATTCCCCTGTGCTAAACTCCATGCCGAAAGTGTGTTTTTTATCTGTGTCCTACTGCATCAGTATCCTGATTTGGAGCACCTGCTCTACCAGTGGCAGAGAGGGAGTTCAAAGGTCACAGCTGCACATTTGACAGCTGCAGTGACATCCAAGTCTCTGCAGTGCAGGGACAGCATTTATGTTTTGCACCCCTGTACCAAAAACATAATGATCATAAATAGCCCATGATGGTGGCAGGATAATCCCTAAAAATAAAGCTATGCCTGAGTTTAGGATTGTGCACTGTGAGTAAGCTTTGCGGTGTAAGTAGAAATGGTTAGCTGGGTGAAGACAAATTGCAGGACAGGAACCTGGAGACCCAAGCCTCTTCTTTGATAACTTTGCGAGGGGAGGTAACACCCTCCACCAAAGACAGCTGCACAGCAGGCAGCTGTCCTGAACCCGGGCATCAACAGAGCACACCAATTCAAACGGGGTAGCCTTACACCAGGGTATTGCATCTCCAAAGGCTTTTGTTCTTAGTGAGAAGGGAAGCTGGCAGGATTAGTGTAGACAGGAGGACTCAGGTCAATGGAAGGAAACTTCCACCATCTTGTTTCTCTCGGTCTCTCTTTCCCTATCCTGTCCCCTCCACTTCCTCTGGAACAAAGCACTTTGGGTGTGACTTCAGAAGGGCAAATTCCACTCAGTCTGAGAGCACGGATGGGACCACTAAGGCAGGCTATCGTTAGACCAATCGCCTGGGGGATTTCACTTTATAAGAAGGGGTCTCCAACTCTCTCCTGAATCATCTCAAGACCCACAGATTCACTCTGGGAGTACTCACTGGACTTTATTTGGGAAAGTTGTACTTTTCAAAGTCCTCAGCCTGAAAAGAAGAAGGAGCCATCCAAGGCAGAAGTAAGATCTGTCCCCTACCCACTCAAAAGGCACATCGGAGTGACCTTCGCTGTGGACCAGGAGCTAGCATGCTGCACCAGAATCTCCTAGAGCTGGGGAAGTAGACCCTGAATGTAAGCATCCTGTCCGTGAGTCCTCCTGATTGGGCCCCACAGCAGGTAGGAGGGGGCTAGACCAGCCATATATCTTTGTTCTACCACATCTAACAGATGGCTATGTGTTCGTCACACCTGGAATGAGAGTGCTGGTTTTGTGTTCCTCCACCAGTTCAAACTATTGCTTACATTTCAACCGAGCTCAAAGCTGCATCTTGCCTTAGCCAAGTATGTCACCTGCTAGTCTGAAACCAAGTGCTTCACGCTGGGACCCAATCTGAATCACTAGTGAGTCACATGCTGACTCTGACCATACGACCACATCTGCACCCAGTTAGCACTTGAAGGCCTCCTCATTGATCTGCATACTGATGGCCCAAACATCACCACTTTGACGACCATCATCCGCCTACTCTAACCACTGGATCATTACTCATGGATCCCTCCCAGTGGCTTAAACCCAACTTAGCCGGGCCCAACTGCTAAGCAATCCTGAGACCATCCCAACCTGCATCGTTCAGAATATCCCATTTGACCGCACATTTGTCCCTACTCAACGCCCACTTGCTGCTTGGGCCTATATGATCCAATATGCCTGAATTGAGCTTCATCCGCTCGCATCCACATCCAACACCAGGTCTGACTCTGTCCTCCCACCAAGAACTGAATCCAGGTACTGTTGTCCCTGAACTGACCCCTCAGTCCCCTTGGTCCCTAGAGACAGTTAAATAACAATCACTCCTGTTTTCAACATTGGCATATCATTTTTTGTGGCTAGTAATTTACCTATCAACCATGGATCTATGCTGAGAGTGCTGCATTCCTCATTCTGTCGAATATCCTCTGTTCTTCCTTTGAGGTGTTTTTTTTTTTACAGAGTTTTCTATTTGTGCTATTGCACATGGTGTGTTTGGGCAAAGTATATATTTGTATAGAAGCTTGTTTGGACTGGGACATGAGCTCCAGGATTAACTGTGAGCCCTGTTGTGGAAGGTTGCTCTGGAAGAGGTACCTTCAGAGCAGAGACTGTCAGGTTGGTGTTCGCGGTACTTCCTAGCACCCAAGAAGGGAGGCGGTCTCCATCCCATTTTGGATCTCAGGGCCTTGTATATGTTGCTGAGGAAAGAAAAATTCAGGATGGTGACATTGAGAGCAATTCTCCATCCTCTCGAATTGCCGGAATGGCTAGTTTCAATAGACCTGCAGGACACTTATTATCATGTGCTGATACATTGCAAACATAGGATGTTCCTGAGTTTCCTCATATGCGACCAGCACTACCAGTTGAAGGTGCTTCTCTTTGGGTTGACCTCTGCTCCAAGGGTCTTCACCAAGATGTCTACATAGTCCCATAACTGGATTACTGGCTGATCTGAGGGAAGTTGGCAGAGCAGGTTTTCTCTCACCTAGAGGACACCTGCTTGCTACTGCTCAGACTGCACTTCTCCCTGAACTTGAGGAATTATCCTTTAATACTGATCCAGAGGCTCCAGTTACTCAAGGCAGTCCTAGACACCGGTGTAAGGAAAGCCTTCTCCCCTGAGGAGAGAGTCAGCAGCATCACACAGATGGTGAACTTGTTCTGGAACCACGCTGTCTTACTGGCAGCTTCCTTTATCTGCCTCTTAGGTCTCATGGCATCCTGTATTTTTCTAGTGCCAGATGCCAGAATGTGAATTAGATCTCTACACTGGCTCCTACGAGGTCAGTGGTCCCAGGAAATTGGAACCCTCACAGATTCCTTTGAGGTGTCCAAGTCAATGGTCGATTGGTGGGCCAACAGCTGCAATCTACTTGCGGGGGAACCCTTCCGGCCCTGTGGTCACGGATGCGTCTTTGAAGGGTTGGGGTGCTCACTGTGAGGAATTGCATGTGAACGGTTTTTGGTCAGCAATGGAACTCAGGTGGAACAGCAACAGGCTGGAGTTGCGAGCTACGACTCTGACAGACTATACAGTGGCCATGCACTACCTGAACAAGCAGGGTGGTGTGTGCTCCCTCCCTCTCTGCACGGAGGCAATGCAGCTGTGGTTCTGGCTGTTAGAGAATCGGATCTTGGTCTTGGCAGTTTATATGGCGGGGACAGAGAACTGTTTGGTGGATGCTCTGAGCAGGCAGCGCAGGGTCTCACATGAGTGGGAAGTGTGCCATGAAGTCCTACAGTAGGTCTTCTCTCTCTGGGGCACCCCACCAGTAGACCTGTTTGCCACAGGGTCCAACAGAAGGTACAGACAGTTTTGCTCCAAGGAATTTCCAGACAAAGGTGTGCTAGAGGAGGCATTCCTGGTGGATTGGACCTTTTCTCTCCTCTACGTCTTCCCTCTGATTCCCATCAATCATTGGGTTCTCAGGTGGTTGAAAAGGTTTTGATCGACCATGATCTTGATCACCTTGTACTCTGACCTCTTGGATCTGACCATCTGCCGACCTCTCTGGTTGCCTCGTCGCCCGGATCTCCTGACCCAGTCGGAAGGTTGGGTACTCCATCTGAACCAGGAGTCCTTCCACCTACATGCATGGCTCTTGAGAGAATGAGGTATGATGACTGGGACCTCTCTGAGGAGGTACTCATGGTGTTGCTGACTGCACGCAGACCATCTACCAGATCCCTGTATGTGTGAAGGTGTAGAAGGTTTGAGACGTGCTGTAGGCTATGCAAGATTGACCCAATTTCTTGCCCCACCAATACAGTGATGACTAGTGATGACTTTCCTTCTGTCACTGGCCTCTGCAGGCCTACAGGTTACCACAGTCAAACGATATTTGGCAGCCTTGTCTGTATTCAAGAGGTCCCTGGATCAAGGTTCTTTCTTTATTATTCTGGTTATGGCCTGAAAGGCCTTATGAATAAGTTTCCACCAACTGCCTTTGTTGTCCCAAATCGGGATTTGAATCTGGTTTTGAACTTTTTGTTTGTGACTGTGGCTTAGTGTTCTTTTATATAGGTGATGTTTATAGACACCAACAGTGCAGCGCTAAAGAAACGGCAACCACTATAGAATGCAAAATATATACTGTGATCCTAATTTCACATGACATTTCTCTTGCTGCACATAGAGTTTGTGGAAGTGCAGTTGCAAAATACTGTGCTGTTATAGTTTCATTTTAGTTTCATTTTAGGAGCACAAAATAAGAGAACCCTGAGACAAATGCTTCGGCTCTTTTTCTCATGATGCACTGTTCACAAGAAATTCAATGTGAAAATAGGATTAGGATTATATATTTCGCATTCAGAAGTGGTTGCTGTTTTTTTAGCACTATTCTTTTGGTGTCTATAAACATCACCTATATCACAGTACACTAACTCCCAGTCACACACTGCTGTGTATATTCCTTCTTTTGTATGTAGTAAAGTGTAATAATTATTTGTTTTTTGAATAATTGTACTTTTAAAGTGTAATGATGAATTGTTCTGAATGATTGTCCATTTTATATGACTCTGGTTTAGCCGATCTCTACGGCCATCTATGTACATTGTATTATGTTTTTTCTAAAATAAATGAGTGACATGAGATCTTCTGGTCTTCACTCTCTGTCGAGCTGTATCCACTCGAAATAGAAAACAGCAGTTAACTCTAGATGTGTGAGTAATTCCTTTACTCTCTAAACTAAGGGAGGGGTAACCACTCTCCTATAGATAAATATATGTTAAAACTCTTCCACACCCGAGTGTGGTCCCGTGAAAACAAATAAACTATTGGAAGTACCCAACAGATAAACATGTTTACTGCAGTTCTACACAATTCTGGGTGCCATATACCATTAAAACATCATTTGGTGGTGAGGACCTGTTACATTTACAATGTAACCTAATCTGGACCCCCAGATTTTTCTCATTTGCATTGCAGTGTGCAAATGGAAACTGCAAAAGACAGCGCACAAGCATATAGGATACATGTCCTGGGAACCACAGAGTGGAAGGTTCGCCTGTGCTTGATATCAAGACTGAGGAAGCCTGCAAAAGCATAATCATAATTGGATAACAAACCAACAATCTTACCAAAGAGCCAATAGTGAAATACTTGAACATATATAGAAACTATTCCTTGAAGGATTTGTACTGCTGGTAAAGAGCTAAAGAGATCCTGGAGGGATTTAACCAGTTGTAAACAGTGGATCCTCACACAGAAAGAAGAATGTCTTCTGTGTCTGCTGAATGCTGGCAAGGGGGAACAAGGCAACTAAGGCTGAGAACGGTGCAACATGCCACTTAGGAATAAGAACAGATTTCTGTTTGCCATGGCTGCGCAGGAGTCTGTTTGTGACTTCTGGGTCAATTTTTGCCCTGGTGCTTATAAAATGCAAAACTGCACTAGTTATGGTGCAATGGTTTTCTAATATGTCCCAGTATTTTTAGAAATAGGGAAAACTTTGCCCTCGTGCAGAGACCATGCAACTTTGCACTTGAATCATTAAAAAGTTTCTGTAATCTGACAGTGGTTTCCAGAGACAGAGGACTCTTACGTGGATGTTCAGTTTAATGTCATCTAATTAACACTGAAGGAACAGAAAAAATGGGATTAAGATTGACAAAAAATTACAGAGGGGAAAGTGAGGTGCACCGTGGCTCCTCACATGTGAGTTTGAAGTAATCGGAGGAGAATAACTCAATTTAGTTGTGTTGAAGTGATCAGATAGAAAGGAGTGCCAAGGAGTGGGGGATACAAGAGGATAGGAGAAGAGAAGATTAAGAACCGTCTCGTAGTCCATTGTGTCAAATGCCGTGACAGATAAAGGGACTCATTACGAGTTGGGCAGTATTCCGGCAGATTTACCAGCAGAATGCTGCAAACTGTGTTACCGTTACCACCACTTGGTTCGGCAGACTTCTAGCCAGATTGCAAGTGGTGGTATGGAGGTGTTAGTCACCATTTATTGAGTCTGCAGGACTCCATAGGGATTTCGGCAGAATTACCTGCTGTGATAATTCCACCCATCTTTGCCGACTTTGGGCGGTATGGTGGAGGAATTACCACCAGCATTTTCCTGAAGTTTTATCCACCCACAGCCAAAACCATAGATGGGTGGTGCAGTAATGTGGCGGAAATTCAGAGGTAACACTTTAACCATTGTATTACCGCCGATTTTAGCTGCACTCCCCAACTCGTAATGAAGAAGGGAAGCACCCATGGTTGGAGAAAGCAAAACGGGTTGGTTATGGATGCTCAGCTCTCAAACATAGATGCCAGGATGGGACAGCTTCAGGAAATTGCGGATTCATTTTAGCATGTTGTTATTGTTTTTATCATCAGGTACTTTTCAAGATTCACTTGATCATTATTGACATTCATAACCGAAAAATAGATCAACTATTAAAACCAAAACATGTGTTCTCAGAGACAAAAGATTCTTATCATTTACTATGTCCTATCAACTGTGTTTGTGCTTGGTGCAGGAGGTGTATGAGTCAACGCGCCTTAGAGCACTGGACAGTCTGGTAAGCGGGACTCCGTCAAGGTGTCAATATCGGCTGGAGTGTCCTGCATCCCTCGCCTCAGGGTGTACACTCGGAATTCTTCACAGTCGTGTCTGGGTCTTGTTTCTGTCAATTGGACTTCACAATAGTCCCTTTCAAGTTCCTGAAATCGATCCATGTCTTTGAGCCAGTCCTACATATGTGGGGGTTCTTTGCAACAACTTCCGTTTCAATGCAACACATCTTCTAGCCAATAGCATCAATAATCTGGAAAGGTATCTCTTTCACACTATCAAATCACAGCATACATCCAGACAACGTCTGGAAAAACGTCTTCTGTCCCTCGCACTTCAGCCGCATAAGGTAGCAATTGGGATGACCAAAAGGTTTTGTCGCTATCATTAAAACACATCAAGTGCCCCCCTACTCAATACCAGATTTTGTATTTCATAAAATCCAAGTTAATCACTAATCAATGAAATACAACCTCTTTCTGCTTAGCAATAAGTGTGTATTGTTTTGGTTCTAATTGTGATATATAAGCCTGCTACAAATTAGGGGGTTTGAATCTACGATGTCAAGATGTGTTTCCCATGTATCGAATTGATTAAGTTTGGGTATCTTCTCACCTTTCTGAAATTATCTAAGTAGTTTTAAACTGATAAAAGTTCTTTCTTGAATGACACAGACTTTTGAAACAGTTGGATTGTGCCCTCAATTCATTTATGAGCTTTGCTTTTCCTGTGTATAATAGTTGAACTGCTTGTTTTATCTTCTGAGTTAGCCACTGGTTGATGTAGACCCTTGCTTGAGGTTTGCCATCCAGACAATGTCCAAATATTTCCATCAAAGGTGGAGAAGCCCTCAGTATTGTGTGTAAGATGTTTATTTAAAGGTTCTATGGAAGTCCCTTCAACATCATCTACCATGTTTAGGGATATGATAGTGATGGAAGGCTTTTAATTTTCACTTGATCTGAATTCTTTTCAATAAGGTGACATGCACAATTCAAACGGACATGATTGGCTTATCTTTTTAGTTTGATTTAGTGGCAAGTTTGGGTCCAATCCACAAATGTTGAACATTTTTGAAGAATACTGTTAGCAAGTAAGAAACATTGTCCCTGAGGAATCATCACTATGTACACATGGGTGAGTCAATGTCACCCTAATTGGAATTCCAATGTGCTAACTCAATCTACCAGAACCTCCTTTCAGTCACAGAAACAGAAAATGCAAAGACCGTATGCAAATCAGTCTTGGTCTCACTCCAAAACGTGCAGTCCAACCCAAGCATCTGGATCTCAGTCCTTCAGCATGACACCAAAAACAACCCTAGACATGTTTCGGTGTAAATGAGGTGTTGCTTGGGCTGTACGCCCAACATCTCATGACCCCTATCAGGGCCATCCTTCCTGTGATGGAGTGCCATTCAGCAAGGGTGTAAAAGCCCTATATTTTTTGATTTCTATTAAATAGTAACATTATGCGGGTAATTCCATCTATGAAAGGACAATCTGCTGTTCACATTCCCCTGTCCTAAACTCCATGCCGAAAGTGTGTTTTTTATCTGTGTCCTACTGCATCCGTATCCTGATTTGGAGCACCTGCTCTACCAGTGGCAACGAGGGAGTTCAAAGGTCACAGCTGCACATTTGACAGCTGCAGTGACATCCAAGTCTCTGCAGTGCAGGGACAGCATTTATGTTATGCATCCCTGTACCAAAAACATAATGATCATAAATAGCCCATGATGGTGGCAGGATAATCCCTAAAAATAAAGCTATGCCTGAGTTTAGGATTGTGCACTGTGAGTCAGCTTTGCGGTGTATGTAGAAATGGTTAGCTGGGTGAAGACAAATGGCAGGACAGGAACCTGGAGACCCAAGCCTCTTCTTTGATATCTTTGCAAGGGGAGGTAACACCCTCCACCAAAGACAGCTGCACAGCAGGCAGCTGTCCTGAACCCGGGCATCAACAGAGCACACCAATTCAAACGGGGTAGCCTTACACCAGGGTGTTGCATCTCCAAAGGCTTTTGTTCTTAGTGAGAAGGGAAGCTGGCAGGATTAGAGTAGACAGGAGGACTCAGGTCAATGGAAGGAAACTTCCACCATTTTGTTTCTCTCGGTCTCTCTTTCCCTATCCTGTCCCCTCCACTTCCTCTGGAACAAAGTACTTTGGGTGTGACATCAGAAGGGCAAATTCCACTCAGTCTGAGAGCACGGATGGGACCACTAAGGCAGGCTATCGTTAGACCAATCGCCTGGGGGATTTCACTTTATAAGAAGGGGTCTCCAACTCTCTCCTGAATCATCTCAAGACCCACAGATTCACTCTGGGAGTACTGACTGGACTTTATTTGGGAAAGTTGTACTTTTCAAAGTCCTCAGCCTGAAAAGAAGGAGGAGCCATCCAAGGCAGAAGTAAGATCTGTCCCATACCCACTCAAAAGGCACATCGGAGTGACCTTCGCTGTGGACCAGGAGCTAGCACGCTGCACCAGAATCTCCTAGAGCTGGGGAAGTAGACCCTGAATGTAAGGATCCTGTCCGTGAGTCCTCCTGATTGGGCCCCACAGCATGTAGGAGGGGGCTAGACCAGCCAAATATCTTTGTTCTACCACATCTAACAGATGGCTATGTGTTCATCACACCTGGAATGAGAGGGCAGAGATGCCAGTGCTGGTTTTGTGTTCCTCTACCAGTTCAAACTATTGCTTACATTTCAACCGAGCTCAAAGCGGCATCTTGCCTTATCCAAGTATGTCACCTGCTAGTCTGAAACCAAGTGCTTAACGCTGGGACCCAATCTGAATCACTAGTGAGTCACACTCTGACTCTGACCATACAACCACATCTGCACCCAGTTAGCACTTGAAGGCCTCCTCATTGATCTGCATACTGATGGCCCAAACGTCACCACTTCGACGACCATCATCCGCCTACTCTAACCACTGGATCATTACTCATGGATCCCTCCCAGTGGCTTAAGCCCAACTTAGCTGGGCCCAACTGCTAAGCAATCCTAAGACCATCCCGACCTGCATCGTTGAGAATATCCCATTTGACCGCACAAGGCAACCACATGTGTCCCTACTCAACGCCCACTTGCTGCTTGGGCCTATATGATCCAATATGCCTGAACTGAGCTTCATCCGCTCGCATCCACATCCAACACCAGGTCTGACTCTTTCCTCCCACCAAGAACTGAATCCAGGTACTGTTGTCCCTGAACTGACCCCTCAGCCAACTTGTTCCCTAGAGACAGTTACATCACAATCACTCCTGTTTTCAACATTGGCATATCATTTTTTGTGGCTAGTAATTTACCATATCAACCATGGATCTATGCTGAGAGTGCTGCATCCTCATTCTGTCGAATATCCTCTGTTCTTCCTTTGAGGTGTTTTTTTTTACAGAGTTTTCTATTTGTGCTATTGCAGATGGTGTGTTTGGGCAAAGTATATATTTGTATAGAACCTTGTTTGGACTGGGACATGAGCTCCAGGATTAACTGTGAGCCCTGTTGTGGAAGGTTGCTCTGGAAGAGGTACCTTCAGAGCAGAGACTGTCAGGTTGGTGTTCGCGGTACTTCCTAGCACCCAAGAAGGGAGGAGGTCTCCATCCCATTTTGGATCTCAGGGCCTTGTATATGTTGCTGAGGAAAGACAAATTCAGGATGGTGACATTGAGAGCAATTCTCCATCCTCTCGAATTGCCGGAATGGCTAGTTTCAATAGACCTGCAGGACACTTATTATCATGTGCTGATACATTGCAAACATAGGATGTTCCTGAGTTTCCTCATAGGCGACCAGCACTACAAGTTGAAGGTGCTTCTCTTTGGGTTGACCTCTGCTCCAAGGGTCTTCACCAAGATGTCTACATAGTCCCATAACTGGATGACTGGCTGATCTGAGGGAAGTTGGCAGAGCAGGTTTTCTCTCACCTAGAGGACACCTGCTTGCTACTGCTCAGACTGCACTTCTCCCTGAACTTGAGGAATTATCCTTTAATACTGATCCAGAGGCTCCAGTTACTCAAGGCAGTCCTAGACACCTGTGTAAGGAAAGCCTTCTCCCCTGAGGAGAGAGTCAGCAGCATCACACAGATGGTGAACTTGTTCTGGAACCACGCTGTCTTACTGGCAGCTTCCTTTATCTGCCTCTTAGGTCTCATGGCATCCTGTATTTTTCTAGTGCAAGATGCCAGAATGTGAATTAGATCTCTCCACTGGCTCCTACGAGGTCAGTGGTCCCAGGAAATTGGAACCCTCACAGATTCCTTTGAGGTGTCCAAGTCAATGGTCGATTGGTGGGCCAACAGCTGCAATCTACTTGCGGGGAAACCCTTCCGGCCATGTGGTCACAGATGCGTCTTTGAAGGGTTGGGGTGCTCACTGTGAGGAATTGCATGTGAACGGTTTTTGGTCAGCAATGGAACTCTGGTGGAACAGCAACAGGCTGGAGTTGCGAGCTACGTCTCTGACAGACTATACAGTGGCCATGCACTACCTGAACAAGCAGGGTGGTGTGTGCTCCCTCTCTGCACAGAGGCAATGCAGCTGTGGTTCTGGCTGTTAGAGAATCGGATCTTGGTCTTGGCAGTTTATATGGCGGGGACAGAGAACCGTTTGGTGGATGCTCTGAGCAGGCAGCGCAGGGTCTCACATGAGTGGGAAGTGTGCCATGAAGTCCTACAGTAGGTCTTCTCTCTCTGGGGCACCCCAGCAGTAGACCTGTTTGCCACAGAGTCCAACAGAAGGTACAGACAGTTTTGCTCCAAGGAATTTCCAGCAAAAGGTGTGCTAGAGGAGGCATTCCTGGTGGATTGGACCTTTTCTCTCCTCTACGTCTTCCCTCTGATTCCCATCAATCATTGGGTTCTCAGGTGGTTGAAAAGGTTTTGATCGACCATGAACTTGATCACCTTGTACTCTGACCTCTTGGATCTCACAATCTGCCGACCTCTCTGGTTGCCTCGTTGCCCGGATCTCCTGACCCAGTCAGAAGTTTGGGTACTCCATCTGAACCAGGAGTCCTTCCACCTACATGCATGGCTCTTGAGAGAATGAGGTATGATGTCTGGGACCTCTCTGAGGAGGTACTCATGGTGTTGCTGACTGCACGCAGACCATCTACCAGATCCCTGTATGTGTGAAGGTGTAGAAGGTTTGAGACATGCTGTAGGCTATGCAAGATTGACCCAATTTCTTGCCCCACCAATACAGTGATGACTAGTGATGACTTTCCTTCTGTCACTGGCCTCTGCAGGCCTACAGGTTACCACAGTCAAGCGATATTTGGCAGCCTTGTCTGTATTCAAGAGGTCCCTGGATCAAGCTTCTTTCTTTATTATTCTGGTTATGGCCTGAAAGGCCTTATGAATAAGTTTCCACCAACTGCCTTTGTTGTCCCAAATCGGGATTTGAATCTGGTTTTGAACTTTTTGTTTGTGACTGTGGGTTAGTGTTCTTTGATATAGGTGATGTTTATAGACACCAACAGTGCAGCGCTAAAGAAACGGCAACCACTATAGAATGCAAAATATATACTGTGATCCTAATTTCACATTACATCTCTTGCTGCACATAGAGTTTGTGGAAGTGCAGTTGCAAAATACTGTGCTGTTATAGTTTCATTGTAGTTTCATTTTAGGAGCACAAAATAAGAGAACCCTGATATTTGGCTTTCTTTTTAAAGTTGTTGTTGACAAATGCTTCGGCTCTTTTTCTCATGATAAATATTTCAATGTGATAAATAAATTCAATGTGAAAATAGGATTAGGATTATATATTTCGCATTCAGAAGTGGTTGGTGTTTTTTTAGCACTATTCTTTTGGTGTCTATAAACATCACCTATATCACAGTACACTAACTCCCAGTCACACACTGCTGTGTATATTCCTTCTTTTGTATGCAGTAAAGTGTAATAATTATTTGTTTTTGAATAATTGTACTTTTAAAGTGTAATGATGAATTGTTCTGAATGATTGTCCATTTTTTATGACTCTGGTTTAGCCGATCTCTACGGCCATCTATGTACATTGTATTATGTTTTTCCTAAAATAAATGATTGACATGAGATCTTCTGGTCTTCACTCTCTGTCGAGCTGTATGCACTCGAAATAGAAAACAGCAGTTAACTCTAGTGTGTGAGTAATTCCTTTACTCTCTCAACTAAGGGAGGGGTAACCACTCTCCTATAGATAAATATATGTTAAAACTCTTCCACACCCGAGTGTGGTCCCGTGAAAACAAATAAACTATTGGAAGTACCCAACAGATAAACATGTTTACTGCAGTTCTACACAATTCTGGGTCCCATATACCATTAAAACATCATTTGGTGGCGAGAACCTGTTAAATTGACAATGTAACCTAAGCTGGACCCCCAGATTTTTCTCATTTGCATTGCAGTGTGCAAATGGAAACTGCAAAAGGCAGCGCACAAGCATATAGGATACATGTCCTGGGAACCACAGAGTGGAAGGTTCGCCTGTGCTTGATATCAAGACTGAGGAAGCCTGCAAAAGCATAATCATAATTGGATAACAAACCAACAATCTTACCAAAGAGCCAATAGTGAAATACTTGAACATATATAGAAACTATTCCTTGAAGGATTTGTACTGCTGGTAAAGAGCTAAAGAGATCCTGGAGGGATTTAACCAGTTGTAAACAGTGGAACCTCACACAGAAAGAAGAATGCCTTCTGTGTCTGCTGAATGCTGGCAAGGGGGAAAAAGGCAACTAAGGCTGAGAACGGTGCAACATGCCACTTAGGAATAAGAACAGATTTATGTTTGCCATGGCTGCGCAGGAGTCTGTTTGTGACTTCTGGGTCAATTTTTGCCCTGGTGCTTATAAAATGCAAAACTCCACTAGTTATGGTGCAATGGTTTTCTAATATGTCCCAGTATTTTTAGAAATAGGGAAAACTTTGCCCTCGTGCAGAGACCATGCAACTTTGCACTTGAATCATTAAAAAGTTTCTGTAATCTGACAGTGGTTTCCAGGGACAGAGGACTCTTCCGTGGATGTTCAGTTTAATGTCATCTAATTAACACTGAAGGAACAGAAAAAATGGGATTAAGATTGACAAAAAATTACAGAGGGGAAAGTGAGGTGCACCGTGGCTCCTCACATGTGAGTTTGAAGTAATCGGAGGAGAATAACTCAATTTAGTTGTGTTGAAGTGATCAGATAGAAAGGAGTGCCAAGGAGTGGGGGATACAAGAGGATAGGAGAAGAGAAGATTAAGAACCGTCTCGTAGTCCATTGTGTCAAATGCCGTGAACAAATCTAACATATAAAGGGACTCATTACGAGTTGGGCAGTATTCCGGCAGATTTACCAGCAGAATGCTGCACACTGTGTTACCGTTACCACCACTTGGTTCGGCAGACTTCTAGCCAGATTGCAAGTGGTGGTATGGAGGTGTTAGTCACCATTTATTGAGTCTGCAGGACTCCATAGGGATTTCGGCAGAATTACCTTCTGTGATAATTCCACCCATCTTTGCCGACTTTGGGCGGTATGGTGGAGGAATTACCACCAGCATTTTCCTGAAGTTTTATCCACCCAGAGCCAAAACCATAGATGGGTGGTGCAGTAATGTGGCGGAAATTCAGAGGTAACACTTTAACCATTGTATTACCGCCGATTTTAGCTGCACTCCCCAACTCGTAATGAAGAAGGGAAGCACCCATGGTTGGAGAAAGCAAAACGGGTTGGTTATGGATGCTCAGCTCTCAAGCATAGATGCCAGGATGGGACAGCTACAGGAAATTGCGGATTCATTTTAGCATGTTTTTATTGTTTTTATCATCAGGTACTTTTCAAGATTCACTTGATCATTATTGACATTCATAACCGAAAAATAGATCAACTATTAAAACCAAAACATGTGTTCTCAGAGACAAAAGATTCTTATCATTTACTATGTCCTATCAACTGTGTTTGTGCTTGGTGCAGGAGGTGTATGAGTCAACGCGCCTTAGAGCACTGGACAGTCTGGTAAGCGGGACTCCGTCAAGGTGTCAATATCGGCTGGAGTGTCCTGCATCCCTCGCCTCAGGGTGTATACTCGGAATTCTTCACAGTCGTGTCTGGGTCTTGTTTCTGTCAATTGGACTTCACAATAGTCCCTTTCAAGTTCCTGAAATCGATCCATGTCTTTAAGCCAGTCCTAGATATGTGGGGGTTCTTTGCAACAACTTCCGTTTCAATGCAACACTTATTCTAGCCAATAGCATCAATAATCTGGAAATGTATCTCTTTCACACTATCAAATCACAGCATACATCCAGACATGGAAGGTGTCACGGTCTGGACTATCAACACCACGCAGTATCTCCCCCACCCCTGCCCTGAATCTTGCCAATATTGTGCATCAACATGTCATGTGTAAAATATAAGCTGGGGCGGATCCACACTTGGGACATTTGTCAGACTTATTCAGGTCAAACCTCTATTCTGACCAGGGTGTATTGCAGTTTGTGTATGAATCTATAATGAATTGTTGTGAGTCGGGCACTAAGTTAAATGTTTCTCATTAACCTGCATATTTGAGACCAGTGGTCCTCATCAAGTGGATTCCCCAGTTCATTGTTCCATTAAACAAAGCCTCATTAGGAGTTTGGCGGTAACCTGCTGGTAAGACTGAGATTGTTTGCATTGGGACCCCTGTTCACACTTTTCCACTCTCACTCTGGCTCTTGGCCCTGCACCCTTACCCACCTGCGAGCCAATAAACCACTGGGTCATTTTCAACTCCACTCTCTCCTTCTCCTCTCATATTTCGGACATCTCTAAAACGTCTAACTATCAGCTACTCCTACTCTGAGGCCCTGGTTCTCTCTAGGCTGGACTACTGCAACAGCCTCCTCCTCAACCTCCCTTCTTCTGCCTTGCGCCCTCCGCAACTCACCCAGAACAGAACCTCAAGACTTATACTTGGTTCAAGCCCAGGGACTGCATCTCTCTGGTGCTGAAATCCCTTCACTGTCTCCCCGTAGCTGCAAGGATCAAGTTCAAGACCCTTTGCATTGTTCACAAGGCTTTCTGGGGCCTGGGACCTACCTGCCTGCATCATTGTCTACCTAAATACTGTCCCTCATGAGCCCTCCGCTCATCTACCTCCAACCTTCTCCGAGTGAGCCGGTTCTCCAAGCAGAGATTTGTAGGGAGATCCTTATCCTCAGCAGGTGCCTCCCTCTGGAATAGCCTCTGTGCTGCCCTCCGTCTTGAACCGGATCTTCATGAATTCCAGAAACTCCTCAAGACCTTCTTCTTCTCCCTCCATGTACCCTGGTAAGCTAGTTTATGCCCTTTCCCTCTTTCTTCAGTTTTGTGGGGGCTCACCCACCCCTTCCGCTGCAGCCGTGGCGGCATCCCCACCGCTCTGCTCCACAGCGCCTTCTCCGCCCTCTTCTTCACTTGCCACTGTGTAGAGGGAGACATAGAACACAAGCATCAGGGTACTGTACAATGGTCCCCTAGACAGGAAGCAACAGCAGATGAGTGGCACTGTCATACATCACTTCCATCATGTCCCTCCACAACACATGGGTCAGTGCAGGCAAAACACATACAGTAACAGGCATGGGGCAGGCCATGGACATTGGCATACATGACCAAGGGCCTCATGATTCATACAATGTTGGTTTCAAACTCACATGCATCATGGGTCTTTCCATCACATGCACACACCTCACCGTAGTTCCATCCATCTGGCCTCGTGCACCACAGACGCAGTGGATACAAGGATGACTAGGCTGCATCAGTGAATCTGAACATTGTCACAGACATGTGTCATGCATCCATGGCGGTGACAAGTCACAGACACGCAGGTCAGACACACACACATGGACACCATACGTGTACATGGGACCAGCACCCATCCCTCACCCCCACCCATGTCCAGGAACAGAGACTGCCATGCTTCCATGTGTCCATTCCGCACAGAGCCCCCCAGGTTGCAATAGAACACATCACCGTACTCACATGCCTGACCATGATGTCCCTGCACACACACATACGTACATGGCCTATGTCACACATACAGGCAGGTATCAGACAACCAGCACACTGCAACATGCCCTGTCTCACACAGCAATGCTTGGCCACTTACCGGCCAACTCCAGATGGGTCTGCCTCCGAAGGATCTGGGCGTGGAGCGCTGGGTCTACGCGTTCCAGGACCCTCATCTGGATGTCACTCAGGCGTGCCCGGCCCCCCTCCGCGAGGCGCCGGGCCTTATTGAGGGTCCTGGACCTCAAGTCCTCCCAGCGCTTCTTGATGTGCTTGATGTCGCGGGTTGCCACCCCCTCCGCGTTGATGGCAACCACTACATCGTCCCAGATCCTCTCCCGTCCTTCCTTGTTGGCGCGTGGTCTTCCGAAGAGGGCATCATAATGCCCCAGGACATGCTCCACCAGGACACCAACTTCCTTCTCACTGAAGCTGGTGGCCCTCTGCCTCTCTGGCTGGGGGTTGCCACTGGTCTCAGATGGTGCTTGCCCCGACATGGCGACCCCCGAGGCAGGCGTGGTTGGGCAACTGGGTCCTGGGGCTGGGCTGTGGAGCGATGGTATCCCAGTCGGGAGTCTACTGTTCCAGCAGGGGTGGACACAGCAACTGGACCCCTGCAGATGGCTGATGTGCAGGCACCAAATGGCAGGGCACGGTGGCAGCAGGCAGGCAGGCAGGCAGGCAGCAGCAGATGGCACGTGGGAGGCTGCTCGGGGCACTGGGGGGGCAGTGATTCGGCCTTCTGGGCAGGAGCGTGGTCTTCCGTGTGTATTCGCGTGGCCAGCTTGATACGGAGTGATTTGGCACGTGAAAAATCTGCACGTCAGCGTGTAATTCGAGGAAAGGCCCTTAGCGCGTAAGCGCGTCTGCACGCATACGCATTTTCATTGGACCAAAGGCCCTCAGCGCGTGAGCGCATCTGTGACGTCACGTGCGAGGGTGTATCCCTCATTGCACGTGATGACAGAACACACGTGGATTTCAACCAATCGCATGTGAAAGTTCACGGCACCCCGGAACACACGTACCCAGGCTAATCGCGTGTAGGATTTCTCGCGCACCCCTGTAATACACGTACCCAGGCCAATCGCGTGTAGAATTTCTCGCGCACCCCTGTAATACACGTACCCAGGCCAATCGCGTGTAGAATTTCTCGCGCACCCCTGTAATACACGTACCCAGGCCAATCGCGTGTAGAATTTCTCGCGCACCCCTGTAATACACGTACCCAGGCTAATCGCGTGTAGGATTTCTCGCGCACCCCTGTAATACACGTACCCAGCCCAATCGCGTGTACGCTCGCTCCCCTCCAATCACACGCGATGACACCCGAATACGGGAAACACGTGCATGGTAAAAGACGTGCACAGGCGTCAACGAGTCCGCCCACACGGAGGCGTCCCGCGGACAGCATAAAAGTGCGCGCAAACAACAAACGCGTATATACAGCGACGATGAATGCCCCATTTGTTGCTGCACTGATCGTGGGACACCGCAGGAGGAGGAGAATAGCCAGGGCACACATTTTTGCACCACGGACAAGCCTTTTTGGGATGCCTGACGACCAGGTCTACGGCAGGTATAGGTTTCCACCCCATATCATCCTAGACCTGGTCAGGGAGTGGGAAGATGACCTCACATCCCCCACCCTTTGCTCCCAAGCATTGAGCCCCTTGGAGAAGGTGCTCAATGTCTTGCATTTTTTGGCCACTGGGTCGTTTCAGCGGACCACTGCCATAGTGGGGGGGGTCTCACAGGCCACGCAGTCACGCTGCCTACACCAGGTACTGGCAATCATGACAGCGCACCCCTCAGTCCGCAGGCACATATACATGCCCAGAACACCCGCAGAAAGGCAGGCCGTTGTCCTGGATTTTTACAGGGTGGCACACTTCCCCAAAGTGCTCGGTGCCATAGATTGCACCCATGTGGCCCTACGTCCACCTAGGGCCACTGAGCACATCTACCGAAACCGCAAGCACTGGCATTCCATCAATGTACAGGTGGTATGCGATGCAAAGGGAATCATCACCTCTGTCTATGCAAACTACCCTGGCTCCACCCATGACAGTTTCATATACAGAATGTCCGCCCTGAGCCGGGCCCTGGAAGCTGGGCAGCATGGCGACACATGGCTCCTAGGTCAGTACAAATGCCCTTGCACATGCATGCAAGTCACACATAGACAAATATCCAAACCCTAATAATCTCAATTATTATCACCTCCCCAGGGGACAGTGCCTACCCTCTGAGCAAACACATGATGACGCCAATCCGGAACCCCACCACACCACCCCAGGTAAGATACAACACCGCCCATATTGCAACCAGGGGCATAGTGGAGCGCACATTCGGAGTGCTCAAGTCACGTTTCCGCTCCCTTGACCGCTCTGGTGGGCAACTACTCTATGCACCACCAGTAGTGTGCAGGATCATTGTGGCAGCATGTGTCCTGCACAATGTTGCAACACGGCAGGGCGTCCCGGTGGACATGGTGGTGCCCCCACATCCCCAACCACAGGCACAGGCGCTGCCCATGGGAGGGGACAGGGCACGTGGTGAGGAAGCCCGGACCCAGCTTGTGGCCACATTTTTCACCTAAACTCCCACCCCTGCGGAGTGCACACAGGCCTGGCACATACCAGGTGACAATCGATGATGACAAAGTGACAGTCAACTGTCACAACCCTACCACCCTGAGATAGTTGCCATGGAAGTGCCACATCGTCTGCATCCCTAGCTACTTAAACACAAGCTATCCTGTGCAACCAAAATGCACACATATGACATGTGAGATGACATGGGCCATACACAAGTATTCCAAGGCGCAATGAGGCAGGGGGGGGGAACAAGGGAACACAGAGAACGGTACTACTAGGCCAGGTGTCATTGAGATTGTGCAAGTGCAGGGGTAGGGGGAAGGGAAAAGTGCAAGGGGAAGGGTGGGGGGGAGTCCAGTACAGGGGAAGTAGGCCAAAAAAATAATACATAGGTCGCCTGGTGGCAACTGCAAAGGTAAGTGCAGACAAGTGCTGGGAAGGGAAGGCTGTAGGGATAGAGAGACAGTACTGCAGTGCAGGGGTTGCCAGGGTGGCAGTGCAAGTGGACAGTGGCTGGGCCAGGGACCGAGGTTGGTGAGAGTGTCCCAGTAGCAGCTCCTGTGCAGTTCCAGTGAAGAATTCTGCAAGGGAGAGGCAGAGAGTAAGCAGAAGCAAAGAGGAAGGTCTTGAGGTGCTTCCAGAACTGGAGATGGTTCCCCTCAAGTTCAAGTCAGGCAGGAAGTCTGTTCCAGGGGGAGGGCCCTGCTGCGGAGAGAAACCTACCCCCAGCTAGTTGCTCTGAGAAGCGGATGACCTGGACATGCAAGGTGTGCATCACACACACATGCAAAACAGGCCATGGCCATCACTGTCATGTCAGTCAAACCCTCCCAAACATCAACATGACATGGCAAGCAATACCCATACACCGACGCAGTAACGATAAGGTACACATTGCCATGTCCTAAATGTACAGTGGCATTGGACAATGATGCCTGACCCGGAATCAGATGAAATGACAGACCAACAAAATGTCCCACCCAAAATAAGTTGTTTCCAAATGCAACAGTCTTAGACGTAACATCACAATGAATGCCTGTCTATTTGCACATTATGCATTGCAAAATCAACACTGCAGCTCATGTGTGCAGTGTCCCACTCCTGCATCACACTGCTCAGTGCACAGCACAGTGAACAGCCATTGCGTGTGATGCACACCCTGAGCATCACATCTAAGTGACAGACTACATCAAACATCAAATTAGGCATGTACTGGAACCATAATCGGTCACAGAATATGT
Organism: Ambystoma mexicanum; assembly: GCF_040938575.1. Classification (NCBI taxonomy): domain Eukaryota; kingdom Metazoa; phylum Chordata; class Amphibia; order Caudata; family Ambystomatidae; genus Ambystoma; species Ambystoma mexicanum. Next base: position 101,054,291 of record NC_090925.1, read on the forward strand.
GCTGCCGGGACACAGTGGGCACCAGAAGGCAAACAGTGTACACGTGGATATGCAAGGGTGGGAGTACATGGAGTGCATCCGAGTGCAAGTGTGTGGTTCTGCAGGGACATACACTCCACATATGCATGTGCACTCAAGTGACCATCAGTGTTCCCTACACATCACATGTGAACATCCACCATGTGTACACCCCAGCATGTCAAACCACAACTATCCCCTCGCACCTGAAAGGAAAACACAACACATGAACAGGCATTGATCAGCAGAACACAACATGTACATAGGACAACAACATTACAATGTCAGAGTTCCCATCACACTGCAGGGCAATGCAACTATCAACAACAACCCCCCCCTCCCGCGCAAATGACCATGGCCCACTGAACAACTGCACCTGGGTCATGGAGCCTCCAACCCTCATTTCCACCTGGCCACAGGATCACCTTTACCCTTTGTGTCCATCTCCCACCTTGTGTGTAAAAAGATGCCTGAACCCTCAGAATCCACACTCATTTCCAAAATCACAAAATCCAAGGCATGAAAACGAACCCAAACACCCTCCAGTAGATGACTTGACGTAGCAGTACCTCACAAACACCAAGTACTACCACAATGATGCAACAACCAAGGTAGCACAGCAGAACAATGTCACGACAGGATGTGAGACATGTGTGGTACATGACATAGGATGATGCACCATGAATGGATGTGTACTGTTACAGGTCCCCTGTACAGGCGCGGGAGTCTCATGAAACAACCACCCACACCATGTCCCGGGTGCCTGCAAGGTCAAACTCACACAGGCCCCTGAGATCATGGTGGGGAATGAGGTTCAGGGATATGCAGTCGGGACAGGTGTAGACACACTGGATGACTGGAATGAGTGGCAGGTGAGGGGAGGAGGAATGACACATGAAACTAGGGAATGCACGAATGTGTACAACCTGCATGAACACATACACAATCCAAACAAACTTGGACATCATTGTCATGGCCTTCTGTAGTCCAGGCTCAGGAGTGGTACGAACCAACCACCCCCTCTAGGGTTTTGGCGCCTGCAAGTTCGGGGCTTACACAGGCATCCGCAACCCCAGTGGGGAAAGAGGGTCAGGGAACGTTGCTTGGATAGGCACGGGAAGCAGGAACACCGGGTAGAGGGCACAGGTTTCATAATTGTATAGGATCACGGGTGATTAGGGAAAAAAACATACCAAATCGGACCACACATACATCCATGCATCAGTACACTCCACATCAAGTCTATGCAGGGCAGTTTGTAAGGAAAACAACAAGACACTTAGCTCTGGTTTTGAGTGCTGGCCTCCTGCCTGCGCACTCTCAGGGCCGGTTACAGGAGCACTGCAATGCTGCAAAGAGAGACACAGTCAACAACCTGTATGTGCCAATTACACTAAAACACAACACAAAACATGCCCCATAGCAACAAACTACTCTACAAACAGACAATCAGTGCTCGATGCTTCGTAACCATATATAACATCACCCCTGTGACGGGTCATGCACAGTCAATGCAGTAAGTCAGGTGCTGGTGGGTGCGTGGCAAATGGAACACCAATGTGTCACAATTCACACAACATGCAATGTTCCCTGGGTAAGCAGACAGACCCATATGGCAAGCCATGACTACAGAGCAAGTTGCGTACCACCATGACCAAAACAAAGTTGGCAGTGCATTTATCATGAAGTACGTGGAATAGACATGCACTGCACCCAAGTATGTCCCTTGCTGTATGTCCCTGTGAGCTGCCCCTTTCCATGTCTCGGAAGGCTACATGGTTGATACAAGTGCCTCAATGAACCTTGTTGTACCACAGGGTATGTGCCACTGCCCCTGCATGTGTCCCAGACAACCCTACTATCAACAGCCATCAGTCCACAAACACTGCATTGTGTGCTTCAACACCAATATTCGTCTAATCTCACCCTCAGTGCTGTGACTAAGCCCCATGTGCAAGTCGCCTGGTGCAAGCTTTGCTGTGTCGTGGCCCCCCTGTGCTGCTCACCTTGCCAGGAGTTCCTTGGAACATGTCAGCAGTTCTAGGATGTGGGTCTGCAATCACTGTGGCTCTGCTCGTGCACACATGTGCATGTGGGCACCAACAAACGGGTCAGGAATTCCGTCGTCCAATGGGCCATGTCTGCTGGCAAAGGTGCTCTGGTGCCTCATCCCCCTGCAGAAAGTGCATGAAACAAATGATTAATGCATCAAAGTGATCTGTGTGTGTCTCATCAGGCATCTCATTACTTGACCATGTCAGAGAGTCACATCACAAATCACACCATCAGCCCGTCTTTGACTTCCAAAGTGTGGAACACTATCTACAGCATGAATTGCAACAGGCACGTGTACAGGAAAGATATGAGACATAATACACAATGCATAGCAATCAATGTCCACATTAATCATGACACACCCCATCTAGCAAAAGCTGAACAGTGGACAATTACACCCAAATCATCCCCACTAGGGGTGTCAACACAAGTCACAAAGCACCAGACATGCCACAGATATGACAGTCCAAAGCCCTTGTGTAAAATTCTGTAACACCGAACCATCCTTGCGAGCCCATGGATAAGGGAGGCAGGAGTGGCATATGTGAGTCAAGGAACCCAAGCAGCAAACACATACACAAGACAACCATGAAGAGCCCAGCTGGAACAGACAGTGGATGCCTTCAAAAACCACAAGGCACCGCACTGTCACATGAAAGCACAATAGACTACAAATTTTAAACTAACTCAACTATTAACTAATTACACTAACTATGGAAAACCTACATTACCTATTTAAACTAACTATCAAACAGAAACTTAACTAACTAAACTAAAAGAAAAATCAAAAATGGCCACATACGACCCAGGGGGGAGGGGAGGCACCCAGGAGGCGGGAGGTACAGGGTGCTGCTCAACATCCACATGCGATGATGCTGAGCCAAAAAAAAATACCTCCATGGGCTCAACGCCTGCACAGCACGACCTATGTGGGAGATAGTTGGTCGTCCGAGTCTGGCTCATCCTGGAAAGGAGGACGTGGCACAGTAGCCTGGCCACGCCTAGCCACAGCTTGCCCCTCGTCGGCAGCAAGTCTGCCGGACAGGTGACCCTGGTTCTGTGTGGCGATGTTACATAGGTCTGCATGCAGAACCTCACGTGATACACGTGCTTCCTCTTGCAAGGTAGCACGTGTAACACGGAGTTCCTCCTGCAAGGCCTGGCTGGACAACCGCTGCACCTCCCGGCAAGCCTGTAGCTCAGCCGAGATGGTGCGCTCAAGCTGTGCAAACCTCTCCTCTGCCTGCTGCCTCTGGGACATCATAAGGACACCCAGAGTGGATCTGAGGGAGGCATACTCCTCACTCAGGGCATCCATGTGCGCCTCTGCGTGAGCAGCAATTGCTTGACGCAGAGACAACATTTCAGCCTGGCGTGCCCTGTCTGAGGCCGCCATGCCCAGCCTGAGCGAGCGGGCCGTGGACCGTGCCGCCTGCTGCTGGAGAAGCACCTGCCTAGCAGGGGGGAGCACAGATCGGGCCACACGCTCCATGCTGTCAGCGATGTTCTCCATTGCTGCCCCCTGCCGTTCGGAATTGGCAGTCATGTCTTGCTCCCACTCAGTATACAGCGGTTGCGCGCGGCGACCGCGTTGCCGGGCTTGACCCCTGCGGGACCCAAGGACCGGGGGTCCTCGCTGTGTTGGCACCGCCTGCGGCTGCACGACTACATGCCCCCGTCGACGTGATGTCCCAGGCACATCAGTGACTGGTGTGGAGGGTGACCCTGCGTCCCGATCCACCACGGGCGGAGGAACCAAGACTGTCTGATCCCTCAGTGCAGGTGTCGCAGACAGAGGAGTGTCCACATCAGAATCACTCACCCCTGACACATGGACTTGATGCTCATCCAACTCAACATGGACGTCAGAGTCGTCATCAAGGCTGGACTCATAGGCAGCCAGAGACAGGATGGACTGCAGCACTTGGGGGTTTTCGTGGCCTACCACCCCACGACCCCCACTAGTGCCGGGTTGATGTGGTCTTACCAACCCTGTGTCTGGCATGACAACACCATCCTCTGCATCCATTGCGTCATCACCTGAAAAATAGAGAGGAAAAGGTCACTACACATGTCAGAAGCACACAACACACACACACACACCGACAGCAAAGGCATCCGGCAGACATGTGACACACAACATATGACCTGGCATGCATGCTGGGTCTACTTTGATTAGCTACTGTGATCAGACCTGTTGAAAGGTGGCAGTTTGCATCGAAGTGGGTCTATGCAATGCTGAAAATGTGTACGCCACTCACTACCTACATGTACAAGCACTCCATGGTGTGTGCCAGGAAATGTGAAGGCAGTGCAATGTCAAATTCAGACATCACGTGCATTGTGTATTCAATGTGTACCATGTCTAGCAGCCAAGCACCCCTCCACCCCAGTACCAAAGCAGGGATGCCTAGCATGGTATCAAAAGGCTGCCCATACACCTGTGTATTGACAAGCAGTGTTGACTGGCATCAACAGCTTAATGTGATTCAAATTACAACACTGCAAATGATGCTGGGACAGTGGGCAGGACACATGATGGAAGATCCGGAGGCCGGCCACGTGTGAAGAAGACACGACAAGAGTTGGACAGAGTCATTGGCCATTGAACAGGCTGAGGCCTGTGAGCCACACAGATTGTCAGAGCCTAAACATGTGTGCAACACAGGACTGAGCCACAGTTGACATGGGGAGGCCGCTAATATGGCAGGCAATGTATGTAAGCAAGGACTCATATTACAGTGATCATCCAGTCAAGGATACATAGGGGCATGCGTGCAATGCACATGGAGCATGAATGGGCACTCATGTCCCTGCGGGACATCTGACCCATGCACAGTACAAGTGGGATACCCTGCATCGAGTACTAAGGCTGTACCACACAGCATATGTCTGCAGTTTCTGAGCTGCAAGTTAGCATCTACACAGGACACATGAACAAGAAACTACACATTGGCAAGAATGTAGCAGACCAGTGCAAAGGTGGAACTGGGGTGCAGAGTGGCGGAGGAGGGGCAAGGGAGCATGCCCACATGGAGTCCCGCATGCAGGCAGAGGAGACATGCATGACGGTAGCATTGCATTACTTACACATCAGAACCATGTACACGTCACATGTAGCAGCAATCATGCACAACACATCCCACAAGTGAAACACACACGTCCTCAACAACTACGCATCAACACTCACTGGACTGGGCATCAAAGTCCAGCATCTCTCCCACACCTTCGACCAATTCTGGTGGTATGAACTCCGCAACGAGAGCCTCATGCGGAGTGAGTTCTTCCTCCTCTGGTGCAGGCCCACCGCCAGTCACCAGAGTCAAGTTGTAATTTGAGGCACGCTTAGCCTTAGTGCTGCGCTTGATGTCATTCCAGCGCTTTTTGCACTCCTGCGCCGTGCGCACCTCATGGCCGAATGAACTGATATGTTCCGCAACATGCTTCCAGTGGGTGTCACGTTGGGCAGCCGTAGTCTGACTATTGGCACCCACTAGCATGTCACGGCTGTGTCCCCGCATGTAGTCCACGAGGAAGTCCAGTTCCTGCTTACAGAAAGGCTTCTTCCTCGACGTGCAGGAGGTCGTGGCTGTGTGTGGGGTCCCAGCCTGTGCTGCAGGTGCAACCTTCCTCCTCTTGGACAGTGGCGCAGACCCTGGCTGGCTAATGCCGCCCTGACCAGTATGGCCAGTGGGTTCGGTGGATTGAGCCGAGGGAGTGGCAGGTGGAGGGATGACTTGTGTCAGTGGCAGCTGGGTGCCCACTAATGGACCCTGCGCAGCAACATCAGCTGTGGCAGGGTCATTGACCGCAACGGTCCTGGTTGGCAGACTCACAACCGGGGTGCTGTTGGGTGCATCTGCCCCTGCACTTGCCAACACCCGGCTGTTCGGGGCAGCAGATGACATGACTGCCCCAGGGACACGTGTCTTGGTCTGAGCAGCCCGGCGTGCCCCTATGGTTCCCCCCTGGCCTGTTGGAGATCTACCAAGGGCTCTTCAAGTGCCAACGCAGCCTGCGCTGGCAGACCCTGAGCCTGGGTGGCGGTGTCCACAGCTGCACCTGCAGCTACCGCTGCCCTTGGGCCCGTGGCAGTCGATGGAACGGACTGCCGGGTCATACGGGTGCCAGTGCCAGATGCAGGAGCTGCATCCCCGGAACCACAGGGGGTGGTGGCATGGCTGCACCAACACATGGCACAACATTGTGCTCAAGTGGCGCACCCCTGCCTCTTCCCCCTCTGTGGCTGCCCTGGACACCCTGGAGTCCCCCTACTCCCTGGTCACCACAGCCACGTCCCCGACCACGCCCGCCACGAGGAATACGCCCAGCTGAGGCGCCCCTCACCTTTGGTGGCCTCCCAACCATGGCAAAGATGTAATAGTGCTGGCACAGATGGAGTGGTGCCAATGGGAGGTGTACAGCACAATTGACCTGGGCAATTGGGGTGAAGGGGGTGGGAAGCAAGATGTTAACAGCCCCCCTGCACCTGCAAGGCTGTATGTGACCCCGGTGATGTGGTGACGGGTCACGCAACGCTCAGGCACCCCAAAACTGCAGTAAAACCGTGCACGCAACCCTGCAGCCTACGTGCGTGGATTTAACCTCCCGCAGTACGCGGTGGCACCCAGTAACACGAATAACGCGTACGCGTGGGACACGCAGGCTACGATGACATCGAAAATGGGTGCAATACACAGGGGCACCCGCAGTGGGAAAAGGAGCGTTTGCGACTCACCGTCTCACTAGCGCGATGCAGAAAAACACGCGTAGCCAATACCCCCGCCAAAAGAAGAGATACGTCCTTGAGAGCTGTGAAGTAGATGGCGCGCGAAACAACTGGAAGCAGCAACACACGTCGGTCTCCACAGAAGGCATGTACAGCGAACTGCTGGGCCCGCTCACCTTTAACCCGTGCTGAGGGAAACGCACGCGCGCGTCACGTCACATGTGGACGTGCAGTTTTTCACACGATTACGCGCATTACACGCGGACGTGCAGTTTTCCACACGCGATTAGCCTGGGTACGTGTGTTTCCGGGTGCGCGGGTAGTTCCACATGCGATTGGGCTGGGTACGTGTATTACAGGGGTGCGCGAGTAATTCTACACGCGATTGGCCTGGGTACGTGTATTACAGGGGTGCGCGAGAAATTCTACACGCGATTGGCCTGGGTACGTGTATTACAGGGGTGCGCGAGAAATTCTACACGCGATTGGCCTGGGTACGTGTATTACAGGGGTGCGCGAGAAATTCTACACGCGATTGGCCTGGGTACGTGTATTACAGGGGTGCGCGAGAAATTCTACACGCGATTGGCCTGGGTACGTGTATTACAGGGGTGCGCGAGAAATTCTACACGCGATTGGCCTGGGTACGTGTATTACAGGGGTGCGCGAGAAATCCTACACGCGATTAGCCTGGGTACGTGTGTTCCGGGGTGCCGTGAACTTTCACACGCGATTGGTTGAAATCCACGTGTGTTCTGTCATCACGTGCAATGAGGGATACACCCTCGCACGTGACGTCACAGACGCGCTCACGCGCTGAGGGCCTTTGGTCCAATGAAAATGCGTATGCGTGCAGACGCGCTTACGCGCTAAGGGCCTTTCCTCGAATTACACGCTGACGTGCAGATTTTTCACGTGCCAAATCACTCCGTATCAAGCTGGCCACGCGAATACACACGGAAGACCACGCTCCTGCCCAGAAGGCCGAATCACTGCCCCCCCAGTGCCCCGAGCAGCCTCCCACGTGCCATCTGCTGCTGCCTGCCTGCCTGCCTGCTGCCACCGTGCCCTGCCATTTGGTGCCTGCACATCAGCCATCTGCAGGGGTCCAGTTGCTGTGTCCACCCCTGCTGGAACAGTAGACTCCCGACTGGGATACCATCGCTCCACAGCCCAGCCCCAGGACCCAGTTGCCCACCCACGCCTGCCTCGGGGGTCGCCATGTCGGGGCAAGCACCATCTGAGACCAGTGGCGACCCCCAGCCAGAGAGGCAGAGATCCACCAGCTTCAGTGAGAAGGAAGTTGGTGTCCTGGTGGAGCATGTCCTGGGGCATTATGATGCCCTCTTCGGAAGACCACGCGCCAACAAGGAAGGACGGGAGAGGATCTGGGACGATGTAGTGGTTGCCATCAACGCGGAGGGGGTGGCAACCCGCGACATCAAGCACATCAAGAAGCGCTGGGAGGACTTGAGGTCCAGGACCCTCAATAAGGCCCGGCGCCTCGCGGAGGGGGGCCGGGCACGCCTGAGTGACATCCAGATGAGGGTCCTGGAACGCGTAGACCCAGCGCTCCATGCCCAGATCCTTCGGAGGCAGACCCATCTGGAGTTGGCCGGTAAGTGGCCAAGCATTGCTGTGTGAGACAGGGCATGTTGCAGTGTGCTGGTTGTCTGATACCTGCCTGTATGTGTGACATAGGCCATGTACGTATGTGTGTGTGCAGGGACATCATGGTCAGGCATGTGAGTACAAGGATGTGTTCTATTGCAACATGGGGGGCTCTGTGCGGAATGGACACATGGAAGCATGGCAGTCTCTGTTCCTGGACATGGGTGGGGGTGAGGGATGGGTGCTGGTCCCATGTACACGTATGGTGTCCATGTGTGTGTGTCTGACCTGCGTGTCTGTGACTTGTCACCGCCATGGATGCATGACACATGTCTGTGACAATGTTCAGATTCACTGATGCAGCCTAGTCATCCTTGTATCCACTGCGTCTGTGGTGCACGAGGCCAGATGGATGGAACTACGGTGAGGTGTGTGCATGTGATGGAAAGACCCATGATGCATGTGAGTTTGAAACCAACATTGTATGAATCATGAGGCCCTTGGTCATGTATGCCAATGTCCATGGCCTGCCCCATGCCTGTTACTGTATGTGTTTTGCCTGCACTGACCCATGTGTTGTGGAGGGACATGATGGAAGTGATGTATGACAGTGCCACTCATCTGCTGTTGCTTCCTGTCTAGGGGACCATTGTACAGTACCCTGATGCTTGTGTTCTATGTCTCCCTCTACACAGTGGCAAGTGAAGAAGAGGGCGGAGAAGGCGCTGTGGAGCAGAGCGGCGGGGATGCCGCCACGGCTGCAGCGGAAGGGGTGGGTGAGCCCCCACAGGGGCTTGCACCGGCGGAAGACGGCGTGGAGACATCCAGGTTGGTGGTTTCCACAGAGGGGGAGGAGGCCGCTACTGAGCCACACATGGGGCCTGGTGGGGGCATCCCCGCTGGTGCAAGTGGTGCAGTCCAGGGGCAGGAGGCAGCACAGGTCGCCGTGGAGGTGCCTGTGCATGTCACTGTCCCTGACACTGTGACTGCACCACCATGCACCAGCAGGGATGCCCCATCCCAGGCCCGTCCGCAGGTAGGGGAGATGTCCATGTCATCTGACACTCCTCTACCTGCGGACGAGGGGACCCCTGGCCGTGTGGAGAGGGTCCTGATTGGTGTCGCGTTGCGCACGGCTGGCATTCGTGATGAGGTGCATGCTTCCCGGGAGGAGCATGCACATCATCACGAAGAGCACCGTGCGTATGTGAACCATTTGGGAGCCGCCATGGTCGGGGGTTTCCTACATATGTGTGGCCTTCTGGCGACCCTCTCCTCCTCTGTGGGGGCTATGCGCCAGTCGTGCTCCATGCCGTCTTCCGGCCCAGATGCCACCAGGGCCCCCTGTGGACCTGCCCCGACCAACGCAGCCAGCTCGGTGGGGACCCCATCCCTGCCACAGTCGGGAGTCGAAGGTCCAGCAGGGGTGGACACACCAGCAACTGTCCCCCTGCAGATGGAGGATGTGCCGGCATCATCTGGCAGGGCACGTGCACGACGGCATCGGTGGATTCCATCAGCCTGGATGCTGTCGTGCTGGCAGAGGCAGTGGCGTCGGAGGCAGCAGCAGGCTCGACGTGGGAGGCATCATGGCTCGGGGCCATCAAGATCAGAGGGGCAGGCATCGGCCGGAGGGCAGGAGAACCCTGGGATGGCAGTGTCTTCCGTGTGGGAGCAGTTGGTCCAGCGGATAGGTGCGGAGCGGCAGCGGGCGGAAGAGGAGCGGCTCACCATGGTCAGGGCGGAGTTCTCCATGCGTCGGGCGTTGAGGCGGGCTGAGTGCCTCGAGGAAGCTCGCAGGGAGTTTGAGGTGGACACGGGGTTGTCCCTGCGAGACCTCGGGGCCAGGACAGAGTCCCGCCTCCGGGACATCGACATGGAGTTCGATGATGCACTGGCCGGCAACATCACAGAGTGAGCCGCAGGACTTGCCCGCTGCCATTGTATATAGTTCTTTAGTTAGTTAGTGTTAGGTTTCCTTTATTTTTTAAGTTTTTTTTGGACCGCTCGGACAATGGCCACTTTTCTGTATATATTTTTTTCATTAGTTAGTAGTAGTAGGATTTATTTATGGTGTTGGGCTCATGGACCCTGGGATCTTCTTGTACATAGTTTGATGTTTGGAAAACATTTGTTGGATTTATATTTCCGTTCACCATGAGGCAATGGTTTTTCCTTATTTTTTCCCCCCATTATTTTGCTTTGGACTACATTAGTTTTTGGATTCCTTTGTTTTTTGATTTTTTCTATTAGTTCTCGGACATGGACCATTAGTTTTGTCATCCCCATTGTTGTGTGTTTTTTTTCTTTACTTCATTTTCATCTTTAATACATATATTTATTACTTACATTTGTGGTATTTTCTCATTGGTTTCATGCATGTCATGATATGGGTTTTGACATTCACTTGCACCCATTGTGTATGTGTGTGTGACGGACATGTGTTCATTTACATACTTGCCATTGGGGTTGTATCATGTAATTGCATCTACTATGTGGGTGGATGCAATCCTTGGCTGGGTGTTTGTGCTGGGTATGCTGCCCATTACTGCCATGATTGCAATTTGTCAGGACCTGGGGGCAGGGGGACATGAGTGGGGGCCTGCTGGGGGGTGGGGGTGCAAGGGGACATGAGTGGGGGCCTGCTGGGGGGTGGGGGTGCAGGGGGACATGAGTGGGACATGGTTGGGGGCCTGCTGGCAGGTGCCCCACAGTGCTGGGGGGTGGGGGTGCAAGGGGACATGAGTGGGGGCCTGCTGGGGGTGGGGGTGCAAGGGGACATGGTTGGGGGCCTGCTGGCAGGTGCCCCACAGTGCTGGGGGTGGGGGTGCAAGGGGATATGGTTGGGGGCCTGCTGGCAGGTGCCCCACAGTGCTGGGGGGTGGGGGTGCAAGGGGACATGAGTGGGGGCCTGCTGGGGGGTGGGGGTGTAAGGGGACATGGTTGGGGGCCTGCTGGCAGGTGCCCCACAGTGCTGGGGGGTGGGGGTGCAAGGGGACATGAGTGGAGGCCTGCTGGGGGGTGGGGGTGCAGGGGGACATGAGTGGGACATGGTTGGGGGCCTGCTGGCAGGTGCCCCACAGTGCTGGGGGGTGTGGGTGCAGGGGGATATGAGTGGGGGCCTGCTGGGGGGTGGGGGTGCAGGGGGACATGAGTGGGGGCCTGCTGGGGGGTGGGGGTGCAGGGGGACATGAGTGGGGGCCTATTGGGGGGTGGGGGTGCAGGGGGACATGAGTGGGACATGGTTGGGGGCCTGCTGGCAGGTGCCCCACTGTGCTGGGGGGTGGGGGTGCAGGGGGACATGAGTGGGACATGGTTGGGGGCCTGCTGGCAGGTGCCCCACAGTGCTGGGGGGTGGGGGTGCAGGGGGACATGAGTGGGACATGGTTGGGGGCCTGCTGGCAGGTGCCCCACAGTGCTGGGGGGTGGGGGTGCAGGGGGACATGAGTGGGACATGGTTGGGGGCCTGCTGGCAGGTGCCCCACAGTGCTGGGGGGTGGGGGTGCAAGGGGACATGAGTGGGGGCCTGCTGGCAGGTGCCCCACAGTGCTGGGGGGTGGGGGTGCAAGGGGACATGAGTGGGGGCCTGCTGGGGGGTGGGGGTGTAGGGGGACATGAGTGGGGGCCTGCTGGGGGGTGGGGGTGCAAGGGGATATGGTTGGGGGCCTGCTGGCAGGTGCCCCACAGTGCTGGGGGGTGGGGGTGCAGGGGGACATGAGTGGGGGCCTGCTGGGGGGTAGGGGTGCAGGGGGACATGAGTGGGGGCCTGCTGGGGGGTGGGGGTGCAAGGGGATATGGTTGGGGGCCTGCTGGCAGGTGCCCCACAGTGCTGGGGGGTGGGGGTGCAGGGGGACATGAGTGGGGGCCTGCTGGGGGGTGGGGGTGCAAGGGGATATGGTTGGGGGCCTGCTGGCAGGTGCCCCACAGTGCTGGGGGGTGGGGGTGCAAGGGGACATGAGTGGGGGCCTGCTGGGGGGTGGGGGTGCAGGGGGACATGAGTGGGACATGGTTGGGGGCCTGCTGGCAGGTGCCCCACAGTGCTGGGGGGTGGGGGTGCAAGGGGACATGAGTGGGGGCCTGCTGGGGGGTGGGGGTGCAAGGGGACATGGTTGGGGGCCTGCTGGCAGGTGCCCCACAGTGCTGGGGGGTCGGGGTGCAAGGGGATATGTTTGGGGGCCTGCTGGCAGGTGCCCCACAGTGCTGGGGGGTGGGGGTGCAAGGGGATATGGTTGGGGGCCTGCTGGCAGGTGCCCCACAGAGCTGGGGGGTGGGGGTGCAAGGGGACATGAGTGGGGGCCTGCTGGGGGGTGGGGGTGCAAGGGGACATGGTTGGGGGCCTGCTGGCAGGTGCCCCACAGTGCTGGGGGGTGGGGGTGCAAGGGGACATGAGTGGGGGCCTGCTGGGGGGTGGGGGTGCAGGGGGACATGAGTGGGACATGGTTGGGGGCCTGCTGGCAGGTGCCCCACAGTGCTGGGGGGTGGGGGTGCAAGGGGACATGAGTGGGGGCCTGCTGGGGGGTGGGGGTGCAAGGGGACATGGTTGGGGGCCTGCTGGCAGGTGCCCCATAGTGCTGGGGGGTGGGGGTGCAAGGGGATATGGTTGGGGGCCTGCTGGCAGGTGCCCCACAGTGCTGGGGGGTGGGGGTGCAAGGGGACATGAGTGGGGGCCTGCTGGGGGTTGGGGGTGCAAGGGGACATGGTTGGGGGCCTGCTGGCAGGTGCCCCACAGTGCTGGGGGGTGGGGGTGCAGGGGGACATGAGTGGGGGCCTGCTGGGGGGTGGGGGTGCAAGGGGACATGAGTGGGGGCCTGCTGGGGGTGGGGGTGCAAGGGGACATGTGGCTTGGCTGGGGGCATGCCCATGGTGGATGTGCTGCCTGCGGGACATGACCAGGGGTGCAGGGTAGTCCCCTGTGGTGTGGGCTGCCTGCAGAGGTCGTGGAGGGGGTAGAGGGGAGACCTGGGAGGACCCACACTGGCAATTCACCTCTTCAACTTCCCGCACACCCACGTAATACACTGCCCCACTCGCACAGGCCCAATCGCGTGTAGAATTTCTCGCGCACCCCTGAAATCCACGTACCCAGGCTAATCGCGTGTAGGATTTCTCGCGCACCCCTGTAATACACGTACCCAGGCCAATCGAGTGTAGAATTTCTTGCACACCCCTGAAATACACGCGCCCAGGCTATTCGCGTGTAGAATTTCTCGCGCACCCCTGAAATCCACGTACCCAGGCCAATCGCGTGTAGAATTTCTCACGCACCCCTGAAATACACGTACCCTGCTGAAATCGCGTGTAGAATTTCTCGTGCACCCCTGAAATACACGCGCCCAGGCTATTCGCGTGTAGAATTTCTCGCGCACCCCTGAAATACACGTACCCTGCTGAAATCGCGTGTGGAACTTCACGCGCACCCCTGAAATACACTCGCCCAGGCTATTCGCGTGTGGAACTTCACGCGAACCCCTGAAATACACGTAGCACGCTCCCCCAGGCCCGATCGCGTGAAAAAGTTCACGCGAACCCCTGAAATACACGTAGCCCGCTCCCCCAGGCCCGATCGCGTGAGTGACTTCACATGAACCCCTGGAATACACGTAGCCCGCTTGCCGTGCTGGTACAGGGTTAGCGCAGCCCTTTGCGCTGGATTGGGGATTTTGATGGCTTTTCCCTGCGCGGAAGGCGTTCTTGGGGGCGTAACTGGCGCTGCTGCAAGGTCGCTGCGCCACTATGCGCCACGGCTGGTTTTGGTGGCTGGAATCCATGAATACGCTGTGCGCGGAAATGGGTTTTGGCGCACGCGGCTGGCGCAGGGATTCGCACGCGCACACTGTGCGCCAGCCGCGTGCGCCACTTGTGCGCCGAATTCTATGAATTGGCCCCATTATGTCACAACACAGCGCGCCACAATTCAGAATATGAAACTGTGATTTAAAAGCAAAGAGCAAGATTGTAAATGTTGTAAAGTACATTTATTTGACATCAAATGTTTAGAGAATATTCAGCAATTTGCATTTCTCTTTGTTGTCGATCCGCAAAAGTTCATGTTGAGACACGCGATGTTCCTTTGCGGTACAGAGAGTGTTAGATCAGCTTACAACTCAGTGCGCCACAATTTGGAATATGAAACTGTGGTTTAAAAGTAAACAGCAGGATTGTACATTTGGTAAAGTACATTTATTTCACATGAAATGTTTAGTGAATATTCAGCGATTTGCTATTGTCTCTTCTGTCGATCAGCAAAAGTTTATTTGGAGCCATGCGTTGTTCCTTTGCGGTAGATAGGCTGTTGGTTTATGATAAAAGCAGTAAATGGTCTCTCTGATAATCGGAAGGTTGCTCCAACAACGAGCCTGAGGCCTTATTGCTCGGTTCACTGTTGGAGACTGATCCTGACACCGACATCTATGATCCTGACACCGACATCTATTGACACCAGTACACCTCAAATTTGCATATTTCCAGCTTAACCGAGCATGCTAGGCAAAATATTTATCACTTGGGATCTTGTGAAGAAGATTTGACAGCCAAGGCAGCTTTTTGAAACTGAATGACCTTTTGGCAAAAACGGAAAAAAGCGCCGTATATGGCGCTTTTGCAAAAAGGTAACTCACTTTCATGTCAAGGCAAACATACAGTTTTTGTGTTTCTGACGACGTTAGTACAACTCAGAACTCACCACTGGTGTTGATGGAGTGTCCCACATATGTATATTATCTATTTTTACAATTTTTTTTTAATTTTTTGAAAACTTGAATTTTCCAGTCTGAGTCCTTATTGCTCGGTTCACTGTTGGAGACTGATCCTGACACCGACATCTATTGACACCAGTACACCTTAACGTTGCATATCTCCAGTTTAACCGAGCATGCTAGGCAATATATATATCACTTGGGATCTTGTGAAGAAGATTTGACAGGCAAGGCAGCTTTTTGAAACTGAATGACCTTTTGGCAAAAACAGAAAAAAGCGCCGTATATGGCGCTCTTGCCAAAAAGTAACTCACTTTCATGTCAAGGCAAAAATACAGTTTTTGTGTTTCTGACGGCGTTACTACAACTCAGAACTCACCACTGGTGTTGATGGAGTGTTCCGCATATGTATCTTACCTATTTTAAAAAAACATTTTTTTTTTCAAAAGCTTGAAATTTCCAGTCTGAGGCCTTATTGCTCGGTTCACTGTTGGAGACTGATCCTGACACCGACATCTATTGACACCAGTACACCTTAAATTTGCATATTTCCAGCTTAACCGAGCATGCTAGCCAAAATATGTATCACTTGCGATCTTGTGAAGAAGATTTGACAGGCAAGGCAGCTTTTTGAAACTGAATGACCTTTCTGCAGCCTCCTCCCCTCCCTTTCCCATGTTCTGTTCCTCCAAAACCATAAAGGACTACATTGACTCCCTGGCTTCTGCCTGACTTCTGCAATCACTGATTCACCACCACTGGAGTCTACCCATCTGCCCTGAAGCACTTCCTTGTGCACCCCTTCTTAAGAAACCCTCTGCCAACCCCTCCTGCCTCATCTCTCCCTTTCACACTCGCCCGTGCACAACCCACGCACTTGGTGACTGTTTTCTGTATCCCTACTGTCCCACTTACATGATCTGATTGACACCTTTTTTGTGTCAATGGCTTTTTTTCGGGCAAATGCCATGGAACTCAGTGTCGGGTAAAATTTTGGGTTTGTCCCCCTTGGAGGCTCAAAATGTTATTTCATGGTAATTGAATTTAAATTAGACGGTTGCAATGGAATGGTAATAGTGAGCTCACAGATGAATTTTCAGCACTCCAAGTGTTTCCCTCGCCAAAAAAAAAACACATTCAAATATCTGTGACGGCAGTGACAAAAAGTGTGAAAATGTTCAAAATTGTTATGAGAAACACAAAAAAAGACTCTATTCAGGGGTATTAGAACAAGCTGCATTGAATGTATATATACAAATGTGTTAAAAATGTGCAGAGGAAAAAAAATATCAAGTTTTGTGTCAAGGGCTTTTTCGGTCAAATGCCATGGAACTCAGTGTCGGGTAAAATTTTGGCTTCGTCCCCCTTGGAGCCTCAAAATTTTATTTCATGGTAATTGAATTTAAATTGGACAGTTGCAATGGAATGGTAATAGTGAGCTCACAGGTCCATTTTCAGCACTCTTAGTGTTTCCTTCGTCAAGAAAAACACATTTTAATTTCTGTAACGGCAGTGACAAAAAGTGTGAAAATGTGCAAAATTGTTATGAGAAACACAAAAAAAGCCTCTATTCAGGGCTATTAGAACAAGCTGCATTGAATGTATATTTACAAATGTTAAAAATGTGCAGAGGAAAAAAAATATCAAGTTTTTGTGTCAAGGGCTTTTTCGGTCAAATGCCATGGAACTCAGTGTCGGGTAAAATTTTGGGTTCGTCCCCCTTGGAGCCTCAAAATTTTATTTCATGGTAATTGAATTTAAATTAGACGGTTGCAATGGCATGGTAATAGTGAGCTCACAGATGAATTTTCAGCACTCCAAGTGTTTCCCTCACAAAAAAAAACTCATTTTTCTCTCGATTATCAGCAATGATGCAAGGCGCGAAAATGTTCAAAATCTTTGTGAGAAATGTATCAAATGCAAAAAAAAGACTGTATTCAGTGGCTTTAGACCAAGCAGCATTGAATGTATATCTCCAAATAAAAATAAAATGGCCAGAAAAATTTTTTTTTTTTTTTTTTTCATATATGATGCAGGACATTTCGGGAAAGCCTCAGATATGGTGGGAAAGCCTCATATATGAGTCCCACACAACACCCCTGAGACAAAAGTCAACCTTGATGGATTAACCCTATGATATTGCCATGTGACTATTATAAAGCATTTTAGGTATTTTACTGTGCATTGGTGCATTTATTGCTTTTCAGAATGTGATTTCAATGATGCATTGTGTATTTTATTAGATTTATATGTGTTTCATGGATTATTACATACCCAAAATAAACAATCTGACCCACATACTTTTTACTTTTCAAGTAATTGCTTGAAACAAATAAAATTGCATGGAGGGGCCCTTTTTCAAAAAGTGGAAAAAAAGAGTGTTTAGGATTCATAACCAAATGACCCCCTTAGACTTTCTCATCAACACATTGCTACAATTATGACATATACATTGTTGGGTTCGTGTATCATGTGACTTGTGCATTTTTAAAGTAATCATTGTAAAATTGAGTATTATTTTAAGTATTCATAACCAAACTTCAGCACATATTTGTACCAACTTGAGCTTCAAAGATCAGTGGTCCAGTATTTCAATATCAGGCTAGGTTCAAATTCTGGCTTTACCGCTTAACCAAGGTATGTGATCCAGGGAAAATCATTTAATCTCACTGTGCCTTACCTGGCAAAATTAGGTGCCCCTAGAAGTGATTAATTTTGCAGTGTAAGCTATTCCAAAAAAGCCTCACTCATAGGCCCCATTTATTGAACAAAATTGTGAAACTAGCAAATCTAAGTAAACACATCAAACAAAAAGTAATCACGGAAAATTGCATATGATAAACACTAAGTAAACAGTATGTATCAGACAATGACCTACAGGGGCATGGCAGGGGAGCAAGAGCTACTCCTCTCTGTGATTCCCTACCGGGAGTGATACCAGGAGCCTGGAAACCCCTCAACCTGCACTATCTTCCTCCTGATTCTGCTGTGCCCACCCAGGCTCTCTCTCCTGTATGCCAGCACACCCCTTTTGCCCTTAACTCAATTACAATGTGCTGCAAAAATGCAACAAAAAATAGAATGTTTTGCTTCAGAGTGTAATTTTGTATGCATGAAAATGTCCCATTCATTGCTTCAGTATTTTGGAGGGTGGGGGGTTCTGTCTTTCACGACAGGATGGCGGGCCCACAAGCACCTCCTCTGTGGCCTGCTGGGAGTAGCCGAGGTGTTCCGGGAGGTATTGTTGGGCGCAGACCATCTGAGATGGAATAAGGACATTGCTCAGCCCTTGTGGAGGAGAAGGAGGAGCTGGCATGATCATCTATTCTCCCCAGCCAGGCCAAGAAGACATGCCTACCGGCACTGTTGTTTCCGGACTGGCAAACTACAAGTCTGCCTGCCAGAGCTGCTGTGGCGACAGGTCTGACCCTGCCGGGTGCAGCGGCCACCGTAGGCAGACTTGTCACGGGAGCACCAGCTGTTAACGGTGCCGGTGCTCCCATGTCCCCATTCCCATAGAGCCACAAAGGACCCTATGGGAATGGGGATTAATGAAATTGCTGGCGCCTGACTTCCCAGCTGCCGGACTTGGAATACCCAGTGGCACCGGGAAGTCAGGTGCCAGTAAATAATTCTGAGTCCGGCGACAATCCTCCTGTAACACCGGCAGGGTTACTGCCGGACTCGGAATGAGGCCCGTGGTGTGGTTAAGAGTGGTGCTAAATGGGAATGGAGGTCAGTGGGAAAGTGGGTGAAAGGCGAAGAGATAGATTTGAAGAGGGAGGGCCACTAGGAAGGGACGATGGGTAGATGGATGTTGCCACTCTATTTTCCTTGATTCTCTTTTGCTCTGTACTGTTTTTTTTATAGAGGGGTGCAAACGTATTTTATCCGGATCTGAGAAGACAGTTTTTGCTGGATCACAGATCTGGGAAATCTGGATCAATGCCAGCACTGTGTTTAGGGTACTCCTACACCGACACCCAATGCAAATGTGGCCACCTGATCACAGATCTGGCTCACCCAGATGAAAATCCCTGTAGCCAGGCCTTATGACAATGTTTATTTGTCTCTTGGCAACACCTTCTAAATTAGGGGTCTATAAACTTTGGCTATCCAGATGTGTTGGACCACAACTCTCATCAAACTTAGTCAGTGCAGTCTAGTAAAAGGTGATGGATACCGGGAGTTCTAGTCCAAATAATCTGGACAGCCATCAGTTGCTAACCCCTCTTTGTAGCCGACCAGGTGATCTCTATGTCTGCGGCTTGTCTGGATGGTATTTTAGTTGTGTCACTCTCCTTGCCGTTCTTCCACTTATACTTGTCATCTAGCATTTTCTGGCATCTCTTACTTTGCACGTACGCTGATCTGAACAGACCCTTTAACAAAGTTTTTTTCACTGAATTTCATAGGTTTTTAGAAGCACAACATAACCATAACGTCCCTTTAACAAAGTTTTTTTCACTGAATTTCATAGGTTTTTAGTAGCATAACTTAACCATAACGTCCCTTTAACAAAGTTTTTTTCACTGAATTTCATAGGTTTTTAGTAGCACAACTTAACCATAACGTCCCTTTAACAAAGTTTTTTTCACTGAATTTCATAGGTTTTTAGTAGCACAACTTAACCATAATGTCCCTTTAACAAAGTTTTTTTCACTGAATTTCATAGGTTTTTAGTAGCAAAGCTTAACAATAGTAACTTTGACTTTATGTACATGTAATGTGGAACATACTGAACCACTTCTACTGAATGTAATGTCAGCGAACATTTTTGATGTCCGGGGATATATTCGGACAACAGTACCACTACCTAAAAAGTCTGGGGGGGCATGTTTCATTGTTATATTACAACATGATAACATTTAAAAAATTTGCAAAGTAGTACACATACATATTACATGTAGTAATACATAAGAAATGTAACCCATATATGTACCACACTAACCATTCATTTAAATACAATATATTCTAAAATGGAACATACCAAGAGAAGATAAATAGGCTTCGAACATAATTACCTGACAGACACTCCACAACTAAGACCAAGACCAGACCTACAGACTACTCAGAACATATCTTACCTGAAATAGTAAGTGCACATCATTTTACTCATATCTTTATAAACTTTCTGTATTAGATTAAAAAAATATATTATATATATATTATATATATATTTTTTTTCTCACAGAAATGTCTAGTACTCTGGAATGGCTAGAGGTGCACTTCCCACATGACGAAATGTCAGAAAATAGTGAAGCTAATGGTACACACTTTACAATATAAACCATTTAAGTGTTATTATTTTATATATATTTAACATATATATTTCTTTTTGTACAGAGCATACCAAAATAGAAAATATGTCTGAAGAAACTATTATGGAAAACAAGCTTGACAGCTGAAAAGAAAAAAATGATGTATTATTGAGCAATTTTAATAATTTGAAAACTTTTGTTGAGGATCATTTTAGAACAAAAACCTCATACCATTGTCCCACATGTATTCAAATATCAATCATGTTGAAACCCCTAATTATCCTGTTTTTGTTTCTGTTTCTGCCTCACTTCTCTGTCATAAATTATTAATATATGTGAAATAAAGTTACATTTTTATATTGTGTTGTAATTACTTCCCATTTTTTATTTTTTTTAAAACAATGTAGATGTCCGCAGACAGCGCGGGTGTTCTGAAATGTTCGCAAATAAACGAAAATGGAGGTGTCCTGAAGAACACTATACCTGTCCTTATTGTTTGCTAGCAAGTTGAAACTGTTCTAAGAACCCAATTGGTGTCCTGAAATGTTCGTAATTAAACGAAAATGGAGGTGTCCTAATAAAGAACACTATACCTGTCCGTACTGTTTGCTACCAATTTGAAACTGTTCTAAGAACACAAGCGGTGTCCTTAAATGTTCGTAAATAAACGAAAATGGAGGTGTCCTGAAGAACTCTATACCTGTCCGTATTGTTCGCTAGAAAGTTGAAACTGTTCTAAGAACCCAATTGGTGTCCTGGAATGTTTGTAATTAAACAAAAATGGAGGTGTCCTAATAAAGAACACTATACCTGTCCGTACTGTTCGCTACCAAGTTGAAACTGTTCTAAGAACACAAGCGGTGTCCTGAAATGTTCGTAAATAAACGAAAATGGAAGTGTCCTAAAGAACACTATACCTGTCCGTACTGTTCACTAGCAAGTTGAAACTGTTCAAAGAACACAAGCGGTGTCCTGAAATGTTCGTAATTAAACGAAAATTGAGGTGTCCTAAAGAACACTATACCTGTCCATACTGTTCGCTAGCAAGTTCAAACTGTTCAAAGAACCTAATTGGTGTCCTGAAATGTTCGTAATTAAACGAAAATGGATGTGTCCTAAAGAACACTATATCTGTCCGTAGTGTTCGCTAGCAAGTTTAAACTGTTCTAGAAATGTTCGTTTGATGTGTGAAGCACTTTTAATTAATTCAGGACCCGAACAGGCCGGACCTGCCAGGAGCAAAGGCCCAGGAAAGCAGAGTTCTGGTCTGCCAGTCGGGAAAGGGTGCTGCTACGCCGGTACCGGCACCCTTATTTCCGAACCGGCAGACTCGTAATGAGGCCCTTTGTGTCAGTATGAGGTTTTCTGTAAATTCTAATGAATTTCTATGCTGGAGCTTGTAGGCTTCCATTCAGGATGTGGAAAATAAAGCTCATTTTCCAGGTCAGTGGCGCTAAAAACATTTATTGCAACTTTTCATGTGTTGGAGGATTTTGTATGATTTGGCAGGTGAATTTGAAGAGCAGATTCAGCTCCTACAGGTTGCGCTGCCAAATCCAATTGGTTTTCCACCAGCATGTATTTATATGGTGGCAGAAAACCAATGGATTCGTATGAAATCCACCTGACTTTTACACCCTGGTAAAAGCAGGTAGATTCCAAAAGAATCCATTGTGGATGGTTCTGTGGAAGGGAATCAAACTTTTCCAGACATGTTGTGGAAAGGTGAAGAGCAAAGGCAATATTTGCCAGTGTTTTACTCTTTACAGGCTCATTTGGTGATTGTCTGCCCTCCATAAAAAGACCAACGCAAACATTATCTTCATGCTTTTATGAAGGGTTCTGGTTTGCGGCAGTGGAGACCTGCTTAATTATTGTTAATAATAACATCAGATGTAAACAGCACGTTTAATTGTGTTTGTTTTCTGTACTATGCTTGGAAAAGAAGAGTGATGCTTGATGGATTAACCCTATGATATTGCCATGTGACTATTATAAAGCATTTTAGGTATTTTACTGTGCATTGGTGCATTTATTGCTTTTCAGAATGTGATTTCAATGATGCATTGTGTATTTTATTAGATTTATATGTGTTTCATGGATTATTACATACCCAAAATAAACAATCTGACCCACATACTTTTTACTTTTCAAGTAATTGCTTGAAACAAATAAAATTGCATGGAGGGGCCCTTTTTCAAAAAGTGGAAAAAAAGAGTGTTTAGGATTCATAACCAAATGACCCCCTTAGACTTTCTCATCAACACATTGCTACAATTATGACATATACATTGTTGGGTTCGTGTATCATGTGACTTGTGCATTTTTAAAGTAATCATTGTAAAATTGAGTATTATTTTAAGTATTCATAACCAAACTTCAGCACATATTTGTACCAACTTGAGCTTCAAAGATCAGTGGTCCAGTATTTCAATATCAGGCTAGGTTCAAATTCTGGCTTTACCGCTTAACCAAGGTATGTGATCCAGGGAAAATCATTTAATCTCACTGTGCCTTACCTGGCAAAATTAGGTGCCCCTAGAAGTGATTAATTTTGCAGTGTAAGCTATTCCAAAAAAGCCTCACTCATAGGCCCCATTTATTGAACAAAATTGTGAAACTAGCAAATCTAAGTAAACACATCAAACAAAAAGTAATCACGGAAAATTGCATATGATAAACACTAAGTAAACAGTATGTATCAGACAATGACCTACAGGGGCATGGCAGGGGAGCAAGAGCTACTCCTCTCTGTGATTCCCTACCGGGAGTGATACCAGGAGCCTGGAAACCCCTCAACCTGCACTATCCTCCTCCTGATTCTGCTGTGCCCACCCAGGCTCTCTCTCCTGTATGCCAGCACACCCCTTTTGCCCTTAACTCAATTACAATGTGCTGCAAAAATGCAACAAAAAATAGAATGTTTTGCTTCAGAGTGTAATTTTGTATGCATGAAAATGTCCCATTCATTGCTTCAGTATTTTGGAGGGTGGGGGGTTCTGTCTTTCACGACAGGATGGCGGGCCCACAAGCACCTCCTCTGTGGCCTGCTGGGAGTAGCCGAGGTGTTCCGGGAGGTATTGTTGGGCGCAGACCATCTGAGATGGAATAAGGACATTGCTCAGCCCTTGTGGAGGAGAAGGAGGAGCTGGCATGATCATCTATTCTCCCCAGCCAGGCCAAGAAGACATGCCTACCGGCACTGTTGTTTCCGGACTGGCAAACTACAAGTCTGCCTGCCAGAGCTGCTGTGGCGACAGGTCTGACCCTGCCGGGTGCAGCGGCCACCGTAGGCAGACTTGTCACGGGAGCACCAGCTGTTAACGGTGCCGGTGCTCCCATGTCCCCATTCCCATAGAGCCACATAGGACCCTATGGGAATGGGGATTAATGAAATTGCTGGCGCCTGACTTCCCAGCTGCCGGACTTGGAATACCCAGTGGCACCGGGAAGTCAGGTGCCAGTAAATAATTCTGAGTCCGGCGACAATCCTCCTGTAACACCGGCAGGGTTACTGCCGGACTCGGAATGAGGCCCGTGGTGTGGTTAAGAGTGGTGCTAAATGGGAATGGAGGTCAGTGGGAAAGTGGGTGAAAGGCGAAGAGATAGATTTGAAGAGGGAGGGCCACTAGGAAGGGACGATGGGTAGATGGATGTTCGTACTCTATTTTCCTTGATTCTCTTTTGCTCTGTACTGTTTTTTTTATAGAGGGGTGCAAACGTATTTTATCCGGATCTGAGAAGACAGTTTTTGCTGGATCACAGATCTGGGAAATCTGGATCAATGCCAGCACTGTGTTTAGGGTACTCCTACACCGACACCCAATGCAAATGTGGCCACCTGATCAAAGATCTGGCTTACCCAGATGAAAATCCCTGTAGCCAGGCCTTATGACAATGTTTATTTGTCTCTTGGCAACACCTTCTAAATTAGGGGTCTATAAACTTTGGCTATCCAGATGTGTTGGACCACAACTCTCATCAAACTTAGTCAGTGCAGTCTAGTAAAAGGTGATGGATACCGGGAGTTCTAGTCCAAATAATCTGGACAGCCATCAGTTGCTAACCCCTCTTTGTAGCCGACCAGGTGATCTCTATGTCTGCGGCTTGTCTGGATGGTATTTTAGTTGTGTCACTCTCCTTGCCGTTCTTCCACTTATACTTGTCATCTAGCATTTTCTGGCATCTCTTACTTTGCACGTACGCTGATCTGAACAGACCCTTTAACAAAGTTTTTTTCACTGAATTTCATAGGTTTTTAGTAGCACAACATAACCATAACGTCCCTTTAACAAAGTTTTTTTCGCTGAATTTCATAGGTTTTTAGTAGCATAACTTAACCATAACGTCCCTTTAACAAAGTTTTTTCACTGAATTTCATAGGTTTTTAGTAGCACAACTTAACCATAACGTCCCTTTAACAAAGTTTTTTTCACTGAATTTCATAGGTTTTTAGTAGCACAACTTAACCATAATGTCCCTTTAACAAAGGTATTTTCACTGAATTTCATAGGTTTTTAGTAGCAAAGCTTAACAATAGTAACTTTGACTTTATGTACATGTAATGTGGAACATACTGAACCACTTCTACTGAATGTAATGTCAGCGAACATTTTTGATGTCCGGGGATAAATTCGGACAACAGTACCACTACCTAAAAAGTCTGGGGGGGGCATGTTTCATTGTTATATTACAACATGATAACATTTAAAAAATGTGCAAAGTAGTACACATACATATTACATGTAGTAATACATAAGAAATGTAACCCATATATGTACCACACTAACCATTCATTTAAATACAATATATTCTAAAATGGAACATACCAAGAGAAGATAAATAGGCTTCGAACATAATTACCTGACAGACACTCCACAACTAAGACCAAGACCAGACCTACAGACTACTCAGAACATATCTTACCTGAAATAGTAAGTGCACATCATTTTACTCATATCTTTATAAACTTTCTGTATTAGATTAAAAAAAAATATTATATATATATAATATATATATTTTTTTTCTCACAGAAATGTCTAGTACTCTGGAATGGCTAGAGGTGCACTTCCCACATGACGAAATGTCAGAAAATAGTGAAGCTAATGGTACACACTTTACAATATAAACCATTTAAGTGTTATTATTTTATATATATTTAACATATATATTTCTTTTTGTACAGAGCATACCAAAATAGAAAATATGTCTGAAGAAACTGTTATGGAAAACAAGCTTGACAGCTGAAAAGAAAAAATTGATGTATTATTGAGCAATTTTAATAATTTGAAAACTTTTGTTGAGGATCATTTTAGAACAAAAACCTCATACCATTGTCCCACATGTATTCAAATATCAATCATGTTGAAACCCCTAATTATCCTGTTTTTGTTTCTGTTTCTGCCTCACTTCTCTGTCATAAATTATTAATATATGTGAAATAAAGTTACATTTTGATATTGTGTTGTAATTACTTCCCATTTTTAATTTTTTTAAAACAATGTAGATGTCCGCAGACAGCGCGGGTGTTCTGAAATGTTCGCAAATAAACGAAAATGGAGGTGTCCTGAAGAACACTATACCTGTCCTTATTGTTTGCTAGCAAGTTGAAACTGTTCTAAGAACCCAATTGGTGTCCTGAAATGTTCGTAATTAAACGAAAATGGAGGTGTCCTAATAAAGAACACTATACCTGTCCGTACTGTTTGCTACCAATTTGAAACTGTTCTAAGAACACAAGCGGTGTCCTTAAATGTTCGTAAATAAACGAAAATGGAGGTGTCCTGAAGAACTCTATACCTGTCCGTATTGTTCGCTAGAAAGTTGAAACTGTTCTAAGAACCCAATTGGTGTCCTGGAATGTTTGTAATTAAACAAAAATGGAGGTGTCCTAATAAAGAACACTATACCTGTCCGTACTGTTCGCTACCAAGTTGAAACTGTTCTAAGAACACAAGCGGTGTCCTGAAATGTTCGTAAATAAACGAAAATGGAAGTGTCCTAAAGAACACTATACCTGTCCGTACTGTTCACTAGCAAGTTGAAACTGTTCAAAGAACACAAGCGGTGTCCTGAAATGTTCGTAATTAAACGAAAATTGAGGTGTCCTAAAGAACACTATACCTGTCCGTACTGTTCGCTAGCAAGTTCAAACTGTTCAAAGAACCTAATTGGTGTCCTGAAATGTTCGTAATTAAACGAAAATGGATGTGTCCTAAAGAACACTATATCTGTCCGTAGTGTTCGCTAGCAAGTTTAAACTGTTCTAGAAATGTTCGTTTGATGTGTGAAGCACTTTTAATTAATTCAGGACCCGAACACTGTCCGTAGAACATCAACGCGCATGCGCAAACCAATGTCCGTGCATTTGGTGTCCTGTGGACAGGAGCTTCCTTCGCGGAACTGTTCGCAAAGGGATCATGTTACCGCGCCCATGCAGATCGCGTGTTCTGAATGCAGACACTGTTCGTGTCCCCGAACAATTTAAAAGTACATTTTCGAGTAATCCACAATATTTTTCCATAAAAACTCATCATGGCACAAGTCCCACATAGTAATCCTGAGTTTCTACATATCTTTTGAAACTTTTAACTCAGAGCATGAGAAGACCTGCTCACTACCCAAATAAAACCCACTCTACATCTTCCTCTCTCAGTTCGCCCTTTCTTATCCCTGTGGTTGGTGTCCCCCCCTTTACCCTCCTTTCCCCTCCTCTCCTAGTGTGTCATGTCTAAAAAAACAAAAAAAAATATAAAACTTACAAAAATCAAAAAAAATAAGGCTCTTTTCAGAGCTGCCTTTCACAGTTAAAAAATAGAAGTGAAGATAAATAAAGCAGGGCCCTTTGTATTTCTTAAAAGTCCGCGGACAGTTCGCGAACATTAATAGTCGGCGTGGAAGTGCCACCCTGCGGGCCCCGGGGCAGCCGTTGCGCTGTTCCCGGCCTCGGTTCCACGGCGTCCGTGGGCTGCTCCCGGCCAAGTCCAAAACGTGGTGGCGCCCTGAGCGGGGGGGTGGGGGGGGCCTTCCCTCCACGGGGCTATAGCCGCTCATAGGGTCTGGCCTTGAGTGCCATGGCGTTCGTGGGTTACTCCCGGTCCTCGGCCCAGTGCCTCCCGTGGTGCGGTCAAGTCCAGAATGGGGTGCGTGTGTCAAGAGGCGCTCGTAGCGGCCGGGCCCGAGTGCCACGGCGTTTGTGGGTCAGTCCCGGAGGGCAAGGCTCTAACGTGGATGGAGAAGCTCTAAGGGGGGCCCGGCCGGAGCTCCGGGGCGGCCTGGGTTGCTTAACCCCCATCCTCCCCGCCCCCTTCCCCCTGTCTCGAAGGTCCCCGGGCCCAGCGCTGGTCGCAGGGTGGTCGCCGGGAGCCCCGGCGGCGTCCCCGTCCCTCGCCGGAGGGAGAAGCTCTAATGCGGAGTGGGGGAGGCTCCTAGGCGGCCCGGGCCGGGGCCCCAGGCTGCTGCGACCACCCCGGCCCTGGGTGCCGCGTCGGTCCCGTCCCCCGGGCCCGGCGGCGGTTCCCGGGGAGCCCCGGCGGCCTCCCCGGAGGGAGAAGCTCTAATGCGGAGTGGGGGAGGCTCTAAGGCGGCCCGGGCCGGGGCCCCAGGCTGCTGCGACCACCCCGGCCCTGGGCGCCGCGTCGGTCCCGTCCCCCGGGCCCGGCTGCGTTCCCGGGGAGCCCCGGCGGCCTCCCCGGAAGGAGAAGCTCTAATGCGGAGTGGGGGAGGCTCTAAGGCGGCCCGGGCCTGGGCCCCAGGCTGCTGCGACCACCCCGCCCTGGGCGCCGGGTCGGTCCCGTCCCCCGGGCCCGGCGGCGGTTCCCGGGGAGCCCCGGCGGCCTCCCCGGAAGGAGAAGCTCTAATGCGGAGTGGGGGAGGCTCTAAGGCAGCCCAGGCCTGGGCCCC